>NC_062564.1:160468672-161204922 GCF_022837055.1 Prionailurus viverrinus | reverse complement strand
GCCTTTGCTGGGCACCAACATCTTCATCTATAACAGGAGTTGATAGCCTTTTTCTGTAATGGACCAGCAAGTAAATATTTTAGGCTTCCCAGGCCACATATGATCTCTTGTTGAATATTCTACTTTGGTTTTACTTGTTTGTTGTAACCCTTAAAAAATATAAAAACCATTCTTGGGGCACCTGGGTGGCTCAGTTAGTTGAGCAGCCAACTCTTGATTTTGGCTCAGGTCATGATCCCAGGGTTGTGGGATCAAGCCCTGCATCAGCCTCTGCACTGAGCATGGAGCCTACTTGGTATTCTCTCTTTCTCTCCCTCTGCCCCTCTCCCCTGCTTGCGTGCTTTCTCTCGCCCCCGCCCAAACAAAAACAAAACCAAAGCCATTCTTAGCTCCTGGGCCATACAAAGCAGGTTATGGGCTGGATTTGGTTTCCTTGCCTTAGTTTGGCAACTACATAATTATATATAGATCTATATATATGTAAGAGCTATATAATAGAAATATTATATAGATATAATATATGTCTGATCTAAACAATAGAAAAGGAGAGGGGAAAAAGTAAAAAGAAAGAGTTTGAGCTGGCAGTTTCTAGATGTATGTGATCCTACAGGACTGTGAGGAAAACCAGGCTAAAGAGTAGATTCTGGAGTCAGGGTTTTTGTTTGCTTGTTTTTTGTTTTAAATATTATATATTTTCATGACATAATTTCTCCTGTAATTTCCTGGGTTAAATTTGATTCCTATTTCCTTATCTCCTATTCTTCTTCAGCTCTCCAAACATACTATTGTCGCAGACTTCGAGTCTGGAGTTCTCTCTTGTCCAGCAAGGACACAGAATTAAAATGCAAGAGAGGCTAATGTCCGGGAAGAGACAAGAGCCCCGAGTAAGGGTCCTTGCTCCGTATTTATTAGGATCAGAAGGCTTACAAATATGATGGACGTGCAGAAAGAGACAGTGAAACTGTGAACATTAACTCACATGTGTGAGAGAAACATTTCGAAGGTATCCAGTGTTAGGGGTTTGGGTAAAAACAAAATCCTGGCGCTGAGCAGATGGCTGTTTACTGTAGGCATGAGGTGCCATGTCTGTTTATCTTAACTTGCCTAGGGGATAAGACAGATAGAGCATGCTACCTCAGGGTCAACAGGCACCTTTCTTTTACTAATTAGCTCTGCTCCAGCCCTGTGGGCAATTTCACCCTGCTGGGGTGGGGATGGGGTGGGGGGGTGGGGTCTATAGCCCTGTTTACCTATTTTGGACCTTCTATCCTGTGAAAGCAGCTTTCTGCTTTTGTACTATGTTGGGAGCAGTTCTACCCTGTTTACCTATCCTGGATGCTTTCATCCTATGGCTTTCTATTCCTATACCTTTGTTCTATATTGGGGGCACTTTCGCCCTGTTTACCTAATCTTGGATACTTTCATCCTAAGCCTTGTTAACCCATTGGTGCAAGCTCAGGGAATTCCTACTTATTCTCCACATATTATTATTTACCATTCAGTAGTATTCCCCAGATTTCTTACTGCATGCAGATTGCTGGGAGAAGGAAACAGGTTAGAGGAATGACTTTCTTTGCAGATGGAGATGTGACATTTCACTTACAAAAAGGGCAGCAGGCATTTTGTTGCCTGAGCAAAGAAAGACATGAGTATTAAACAGGCAGACCCCAGCAACTCTGAATGCTGGGAGGGACCTGGGAATGCAGGGGGAGGCAGCGAGTGAGTTAAGAAAAACACTCCAGTTCTTCCTTCCTGATAATGTTGAATGTTGTTACTCACACTTAACCAACTGTCCAAAGCTCTGTTTAGAGTCCTCTTAGCCTATTTTGGAATGTAATCACATTTTGGTTTCCTGGAAGTTAAGACTCCGAAGAGTGTGCTATGGCCCACACACCCCAAACTCCCCAATTTCTCTCTAACTCTTACCCCATCAACACACCCGAGTCCTGTGCCTCCTCCTTCCTCTTTTCTGTCTCTCTTATATGATTTCCAGCAGTAGTCAGGAGCTGTCCAGCCACATCACTTTCCCTACATGGCCCTGTGAGTTTCTCCACTGTTGCTGTTGGCAGGTGCAGTTGGTAAATTGGCCTGGCCCCCAGTAATGTCGTGTGGTCCAGTTACTGACTTTTGGTGCTTTGATTCCACAACCACTTTGAACATTTTCCTTCTATCAGGTGGGCGCATTTGACAAGAAAGCCTATACCAAGCTCTATTTTTTCACCTTATGTTTACTTCTCCACCACAGTAATTTGCTAATGGCTCCCTCCACTCCACAGAAATGCTCTCTCTGCCTCTTTTTTCTTTTGGAAGGCTCACTAGTGATTTTGGCATTGACACATGGAATGGACACTATTTCAGCCCTTTCCTAACTGAACATCTTTGTTGCAGAGACACTGTTGGCCATTGGCACACACTGAAATGCTTTATTACCAGGTTTCTTGGATCGTTTTCATGCTTCTTGCTGCTCCTTCTCATGCAGCACAGCCCCTGTTCCACCCCCTCCCCATCCACCCCTGTAATGTTGCAGTTTCCCTGGGTTCTTTCCAAAACCCTCTTCTCCTAAATGCTCCCTTGAGCTGGATTCATTTATTTCTCAGGTGTTAACTGTCCCCTCCGTGCTTGTGGCTGTTGCATGTGCATTTCATCCTTTTTTCCCGAACTTCACTCTCCTTTATCCAGATGCTTGCCAGACATCACAGAATTCAGCTCACATCAAACTTACCCCCCAGTACCTTCTCTTAAAACATGAAGCTCCTCTTGTATTCCCCATCTGAGTTCCCCAAGTCACTCAAACCAGGAATATGAACATCTTCCTAGACCTACATGTTTCTCTTTTGTCTACTTCCTTCCCCACCTACTCATTTAGTAAATTCTGCTGATTTATCTCATAGCTATTTCTCCTCTGTATCCTTCCTTTTCTGCTACGATGTCACTAATTTAGGCTCTCATCACCCCTCTCTGCTTTTTCTCCAGTTTTGTTTTTCTTAAATCCATCCTTCCCCATGTAGCCATATCTAAAATTTAAACTTGTTGCCATGTCATACTCCTTAAAATTCTTCAGTGCCTAACAGAATAAAACCCAAACTCCTTAGCGTGCCTACATGAGTCTTTATGATCTGATTCCTCCACCTCTTCAGACCTGTTTCTTGTTATTCTTTGTCCACTTTGCCTTCTAGTAACACCACATTCTTGGAGTTTCTGGAGCAGTACGTGCACTTGCATATTTCCATGTCTTGTGCTGCACCTTCTGTCCTGGCTAATTCTGTGTGCACTTCAAAACTGAGCTTTGATTTGTCCCCATACGTTTCGCATCCCTCTTTATACCGCTTTTATTGAAGTTATTTGTTGATCTGTATGTCTCTGTGGACTGGGTGCTCCTCCAAGACCAAGGGATCCTGTTTTTCCCGCATTGAATCCCAAAGCCTTCCTCTCATTTAACCCCTATGACAACCCTGTGCAGTTGACATTATTATACCTATTCTATGGATGAGGAGACTAAAGATCAAAAGAAGCGAAATAAGTATCTTGCTCAATATCACGTAGCTAATGTAGCAGGAGAGCTGGGGTTTTGTCAGTATTTACACAGATTAGTTACACATTCAGAGTGAAACGGTAGCTTGCAGTAATTGTGAATTTGAGAAATACTCACTTTTATCAACATTATTTTGTGCTTTTGGGGACAATAGAAAGAACAGTAGATTTAGTATAAAGGCCTAGGTTAAAATATTGTTTTAGCCATTTCTAGCCAAACCGATTCATGCCAAGTTATCTCCTCTGAGCTTTACCTCATCTTTAAAGTGGGCATAATAATAATTGAACAAGTACTGGAGGTCAAGTGCTTTGTCAAGACTGTACAATAGGTACAAATATGACTCATTACTTAGTTTTTCACTTGAGTTTACCTATATGGATACACCTCAGAGAACAGATTCTGGCAAGTTACTATTTTTTTTTCACAGTATTGTGCCTCAACCTCTTCACTTACAAATTAGAGATATTTTCCTTCAGTTTTGAGGAATAAATGAATGAATGTTTAGTATCACCAGGTGAGTGCAACATTGAGAATGCCCTGTACAAGTTTGGGAGTACAAATGTCCATGCCTTGAAAAGCTCATACCTTAACTTGAAGTAGGATTTCATGTGCCAGATAAATTGGGTCAGGCTGTAAGTGAAAGGAGCTTGTGTTGCTCCAGCCACAGGGCTTCGTATCCTTCCTTTTGTTAGCAGTAAACATGATGCTTCACTCTCTCTCTCTGCTCTGTTGCTGCTTTTGTTACCAGAGGGTTCACTTTGCAGATTTTTTTTTTTTTCTGGCCCTATCACTTTTCTTGCTAGAATGTCCACTGTTAAGTTGCCACCTATGGGCATTGTTTCCTGTAGGGAACCTAGCTAGTGTGTGTACAAGAGTCATTCAGACAAAGTCGTCTTGGTGAGGGGATTATAGGATTTTATGGTCTGCAACACTGGAGTCCCAACTGAATTGCTGCAAGTGCCTACCTGTATAGGAGGAGGTTTTATTCATGGGCTGATAGAGTTTCAGGATATTAATTTGTATAAAATTTTTTTTTTAAATTTTTTTTTCAACGTTTATTTATTTTTGGGACAGAGAGAGACAGAGCACGAACGGGGGAGGGGCAGAGAGAGAGGGAGACACAGAATCAGAAACAGGCTCCAGGCTCTGAGCCATCAGCCCAGAGCCTGACGCGGGGCTCGAACTCACGGACCGCGAGATCGTGACCTGGCTGAAGTCGGACGCTTAACCGACAGCGCCACCCAGGCGCCCCAAAATTTTTTTAATGAATTGTTTTACATTTACTATATGTCTTTACCTTAAAATTTCATTTAAAAATAGTTTCATTCATTTAACAAAAATATGTTAAACAACCATCTGTGTGCCAGAAACTACTCTAATAAGGGGATAGAGTGGAGACCAAGAGAGACATGTATTCCACCTTCCTTGAGTTTATGGCTTAATCTGGAAGTTATACTTTAAATAGGTAGTTATCTTCGCATGTAATGACTATAATGACAAGGAAAATGCAGGGTTTAGAGAAACTGTAATGGACTGTACCCCCCCCCCCCCCGGCCATTTCTAGGAATCACTGCTTATACCCAGTCATCTACCTACTTATTGTTAGAGCTGACCCAATGATGGGGTCATGGTTGATTGATTCAAAGGTGAGACCTGTTAAGCCAGGCCAATAACTTCTTTCCCTGGAATTTTTGAAATGTAACAGAGGCAGGAAGGTCAAGGAACTTTTGGATGTCTAAATAGTAATGTGAAACCATGGGAGCTCTTAGGGTCACCATAAGTCCTAGAGGAGGGAAGGAAGCCCCTGTAAGAAAATGGGAGGAAATGAACCTGAAACTCAGAGGTGTGGAAACCAGAGATGGAGAGAAATTTGGGTTTCTGATTAGAGTTCTTTGTGTGAGATCCAACCTGGGCACCCAGAATTTTTATAATAAATTTCCATTTAGTTAGTTATTTTGCTTAAGGTAATTTGGGCTGAATTTCTGTTGTATGACACCAGAGCAGTTTTTTTCTGATATAGACATGTGTAGCATGGGAACCTAACCCAAATTAGGGAATCAGGGAAAGCCACTTGCAACATAGGTTTACACAGTATAAGAAGAAAAATAAAAGAGGATGCTGTGGAGGAGGGTGAATGGGGGAAAGGGGTGGTGGAGAGTGACATTAGGGTCAGGGAAGGCATCACTATAGAGGGAATTTTTCAGGTAATAGCACCTGACTCAGTGTATTTCCAGGACTGTGCCTCTCCATACCACCAGCTGTGAGATGGGAAGTACTTGTTAGTCTTGGGCCCAGAGGAATAGTTTCTTTGCTTGCTGGAGTCAGTGTGGGATAGGCCTGGACTGTCCCAGAAATAGGCCTGGACTGGCCAGTAGCTACAGGTGGCAATTGAGTAGTAAACGTGACTGGTCTAAATAAAAATGTTTGGTAAGGGTAAAATGTACACTGGATTCTGAAGGCTTAGTATGAAAAAAAAGAATGTAAAAATTTTCAATTTTTTAATATTGATTACACAATGAGTTGATAATATTTTGACACTATTCTTGTATAAAATATATGATTAAGGGGCACCTGGCTGGCTCGATCGGTAGAGCATGCAACTCTTGATCTCAGGGTTGTGTTTGAGCCACGTTGGGTGTGGAGCTTACTTAAAAATAAAATCTTAAAAATATATGTGATTAAAATAAATTTCATTGGTTTCTTTTTACTTTTTGAATGTGACTACTAGACAATTCAAATTTCCAACAACGACTCGTGTTGTTTTTCTGTTTAACAGCACTGGTATAGATGAATTAGCCAGTGCTTTGTACTTAGACTGATTCGGGTTTGAGTGCTTACTAGGGTTATTAGTAGTTTCTGTATTTGTTTATTTTATTGTGGACAGTTTACTTAATTCTCAGTCTGTTTTCCTCTATTCAGTGGAGCTGATCATACTCTCTTGTAGAATTGTTTTGAGGATTAAATCAGATTTGGTAGAGTGCCTCCTGTGTGCTAGGCATTGGGGAATCATGTTAGCCTCTAATTTACAAATGTTCATTCCTTCCTTGATTCTGTGATGTGACATAAGTAAGTCATGCTTGCCTGTGGGTACTTGAATGTGTTTGGAACTCAGGAGTACTGGGTTGAGAAATTGCTGTGCAGACTCATGACACTATATTAATGTCACATATTAATGACACTTTGCATTTTTGTCTTATAATTATTCTCATCCTACAAATACAGAGATTACATTATAGCCAGGTTGGCCCTGAGAGTTCCCTAGGCGCCTAGAACCTGGCCTCATGTTTCCTGCCTCCAGGCTAACCTTCCTTTAAATGGCTGTTTTTCTCTACAAGGCAGTTGAGTTCTTCCACTGGAAGCCCTGAATAGGAATTCTGGTGCCAGATTCCATGCCAAAGTGATGCCTTATCTTCTGAATGTTTTTGATACTCTTGTTCTACAAAAGTGATAATACCAGAATCCTGAAGACCTTGTTTATGCCTCAAGAGATTAGGTAACCAGAAGCCCTTCTGGCCCAAGGCCATTTAAGATAGTGATTGGTTGGAAGAAAATGCTGATGACTTTTATTTTGGCAGAAACACAAAGGCCTTTCCTGCCCAGGTGGTCTCTATTTCTCTGTCATTAATGTATGCACCACAGCTGGCAGTTCCTGGGCTTCAGGTTGGGGACACTGGCAATCAAGATGATTTGGTCTGAATAAGGAAGCTTTAAAATTGTATCATTTGGAGCACTGTATTTGGCTCCTTGTTCAGATGAGAAGTCAATTGCATAGCCTGGAAAGGTTGCTTGAATTTTAGTTGAAGTATTATTTGTTGGCTCCAATGTTAGAAAAATGGTTTGCTATCTTATTAAATATGTGAGGGATTTGAAAATTGCATTTGAAAGAAAACTATTTGAAATGCAGTGAAAACTGGGTTGATTTATACGTATGTCTTTTCTTCCCATAATTACTTGCTTCTTTTGAATCCTTATGTCTCAAGTTGCTTTTGCTCTCTTCCTTAATGGGTCATAATAGTGTTTGTGACTCCACTCCATTGGCTACTGCAGTCTTTTGGTTAGAAATGTAGGCATAGGAAAATAGAGAAGAAATTTATATACTCATATATATGTATTCATCTATACATATTCTGTAATTCATATACATTTAACAGAATTATCTGAAACCTTAAAAATTATATTTCTTATAATAAAAGCAAAGAAATGTAATTTATTTTGTATACCAATTTATATATCCACTAGAAAAGGAAGAAATACAATTTATCTAATCCTTACCACCCCTCATTATTGACAGCTTGATTGTTGCCATTTCATGAGTATATAATGGTATTTCTTAGGATTATCAACCTGTGTAATCTCCTCCCTGTGAATTCCCCAGTCATCAGTGTTGTTCATTTTCCAGTTGTTGTGTTTTGTTTTTGTTTTTTTCCTTTCAAGTTTCAAGGAAGTCTTTATATATTCTGGATCTTCTATCAGTTGTTTGTCATTTAGTTTTGTTTATGTTGTCTTCAGCCAGGAAGAAGTAAGGAAACTTAACAATTTCTTCCTTTGTGATTAGTACTTTTAGTTTCTTTTTAAAGAAATGGCATAAAGCTATATGTGAGTTGAGAACGATGTTTTAAACAATATGTTAAAATGCATAACTAAGAAAAATATTGATAAATTAGACTACATCAAAATTTAAAACGTGTAGTTTAAATCATATAATATGTTCATTCTTTCATTCATTCAACAAGTACTTATTGCTTGCAGTGTGTCAGGAACTGTTCTGGCCTCTGAGGATATAGCTGTGTACAAAAATCCCTGTTCTCTTGCACTTCCATTTTGGTCAGGGAAACAAAAATAAATAAAAAATCAAGAACATGCAGTTTATCAACACTATCATTGTCACTGTGGAGAAATATCAATGACTGCCATAGAGAAACAGTAGGGAAAGGGAATAGGGAGTGTTACAGTTATAAATAGAATTGTTAGGGAGGTCTCACTCAGAAGTAACATTTGGGTGAAGATCTGAAGAAATTGAGGTGGTACCATGCGATTGTAATGGGAAAGAGTGAACCAAGCTGAGGACAAAGCATGTGGAAAGGTTCTGAGGTGGGGGTGTGCCTGGCTTGTATGTGGCTGGAGTGGAGTCAGGTGGCGGAAACGTAGTGGGAGATGAAGTAACCCCGTACCCTCATGTGAGGCCTTGGAGGCCACTGCAAAGACTTTGGCTATTACCTCAATGGGATGGAAAGTCATTGGACAATTCTGACAGAGGAAGATATAATCTAAATTATAAGGGTCACTTTGATGCCTGTGTGGAGAATAGTGAGGGCACAGAGACCAGGTAGGAGGCTCTTGCTTATACAGTTGAAATATAATGGTGTTATGGAGTAGTGAGAGGCAGTCAGATTTTAGATATGCTTGTTATATGTTTCATATTTTTCAAAAGTAGAACCAACAAAATTTGGTGATGGATTAGATGTGGAAGGTGAGAGGAAGAGAAGGGTCAAGGATGATGCTAAAGTTTTCTGTCTGAGCCATTGTAAGGCTGGAGTTGATATTTATTGAGATGGGGAAGACTGTGGAAAGCAAGTTTGGAGCAGGAGGTCAGAGGTTCAGCTTTGAACATATTATGTTTGAGGTGTCTATTAGACATTCAAGTAGAGTTGATAGAGGAGAGGATGCAGAAGAATATATGAAGCTCATGTTCAGGGGAGAGATCCAGGTTGGAAATATACATTTGGGAAGTTTCAGCATATAGTTGTTATTTAAAGCTATGAGACTGGATGAAGTTACCCAGAGAATGAATATAAGTTATGGGAAGAGACTCAAGGACTGAGCCCTAGAGTACTTCAGTGTTTAGAGGCCTTGAAGGTAGGAGGAGGACTTGTCAGAGACCAAGAAAGTCTTCAGTGAGGTAGTGATGATGAAGTTCTGGGGCCAAGAGAAATAGTGCGGAGGAAACCATCCACTGTGTGTGATGCTGCCGGCAGATCATGATGATGATGTCTGAGAATTGACCATTGGAGTTATTAGCCATGTGAAGGTCATCAGTGACACAGACAAGAGCAGTTCAGTGGAATGATGGTAGAGACAGACCGATTGGAATAGACTTAAGGGACAGCAGAAGGAGTTGAATTGGAGACAGCAAATAGAGACAGGTTTTTGTGTTTTGCTGTAATATAGAACAGAGAAGTGGAATGGAAGCTATAAATGGAAGCAAAAATTTTTTAATATGGGAAAAATAGCATGTTTATATGTTCTAACATGTCAATGGATGCTTAATCAGAGGGGGAAAATTAATGATGTAGGAAAATGGGGGAGAATTGCTGGAGCCTTCCTCTTGAGTGGGTAAGAGTGGATGAAGTCTGATGGACAACTCTACGGGAGGAGTTGGCCTTAGTAAAATGGAAAAAAATCCATAGTAGTTGGAGGGAAGAGAGAATACCGTACATGGGCCCAGCTATAGATAGATAAGTGGTGGCAGTGGTGAGAGCTTGTGGAAGTTCTCCTATGATTGCCTCTATTCCATCAGCTGAGAAGGAGTGTTCAGGGGAGGTCCTGTTGGAGATTTGGGGAAAGAGAGTAAGATATGGAATAGTTGTCTCGGAGAGTGGAAGAATGGGTAATATAGTAGTATGCTAGGATTGTCTGATTCCACTAGGGGCTCTGTTGGTTGAGCTTTGTGGCCATGAATTGGAAATGTGACTCATCGGATTGAGTGTGTTCCTGTGGCCATGTTTAGAAACACTGGTACAGTTGTGGGAGAGGTAAGGATTGGCATTAGCTAGTTTAGTATTTTGACAAGTGAATAGGACGAAATGAGAAGTGGGGTTAGGGAGGTGAAGGTGTGTGCAAGGAAGTGATTATTACAATGGGCCATGGATCTAAAGCTGGCTCACAAGGAATTAGAGGACAAGACAATAGTGAGTGATGGTGGGGCACCTGTGTGGCTCAGTCAATAAAATACCCAACTCTTGGTTTCAGTTTAGGTCATGATCTCACTGTTCATGAGATCAAGCCCTGCTTGATATTGGGTTCAAAATAAATAAACTAAAAAAAAATTTTTTAACGTTTTATTTTTATTTATTTTTGAGAGAGAGAGTGTGAGTTGGGGAGGGGCAGAGAGAGAGGGAGACATAGAATCCGAAACAGGCTCCAGGCTCCGAGCTGTCAGCACAGAGCCCAACGTGGGGCTCAAACTCAGGAGCCACGAGATCATGACCAGAGTCGAAGTCGGATGCTCAACTGACTGAGCCACCCAGGTGCCCCTAAATAAATAAACTTTTAAAAGAAGCAATGAATGATTGTAAAAAGGGTATGGGATCCATGGCTTGTTGGTACAGGGGTAGTCAAGGAATTGTTAGAGACACTTGGAGGGAGAAAAGGAAGTGATAGAGAATTAGATGGAAGTGTTGCTATTATTGATAATTTTAGAGAAGTGGCATTTTCATTTTTGATATGATTTTTAGTTGGCAGTTGTTTTAAGGAATGATCTTTGATCTGTTATTCCCTCGGTTGTTAATATTATATATATCAACACTTAAATTTCTCTAAAGGAACCTTAAAATTTTAAAAATGTATGTTTACTTTTCAAATCATGAATGTCTTGCTGGGTTTTGCTGGTCCTTTAAAATATTTTTTTAAATGCCCTTTGGCACTGGGTGTTATATGTAAGTGATGCATCACTAAATTCTACTCCTGAAACCATTATTATACTATATGTTAACTAACTTGGATTTATTTTTTTTAATTTAAATTCAAGTTAGTTAATATAAGAGCTGTTCTACCAGAAAACTTTAAGTCTTTCATGTTTCTCACACTTTAAATTTAAAAAAAAAAGTGCTCTTTGGCAAATCTAGTGAATTTAGAATTTCCAGTTTGAAGTTCTGGTACTTTAAGCTGTCTGCACATTGACTTGATGAATGTTTTACTGTTGCACACGTAGTAGAGCGTGTAGTAAAGTTACTTTGAAACTGAAGTAAAATTAGCTGTCACCTATGTGGAAAAATGTGAGAGACATGAGGGACTTAAGGTTTTCTGGGAGAAACATGAAGGGCTTAAGGTTTTCTGGTGGAGCAGCCTGATAGATTCTGTTATGGACAGGTTATAAAATCTGCCCTAATTTTTCCTATTTTCATACATGAAATTTTGAAAAATTTTGGAAGTTTTTAATTTTTATATATGATTACATAATTTTAATGTTAACTCTTTATATTTGCATATACTTATACTACTTTGGTAAAAATGTAGGTAAGTATTATTATGGTCTTGGGAAATTCTACAAAGTGTGATCAACCTCAGAAAAGAATATTAATTACTATTCTGACCTACTCTTTAAGAATAATTTTAATTGTAACATATTTAGAGCACTACTTCATTTTTAATAACTGATATAATTAACACTTTTTCCACTTAATAATAACAAAAACTAAGGTGTCAGCAGGATAATTCCCAGGGGTCAACAGCTAGTTCCTAGGAGACCTCCATATTTAAACTTGATGACAGTACCAATGCCTATTCCTTACAAAGGTAAAAACACCTTGAACTCTCTGCTGAATCCCTGCTCTGTTAATTACATTAAAAACATCATTTGTGTGGATTTGGTGAGCATTGATTAAGGAGCAGGTGGCTGTTTACTTTCACTTGACAGTGTGTGTAATTGTGGCCCTCTGACTGAATCATCAAAGTTTGTTTTGAGAACTTGGATTTTTTGTGTGTGTGTGTGAGAACTTGGATCTTGTAGATACTTTAAGTCGAACGGAAGACTAGGTAG
Source organism: Prionailurus viverrinus (assembly GCF_022837055.1). Taxonomy (NCBI): domain Eukaryota; kingdom Metazoa; phylum Chordata; class Mammalia; order Carnivora; family Felidae; genus Prionailurus; species Prionailurus viverrinus. The sequence continues at coordinate 161,192,632 of NC_062564.1, read as the reverse complement.
GCTATATTTGTATCCATCTGCTAATGACTACCTTATTCAAGTGCCGTTTTTTAGGGCCAGGATCTGGCATTAGTATTTGATGTTCTCTATTTCCTCTTTCTCCTTTATTTTCTTAAATGAATTTGGATCTTATAGTAACTGTTCTTTTGGGACTGCTTTGATGACATGCTTTGATGGACCTGCTTTTATTCACCTGCCTTTGGTAGGACTTGGTCAAAACTACAATTTACCCAAGTTAAAAATAAGACATGTCTATGGCTTAAGGAACAGTGTCCTTCAGCTGCCCACATTGGACATTTTAGGTTTTGGCATATTAACTGTTCTGAAATGGCCAGTTTCCATGATCCTCAGTGTCCTTTGATGGTTTTGCCCTAATGAGACCTGGCTCTCTTTCCTATGACTTACAGGCTCAAGAAAAGAGGCTCTGTGTGGGTTAGCAGACATTGAGACTTTTGCAGGCCAAGCCAAGAGAGTTCAATTTGTCACTCACTGGGCTAAATTAAGTGAGCAGCATGCTGGAAGTGGGACAAACTGGCCAACTGTGCATCATACAATGCTGTATGTGTTGATATAGACTATGGAATGGTGATGTCTGTTGATTAGCAGAGCCTATTGAAATAATATGCTGGAGAAATCATATGTATGTCATTTATGGCACCAGATGTTAGTCCTTGGAAACCAGTTGTGTGGTATTTTTCCAATCAGGTTATTTCTAGACAATGAATGAGTTTTTGTTAAAAGACATAATTATTTTTCATGTCAGAAAGAATTAACCTTGCTTGAATAGCATGATAGATAAATCTAGTAATTGATTTACCCAGTTTTAAGCAGCCCTACATAAAAATTATCCCAAGTTAGTTATGAAAAAGTGTGACATTTTAGTGACCAGAAGCAGGCAGTTATAGAACTAGAGTGGTTAGCAAATTTAAATCCATAAGTTAGTAATTTTGCCGTCTCTTCCCACAAACCTGTCAGTGTGAAGATTTAAAGCTTTCCTATTGTTATGGGTTCAGTTGTGTTCCCCAACAAAGTTCATATGTTGAAATCCTAAGTCCTAGTATCTTAGAATATGACTATTCAGAGATGAGATCTTTATAGAGATAATTAAGTTAAGTGAGGATATTTTGGTGGGCCCTAATCCAATGTGACTGGTATCCTTGTAAGAAAAGGAAAGCTGGACACAGACATACATAGATGAGAGACCACATGAAGACACAAGGAAAAGATAAGCCAAGGAGAGAGGCTTTCAGAAGAAACTAATCCTGCTGACACCTTGATCTTGGACTTCTAGCATCTACAAACGTGAGAAAATAAAGTTCTATCGTTTAAGCCACCCAGTCTGGTGGTACTCGGTTATAGCAACTTTAGCAAACTAATACATGAATCAAGTGTGAGCAAAATAATAAAAACAAAATATTTTATAGGTAAATAAATAAATGCAAATTTTATTTATTCATTCATTCTTTCATGTATGTGTATATATATATGTATATTAATGTTTACTTACTCTTGAGAGAGAGAAAGAGAGAGAGAGAGTATGAATGAGGGAGGGGCAGAGAGAGAGAGGGAAACACAGAATCCGAAGCAGTCTCCAGGCTCTGAGCTGTCAGCACAAAGCCCCACACGTGGCTTGAACTCACAACCCATGAGATCATGACCTGAGCTGAAGTCGGCCGCTTAACCGACTAAGCCACACAGGCGCCCCTTATTTATATATATTTTTAAGTTTATTTACCTATTTTGTTTTTGTTTTTTTTTCCAGTATATGAAGTTTATTGTCAAATTGGTTTCCATACAACACCCAGTGCTCATCCCAAAAGGTGCCCTCCTCAATACCCATCACCCACCCTCCGCTCCCTCCCACCCCCATCAACCCTCAGTTTGTTCTCAGTTTTTAAGAGTCTCTTATGCTTTGGCTCTCTCCCACTCTAACCTCTTTTTTTTTTTCCTTCCCCTCCCCCATGGTTTCTGTTAAGTTTCTCAGGATCCACATAAGAGTGAAAACATATGGTATCTGTCTTTCTCTGTATGGCTTATTTCACTTAGCATAACACCCTCCAGTTCCATCCACATTGCTACAAAAGGTCATAGTTCATTCTTTCTCATTGGCACGTAGTACTCCATTGTGTATATAAACCACAATTTCTTTATCCATTCATCAGTTGATGGACATTTAGGCTCTTTCCATAATTTGGCTATTGTTGAGAGTGCTGCTATAAACATTGGGGTACAAGTGCCCCTATGCATCAGTACTCCTGTATCCCTTGGGTAAATTCCTAGCAGTGCTATTGCTGGGTCATAGGGTAGATCTATTTTTAATTTTTTGAGGAACCTCCACACTGTTTTCCAGAGTGGCTGCACCAATTTGCATTCCCACCAACAGTGCAAGAGGGTTCCCGTTTCTCCACATCCTCGCCAGCATCTATAGTCTCCTGATTTGTTCATTTTGGCCACTCTGACTGGTGGGCGGTGATACCTGAGTGTGGTTTTGATTTGTATTTCCCTGATGAGGAGCGACATTGAGCATCTTTTCATGTGCCTGTTGGCCATCTGGATGTCTTCTTTAGAGAAGTGTCTATTCATGTTTTCTGCCCATTTCTTCACTGGGTTATTTGTTTTTCGGGTGTGGAGTTTGGTGAGCTCTTTATAGATTTTGGATACTAGCCCTCTGTCTGATATGTCATTTGCGAATATCTTTTCCCATTCCGTTGGTTGCCTTTTAGTTTTGTTGGTTGTTTCCTTTGCTGTGCAGAAGCTTTTTATCTTCATAAGGTCCCAGTAGTTCATTTTTGCTTTTAATTCCTTTGCGTTTGGGGATGTGTCGAGTAAGAAATTGCTACGACTGAGGTCAGAGAGGTCTTTTCCTGCTTTCTCCTCTAGGGTTTTGATGGTTTCCTGTCTCACATTCAGGTCCTTTATCCATTTTGAGTTTATTTTTATGAATGGTGTGAGAAAGTGGTCTAGTTTCAATCTTCTGCATGTTGCTGTCCAGTTCTCCCAGCACCATTTGTTAAAGAGACTGTCTTTTTTCCATTGGATGTTCTTTCCTGCTTTGTCAAAGATTAGTTGGCCATATGTTTGTGGGTCTAGTTCTGGGGTTTATATTCTATTCCATTGGTCTATGTGTCTGTTTTTGTGCCAATACCATGCTGTCTTGATGATGACAGCTTTGTAGTAGAGGCTAAAGTCTGGGATTGTGATGCCTCCCGCTTTGGTCTTCTTCTTCAAAATTACTTTGGCTATTCAGGGCCTTTTGTGGTTCCATATGAATTTTAGGATTGCTTGTTCTAGTTTCGAGAAGAATGCTGGTGCAATTTTGATTGGGATTGCATTGAATGTGTAGATAGCTTTGGGTAGTATTGACATTTTGACAATATTTATTCTTCCAATCCCTGAGCACGAAATGTTTTTCCATTTCTTTATATCTTCTTCAATTTCTTTCATAAGCTTTCTATAGTTTTCAGCATACAGATCTTGTACATCTTTGGTTAGATTTATTCCTAGGTATTTTATGCTTCTTGGTGCAATTGTGAATGGGATCAGTTTCTTTATTTGTCTTTCTGTTGCTTCATTGTTAGTGTATAAGAATGCAACTGATTTCTGTGCATTGATTTTGTATCCTGCAACTTTGCTGAATTCATGTATCAGTTCTAGCAGACTTTTGGTGGAGTCTGTTGGATTTCCCATGTGTAATATCATGTCATCTGCAAAAAGTGAAAGCTTGACTTCATCTTTGCCAATTTTAATGCCTTTGATTTATTTTGTTTGATTGCTGATGCTAGCACTTCCAACATTATGTTAAACAACAGCGGTGAGAGTGGACACCCCTGTCGTGTTCCTGATCTCAGGGAAAAAGCTCTCAGTTTTTCCTCATTGAGGATGATGTTAGCTGTGGGCTTTTCATAAATGTCTTTTATGAACTTCAAGTATGTTCCTTCTATCCCGACTTTCTCGAGGCTTTTTATTAAGAAAGGTTGCTGAATTTTGTCAAATGCCTTTTCTGCATCGATTGACAGGATCATATGGTTCTTATCTTTTCTTTTATTAATGTGATGTATCACTCTGATTGATTTGCGAATGTTGAACCAGCCCTGCATCCCAGGAATGAATCCCACTTGATCATGGTGAATAATTTTTTATATGCTGTTGAATTTGATTTGCTAGTATCTTATTGAGAATTTTTGCATCCATATTCATCGGGGATATTGGCCTGTAGTTCTTTTTTTTTACTGGGTCTCTGTTTGGTTTAGGAATCAAAGTAATACTGGCTTCATAGAATGAGTCTGGAAGTTTTCCTTCCCTTTCTATTTTTTGGAATAGCCTGAGAAGGATAGGTATTATCTCTGCTTTAAACGTCTGGTAGAACTCCCCTGGGAAGCCATCTGGTCCTGGACTCTTATTTGTTGGGAGATTTTTGATGACTGATTCAATTTCTTCGCTGGTTATGGGTCTGTTCAAGCTTTCTATTTCCTCCTGTTTGAGTTTTGGAAGTGTGTGGGTGTTGAGGAATTTGTCCATTTCTTCCAGGTTGTCTAATTTGTTGGCATATAATTTTTCATAGTACTCCCTGATAATTGCTTGTATTTCTGAGGGATTGGTTGCAATAATTCCATTTTCATTCATGATTTTATCTATTTGGGTCATCTCCCTTTTCTTTTGAGAAGCCTGGCTAGAGGTTTATCAATTTTTTTATTTTTTCAAAAAACCAACTCTTGGTTTCGTTGATCTGCTCTACAGTTTTTTTAGATTCTATATTGTTTATTTCTGCTCTGATCTTTATTATTTCTCTTCTTCTGCTGGGTTTAGGCTGTCTTTGCTGTTCTGCTTCTGTTTCCTTTAGGTGTGCTGTTAGATTTTGTATTTGGGATTTTTCTTGTTTCTTGAGATAGGCCTGGATTGCAATGTATTTTCCTCTCAGGACTGCCTTCACTGCATCCCAAAGCATTTGGATGGTTGTATTTCATTTTCGTTTGTTTCCATATATTTTTTAATTTCTTCTCTAATTGCCTGGTTGACCCACTCATTCTTTAGTAGGGTGTTCTTTAACCTCCATGCTTTTGGAGGTTTTCCAGACTTTTTCCTGTGGTTGATTTCAAGCTTCATAGCATTGTGGTCTGAAAGTATGCATGGTATAATTTCAATTCTTGTATACTTATGAAGGGCTGTTTTGTGACCTAGTATGTGATCTATCTTGGAGAATATTCCATGTGCACTCGAGAAGAAAGTATATTCTGTTGCTTTGGGATGCAGAGCATCTGCATCTGATGCAATGTATCCAGTGAAGTCCATCTGATCCAATGTATCATTCAGGGCCCTTGTTTCTTTATTGATCATGTGTCTAGATCTATCCATTTCTGTAAGTGGAGTGTTAAAGTCCCCATACAATTACCACATTCTTATCAATAAGGTTGCTTATGTTTGTGAGTAATTGTTTTATATATTTGGGGGCTCCCGTATTCGGCGCATAGACATTTAGAATTGTTAGTTCTTCTTGATGGATAGACCCTGTAATTATTAATATAATGCCCTTCTTCATCTCTTGTTACAGCCTTTAATTTAAAGTCTAGTTTGTCTGATATAAGTATGGCTACTCCAGCTTTCTTTTGACTTCCAGTAGCATGATAAATAGGTCTCCATACCCTCACTCTTAATCTGAAGGTGTCCTCAGGTCTAAAATGAGTCTCTTGTAGACAGCAAGTAGATGGGTCTTGTTTTTTTATCCATTCTGATACCGTATGTCTTTGGTTGGCGCATTTAGTCCATTTACATTCAGTGTTATTATAGAAAGATAGGGGTTTCGAGTCATTGTGATGTCTGTATGTTTTATGCTTGTAGTGATGTCTCTGGTCCTTTGTCTCACAGGATCCCCCTTAGGATCTTTTGTAGGGCTGGTTTAGTGGTGACGAATTCCTTCAGTTTTTGTTTGTTTGGGAAGACCTTTATCTCTCCTTCTATTCTAAATGACAGATTTGCTGGATAGAGGATTCTCGGGTGCATATTTTTCCTGTTCATCACATTGAAGATCTCCTGCCATTCCTTTCTGGCCTGCCAAGTTTCAGAAGAGAGATCAGTCACAAGTCTTATAGCTCTCCCTTTATATGTTAGAGCATGTTGATCCCTCGCTGCTTTCAGAATTTTCTCTTTATCCTTGTATTTTGCCAGTTTCACTATGATATGTCGTGCAGAAGGTTGATTCCTATTACATCTGATGGGAGTTCTCTGTGCCTCTTGGATTTCAATGCCCTTTTCCTTCCCCAGATCAGGGAAGTTCTCAGCTATGATTTCTTCAAGTACACCTTCAGCACCTTTCCCTCTCTCTTCCTCCTCTGGAATACCAATTATGTGTAGATTATTTCTCTTTAGTGCATCACTTAGTTCTCTAATTTTCCCCTCATACTCCTGGATTTTTTTTTTTTTTTTTTTTTTTTTTTATGAAATTTATTGACAAATTGGTTTCCATACAACACCCAGTGCTCATCCCAAAAGGTGCCCTCCTCAATACCCATCACCCACCCTCTCCTCCCTCCCACCCCCCATCAACCCTCAGTTTGTTCTCAGTTTTTAAGTCTCTTATGCTTTGGCTCTCTCCCATTCTAACCTCTTTTTTTTTTTTTTTTCCTTCCCCTCCCCCATGGGTTCCTGTGAAGTTTCTCAGGATCCACATAAGAGTGAAACCATATGGTATCTGTCTTTCTCTGTATGGCTTATTTCACTTAGCATCACACTCTCCAGTTCCATCCACGTTGCTACGAAAGGCCATATTTCATTTTTTCTCATTGCCACGTAATATTCCATTGTGTATATAAACCACAATTTCTTTATCCATTCATCAGTTGATGGACATTTAGGCTCTTTCCATAATTTGGCTATTGTTGAGAGTGCTGCTATGAACATTGGAGTACACGTGGCCCTATGCATCAGCGCTCCTGTATCCCTTGGATAAATTCCTAGCAGTGCTATTGCTGGGTCATAGGGTAGGTCTATTTTTAATTTTCTGAGGAACCTCCACACTGCTTTCCAGAGCGGCTGCACCAATTTGCATTCCCACCAACAGTGCAAGAGGGTTCCCGTTTCTCCACATCCTCTCCAGCATCTATAGTCTCCGGATTTGTTCATTTTGGCCACTCTGACTGGCGTGAGGTGATACCTGAGTGTGGTTTTGATTTGTATTTCCCTGATAAGGAGCGACGCTGAACATCTTTTCATGTGCCTGTTGGCCATCCGGATGTCTTCTTTAGAGAAGTGTCTATTCATGTTTTCTGCCCATGTCTTCACTGGGTTATTTGTTTTTCGGGTGTGGAGTTTGGTGAGCTCTTTATAGATTTTGGATACTAGCCCTTTGTCCGATATGTCATTTGCGAATATCTTTTCCCATTCCGTTGGTTGCCTTTTAGTTTTGTTGGTTGTTTCCTTGGCTGTGCAGAAGCTTTTTATCTTCATAAGGTCCCAGTAATTCACTTTTGCTTTTAATTCCCTTGCCTTTGGGGATGTGTCCAGTAAGAGATTGCTACGGCTGAGGTCAGAGAGGTCTTTTCCTGCTTTCTCCTCTAAGGTTTTGATAGTTTCCTGTCTCACATTTAGGTCCTTTATCCATTTTGAGTTTATTTTTGTGAATGGTGTGAGAAAGTGGTCTAGTTTCAACCTTCTGCATGTTGCTGTCCAGTTCTCCCAGCACCATTTGTTAAAGAGGCTGTCTTTTTTCCATTGGATGTTCTTTCCTGCTTTGTCAAAGATGAGTTGGCCATACGTTTGTGGGTCTAGTTCTGGGGTTTCTATTCTATTCCATTGGTCTATGTGTCTGTTTTGGTGCCAATACCATGCTGTCTTGATGATGACAGCTTTGTAGTAGAGGCTAAAGTCTGGGATTGTGATGCCTCCTGCTTTGGTCTTCTTCTTCAAAATTCCTTTGGCTATTCGGGGCCTTTTGTGGTTCCATATGAATTTTAGGATTGCTTGTTCTAGTTTCGAGAAGAATGCTGGTGCAATTTTGATTGGGATTGCATTGAACGTGTAGATAGCTTTGGGTAGTATTGACATTTTGACAATATTTATTTTTCCAATCCATGAGCAGGGAATGTCTTTCCATTTCTTTAAATCTTCTTCAATTTCCTTCATAAGCTTTCTATAATTTTCAGCATACAGATCCTTTACATCTTTGGTTAGATTTATTCCTAGGTATTTTATGCTTCTTGGTGCAATTGTGAATGGGATCAGTTTCTTTATTTGTCTTTCTGTTGCTTCATTGTTAGTGTATAAGAATGCAACTGATTTCTGTACATTGATTTTGTATCCTGCAACTTTGCTGAATTCCTGTATCAGTTCTAGCAGACTTTTGGTGGAGTCTATCGGATTTTCCATGTATAATATCATGTCATCTGCAAAAAGCGAAAGCTTGACTTCATCTTTGCCAATTTTGATGCCTTTGATTTCCTTTTGTTGTCTGATTGCTGATGCTAGAACTTCCAGCACTATGTTAAACAGCAGCGGTGAGAGTGGGCATCCTTGTCGTGTTCCTGATCTCAGGGAAAAAGCTCTCAGTTTTTCCCCGTTGAGGATGATGTTAGCTGTGGGCTTTTCATAAATGGCTTTTATGATCTTTAAGTATGTTCCTTCTATCCCGACTTTCTCAAGGGTTTTTATTAAGAAAGGGTGCTGGATTTTGTCGAAGGCCTTTTCTGCATCGATTGACAGGATCATATGGTTCTTCTCTTTTTTTTTGTTAATGTGATGTATCACGTTGATTGATTTGCGAATGTTGAACCAGCCCTGCATCCCAGGAATGAATCCCACTTGATCATGGTGAATAATTCTTTTTATATGCCGTTGAATTCGATTTGCTAGTACCTTATTGAGAATTTTTGCATCCATATTCATCAGGGATATTGGCCTGTAGTTCTCTTTTTTTACTGGGTCTCTGTCTGGTTTAGGAATCAAAGTAATACTGGCTTCATAGAATGAGTCTGGAAGTTTTCCTTCCCTTTCTATTTCTTGGAATAGCTTGAGAAGGATAGGTATGATCTCTGCTTTAAACGTCTGGTAGAACTCCCCTGGGAAGCCATCTGGTCCTGGACTCTTATTTGTTGGGAGATTTTTGATAACTGATTCAATTTCTTCGCTGGTTATGGGTCTGTTCAAGCTTTCTATTTCCTCCTGATTGAGTTTTGGAAGAGTGTGGTTGTTCAGGAATTTGTCCATTTCTTCCAGGTTGTCCAATTTGTTGGCATATAATTTTTCATAGTATTCCCTGATAATTGTTTGTATCTCTGAGGGATTGGTTGTAATAATTCCATTTTCATTCATGATTTTATCTATTTGGGTCATCTCCCTTTTCTTTTTGAGAAGCCTGGCTAGAGGTTTGTCAATTTTGTTTATTTTTTCAAAAAACCAACTCTTGGTTTCGTTGATCTGCTCTACAGTTTTTTTAGTTTCTATATTGTTTATTTCTGCCCTGATCTTTATTATTTCTCTTCTTCTGCTGGGCTTAGGCTGCCTTTGCTGTTCTGCTTCTAGTTCCTTTAGGTGTGCTGTTAGATTTTGTATTTGGGATTTTTCTTGTTTCTTGAGATAGGCCTGGATTGCAATGTATTTTCCTCTCAGGACTGCCTTTGCTGCGTCCCAAAGCGTTTGGATTGTTGTATTTTCATTTTCATTTGTTTCCATATATTTTTTAATTTCTTCTCTAATTGCCTGGTTGACCCACTCATTCGTTAGTAGGGTGTTCTTTAACCTCCATGCTTTTGGAGGTTTTCCAGACTTTTTTCTGTGGTTGATTTCAAGCTTCATAGCATTGTGGTCTGAAAGTAAGCATGGTATAATTTCAATTCTTGTAAACTTATGAAGGGCTGTTTTGTGACCCAGTATATGATCTATCTTGGAGAATGTTCCATGTGCACTCGAGAAGAAAGTATATTCTGTTGCTTTGGGATGCAGAGTTCTAAATATATCTGTCAAGTCCATCTGATCCAATGTCTCATTCAGGGCCCTTGTTTCTTTATTGACCGTGTGTCTAGATGATCTATCCATTTCTGTAAGTGGTGTATTAAAGTCCCCTGCAATTACCACATTCTTATCAATAAGGTTGCTTATGTTTATGAGTAATTGTTTTATATATTTGGGGGCTCCGGTATTCGGTGCATAGACATTTATAATTGTTAGCTCTTCCTGATGGATAGACCCTGTAACTATTATATAATGTCCTTCTTCATCTCTTGTTACAGCCTTTAATTTAAAGTCTAGTTTGTCTGATATAAGTATGGCTACTCCAGCTTTCTTTTGGCTTCCAGTCGCATGATAAATAGTTCTCCATCCCCTCGCTCTCAATCTAAAGGTGTCCTCAGGTCTAAAATGAGTCTCTTGTAGACAGCAAATAGATGGGTCTTGTTTTTTTATCCATTCTGATACCCTATGTCTTTTGGTTGGCGCATTTAATCCATTTACATTCAGTGTTATTATAGAAAGATACGGGTTTAGAGTCATTGTGATGTCTGTATGTTTTATGCTTGTAGTGATGTCTCTGGGACTTTGTCTCACAGGGTCCCCCTTAGGATCTCTTGTAGGGCTGGTTTAGTGGTGACAAATTCCTTCAGTTTTTGTTTGTTTGGGAAGACCTTTATCTCTCCTTCTATTCTAAATGACAGACTTGCTGGATAAAGGATTCTCGGCTGCATATTTTTTCTGTCTAGCACCCTGAAAATCTCGTGCCAATTCTTTCTGGCCTGCCAAGTTTCAAAAGAGAGATCAGTCACGAGTCTTATAGGTCTCCCTTTATATGTGAGGGCACGTTTACCCCTCGCTGCTTTCAGAATTTTCTCTTTATCCTTGTATTTTGCCAGTTTCACTATGATATGTCGTGCAGAAGATCGATTCAAGTTACGTCTGAAGGGAGTTCTCTGTGCCTCTTGGATTTCAATGCCTTTTTCCTTCCCCAGTTCAGGGAAGTTCTCAGCTATTATTTCTTCAAGTATCCCTTCAGCACCTTTCCCTCTCTCTTCCTCCTCTGGGATACCAATTATGCGTATATTATTTCTTTTTAGTGTATCACTTAATTCTCTAATTTTCCCCTCATACTCCTGGATTTTTTTATCTCTCTTTTTCTCAGCTTCCTCTTTTTCCATAACTTTATCTTCTAGTTCACCTATTCTCTCCTCTGCCTCTTCAAGCCGAGCTGTGGTGGTTTCCATTTTGTTATGCATTTCGTTTAAAGCGTTTTTCAGCTCCTCGTGACTGTTCCTTAGTCCCTTGATCTCTGTAGCAAGAGATTCTCTGCTGTCCTGTATACTGTTTTCAAGCCCAGCGATTAATTTTATGACTATTATTCTAAATTCACTTTCTGTTATATTATTTAAATCCTTTTTGATCAGCTCATTAGCTGTTGTTATTTCCTGGAGATTCTTCTGAGGGGAGTTCTTCCGCTTGGTCATTTTGGATAGTCCCTGGAGTGGTGCGGACCTGCAGGGCACTTCCCCTGTGCTGTAGTGTATAACTGGAGTTGGTGGGCGGGGCCGCAGTCAGACCTGATGTCTGTCCCCAGCCCACCGCTGGGGCCACAGTCAGACTGGTGTGTGCCTTCTCTTCCCCTCTCCTAGGGGCGGGATTCACTGTGGGGTGGTGTGGCTCGTCTGGGCTACTTGCACCGTGCCAGGCTTGTGATGCTGGGGATCTGGCGTATTAGCTGGGGTGGGTAGGCAAGGTGCTCGGGGGCAGGAGGGGCAGGCTTAGATCGCTTCTCCTTAGGTGATCCACTTCAGGAGGGGCCCTGTGGCAGCGGGAGGGAGTCAGATCCGCTGCCGGAGGTTTGGCTCCGCCGAAGCGCAGAGTTGGGTGTTTGCGCGGAGCGAGCAAGTTCCCTGGCAGGAACAGGTTCTCTTTGGGATTTCGGCTGGGGGATGGGCGGGGGAGATGGCGCTGGCGAGCGCCTTTGTTCCCCACCAAACTGAGCTCTGTTGTCAGGGGGCTCAGCAGCTCTCCCTCCCTTTGTCCTCCAGCCTTCCCGCTTTCCGAGCAGAGCTGTTAACTTATGACCTCCCAGACGCTAAGTCGCGCTTGTTGTGGGAACACAGTCCGTCAGGCCCCTCCGCTTTTGCAAGCCAGACTCGGGGGCTCTGCTTGGCCGGCGAGCCGCCCCTCCGCCCCGGCTCCCTCCCGCCAGTCCGTGGAGCGCGCACCGCCTCGCCGCCCTTCCTACCCTCTTCCGTGGGCCTCTCGTCTGCGTTTGGCTCCGGCGACTCCGTTCTGCTAATCCTCTGGCGGTTTTCTGGGTTATTTAGGCAGATGTAGATGGAATCTAAGTGATCAGCAGGACGTGCGGTGAGCCCAGCGTCCTCCTAAGCCGCCATCTTGCCGCCCACTCCTGGATTTTTTTATCTCTCTTTTTCTCAGCTTCTTTTTCCATAATTTTATCTTCTAGTTCACCTGTTCTCTCCTCTGCCTCTTCAATCAGAGCCATGGTCATTTCCATTTTATTTTGCAGCTCATTAATAGCATTTTTTAGCTCCTCCTGGCTGTTCCTTAGTCCCTTGATCTCTGTAGCATAGATTGTCTGCTGTCCTTTATACTGTTTTCAAGCCCAGCGATTAATTTTATGACTATTATTCTAAATTCACTTTCTGTTATATTGTTTAAATTATTTTTGATCAGTTCGTTAGCTGTTGTTATTTCCTGGAGATTCTTTTGAAGGGAATTCTTCCGTTTGGTCATTTTGGATAGTTTCTGGAGTGGTGTGGAACTGCAGGGCACTTCCCCTGTGCTGTCTTGAATAACTCTCGTTGGTGGGTGGGCCCGCAGTTAGATCTGATGTCTGCCCCCAGCCCACCGCTGGGGCCACAGTCAGACTGGTGTGTGCCTTATCTTCCCCTCTCCTAGGGGCAGGATTCACTGTGGGATGGCGTGGCCCATCTGGGCTACTTGCACACTGCCAGGCTTGTGGTGCTGGGGATCTGGCGTATTAGCTGGGGTGGATAGGTAGGGTGCACGGGGGCAGGAAGGGTAGGCTCAGCTCGCTTCTCCTTTGTGATCCGCTTCAGGAGGGGCCCTGTGGCAGCGGGAGGAAGTCAGACCCGCCACCGGAGGTGTGGATCCACAGAAGCACAGCATTGGGTGTTTGCGCGGTGCCAGCAAGTTCCCTGGCAGGAACTGGTTCCCTTTGGGATTTTGGCTGGGGGATGGGTGAGGGAGATGGCGCTGGCGAGTGCCTCCCCCCCCCCACCCCCCCAAATTGAGCTCTGTGGTCCACGGCTCAGCAACTCTCCCTCCCGTTGTCCTCCAGCCTTCCCACTCTCCGAGCAGAGCTGTTAGCTTATAACCTTCCAGATGTTAAGTCCTGCTCGCTGTCCGAACACACTCCGTCTGGCCCTCCGATTTTGCAAGCCAGACTCGGGGTCTCTGCTTGGCCGGCGGGCTGCCCCTCCGCCCTGGCTCCCTCCCGCCAGTGTGTAGTGCGCACCGCCTTGCCGCCCTTCCTACCCTCTTCCTTGGGCCTCTCGTCTGCTCTTGGCTCCGGAGACTCTGTTCTGCTAGTTTTGTGGTGGTTTGCTGGGTTATTTAGGCAGGTGTAGGTGGAATCTAAGTGATCGGCAGGACGCGGTGAGCCCAGCGTCCTCCTACACCACCATCTTCCCCAGAACTCCCCTATTTACCTATTTTGAGAGAGAAAGAGAGAGAGCCTGAGAGCTCACAGAAGGGGCAGAGAGGGAAAGAGAGAATCCCAAGCAAGTTCTGCACCGTCAGTGCGGAACTTGATGTGGGGTTTGGACCCGCGAACCATGAAAGCATTACCTGAGCCGAGGTCAAACACTTAACAGACTGAGCCACCCAGTTATCCCAAGTAAATGCAAATTATAAAACCTTAATTTGGATTGCAAATGATCCATCATGTAGCCCCTCTGCCGCCCAGTGCCAGAGCTCCTGTTGAGATGGGAAGTGGGGAGCACAGTGGAAAACCATGAGATTTTAGATATGGACAGGAAGGACCTTAGACATCATCTGTTGCAACTTCCTTACTTTCAGAGGAGGGAGCTAACACCTGGAGCACTAGAAGATTCATCCAGGAGCACATGGTTAGTTATTAACATATCCATGCCCAGAACCCATGCCTCTTACTTTCTGGTTCAAGGCCAGACCCCTTTTCTTCTCAAGGCTATATCTATATGTCATCAGGTTCTGCTGTTTTGGCAAATTTGATTTCAGAAGCAATCTGTTTTTCTTCTGCTTCCTGTTCTTTGTTGTTATTAGTAATATTTTCCATGTAAAAAAAGGTATAAAGGATAACATAATAATTACTTGTGCATTCGCCACCAACTTTAAGCTATTAAAATATTACAAATCTAGTTAAAGCCCCTTTCCTGGTTATATTTCCCTCCCTATCTCCTAGAGGTGACTACTGTCTTAAATTTGTCACTTAGCTCTCCTATGTATATCTCTGTACTTTTATTAAAAATGAGTGTTACTAAACAGTCATTGTGCAAAAATTAAACATTATATAAAAGATATGTCAAATATATTCTCAATTTGTTTTTATTCCACTCAGTCTTGTTTATGATGTTTCTCCTTGTTGCTATATATATTGCTCCATTTCACTCATTTCCACTGCTATGTTGTTTTCCATTTTATGAATATACCCTATTTCTGTATTCTCTTGCTGATATGTAGGCTGTTTTTAGTTTGTTCAAAAATGATGCTGCTATGAGTACTCTTAACTTTCCTGTGCATATGTGTAAAAGTTTATTTAGGGTATGTCTCTCTGGGTGGAATTGCTAAGTCATAGGTTGTGTACATTTTCAGTCTTTCCAGATACTGCCAAATTATTCTGTAAAGTGGTTGCACCAGTTTACATTCCTACTTAATAGTATGAGTTCCTGTTGTTCCACATCCTTGCCAGCCATGATTTTGTGCCAGTCTGATGCATTTTAATTTCTCTCATTATGAATGAATATCAGCATCTCTTTTATGTTTATTGGCCACTTGGGTTTTTTAAAGTCTATTTTTTTTTCTTTTTCTAATGAGACTCCTAGAGAGGGAATGGACTGAGTGGTCCTACTGTGCACTTCCTCATTTTAGAAATGAGGAAACAGGGGCTGGACAAATGTAGTGATTAGTTCAAGGTCCTCAAACAGACAAAAACCAAGGGGCCATGCCTCCCGGCCCTCTGTTGTTTCTATTTTCCCAAATAGTCAAATCATGCATTTGGATGTATTACCTTTTTGGTATTTTTATTTTTTTTATTTTTCAAAAATGTTTATTTATTCTTAGAGAGAGAGAGACAGACCGACAGAGCATGAGCAAGGGAGGGGCAGAGAGAGAAGGAGACATAGAATCCAAAGCAGGTTCCAGGCTCTAAGCTGTCAGCACACAGCCTGATGTGGGGCTCGAACTCACAAACTGTGAGATCATGACCTGAGCTGAAGTCAGATGCTTAACTGACTGAGCCACCCAGGCACCCCCTTTTTTGGTATTGTGAATAACAGGGTCCAGGGCTAAACCTACCAATTAGAAGAGTTTAATTAGTGACTGTGTGGATTACATGTGTGACTTTGTTGAACTTTCTGAAAACCCAGACCATCATCTCCTTGTTTAAAAGCCTTCTAGGTTTCCCATTGCTCCTTGGAGAGTCAGAACTGCTTAACTCTCTCTGCTGGATTGGGCCTCTCCTGCCTCTTCAGGCTCTGCTGGGTCCCTCTTTGTCTGTCCTCCAGCCACACTGGCTTTCTTTCGGCTTCACACTTGGCTTCACATTTGCCCAGCTCCCTTTCTCAACAGGGCCCTTGCGTTCTCTCTCTCTGCCTGCAGCTCTCCCCTTCTCCTCTCCTCCCTCTGGCTCATCCTTGTTAGGGACTCTCATTGTCACTTCCTGGGGGAAGCCCTCCTGAACTCTCCTACTAACCCACATCCCTACTCTGTACTCACAAGGCTGATATGTTTCATAGCACCCATCATAGGTGCAGGTTTACATTTAAGCGTATAGTTACTTATTAAGGTTTCTCTTCTCCATGAGTCCTTAAGTCCCATGAAGTCAGGAACTATGTTTTTGCTTACCATTCTATCCCTAGCTTTTAGCAATATGCCTGTCATATGGTTGGAACTCGCTCAGTGTTTGTGGAATGAGTAAATGAAT
This sequence comes from Prionailurus viverrinus, assembly GCF_022837055.1. Classification (NCBI taxonomy): domain Eukaryota; kingdom Metazoa; phylum Chordata; class Mammalia; order Carnivora; family Felidae; genus Prionailurus; species Prionailurus viverrinus. The sequence continues at coordinate 161,176,524 of NC_062564.1, read as the reverse complement.
AAATGGTTAGTCTTTAAAAAGCTCATCTTACCTTGCCTCTCTGGAGGCACACTGTCTATATCTAATTGGAGTCACCCATTTCCTTCACACCATAGCCCTGCACTATGTTCTCAGAGAAAGAGCAATACTATATGGACTGTATTGAAGATTTATATTCATGACTCAAAGGACATGGCAAGGGGAGAGGTAGAAGGAAAGAAAAAGGAAAAAGGAGGATTAGACATTGGAAGGAGGAATGCTAGATCATTAGCTGCCTGATTTGGGGAGCCTGCAGAATGGGTCATTTGAACTCTCTGAGGGTTTCCAGTGCAGCTAGCTGGCTGGATGAACGCCAAATCTAAGAGAGTCTGGACGGTGGTTTGATGGGCCATTAACTTAGAAGGAAAAACTGAATAGATCTTAGCTGGGCCTTTCCTTCTAAGATTCTGGTTTGAAGAACTGAAAATGAGGGTATACTATAAGAATAAACAGTTTCGCTCCTTCCCTCAAGTTTATTGCTTCCACTTGCACAAGACAAATACGTGTTCTTTATATTACTAATCATTTTGTTACATTAATCCTTAAAGAATAGTAGAACTTCTGTCATAGTCCTGTGGAGAGTCTGTGTCCCAGTAGAAATCTTGCTTTTATTATTAGGTTTTCTGTTCTGTGTCTTTTGTACATCTATGCATTGCCTTGGAGAGAAGAGGAGACCTCTTTACCTTTTCATGAGTATGTGCATAATTCTTACAACATTACATAGCCATAATTCTTCAATGTTATTCTTAATTCACTGTCAAAAGACAGAAGTTATTTCTGGATTGTTCACCTAGCAGTAGGTAGCAAACATGTTTTCAGGATGGATGATAACCAACTGTCACATTTTCTGTTTAGTTTTGGTATCTCTTTCTTAGGAAGGAAGTTAAGAATTTCCTTTGTAAGTCTTTTTTCATGGTGATGGGAACTCAGGGTTCTCAGTGGAACATGCTCCATGTTTTCTTGGAGCTCTGTGCTTTCACTAAAAGCAGAGAACAACTATGATGTTGCAAGAATGCCAGGTAGAAACCTGGAAGCTTGTAAACAAAACTATCTGTGTCCAAAGAAGTGTAATGTCTTTTGCTAGGAAACAGAAGACATTTGCCTCTAGTTTATTATTGATCTTTCAAATGACTCTTCAAGGTAGTTAAGAGTTATGAAACTCTGAGCTTGGGTTGTTTAATATGGTAGGAACAAAGTACAAATTTAATCTGTTCCCATTTTAAATAAAATAATAGGACTTGGCTGCAATTAAAGGACCTGTTTTATATGGTTGTGTGAGAGTAACATGAGGAAATATAAGTGAGTTCATGAGTTTAGAGATTGCTTCCTACATTATAAGCTCTGTGTTAAGTGTTGGCTATTAATTATTTATTGTTGTCACTATTATCTGATGCCTTTTAATATTGCAAACTTAGGTTATCTTTTTCAGTGAAGAGGCAGCATCCTTTCCAAACTTAGGTTATCTTTTTCAGTGAAGAGGCAGCATCCTTTCTAACCCTAACCCTTTGTTTTCTGTCAAAATTTATTGAGTCTAGAGACTAGGTACAATATGATTCTAAATGTGGAATATCTGTGATGTTTGTTGGATATTTATTATAGCTAATCTTACTCCCATCTTTCTGTTCTTGATACTTTGCAGTTCCATCCCTGGAAAATCTATTAGTTTCTTCCATAGCTTTGGGCTAGTACCCTGACTAATGCTTTTTGTGGCCTCTACCTTTCATCAGAAATCTTCCAACCCCAAGCTCTTGTCCTCACTGAAACCTATTTTCTGAAAAGTTGCTGGGTAGGTATTGAAGTTACTGTGTTATGGCTTGGGCTCCTATTGAAGGACTTTCAGGCCCAGGTGGAATGGTTGTGTAGGGTGTTTTTCTGGGGCAGTGTGCTTTCTGAAATACCTTGATGCAGAGGCAGAACTGTCCCTGCAAGCTTGGGCTTCTTGTCTTTTTAAGGCTCTTCATAAAAACCCATTTGTTCCCAGGCCACACTTCCTCAAGCCAGATTCTCCCTGTCCTTTAGACTTGTGCAGGAGTTGGGAAGGGCCCTGGGGCCCTTAGAATTACAAACCATAAATAACTGACAGAGCACAAGAGAGATGATAGAGGAGATAGGAAGTTTATGTCCCACGAGTGGATCTTCTCTATGAAGAATTATAGGACTAAACTCTGGACAGCTAGTGTTTAAAAGCACTCATCCTTATTGAAGGAGATTTGTACGTTTCTTGACCTTCTGACACTGTCAGTATGAGTAGTGTATTTGGAAAGTTCCAAGGCTGGCAAGATTGGTTTATTCCAATCTGCACACCTTTTCAGTATTAGCTGTGTGGAAATTTTCTCATTAGCCATAAGAAAGCTGTTTTATACTCAGAACAGGTCATACAATTTCCTAAAGCAAATACCAGGCTGGCTTATCTGAACATGGTGAGGGAAATCATTATTCTTTTTTCCTCTTTTTTCTTGATTTCTCTGTAACAGCTTGGTCTTTAATAATTGGATCTCATTTGGGTTGTACAAGAACATGAAAATATTTAATAAGCACCATTGAGTTATGTTGGTTGTCCTGGTGGAAAAGCACTAGTATATATTTACTAGAAAAGCATTAGGCATATTAAAGGCCAAGTTCTCTGTGTTCATACTAAGGCTGTGCAAGTTAGAGTAGCACCTTTGGTGGCCCCAGAGATAATTGGTGAGCCTCTGTATTTTTTCCCTGTGTATAATGGGGGCAGTGATAATGTCTACCTTAAAGGGCTGTTGTATTTATAATTCAAGTCTGGCACATATGTACCCAGTAAATTTTAGCTACTGTCATTTCTTTTCTTCTCTTGTTTCTAACCTGACACCCTCTTCATCCTTTCTTTCCTTCTTTTTAGTTTTCCATGTTATCATTTCCTTAGCTTTTGGACCTGTTGGGGCCCACAAGCCCTGGCAGTTCCATTGGTCTATTCAGGGCTACTCTGATAGAAATGAGATGTCTTTCTGTCTGTTTAGGAAGTTTCCAAGTTAGAGCTTCCTTTTTAGATCATTGAATGCAGACATTCATTCTGCCTTAGAGAAGGTGAACACGATTGGTTGTGCTATCTGAGATAGGCACTTACTGCTGGGAGGCAAGAAGAGAATGTGTTGATTCTCATGAACAAGTTGTTTTAGGCCATGGGGCTCACACATTTGTATATGAATACTTTTCTCTTTAGGAAATTACCTACATTTTAGTCTCAGTTAGGATTCAAACATTAGGCCATTGCTACTTACTAAATTTTCAGTCTTATTTAACAAGAGGGACCATAAACACTGTGTATGTAGATCCCTAGACCATGTTAGATCTAAAGATGCTGAGGGCCCTGTTGCTCTGGAAAGGTACTAAGTTTTGAAGTTTTCAGAGGGAAAAGAGATCTTTTCTGTTTGTTTTGTTGGGGTACATGACAAACTAGTAACTGTAATCCAGATCAGTTACTTTTGGTCAAAATGGGCTAGTTAGTTAGCTTAATTGCCTGCTTGCTGCCATTTTTCAATTACAAAGGGAAAAGTGTATTTATAGTTGAGAAACACTGCAGATACCACCTTAACTAAGTGATCAAGATTAATACCATCAACAATACAATATATCAGTACTCCTGATACAATGCAAATGAAGGACACAAAATCACTTCTTTGGTATTTTTGCCTAAAATCCATAACCTTAATCCAATGTTGAGAAAACATCAGACAAACTCAAATTGAGAGAATATACAAATACAAATACAAATAACTCACCAGTACTCATCCAGAATATCAAGGTCATGAAGGATGAGGAAAGACTGAGGAAGACCTGTGACAGATTAGAGAAGATCAAGTAGCCATAACAACTAAATGCCATGTGAGATCCTGGATTGGATCCTTAAACAGAAACAGGTCATTAGGGGAACAGCTGGTAAAATTTGAGTAAGGCATGTAATTTAGTTAATATTGTTATACCGATGCTAATTTCCTGGTTTTAAAAATGGTTTTAAAAATGGAGGCGCCTGTGTGGCTCAGTTGGTTAAGCGTCCGACTTCGGCTCAGGTCATGATCTCGTGGTCCGTGAGTTCGAGCTCCACGTTGGGCTCTGTGCTGACAGCTCAGAGCCTGGAGGCTTCTTCGGATTCTGTGTCTCCCTCTCTTTGCCCCTCCCATGCTCATGCTCTGTCTCTCTCTGTCTCTCAATAATAAATAAACATTGAAAAAAAATTTTTTTAAATGGTACTGTAGTTACATAGATTGTTAACATTAGGGAATGGTGAGTGAAAGGTAAATATGAACTCTAAAATTTGCACAACTTTTATAGGAATTTAAAATTATTTCAAAATTAAATATAAAAAAGAAATTAAAATAACATGGGTGAATTTTAAATATGTATTTTAAAATGTTTATTTATTTTGAGAAAGAGGCAGGGAGAGAATGAATAGGGGAGGAGCAGAGAGAGAGGGAGAGAGAGAGAATCCCAGATGGGCTCCACAATCAGTGTGGAGCCTGATGTGGGACTTAATCTCATGACTATGAGATCATGACCTGAGCCGAAATCAAGGGTCAGACACTTAGCCAGCTGAGCCACCCAAGTGCCCCAACATTGGTACATTTTAAAAATGTAATAAGATTTTTGGGGCGCCTGGGTGGCTTAGTCAGTTAAGCTTCCGACTTCAGCTTAGGTCACGATCTTGCAGTCTGTGAGTTCGAGCCCTGCATCGGGCTCTGGGCTGATGGCTCAGAGCCTGGAGCCTGCTTCTGATTCTGTGTCTCCCTCTCTCTCTGCCCCTCCCCTGTTCATGCTCTGTCTGTCTGTCTCAAAAGTAAATAAACTTAAAAAAAAAAAGCTGCTGAGGATTCAACTCAGTTTTATTTTATTTTATTTTATTTTATTTTATTTTATTTTATTTTTTTCAACGTTTATTTATTTTTGGGACAGAGAGACAGAGCATGAACGGGGGAGGGGCAGAGAGAGAGGGAGACACAGAATCGGAAACAGGCTCCAGGCTCCGAGCCATCAGCCCAGAGCCTGACGCGGGGCTCGAACTCACGGACCGCGAGATCGTGACCTGGCTGAAGTTGGACGCTTAACCGACTGCGCCACCCAGGCGCCCCTCAACTCAGTTTTAAAAAAAAAAGATATAATAAGATTTGGAAGATAAAGTTGAGGAAAACTCCAAGAAAGTAGAGAAAAAAGATAAAGAGAAAGAAAATATAAGAAAATTAGAGTATTAGTACTAGAGACCCAACATCCCAATCACAGGAAATCCACAAAGAAGGAGAAATGGAAGGGAGAAGGTCATCAACAATTCAAGAAAATTTCACAGAACTGGAGAACATCAGTTTACATGTTGAAAAGGCCCATTGAGAACTCAGCACAAGAGATGCAAGTTGACCCACACTAAGTCTTCGATGAAACATTGCAAAATATGTGGGATAAAGAGAGGATCTTAAACACTTTCAGAAAAAGCGGAGAGAGCAGGGTACACACCCAGCGTTAAGAATGAAACTGGCATCAAACTTCTCAGCAGCACTGTTGAAACACATGGGCACAGTAAAGCAGTAGAAAGAATACAGTAAGAAAATGAAGCAATGCCTTCAAAATTCTGAAGTATTTTAGCCATCCTCTTCTGCCTGCAGTATGCTCGTCCCTCTCCCTGAAACCCCCAATTAGGGTATGGAAGCAGACTGAGCACAGGTATTCCATCAGTTCAGATGCTGCCCCCTGCCTGCCCCTGTCCCGTCTCTTTAGTCCTGCTCACCTGCTGTTTCCTTTTTCCTTTCAGTGATATTTTTTTCTATGCCAAAACAGGAGAGGGAACAAAATAAAGTGAAATCCAATACAAAAAAAATTAAACCCTCTGTATATGAGAGGGTATTTTCTTTTTAAAAAATTTTTAAAAATGTTTATTTCTTTTTGAGTGAGAGAGAGAAGAGACAGTGAGTGGGAGAGGGACAGAGAGAGAGGGAGACACAGAACTCGAAGCAGGCTCCAGGCTCTGAGCTGTTAGCACAGAGCCCAACGCAGGGCTTAAACTCACAAACTGTGAGATCATGACCTGAGCCAAAGTTGGATGCTTAACCGAGTGAGTCACCCAGGTGCACCAGTAAGTACATTTTCATACATTCAAGGTCTCAAAATTTTTACTTCCAAGGAAATTACTAGAAGATAACCTTCATCAAAGTAAAGATGTAAAAAAATAAATAAATAAAAAAAGGAGACAGACCTGAAAGCACGAAATAGTGGCTTTAACACAAAAGTGAAACAAAGGGACTGTGCAGGGTGTTGGTGAAGGAAAATCTCAAAGATGACAACTTTGCGATTAGTCTAGAGAGCAAAATAGTCCAAATTTGAACAGGTGTGAAATCTTCAGGGGCCATGTTGTCAAGAAGGTGAAATTGACAGAATTTTTATTTACTTCATTAAGAGAAGATGTAAACAACTTGTGAATTTTCAAAATAATTGCAGTTAGATACATTTTGAAAATCAAGAACAAGACTCACTGAGGTTGGGTTAGGGTACGAACAGGAATTGTTCAGGAAAAAGTAATCATTAGTATAGCATATGGTTAGCTGGAGATATCATTTATGTAGTAATAATGTAGACATTGAATAAAGAGCCATACAAAATGATGACTGTAGAAGGAGGATGGGAAGAGTGGGTTTGTAGGTATGGATTGAGAAGGGTGGGTGACTTCCATAGTGGGAAGTCTAAAAGATAGTAGATTTTTATAACTAAAAAATCAAGAGCAGCAATTTAACATTGCATATGGAGGTCAATGCTAAAAGAAACAAAAGATTTTTATGTGGTTGCCTCTGGGAGGTGGGAAAAATGGGATGGGGATGGCACTGCTGGTTTGTGAAATGAGACATGTAGAATATTTGGTTCTTTAAACTACTAGTATATATATTTGTGCTATTGAAGGAAATATAAATACAAAAAAGCTAACTAAGTTAAAGTAAAAACTAACCCGCAAAATGTAAGTTATTTGAAAAGTTTAACCCCCTCCCCCAATATTGAATTTACCCTAAGAAAGTGTATTTTTTTTTTATCCTTACGTGGTAACTTTAAGAAGAGAGAAAGAGCTAAAAGTAACTGAAGGAGTTACTGTGAGAGGAAGCACTGACTTGGTACATGTGACAATTTGCCAATTGTCCTGGTTATCTGAACTATCTCAAAAACCTTTTGTTTTCTTTGAGAAAAAAGATACTCATGGGCTAAAATAGAAATTACACCTAGACCATATTGCTTTGTGAAATCTGTGTTTAACACAATCCTTTATTCTCCCTCACCCCCATTTCTTCTTTCTCGGTGGGGGTCAGGTATGGTGATTACTTTTATCAGGTTATTGGTTTTTTAGGTTAGTATCAATTTTAGTTAGTATCAATTTTAGTATCAATTTTAGTAGTTAGGCTGCATTAATTTCTGGTTTGGAATATGGTCACTATAAGTAAAAGTGCTGCATCTAAGGCCAAAAAAAAAAAAAAAAGGGAAGAAAAAGAGAAAGAAAAAAAAAATCCCAGATGGTAGGCTTATCTGTATATCTGTTCAGTCCAGTTGTCATGTGAAACCACTGTATTGAGGTCAACGGGATCCTAATGTGGACTTTGCTCTAACAGCTTGATTTGATTGACTCTCTCTGGATTAGTAAAAATTCTTGTTTCTGTAGTTGATATTAGCCAAAAGGTAGAAAAGTGGTAAATAAAATCTTGTTTCTAGGATGTGTTATTTAAAATTTTGGTCTTTATATTTTTATTTGACAAAATTTACTGTCTTGTTCTATTGTCCATGCTAGTGTGTGTTGATGAATAAAAATGTCAGTTATTTTTGGTTGTTGGTCTTTTCTATGTGCTAAGTGAATCAACATTCACAATTGCACCAGTTTAACTGATAAATGCAAAATAAATGTGTTGTGAGATGACAGGCATTAAGTCTTTTTCATAGTTTGTAAAAAGCTATTTGGAGATTTATTTGAAAAAAAAAAGTTTTTTTTTCCATGTGACATTTCCATGGGACATTTTTAGTGATCATAGAAGAGTTTTATTGGAGGCTATGGGAACATGTTTCTTTATATTAATCCATTAAAAAATTATACTTTCAGTGCATTTTTAGAGGAGAAATGAAGTTGCTAAGATGGTTTTACAGAACTTGTTGTATTTTATTGCCTTGATGCTTTGAAAGTCATGTGAATCTACCTCATCTCCATTCCATCCCAGTACCCTGACAGCATCCTGTCATAACATGTATCTCACAGTATGTTTGATTCTCACACTAGACTATAAGCCTCTTGGAGATTGGATTGTGTTCTTTGTGGTATCCTTAGTGACTAGCATTGTTGCCTGGGGATGAAGTTAGAGGAGTACATGATTAAAATTTCTACAAAAAGCATTTTTTTCTATGAACTGATGATCACTGGAAGTGTTCTCTCCATAGTGGAGCTCTCCAAAGCCATTCTTGTATAAATTAAAGTGTTAGAGAGCCTCCATAATAAATTTCAGAAAAAACGCTCTTCCCTTTTTAAAAATTTACCTCCCATGGAGGGTCATTGAATCCAAAAATGGTTACTGAGTGTAGGATCAGTTTGGAATATGTTCAACTATAAATAAACAGAAACCTAACAGTGGTTTAAGCAAATAAGGACTTTATTTGTCTCACATAGTAAAATGTCTGGGGTAGGCAGCCCATGGCTGATCTGGTGGCTCAGTGATGTCACCATAGACTCTGGCTCCTTCTGTTCTCCCATCCCTCCTTGTAGGTCTTGTGCTCGTGCTTGTCAGTAGGTGCCTGTTGCACCTCTAGGTATCATCTCCACGGTTCAGGCAGGAACGGCAAGAATGGCAAAGGGCTGAGGGGACATGCCAGCAGAATCTGGCCCCTTTAGAAACTTTCCTAGATGATACCTCTGTGACTCGTACTTACATTTCATTTGACAGAAATGGGTCATGGCTATGCCTAGCTGGAAGGGAGCCTGGGAAAATAAGTATTTAGCTTTTCAGCATCTGTAGGAAGAAGAGTAAGTAGATTGTAGATCATTTTCAGAAATGAATTTCAGAAACTAGATCTCCCTTTACATTTTGCTTCTTTTTAAAGAACTCTTCTGGATCACTATTAAACTTTAGGGTGAGACTTAGAGGTTCATAAACATCATCTAGTGATTTGCTCCCTTTATTAAAAAGAATGAAATAGAGTAAAATAGAAAAGAATAGAGAATATCAGAGTGTATCTTACTTGGTTAGGGCAAGTATTTTGTGAAACACTGGGTCACAATGTAAGATATTTCTTACCTGTGCATTAAAAAATAATAATAATAAATAAAACATTGAGAGGGTTGCCTGGGTGGCTCAGCTGGTTAAGTGTCTGACTCTTGATTTAAACTCAGGTCATGATCTCAAGATTGTGAGATCAAGCTCTCTGCTGGGAGTATTGGGCTCTATGCTGGGAGTGGAGCCTGCTTAAGATTCTCTCTCTCTTCCTCTTGCCCATTCCCAGCTTGAGCGCATGCATGCATGTACTCTTTCTCTGTCTCTCTCTCTCTCTCTCTTTCAAAAAAACAAAGCAAAGCAACCTAGAAAGGCATTGTTCTGGAGAATCATTGCTTTTACAAGTATTGCTTTATTTATTACTATCATAAGCAATTTGGAGCATACGGGGAACTTACAATAAAGGAGATAAACCTGTGCATAAATACTTCTAATAGAGGAAGAAAGCTGTCTGTGCTATGAAAGATACCAATAAAGTGCTATGAAAGGTCACTGGAATTCAATTTATAGTAATTCTAACAGGGGTACAGGATGTGGTGAGTAGAGGTTTGGAAAGGTCTTTGAAGGGAGTCGCCTTTGAACTGAGACTTGAGTATTTTTTGTTTGCTCCTATAATGCACTGGGCATTATACCTGTGTCAGAGCTGATCGTGTTCATTTCAGAACCCTACACACAAGCAAATTTTGTAGAGTTATAAAAATTTTAAGAATACCTTTATTTTGTGGCACCTGGGTGGCTCCGTTTGTTAGGCATCGGACTTCGGCTCAGGTCATGATCTCACGATTCATGAGTTCAAGCCTCACATCGGGCTCTGTGCTCACAGCTCGGAGCCTGGAACCTGCTTCAGATTCTGTGTCTCCCTCTCTCTCTGCCGCTCCCCTACTTGCACTCTGTCTTTCTCTCCCTCTCTCCCTCAAAAATAAATAAACATTAAAAATAAGTAGAAAGACTTAAAAAAGAATATCTTTATTTCATGATGGACCTATTAATTTTGCCTCTTTCAAAAATGACTGCATTTCCTAAATCCCAGACTATCAGGATGACTTTTGGCTAAGTCATCCTTACCTCTAGGTCTCAGGTAATAATTGGCTGTTCCTATATTATTGGAAAAATTTGATCATTCATGGATGTACTCCTCTATTTTTCCAGTTATTATGGAACTATAAAGTTGGTGTTGGTAACAAAACAGAACTTGTTTAAAAATCAAAGTGCCCCTGGACTCATAAAATCTCAGTGTTGCAAGATGCTTCAGATATATATGGTCCAACCTCACCTAACTCATACTGAGGAAATGGAGATTTATAAACAAAGTAATGAAAAATAAGCCAGGAACCCAAGCTGGGTCACTGACTTCTTAGCCCATTGCTGTTTTTCACTACCTCCAGTTAGCAATTTTAAGAGGGAAGAGGAAGTAAGGAAGTCAGGAGAATGCTATTCCAGAACTCTCTATTGCTAGATACAAAATTATTTCACACTTTGAAAATTATTTGCTATTAGCATAGTCAGAACTATCAAAGTAAATTGTTTCCTTCCCACTGCTCTGTTCCTCTGGTCAGCATTCTCTGGGTTCTACAGTCATTAGAATTCTGAGGTTACTGCTGAGGATACAGTGACCCATTTTCAGAATCAAAACGATCAGCCAATCTGTCTCCTTGCCAGTCAGTGTTAGGTGTTTGCTGCTCCTTCTTTTCTTCTGCCTGCACTCTTGAATAATTGCTTTAACCAGCAAGCATGGTCATCTTCCCTGTGTGGTACAGAAGAAGGTGATAATAAGGTGTACCAGTCCTATCCACTATGAGATTATAATAAATTTTCTTTCTCATGTGTATATATAGATCATATCTAGTTCCTTGGGTGATTTGACTCCTGCTCTTTGACTCAGGAACATAGCAGTCATATTTTGGTTTCATGATAGCATAAGGGAAAAAGAACTTCTGTAAGAAAAAAATTAAAAAATATTTTATCTAGAGCCTGGACATGGTAAGATAGACTCCTTACACAATCAATATAGGTATTATTGTCTTCATTTCTATAGGGGTAGACATTCTTGTCTTCATTTAACAGAGTAAGTAATGGGAGATGTAATTGAATCCCAGATCCTTCTAATTCTACTTTGTACGGCACCATGGTGGTCATATAGGATTAGAAAGGGATCTTTGCCTAGTAGATTTCTTGAAAGGACTGGGTGTTCACAGGCTTTGGTGTAGCAATTTCAGTTCTCATCATCAAGTTTGTTTGTCAAACCTCTGCTCTATATTTTTTAGCCTCCTTATTGTAAGTAAATGTTATGCAATTAAAAAATATGTGTCAAAAACACTAACTTGAGAAGATGTATGCATCCTCATGTTCATTGCAGCAGCATCATTTATATATATAGTCAAGATAAGGAAATAGCATAAATGTCCATTGATGCATAAACAGATAAAGAAGATGTGGTATATATAAACAATAGAGTATTAATGAACCATAAAAGAAAATGAAATCTTGCCATTTACAACAACATAGATTGGCCTCAAGAGCATTATGCTAATTGCACGAAGTTAGATAGGGAAAGACAAATACTGTAATACTGTATGATCTCTCATATATGGAATCTTAAAAAAATAAAAAGTTTATAGACACAGAGAACAGAATGGTGGTGCTGGAGACAAGGTGTGGGAGGTGGGTGGAAGAAATGGCTAAACTGGGTTTTTTATTGTTGTTTTTAACATATATTGGATTAAAAGGTTAAAAAAAACATAATATTGCTGCACTAGGGGAAAAAAGTCAGCGTGGGAGCTTCTGGGAAAGATTTTACACTGTGATAAAGCAGGGAGCCACATGACTAGAAAATCCTTTTTTTTTTTTTTTTTTAACCACCACTCCTTCCTTCCTGTTTGGGAAATGGGCTTTTAAGCAAGGATGAGATGCTTGAACTGTGGCAGCCATTTTGTGACCATGAAGGAAGATTTCCCCAAGATGCTGAGGATGGAGGGAAGGAAGCACAGAAAGAGCCTGAGTCCTCAGTGATATTGCTGAGCTCTAAACCAGTTCTGAAAACTTAAGACTTTTTGTTATGTACAAAGTGAAATGCACATATTGTTTAAGCCCCTGTTAGTTGGGTAATCTTTTACCTGTGGCCCAAAACATCTTAAATAATACTTTCTTTTTTTTTTTTTTTTTTTTTTGTAATGATACCCTCTGAGAGAGATGTCCGTCCCAGAGGGTAACATTTTAAAATGTCATCTTTAGAATGGACAAAAGATCAGTTATTTAGAAACCTCTTTAATCTGACATGGTGTATTTACCCCTAAGTGTTCCAAAAGTACAGAATCACTATATTTTATTGCACCCAGAGTCATATGATCTGTGACATATACCAAAGTACAAAATTACTGTATTGGATCGCATTCAGAGTCATATGGGCTGTGACATATGCCAACTTTGCTTTTGCCAGAAATTTAATGCTTGTAATTTCTGTTCACAGACAGTATTGCAGAATGGCACTTTGAGCCTCTTTCTTCCTCCATCTTCACCCCTACACCAGGTGGGACTGGTTTATTTGCCTGGTGAGTACAGGATAAAAAAATGATTTTTTTTGAAGTGCCATAGTACATCTTTGGCTTTTTCCAAGTGAGTGGATTTTTAATTTTTAAAATTGCTTTTCCATAAAAATGGCTATACTTTGTGAATATTGAAACTATAACTTATTTCTATCTGACTGACAGATTTTCATCATTAATGACAGTGAGACGTATGTAATGCCATTATGATAAGATACATCAACCATAGGCTAATCTTCAACTGAATCACAAGGACTACAGAGTTCATCTGGCCCACACTCTTTATCTTGTACAATCCAGGTTATCCCTTTCCCTGTCCTACATGCTCCTGAGTTCTTTCATTTGTTCATTTGTTTGTTCGTCCATTCATTAATTCATTGATTCATCGAGAATACTTACTGTCACATGCTAAACACTGGATTGGGTCCTGAGGATACAGGGATGAATACATTTTTTGACTTCAGCATGCCTATAAATCTTTGGGAAGAAACAGACTCACTTACTGTTAATTATGATACAATTTATTAAGTAGAGTAATGGATCCATAATTATGGAAGCTTTGAGGATAAATTAGTTCATTCTGACTAAACATTTTCATGTTTCAATGGATGATTAGAAAACCTAGGGGTTTTTTTTTCATAGATATTTAGAAATGTGTAGAATAGAAAAATATCAGAAGCAGCAGGTTACTTAATATCAACAGGGAAGAAATATAAGAGTGCAATCATTTCTCAATCAAGTTCTTTGTATAGTGACAATTGTATGTACATAATCAGAGAATGAGTCAGTCTATAATGTATAGTGAATTATTTTTTACTCAACAAAATACTCTTTAAGTGGGCCATTCATTGAGAGATGGAAATAGATTTTAGAAACATATGGAGCAATATGGACAGTTATTTATTAAGTTCCTGCCATATGGCCAGAATTGTAGTAAGATTCATCACTGTCACCATTATGGTAGCTAACATTTATTGAGTGCCTTCTCTGTGCCATTCACTGTATGAAGCACTTTACATCCCTCATCTCATTGAATTCTCACAAAAATTGTACATGGTGTGATGGTTGCTATGATACCCTCATTCTACAGATAAGGAAATTGAAGCCTGCAGATTGTGTGACTTACCTATGACTATCCAGCTTCTGAGTGGCAGAGTTAGCACTCTCTCAGAGCCTGTGGGTAGGAGAGCTGACAACACTGACTCCATCTTTGGCCCTCCATCTTGTTTGTGCCTATGCAACCATCTCCCTCAGGGTAACGTGTTCCAGGCCTTGGAGGTTAATGTATGCCCTGACCAGAATGCAGAAAGGCTTGTTTTAATGTTTCCTAAAGTGGCACACAGAGGTCCTACTTTAAGGTAACTAGTAGAGATGCCTGGCACACCTAAGGTGCCACTTTAGATAATTGCCCTGTGACCTCACCACTGTGCCCCTTGCTCCATAAAACTGTGGGTTAAGGTCTGGACTGGGGGGATCCTGGGGCAGAGAATGGCTGTGTAGGGCCTGGATCATCCATCTTCTTGATTCCCCCATCAGTTTGTTACCCCGAATAAAACTGAAAATGGTATGGAGTGGCTTCCTTCAGTTTTGTGTCTCAAAGTACCTTCTCATTCTGGAGGATACTTTACTGACCCTCCTCCACCTTCTAACATGTTCTTAACTTTTCTGGGTAAAAGAAGTAAAAGGTAGGCATCTGTAGTTTAGGAAAGTTTATGCTTTTTTATCACACGGTTACATTTTAAGTAATGATGCGAAAGTGTATACAATCAAGTTCCATCCTCAATTGTTTTTCTTCCCTGTGACATCTTCCTAGCCAATCTCATCTAGCCCCCTGATTCTAATCCCCATCTCTCAAATGGAGACTTCTAAAGCTATATCAGCAAGCCCCACCTTGCTCCAGACTGCTTTTCCAACTTCTACTGGACGTCTGCCTACAGGTATCCCATAGACATTTCATACACAGTGGATCTAAAGAGAAACTTAGGAGCTGCTCATCTGTGTGTGCTCATTCTGTTCCAGAATTCATTAATGGCTTGCCATCCACGCCCTTCCTCAAATGACAGGCATCCAGCTGTTGCCCTTCCTTTCTTCCACCTTCCTGTAGCTATCTCCACTTTAATCTCTGATTTTCACTGCCACCAGTCATTTATCTGAGGTATTCTGATTTCAAGATTTTGTGGTAAAATTAAGTAGATCTCTTGGAGATGAAACAACTCAATATGAAGAGACTGCTTGGATATGAAGAAAAAGTCCATGCCAAATGAACTTCCACTGGTTATATATTTAATTTGTTTTAATATTTATTTATATTTGAGAGTGAGAGAGACAGAGCGCGAGAGGCTGAGGGGCAGAGAGAGGGAGACATAGAATTCGAAGCAGGCTCCAGGCTCTGAGCTCTCAGCACAGAGCCTGACATGGGGCTTGAACGGCAAACTGTGAGATCATCACCTGAGCCGAAATTGGATGCTTAACCAGCTTAGCCACCCAGGCCCCCCCTATATACTTAATTCTGACATCCATGTCAGAATTCTGTCTTAATTTCAAAGTAGTTGAAGTTTGGAACTTACTTCGAGCTATTTCTTCCTGCTTCTGTAGCACTTGGTGTGTTTCTCTGTGATCTCACTGGTCACATTTTCATAAATATTTGTTTTTATTTGTTATTCCATTGAATAGCAGAGACTTTGCTCCTTTGGTTTGACCAGTGAGGCCCGGCCACCACCAACAGGCACACTGCTAGACACACAGAAGACATTTACCAATGCTTGCCAGTTCAAGGAATGAGTCTCATAACTTTAAAATTGAAAATTAACCACAAATGGGCTAGGAAAGCATCATTTAATTTTCTAAGAAGTTACCAACTTGTTCTCTACTAATAAGCAGCCAATTAAATAGTTTTAGAAAATCTTAACCTTTTTCACATCAATTCACACAATACAAGTTGTTAAATCTTAGAATACAATTTCTCTGCTTAAAAATCTTGAGTGGCTGCATTATCTACTAATCAAGTATCCTTTTACTTGTGATTAGAAAGCTCCAGTTTATGATTTCATACTGAAGGATTCTAAAATCTGATGTGAAAATAAGATAGATAATATGCCATAGTAACTAGGAGGATGGTTATAAATGAGCCATGATTCAGTAGCATTAATGCCAGCAATTAGCAATTTGGACTTTTTTCCTGTTTCTTTTGTGAAAGGTCATTATCTGTTTGATTAAAGTTGTCCTGCCTGTTCTGAAACACGTTTGACTTCTAAAATATGTGAATATCACAGAATGACAGAGATTTGTTTATTTTTGCATTTGACAACTGGAACCCAGCACTACTCGGCTTTGCTAGTTCTGATACTTATTCTCAAGGTCTTGGGTTTTTTAATACTGCTGAGTGGAGTTAATTGCAGAACAGAAGAGTATCAAAGACAATGATGTACCTAGTGCATTTAACCTGGGACACATCATTTTTTAACACCCCCTCCTCTATACAGCATAATTATTTTTGCTAGTAACCATTTAATATCAGTAGCAATCATTATTTTCTATGTAATAATTATTATATCAGTAAATCATTCTTTCATTGAACAATTATAGTATTCTTTAGTCTTGAAAAAAGTTATAAACAATAATAAATTCTGATTTAAAAGATATTATTCATATTCATTAAAGTTTCTCCTATGTGAAATAAACTCTGCACTTACCAAACCAAAATATTACACATAGTAGATCTAATTGTTTCACTGATTTAAATGCAAATTAAAAACTTCAAATGGCCACATAAAGATAGAAATGAAGTAACTAAAATTCGGTTTCTTCATATTACAATCATCAGACTATCATTGTTTTTTTGAATCTGCTCTTTAAGTTCAGGAATATGTGGAATGGTGGGTTTCACGAACTGTGACGCCAGACTGAGCAATTTTGAACCATTATAAACTGACTCTGAAAATTAATCTGTGTAGCTGAAATCTGCTTCCACAGACTATAAAATGGGCATTCTCTAAATTCCATGTGGCATAAATGTATAATAGAGATACACATTTTAAAAATGTTCTAATTTGAAGCTTATATGTATATTATTAAAATTCAGCAGTGACTCCAGTAGCTGGAATTTAGACAAAAGATTTTTCGGGGGGAGGAATATTTGATCGAGATGATGTTTTGAATTGCCAATGCATGGTGATAATAAAATGCAGAATGAGTTTTAGCCAGTTCATCCATATTTTTGTGTTCTCTACAGACGTCACATCCCCTTATTTTCTATACCTGGAACAGAGTACTTCCCACTGCCTTGTTCTTGAGATGCTGCTGGTCAATCTCAAGTTATCATTGTTTTGGTTTTCTACTTATAGTAACCTACACAGTACACATGCATTATACCTTCTGCCTAGATGGAGCCTGAACTCTGTCTTGGATTCAATAGTCTACCACTGCTTTCCCTTCCAACCTTCATTCCCCATCCTCAGCAGCATCAGCAATTCCACCAAACCCTCACTGTCAGAGAGAGAGGCCGGAGGTCGTTGCTCTTTATGATATTCTAGCTTTATTATATTTCAAAATACCAATACTAGAAACAGTTATTGGTGAATCAGCTTGATTTGCATCTTCCAACCCTGCTTATGATGATGTGACCTTATATTCACAGACGAAAATCAGTGATGTATTGCCAGAAGACAAAATGCGTTTCCAAATAAACTGGTTCACTAAAGGGCAGCTGGGGTGACATCTTGCTGTTCTGCATCTTGGTATCCTTTTTTGTCAATTAATATGAAGGAACATAATGTCTCCTCAAACTGTTATAAGCATCGATTTGTCACAGACAAATGCCACAACCATTAAATTTTAGGAAATCTGGAATGCTATTAAAGTGTTTCATAGCTATCAAAGTAAGGCAGTGTTTATATGAGATTTTCTATGGCAGTAGATGGGAGTCAGATTTCCTTTTAATATGATCGACTGATGAACACCAACAATAATAGCTGACATTTATTGAATGTTTACTATATATGAGTCACTGTTCTAAGTACTTCACAGGTATTCTGAGATAGATGCTTTTATTATTCCTATTTTATAAATGAGGAAACTGAGGCATAGAGAGATCAAGCAACTTTCTGTGTATCACACACCTAGTAGGTGGCAGAGTTGGGATTCCAGGGTGGGCAATCTGACTCCAGAGACCACACTATTAATCACTACATTCTTGATGATACTGAAAAGTACCCTTGGTTATCACCGAGTTCTAGAGACACCAGAAACTGGCAGGTATTTCGTAAATGGTTACTGAAATAAAATCAGTTACTCATAGATCCAGAAGCTGGGCAACCATACATCTTAACTGACCACAGTGTCTCCATACCTATAACTAATAGGGCCACCTCACTTTAAAAAAATGCTTTAGTGATGGAGATTTCCAAACATGCACAAAAATAGAGACAGTAGTTCGATGAATGCTTGCAAATTCATCACCCAGATTTGACAGTTATCAACACATAACTAATCCCGTTTGCTCCTATCCCCTTACCACCACCCAGTTGTAATGTTTGAAAGCAAATTCCAGACATCATACTGTTTTATTCATAAATTCTTTAGTATGTACCTTATCAAAAAGGACTCTTTAAAAATGTAATCTTAATCACATTACACATGAAAATTAAAAATAATTAATATCTAATATCTATTCAGTAAATTTTCCTATTTAATGTATTTTTATGGTTGGTTTATTTGAAACCAAATTTTTTAAAATTTGTTTTTAATGTTTATTTTTGAGAGAGAGAGAGACAGAGTGTGAGTGAGAGAGGGGCAGAGAGAGAGGGAGACACAGAATCTGAAGCAGGCTCTAGGCTCTGAGCTGTCAGCACAGAGCCCAATGTGAGGCTCCAACTCACGAACTGTGAGATCATAACTTGAGCTGAAGTCGGATGTTTAACCTGCTGAGCCACCCAGGTGCTCCTATGGTTGGTTGGTTTGAATCAGGATCCAGCTAAGTTTCTTATGTTGCATTTGGTTGATGTGTTTCTTAAGTCTCTTTTAATCCATAACCATTCCTTTTCTTCCCCTTTTTCTCTTACCATTTGTTGAAGAAACATGGTTCTTTGTCTTGTAGAATTTTCTGCATCATCTCACCTACCTCTGGGGGAGGAAGAGATGTTTTTCATTTACCTAAAGCTTAGGAGGGGACAGTAGAACAATTGTGGACTGTGATATCCCTAAGTGGAACCATTGGCCACTGGGAACCAGAAAAGGCAACAGCCAGCTTGACAATCCTAGTGTGCTGTGTCGGGATGTATTTTTGTGCAGTGATCCTTTTATCTTTTATTTTAATCTGATAATAAAGAGGCATAGTAAGGTACAGGAAGGCCTTCTGAATCTTCAGATAATTATTAGATGATGCTGAATGTATACATTAAGTGTTATGTTCTAATTCTTTGAAAATTGGTAAGTTCACAGATGTTTGAAAAAGTTAATTCCCATTAACCATGATATCATTTAATTAGAATATCCAATGCTATGTTTATTCTTGAAGTCCAGGTTCAGGGAATGGACACATTGGCAGTAAGGAATATGTTGGGTGATACTTTGAGACCGTGTGAATATCTTACTCCCTAGTGATTTTTTACATCCATTGATGATCCTTGCCTAAATCACCTGTCACATGGGGGTTGAAAAATGATTTTTTTTTTAAATTTGTTTTCGAGAGAGTACAAGTTGGGGAAGGACAGAGAGCAGGGGTGGGGGAACAGAGGATTTGGAGTGGGCTCTGCCCTGATGTGGGGCTCAAACTCACAAACCACAAGTTCATGACCCAAGCTGAAGTTGGACACTCAACTGACTGAACCACCCAGCTGCCCTGATGATTTTTCTAATTTCATTGTTTCTTTTATATTATTGGTTGGTAGTCTTCCGTAAAGAAAGGCTTCTCTTGGTTTTCTCTCTTGTCTTTTATTCGTTCTCCCATTATACTAGCTCTTTTTTCTCTTGCTATTTTGTTTTTTAAATTTTTTTTTCCAACGTTTTTTATTTTATTTTTGGGACAGAGAGAGACAGAGCATGAATGGGGGAGGGGCAGAGAGAGAGGGAGACACAGAATCGGAAACAAGCTCCAGGCTCCGAGCCATCAGCCCAGAGCCTGACGCGGGACTCTAACTCACGGACCGACCGCGAGATCGTGACCTGGCTGAAGTCGGACGCTCAACCGACTGCGCCACCCAGGCGCCCCTTTCTCTTACCATTTTGTACTCATGGACTTTAAAATTTTCAGGTTTATGGTATGTTACTTTCGTTACTACTTTTGAGGTTTGTATTGCACAAATTTTGCCAGTGGGAGCCTCTTCAAACCTGTTCCTGTCAACCTTTAACATGATCCTTTAGTCTTTGAGTGCTTCCTTGTTTTCTAGCCCAACAAGATGTCCCAGGGTCACCTTACTATCCCTGCCCCAGACTAAAACTCAGCCATTTTTTTAAGGATTCCCACCTCTGTAGAGGGGAATGGTATTTTAACAATCAAGATCTGGGCACTAGGTGTATACATTGCTTCCTTCCATGCCCTTTTTGGTGTGGCCCTAAGTCTTCAGCTAAGGGTGGAGGGAGGATATCTGGCCTTTAAACACTGCTGAGAGAATCCCTTCATCTCTCCCAGATCCCTTAGGATTGTTGACAGCTTGAATGAACAGTATTTCCAGTTTTTCCATTCTCTGAGGATGAAAATTTGTAGGCTGTTTTCTATTCCAGTTGACTTAAAATTTTACTTAATTCTGTTGTTATTAAAGAATCATGGAATTACAGACTCTTTACAACATTTTACTTAAAAATTGTCTTTACCAGTGCTTCTTTACCAGTTTTGAAAATCTGTTATAAGTGAATGCTAACCCTAGAAAAATGCTCATCCACAAAATATTTTTACATAGAATTTTATTGAGTTCTTGTACTCGTAAAATTCAGTTGTCACTATGAAACCCCACTTATGATCCCAGTCGCGTTTCACCCCTGTTGTTGTATGTATAAAGATGCGTGGCATCAGTGAAGGTTTACGTGACTTCCTTAAGATTACACACTACCAGAAACAAGACCAGAGCCTAGGATTTTTTGTTTGTTTGGTTTTTATTCTCATATAAAATAACTAGTTTACCTCCATTTCTTATCTTATAAAAAGTTCTGGAATGTAGTAAGAAAAGGACCTTCAGAGAAAAAGAATGTCCTTAGTGGAGTGAAAAAAGGAGTGGATTTTATTTTTTAAGAACAAGAGCAGGCGCATCTGGGTGGCTCAGTCAGTTAAATGTCTGACTTCAGCTGAGGTCATGATCTCACGGTTCGTGGGTTCGAGCCTGTGTCGGGCTCTGTGCTGACAGCTCAGAGCCCGGAGCCTGTTTCGGATTCTGTCTCTCTTTCTCTCTCTCTGCCCCTCCCCCACTTGCACTCGCTCACTCTTTCTCTCAAAAATAAATAAACATTAAAAAAATAATTAAAATAAACAAGAGTCAGAAGCAGGGCATTTGAATTTTTCAGTTTAAAAAGAATAGAATCTATGTTACTGAAATCTTCTTTTCTTGAATTCCTTTTTCTTTCTTCCTCTACCCTGATAGTTAATATGAAAAGTGGCTGATAGTTTTGGAGGCAGAGGCTGCACATGATGTTTTGGGAAATGAACTATGGAACTTTTCTACCTATGTACCAAAGCTTTCCCTGTTGTATAGTCTGTGTTACCTTAAACTCTCATAAGATAAGTATGGGTGTGTGTGGCTGGCTTTATGAAATATTGTTATTGGTCATCAATTGTCTTTTATCATTATGTCTCAGTTGTCCATTAGCCATATGTAGTTGTTTAGTTTTATTAATGTATGGTTCTCTGCAAAAACCCTATTATTCAGCACACCATTGTGACCTTCAATCTGGAAAGCCTCATTAAATCTCGGCTTTGCTCCAGAGAGCCAAAGCCAGCTCCAAGGCAGCACATATTGAAGCTGTCTGTAGGCTTTGTCTGCACAAAGGGACGCTTCTATTACACTGTCCTTGGTATCACAATGGGTGGGAGAAGGAAATGTTGCTATCTTTTCTCCAGTGTTTTCTTGTAGTGGAAAAGATTGATTGAAATACAGGCAGCCACTAGAATTTGAGCAAAATAAGATGGGAGTTGTCACTGTGTCCCATCTTATTAATATTTCCTGGTGAGTGTATGGGGGGGGTAGTGTGATATGGTATAGAAGGTGCTGAAAGTTAAACAATGCTGGAAAAATACTGGCTGCTTAACCTGTAGGCAAACCAGGGAATGATTTTAACCCAAACTGGCTAGACTGAGAGTCTGTAAAATAATAGATGACTTTGATTTATTGTTTTTGTAGGGTGTAAAGTAGTCTGCAAAGCATGACCTACAGACCACTGAGAACTCTGATTACAGAGCTTTAATCAGGATGAAACAGAGTTCCTGTTTCTCTTTGTGTGTAAAGGAATCCTTAGTCACTGCTGATTCTGGAATTCTTTAGTCTGGTGCTTAATTAATTTGTTTGCTGGGCAGATCCTTCATGCCATCATTGTACATGCTTCTTGACAAGGGTGAGCAGGTCATTTTCTGCTGTTTTGAGATGCACCCAAACTAGAAAGGCAATTGGGAATGTGTTTCAATTTTGATTATTGTGAAATCGATGGATAAATAATAGTTCAAATAAGATATAAAAATATTCCTTAAGTTTCTGCACCTCCCACATAAAATGTTTTTTTCTGTGTTTTTTAAAAAAGGAAAGGCCATATTCTGTGATTACTGGACAAGGGCTAAAGACACTTTAAAATAAATAATAAACTTGGCTATTGTGACTAACATTGTTTGAGTCAATAAGAAAAAATATTTCTGAGGTAGAAGTTTTTGAACTAGTATTTATTTCAATATCCAAGAAAATATGTCAAACACAGTTAATTTGGGAATCTGTTAAAAAACCTAACAGTACTACTAAATTGTTTTATCTGTTTATGGAACTTTTTCTTGTAATGTCCATCACAAGTATTATTGGCTTGATTCTGAGGAAACAAAGATAAAGTATTAGAACTGTGTTATGAACTGGTTTTTGTTTTGTGGATTTAGATATTTAGCTGGGGGAAGTGGTGGAGGGACAGTGAGGGGGGGTGGGTGTTGGATTCTATGTAGATCTGTTACTTTCCAGATTTCTTTTAGGCTTGTAAGACAAACCCTCTGTTAACTGTTCACTTCCTCCCTGGTATGCTGCACTGTGGGGCTGCTGCCACCAGGGGATGTTGATGCCTAGGAATGGCTTCATGGTCCAAACTGGAAGGCATCTGTTATTCATTAGTTTGATAAGCGTTTATTGAACTTACTATGTGTCAGGCACTGTGCTGTGCACGGGGATACAAAGATGAATAAGGCACAAAACCATTAGTGATAAAGTTATGCATACAGTGCTACAGAGGGACAGAAACAGGGCTAACCTTCATTTTATGGAAGATGTCCTGAAGGGAACTTCTATGTGGGTTGCCCCTTGAGAGATGACTATGAGTTAAGTTAAAGTGAAGGTAGTCTTGCTGATAACTGATTCCGAGAGAACATAAGTTACTTATGTAAGTTATGCGACTAATATAACTTATGTTTTCCTGTGAAACTGCAATCACAAATTCAAATTAAAAAAGCCCTAAATCGGGGCGCCTGGGTGGCGCAGTCGGTTAAGCGTCCGACTTCAGCCAGGTCACGATCTCGCGGTCCGTGAGTTCGAGCCCCGCGTTGGGCTCTGGGCTGATGGCTCAGAGCCTGGAGCCTGTTTCCGATTCTGTGTCTCCCTCTCTCTCTGCCCCTCCCCCGTTCATGCTCTGTCTCTCTCTGTCCCAAAAATAAATAAACGTTGGAAAAAAAATTTTTTTAAAAAGCCCTAAATCCTTATTACTAAAAATAATAAACATACAACGTGTAAGAGTATTATTTGGAGAAAGATTTAAAAGAATATAAATGTTTTAATATATTTAATTACCTTCTGGTTCATCTCTTATTGTTATCAAACAGTTCTTAGTCTAATTTGATTTTAAGCCATCTTAAAATAACCCTACATCTTTTAAGATCAAAATCCATTAGATCCTCCCTTCCCCTCCTCTATATATCTTTCTGTTTTATTTATCTGTTTGTCTATCCATATC
Organism: Prionailurus viverrinus; assembly: GCF_022837055.1. Lineage (NCBI taxonomy): Eukaryota > Metazoa > Chordata > Mammalia > Carnivora > Felidae > Prionailurus > Prionailurus viverrinus. The sequence continues at coordinate 161,152,607 of NC_062564.1, read as the reverse complement.
TTATCTGTCAGAATTAAGTACTTCCAAGGAAGCTTAGAATAAAAAAGACTTTTCATTTGATTTGATTTTCTTACCTGCTTGTTGGTTAGTGCACAATAGTTGCACCGTTGTTTTCTGTTTCTTTGCCTGAGACAAAATTGGCTTTCTGCTAATTTGACTTGTACTGTACCCCATGAAGCTGCGTTTGTCAGGTCACTATGTCCTTGTTACTAAATCCAGAGGACACCTCGAACACCTCACAGTGTACATCTTGAAAAGATTATGTCACTTCTCTGCTTAAAACCACTCCATTTCCTCATTGCTTTTAGGATGAAGTTCAGATTCTATAATATGGCCACATCTGACCCCTCTTGCCTCCAGCGGTGTCTCTTACTGCATTTCTCCACTCACTGTTAAGATCCCAAATAACTGATCTTCTTTTGGTTCTTTGAATGAACCATGCTCTTTCTCACCGTTGGGACTTGCTGTCCCTGTGTCTTTCTTTCTCTGCCCCTTTGCTGGGGTACACTGTTACTCAGCCTTTCCGCCTGAGTTCAGACATGTGCTTTCTTTTTAAAGAAACAAAACTCCAATCATGTCCTAAAAAATCCATCCACTTCCTTCAATCTCAGTTCTAGTACCTCTAATCTAAACAATCATTAACATGTCAGAACTACTCTAAAACTCCCCAACTGGTGTTTCTGTTTCTACTCTTGCCCCTAATCTTGTCTAATCCATTCTCCACACAGTCACAAATATGAGATCTTAAAAATGTAAATCAGTCTGTGTCGTTTTTATTTAAACCCTTCTTCACTGGCTTAGCATATCGTTCAGCTCAGGAGATCAGGCATTTGACCACTTCACAGTTGCAAATCCCCCTCTCATTCTTGCCTACTATACTGAGTTATAAAGTGGGCATCCACGTGATCCAGAATGTGCTTATATAATTTTTTAAGAATGTTACTAAAATAGGGATGCCTGGGTGGCTCAGTCAGTTAAGCATCCAACTTCGGCTCAGGTCATGATCTCACGGCTCATGAGTTAGAGCCCCACATAGGGCTCTGCTCTGACAGCATGGAGCCTGCTTGGATCGTCTGTCTCCCTCTCTCTCTGTTCCTCCCCTGCTCACACTGTCTTTCTTAAAAATAAATAAGCATTAAAAAAAAGTGTTACTAAAATGAAAATACAAAGCTAAAAATTCTTGAAATTTCTGACTTTTGAGGAACTTTCGTTTTTAAGAAACACTAATTCAAGCCTTTCCCTGGAAAGTCTTTTCTGGGCACCTTTGTACCCACTCCCGACTACTCTGTGTGATGAACCTCTTTTCTGTGCTTCTTTCCTTAGGACTTATCATTTGTTGGGTAACTATCCTTAAGCTCCTTGAGGAGTCCTAGATAATAGTAGTGAAGAACCTGGCTATAAATTTAATTACATTTTAAAATATATTTTAAAAATTAGGGGCACCTGGGTGGCTTAGTCAGTTAAACATCTGACTCTTAATTTAAGCTCAGGTGATGATCTTAGGGTCATAAGATCTGGCCCTGTGTTGGGTTCAGTGCTGGGTGTGGAGCCTGCTAAGGATTCTGTCTCTGCCTCTCCCTCTACCCTGCCCCCCGTTTGCATGCTTGCGTCCTCTTTCTTTCTCTCTCTGTCTCTCTCTCTGTCTCTAAAAAATGTATTTAAAAATGAAAGACAGTAGTAATCATATACATTTAGAACATGGCAGTATCTGTGTGTGAAACACAGTTTGGTGTTCAGACAATACTAGGTGCTTATATGAATTTACTGGGATCCTTGGAATAGCTCCATGTTTCCCACAGATTTGGAACTACTGTACTAGAGAATTAGCTTAGATATGGACGTTCTATGTAGACCAGTTACCGCTGGGGTATGCAGTTTGCAATAGTTAACATCTTCCAGAAAAGCAGCAGTAAGGTAGTAATCATCTGATGGTTGTAATAAATGTTCTGTTAGATATGTATCAACTATGGGATGCCCTTTTCCTGACCTTCAGTGATGACAGCAATTTCAGGGGCTCTTTTAAAAACCTGGGACCTACTCAAAAGCTACTCAGGAGAGTCTTAGGTTTGATTTTGCAACCCAGATCTGTCAGTAGGTTGTTACCTACTCTGAGAGAGATCAGATTCAACATGGACTTTTGAAAGTATTCGCTTTTCAAGTAGATTGTAACTCTAGGGATTTGCCCTCATTCCTGAGCATTCCCATTCATCTGTCACTTTAATACTACATTTTTCCCCCTTCAAGATGCAGCTCATCCATGAACCATCCCTTTTATCCTTCTCTGTTCTGATTGTCTATACTGCAAACTCTCATACTTCCTTACATTCCACATTGTTCTGTAGTGGCTTCTGTATTAATCAGTTTATACTGTATTAATCAGGCTATACTGTTTCAGTATTAATCAGTCATACTACAGAGGTTAGAAATTTTTTCCCCAGAGGTGCCTGGGTGGCTCAGTCAGTTAAACATCCAACTTTAGCTCAGGTCATGATCCCATGGTCTGTGGGTTTGAGCCCCATGTCAGGCTCTGTGCTGACAGCACAGAGCCTGGAGCCTGCTTCAGGTTCTGTGTCTCCCTGTCTCTCTTCTCCTTCCCCACTTGTGTTTTCTCTATCAAAAATAAGTAAACATTAAAAAAATTTTAAAAAAAAGAAAATTTTTCCCCAAAGAACCTAGTGATAAGATTGGACTGTCAGTAGTCACTTACTAAATACATACTAATTTAAGTTATTAGGCTCTTAGGCTTTTTCTTTCTTTCCTTTCTAATCAATTAGCTAACAAATTTAAATTTGAGTGTCTAAAATAAATGCATGCTGCAGTGCTACTGAGCTACTGAAGGAAAGTCAAGGGACCTCTATGAGGCCAAGATGTACCAATTGTCATTGGCTCTGCATAGCAGAAAGCTTGAATATCTGACCCATTTTGCAGTAGCAAACACAGCAGAAAGCTATTGGAGGTCTGATTGCCCTTGTAGCTTGTGCTGTTGCTGAGTCACTATTTCAGAACTCTATTCGATTGAGTGGATTCTATTTCCAAGATTTCCTTGTATCTACAATGTGAAAAACCTATTTTTCATTAGAAGGTGATCATTTGGAAATAAGAGCAGTCAGTGATGATGCAAGTTACCTTCTACCCTTTGTATTGAGTATACTAAATAATAATTTATAGGTATGAAAACTCCAAAGGACAAAGTATGGGTAAAGGAGTAATTTTCATCATTTTACCGTTATATTTAAAGGAAGTACATATTTGTTGTTGTTGATGCTTTGATTTTAGTTTTTCTGGAACTAATAAGATGGCACTTTAGTTTTAGGTTCATCTTCCACATCTCACCCTCCCCCTATCACTCAGTCAGCAGACAAATATTTATTAGGCTTGTATAGAAATGTGTAAGAGAAAATGTAATTCAATTCAACAGATATTTACAGAGAATTTGTTTTGTGTCAAGCTCCATGCCAGTGGAAGAAATTTAGCATTAGTAAGAAGTGACTCCGTGTCTCCTGGAATTTACAATCTGCCTAAAAACAAACAGTAAACAATTACAAAGGTGATCCAGATTAAATGTATATAAAAATTAAGCTGAATTGATGGACACAAAAGATAAATTTGACATAGCCCCTTCTCTTAAAGAGCTTATAATTTAAGTACCGAAAGAGATATATACACCTTACAAAAATGACAAGCAGAGTAAATATAGTGGAAGTAACAGTAATATACTTTGGGGCAAAGGCTAGAAATGATTAACCTTGAGAATTAGGAAAGACTCCACGAATAAAAAGGCATCCTGGAAATGTAGACATTTGACAGTCAGATAAAGGAAGGTAAGGCATTCTGGATGTTGGTGGTGTTAATTGTACCCATCATCAACTTCTATTGATAGTGGAGATTAAAATGTATTATCAGCTGTATTTCTGATCAAGCTGGATTGAGGAATGTGGCTTGGACCCAAGGCCAAAATGGGGCCTACAACATTTCTCCCTTCTCCTCAATTTCAAGTGTCTACTCTGTTGGAGGCACAACAGCTGGAAAACTGCATGCTGCCTTCCAGAGGAGGTTGTGCTCTGCCAATGGGCAAGTGGCTCTTTCTGAGAAGGGGCTAGGCAGAAGCTGACTCCTGCCTGAGCACTGATCTTCTCCCAAATCAGATTGTTTATCTCTTGAGGGGAGGAAATAAAAGTAATGTTGAGAGTGAAAGCTTATTGGGGCACAGTCGGTTAAGTGTCTGACTTCAGCTCAGGTCATGATCTTGCGGTTTATGGGTTCGAGCCCCATGTTGGGCTCTGTGCTGACATCTCAGAGCCCAGTGCCTACTTAGGATTCTGTGTCTCCCTCTCTCTCTGCCCTTCCCCCCTTCATACTCCCTCCCTCCCTCTCTCTCTCTCTCTCTCTCTCTCTCTCTCTCTCTCTCAAAAATAAATATTAAAATTAAAAAAAAAAAACAGAGTGAAAGGTTTTTCCTCATTACTTCCCTAAGACAGCAGAACTGTGGGCAGAAATTCCCATATTATAGCAAAGCCAGAAACTTGGGGAGAATAGAAGAAATCTCCCTGTACCATATAAGAAAACAAACATTGTAATGATAAATCACATGATACAAACTGAAAATTCTATAGAGATCAAAGATCAGAGAAGGAGGGATGTCAGCAGGTCCTAGAGTGGCTGGGGAAGACTGATTGCCTAGAGAGGGTGGAACTTGAGCTGTATCCATGATTCAGATGGAAAGAACAGATTCACATTGGGTTTTCTGAATAGCATGTAAGTACATCAATAGATAACAAGCCAAATTACACATTTTTTGCTAAAAGCCATGAGGCAACTCCAGCAGTTTCTTGGAACAGTACATTATTTGGCAAAGAAAGACAGATTGACTTTGGGAGCTCTAAAGTAATTCCAGATAGGAAGGTATCTGAGTAGCATAAAAAGCAAGGAAGTGCCAAATGTCCCTTTTCAGTGCTCTCTCCACCCTCCAGTTAGTACTGATGAAGTATCTGCTCTATTTCCTGACCCCTTCACCTCCACCTACATTTCCTTGTGGAGGAAAATATGTGTCTTATTTTAAATAGCATTTCATGGATGGATGCCAACACCATGAAGATAGACTTCCCATCCTCCTTTAAAAAGGTATTGTTGAATGGGTTTGGAATGAGGAAGTATAAAATTACAGCTTGAAGGACCAGTGAACAGTTGAATGCTCAAGGTGCTTTTAAACAGTTGTATTGAAGTAAAGTTGATATACAGTCATTGAAGTATGCAATTTGATGAGATTCGATGTATACACCTGAAATTTCCCTCTACACACTGCCTTAGTGGTATCCCTCAAATGTTGATATATCATATTTTTATTTTTATTCAGTTCAGAACATCTTATGACATCTTTGTTGATTTCTTCTTTGTCTCAGGAGGTTATTTAAAAGTTTATTTTTTAGTTTTCAGATTTTTGGCTAGTCCAGATATCTTTCTCCTGTTGATATATAATTAATTTTACTGTGGTCAGAGAACATGCTTGTATGATTTTAATGCTTTAAATTTATTTGGCCTTGTTTTCGTGGTCACTTGAGAAGAATATATGTTGTATTTTTCTATTGTTGGGTCAGTAGACCCAACTAGGCCCAGTGAACAAGGCTAGTTTGTTGATAGTGTTGTACAAGTTTTCTGTAGTCTTACTGATTTTCTGTCTACTTGTTCTATTCATTATAAAGAGTTATTAAAATGTCTGATTCTAATTGTAAATTTGTTTCTCCTTTCACTTTTATTAGTTTTTGCTTCTTATATTTTGAAGGTCTATTATTAGGTACATAATTATCATTATGAAATGACCCTCTTTATCTTTGGTAATAGTTATTGCTCTGAATTCTACTTGTCTAATATTAATATAGCCATTCCAGTTTTTTAAAAGTGTTATTATGGCATATCTCTTCTCATTATTTTACTTTTAGCTTGTCTTTGTATTTGAAATGAATTTTTATTATTTTTTATCTTACCTGACAATCTCTCCTTTTTTATTTGGAATTAATTTGATTATTAGTATGGTCAGGTTTAAGCTACGGTCTGCTTTTTATTTGTCACATTTGTTCTTTGTTCTCCTTTTCTTTTTTTCCTCCCTTTTTTGGGGGCAGGATTGAGTTTTTTGGGGGGTAGAGTGGGCAGGATTAAGTATTTTTTATGGTTCCAATTACAGTAAAACCTTGGTTTGCAATCAAAATTCATTCTGAAAACGTGCTTGTAATCCAAAGCACTTGTGTATCAAAGCAAATTTCCCCATAAGAATTACTGGAAACTCAGCTGATTCACTACACAACCCAAAAATATTCATATAAAAATGATTATAATACTGTAATATACTATGAAATAATAAATGAAATACAAAATATGAAGAAAAATAAACAAATTAACCTGCACTTACCTTTGAAAACCTTTGTGGCTGGTGTGAGGGAGACAAAAGAGAAGAGGGTTATTGTGTAGGGTGACTTTCACTATCACTAAAGGAATCATACTGTCTGTTGGTTTAGTGGAATCTTTTTCTGCATGGGGGCCATTGTATACACTCACACAGATGTTGACTACAATACAGTATTAATAAACTCTGGTCATATACTGTATTTAATGTAACTGGCAATAAGGCAGCAGAGGAAGGGTCTATATCCACAGGCAGCCTGACCTAGAATGAAGTAGAGCATTCCTAAGCTTACTCTCATATGGAAAAAGCAAAGGATCGCCCACAGGTGCTTTGAAGTGACAAAAATACACTAGTGCCAGTTGTGGGCATCTTACAACGTTTTGAAAAATCACTGATTTCTGCCAAACGCTGTGGCCTGAGACTGAGCATTCGAGTGTGGGAGATGATCATCCACAATCCTGCAGCGAGAGAGAGAGAGAAGAGCCATTGGCCCAGTTGTGATCATGTGACATTTGGCATCATGTACTACTCATATTGCAAGATACCGCTTGTTTATCAAGTTTAAATTTATTAGAAATGTTTGTTCATCCTGTAGAACACTTGGAGAACAAGTTACTTGCAGTACAATATTGTTTTTCCAAAATTGGTTTGTTATATTATTTGTGGTAGTTTAAAAAATTTACAGTGTACATCTTTAATTATACTTCATATCCAAGTAATATTATATTACTTTACATGTACTATATGAATCTTACAATAGTATATTTCCATTTTCCCCTAACCTCTGTATATTATTGTCACATATCTTAACTTCTTCATGATTTTAGGTTATAAACCCTACAATTTATTATTGTTACTTTAAATAACTATCTTTTTTCTTTTATTTTGAGAGAGAGAGAGAGAGAGAGAAAGTGGGGGAGGGGCAGAGAGAGAAGGAGAGGGAGAAGGAGAGAGAGAAGGAGAGGGAGAAGGAGAGAGAGAATAAGCAGGTTCCACACTGTCAGCATAGAGCCCAATGCAGGATTCAAACTCAAGAACCATGAGATCAACGACCTGAGCCGAAGTCAGATGCTTCACTGACCAATCCACCCAGGCACCCCTTAAATAACTGTCATTTAAAGACATTTTGAATTTAAATAAGTATTTGTATTTAGTCCCATGTTTGCCATTTTTGGTACTCTTCATGCTTTTGTGTAGATCCAGATTTCCATCTGGCATTACTGTTCTTCCACCTAAAGAACTTCCTTTAAAATTTCTTGTAGTGTTCAGGGGTACCTGGGTAGCTCAGTCATTTGAGTGTCAGACTTTGGCTTAGGTCATGATCTCATAGCTTCTGAGTTTGAGCCCCATGTCACTATGCTGACAACTCAGAGTCTGAAGCCTGCTTCAGATTCTGTCTCCTTTGTCTCTGCCCTGCCCCCACTTGTGCTCTGTCTCTCTCTCTCTCTCTCTCAAAAATAAATAAACATTAAAAATGTTTTTTAAATTTCTTATAGTGTTCTATTGCTCATGATGAATTTCACTTTACCTTTGTTTTTGAAAGCAATTTTCAGAGAATTCTAGCTTGGCAGTTTCTTTTTTTCTTTCAGATTTTGCACATGTTCTGGTCTCTGTTGAAATCTGTCATTCTTATCTTTATTCTTCTGTATATACTGTATCTCTTTTCTCTGGATCTTTAAAGATTTTTTTCTTTTCCACTGGTTTTCAGTAATTTCATTTTGTTATGTCTTGGTATGGTTTTCTTTATACTTCTCACGCCTGAGGATTTGTTTGGCAAAATTGGAGAAATAGCCATTATTTTTTCATATAAATTTTCTCTCTTCTCACCTCTATTTTCTCCCTCTGAGACTCTAATTATACTTATGTTAGACCACTTGATATTGTTCCACAGCTCACAGTTAGTCCGTTCATTTCCTTCATTTCAGTAATTTTGCTGTCTTTCATTTTGGAGACTTTTCATTGATGTGCCTTCACATTTACTCATCTTTTCTTCTATACTATCTTGTCTCCTGTTAATTCCACTTAGAGTATTTTTTATTTTCAGAAGTTTGATTTGGTTTTCTTTATATCTTCTCTTTCTTTAGCATGCTCATAGTTTCTTTTACCTTCTGGGACATATGGAGCATATTTTGTATGTGTTCAGGTTCAAATAAACAAATTCTCAGGTAGTCTTTCATCTATGTCATTTCTGGGTCTATTTTTTTTTCTTTTTTTTTTAATTAAAAAATGTTTGTTTATTTTTGAGAGAGACAGAAACAGAGCATGAGTTGGGGAGAGGCAGAGACACACACAGAATCCAAAACAGGCTCCAGGCTCTGAGCTGTCAGCACTGAGCCTGATGTGGGGCTCGAACTCATGGACTGCAAGGTCATGAGCTGAGCCTTAGTTGTATGCTCAACTGACTGAGCCACCCAGGCATCTTTTTGTTTTTGTTTTTTTTAATGTTTATTTATTTTTGACAGAGAGAGAGAGAGAGAGAGACAGAGCATGAGTGGGTGGGCATTGTAAGTTTTATGTTGTTGGGTGCTGGAGTTTTCTTTTTTTAATTCCTTGAAACAGTTTTGGATTTTGTACTAGAATGCAGTACCTGGTGAACAGTTTAATCTTATGGGAAAGTTGAGGTATTCCAGTTTTTCTGTTGATCTTTTTTTTTTAAATTAAAAAAAAGTTTCAATGTTTATTTTTGAGAGAGAGAGAGGTAGAGTATAAGTGGGGCAGGGGCAGAGAGAGAGGGAGACACAGAATCGGAAGCACGCTCCAGATTCTGAGCTGACAGCACAGAGCCCAGTGGGGGGTTTTGAACTCACAAACCATGAGATCATGACCTGAGCTAAAGTTGGACACTTGGTTAAGTGACTGAGCCACCCAGGCGCCCCTCTGTTGACCTTTGTTAAGCAAACTTATTTATAGCCTTTAGTCTAATGTTCAGTTGTTCCCGTTGCTCAGACAACCGTTGCTCAGACAATACTCTTGTGAGGATTGTACTCCTTGTTGTTTTGTTATAAAGTCTTTCCATTCTGGTTGTTGGGAACATGAACTAATCACGGTCTTGAGTGAACCCTAATTCTTGTGTTCTCTAATCCATGCTTTAGGTAGTTTTTCCACATGCATGTGTCAGTTAGTACTTAGCCTAAGACCAAAGGGTAATCCTCTGCAGATATCCAGACCTCCCTCTCTGTGTACCCCTCTCCTTGTTACTACCCTATCCCTGAATTCCAGTGACCTTGGTTTTCCTAACTTTAAACTTTGTCATCAACTCAGAGAGATCACTGGGCTACACCTGGCCTTCTTCTACCTGCACTGTAGGCTATAAATTCTCTCCAGTCAGTAAGCTGGGTTCGTCTCTTATTTCTTTTCTCTCAGGGACCCCTGTCCTGCATTGACTGATATCTAGTGTGTGAAAAACATTTCTTCATATATTTTGTTCAAAACTTTCTTAGTTGTCTTAAGCTGAGGAGGAAAATATGGTCCCACATGGATACAATTCAGGTAATGTTTTACAGAATGAAAAAATGAAAACAGCTGTATTTAAAGAGTTTGTTATTTCAGATATTCTTCTTATCTTTTTGATTTAAGAGTGAGGGTGACCAATTGGATTGGCTGTTTTCTCCACTGAACTTCAATGGAAAGCTTTTGCATTAAGTCTGCTTTAGCTGGTTAAGCCTTTCCTTTGAATATGTCTCTCAGAGGATAAGACATTCTAGTCTAGGTTTAGGTGACAGTGACCCCCAGTTGTCCTATATTGGCGTTGGTAACTTTGTCTGGGATTACGATCTTGAGGTTTAAATCACTGATTTAGGAGATAGATGGCATGATGAAGGAATGATGTTAAATCACTGACACTTCAGATCTCCAATTCTAAATTCAGACTGTATCTAATAACCTGCACCATGTGACTGCACTTGAAGTCTCTGTGGGTAAAAGGACAGTTTATCAACCTCTGTCAGTAGAGTCTGACACATGAGATTTGAAAAGGTTTGATCGTGCTTAATACTAGAAGAAATGCCTCTTCTAATTTCAAACCCTTCAACCTAGAAAACTGAAAATAACGTGTCCCTCTTTTACTCAGTAAAGAAAACACATTTGATGATTCCTGTTTCCCATCCTTTCCTGGAGATGTCTTCTTTTTTCTCAGTAGATTTCCAAAAGCTCTGATTATTTGAGCCTCCAGTAGTAAGTATAAATTCAGTAGGTTTCAGAATTGGGCCAATGTGTACAATAGTTCTTCTGATGAAGGGACTGCTGATGGCATAAAGACAGGTACTAGTGAAGTTACGGTGTCTGTGTATCACTAGGGCCAAATGAAGCTAGAAAAGTCATTCTGGAGTTTGTTGTCACCAAAAGGTGCTTCCATGTATGCAGTTACAAGTATCTTTAAGTGATAAAATCTCTTTTCCTCATGGTACTTGTGAACTTGCTCCAATATTGTCATACTATTGCCATCAGGTCTGTAAAGCTTTCTTAGGAGCAAGAAAAAAAAAGACCCCTTTGCTTTACCTTTTTCTCTTATTTTTTGAGTCTGAAAATGAGTCCTCTCTCTGTCTTTCTGTCTCTGTCTCTCAGCCTCTGTCTTTTCACATGACCACTTGGGAAAGAGCCTTGTTCATTTCACTACATCCCTAAAGGCAAGGATGTAGAGGAGAAAAGCAACCCTCTTTAAACTGTGTACCCAGAAAGTTTAGAGCAGGCCCTTCCTTAGTTTTTGAGTAGATAATGAAAGAAAGAGGAGGTTCTGAAGGAGTGTTGAGGCATTGTCTGTTCAGTTTTCATTGTATATCATGGCCCCTGCATCTCCAACCTACCTCAGAAATGCTTGCAACTGACAGTGACTATGTGAGGAAGAAAAATGCTTCAGGGTGCTAGAATGGTTGATATGTAGGTACGACCTGGTTTATGTCCCTGGGAATACAGTGAATATGAATATGAAAATTCTATATAAGAGGAAAAAACTCAGGTTTTTTTGCACAAATATAACTACATTTATGTGTGTGTGTATTTTTAATTTTTAAAAAAAATTTTTAAATTTATTTTTTAATTTTATTTTTCTATTTCCTTTCATTATTTGCCCAACTGCCTCATGATTTTGAAATAAAAATCAACATAAATAAAACTTGGTATTCAAGTTTTTTAAAGCTTGCTTTACATATTTATAGATTTTGTATGCTTTCAACATTTTTTTTGATTACTATAAACTTGTTTCATTTTGCTTCACTCACTATGTGTATTTATAAAAGTATCATTACCAGAAGACAGAATCAGTTCTTTTCTGTTTTTAGGAAATGTATATTTTAACTCCTTTTAGCATTATGCCTCAGCTCTCTTGCCCTTTATCCCTCTGTTCATAGATACTCTCCAAAGTTCATTTAAACTGAGATCTAGAAGAGCTAGAAGTCTCTCAGGCACTGTCACTATGCATCAAATTTACCTTGTTCTTTAGCCTTTGCTCTGGATTCTCGCTGAGACTGCAAATGATTCTGTGTGAGTTTGGGAAGGTACATTGGCCAATACATACTGCTTAGTTATTAGCATGTGCTTTTTGGTATCCTGTGCACCATCTTTGCTGTCTGTGTTTGTGTTTGTTTTGCTTTCTTAATAACCTCTGTCTCTGAAGCATGCATAAACACATCAGTAAAGAGGAGAAAAATTTTTCCTTAATAAGTGTGATTGATGGAACTTCTTTTTCCTATTGAATTTCTATATTTCTTATGACAACTAATATTTTATTAGTTTTAAATGTTCCTATATTATATAACCGCTGTGGCTACAAACATTTCTATTCTCCGAAAATATGTATTTATAGTCTCAGATAATGAAATATAAATGAGAAACAATTCTGCACAGCCTAGTTAGCATTTCAGAGGGCTAGTTCTCTGAAACATCCCATTTCCTCTCTGTCTGCCAGTTCTCTCTCATCCTCATTTTTATCCCATCCACATTAAGAGTTAATAGTCCATTCTTTTTTTTTTTTTTTTTTAAGTTTGTTTATTTTGAGAGAGAGCTCAGAAGGGCTGAGAGAGAGAGAGAATCTGAAGCAGGCTCCGCACTGCCAGTGCAAAGCCCGATATAGGGCTGGAAATGAACCATGAGATTTTGACCTGAGCCAAAATCAAGAGTTGGACGCCCAACTGACTGAGACACCCAGGTGCCCCTCCAGTCTTTGATTCTTACAAACAGTGCCACATTAACATCTTGGTACTCACATTTAAGAGATTTTGTAGGAGTGCAATCTCTGAGTCACAGGGGATGTGTATCATTATCAATTTTATTAGATAATGCCAAATTGTTTTCTAAATGATCCTTCCAATTTTCACTCTCTCCAGCTGTGTATGAGGGTTTCTGATATTTCATATCCTCACAAGTACTTGGTATTGGTCAGTCTTCTAATGTTTACAATCTGATATGTAGGTATATTATTGCAACTCATTGCTTTTTTTAAAAAAAAATCTTGGGGCACCTGGGTGTCTCAGTTGGTTGAGCGTCCGACTTCGGCTCAGGTCATGATCTCGTGCTTTGTGAGTTTGAGCCCCACATCGGTCTCTGTGCTGACACCTCAGAGCCTGGAGCTTGCTTCAGATTCTCTGTCTCCCCCTCTCTCTACCCCTCCCATGCTCATGCTCTGTCTCTCTCTGTCTCTCAATAATAAATAAAATGTTTAAAAAAAAATTTTTTTAATCTCAAACTTACAGGAGAATTGCAAGCTCAGTACAAATAACCTTTTTTTTTCTTGAACCATTTGAGAGTAAATTACTAATATGATACCCTAACATTCCAGAATAGTTTGTATTTTCTATAGATGAAGACTTTGTCCTTGGTACCTGTAAGATAACAAAATCAGGAAGTTTGCCTGATGACTTTGCTCCCATTTAATCTACAGATCCTATACAACTCTTGCTAATTGTCTAAATCATGTCTTTTATGGTAATAGAATCCAGTTCAGATTGCAGGTTGTTTTTGGTTGCTGTGTCCCTCTGGTGTCTGATCTGGAACCACTCCTCAGTCCTTCCTTGATTCTCATGACCCTAACACTTTCATACATTACAGGCCAGTTATTTTGTTGAGTATCTCTCAGTAATGGTTGTCTGTTTTTTCCTCACAATTAGATTCAAGTTGGGTGTTTTTCTAGGAATATCACAGGCATTTTCTGTGTTCTTCTCATCACATCCTGTCCAATAGCAGATGATTTTGCTTCATCCCATTACTGATGATGTTACTTTAGAACATTTGATTAAGTTGGTGACCTCTGAGCTTCTCCACTGTACAATTACCTTTTTTTCTTTTTGTAACAAATGAGTATTTTTGGCCAATGAGAGCCATTTCAAGGGGACTTCTGTCTTACACCTCACCCTCTTTCTTCTGTAAGTACTTCCTTACTTTCTGGCATTGACTCTCCATGCCCGGTCATCCTTCAGTGGGAATGCCCTTCTCACCGAGGGGTGATCTCTCCCAAGTTTAGTGCTTGCTCACATCTCTCCTCTGAACTCCATCCTTATTTATCCATTTATCTACCTGACATTTCAGTTGGCGATGTCACGGGCATCTTAAATTGTGCTTGTTCAAAATAGAATCCCTGACTTCAGCTGTTAGATGGATCTCCCTCACCTAGTCATCCTCATCCCATTCAGTTTTAGCCAAGTTCCTCCTTCCTTAGTCCGGAAACCTACCGTCAGCCTCTGCTCTCTTCCCCACCATACCCAGCTTCAGTCTGTCAGCACATTCTGTATATTTTACCTCCAAAATATGCCTCAGGTCTTTCCACTTTTCTCCAGGTCCTCTTGGCTTGCTTTCTTCTTCCTCTTCACTAGTTTCTCCACTTCTGCTCTGGTTTCTCTCTGGCCTATTTCCACACATCTTTTATTGGTGCAAATCAGATCACATCATTGGCTTTCTTAAAAGCCTGCAGTGCCTTCGCATTCCTCTCAGGATAAATCCCAAACCAGTGAAGATCCACATGATCTGACTCTGGCTTTGCTCATCCACTCCATTTCATGTTCCTCTTTCTCTTGCTGAAATGTGAGAGCAAGGGAAACGTTCCCTTCCTGCAGCTCCTCAAACACTCTTTTCTTCCTCAGGGCCTCACCGGAACAGTGTCCTCTTGCCCTTTATCCAGCTGTGCCTTTTCATGTCCTACTCATGGGGAGAAAGAGTAGGATTGGGCAGGAAACTTCCCCTTACTCAGACAGGTCTTTCCTGAGTACCAGTTAAGTTCATCTCACCCCATACCTCATCATTCTCTATTAAAACACTCTCTTTTCTTCATAGTACTTAACATGATTTGAAGCCATTTGATTACTTACTTACTGTCTTATTTTCCCCATTAGATTCTAAGCCCATGAGATTAGCAGCTTGCACCCAAAGTGCTAACAGTGTTAGAAGAAAGGAATAGGAGTTCAGTACTTCTGCCAAAAATGAGCATAGTGCAGTTGCCTAGAAGGGGAAATGTGCCCTTTTTGAGGTATGAAGAAGGTTAAATGCTATTGTTGATATAAGAGAATAAAATTATTTTTTAGAAGCTAAGTTTTATAAAAACTACAAAAGACTGAGATAGGAAAACAGACCCAATGAGAATCTATTAATAAAGCGTGATGAAATCTGCATTAATGAATTCTCTTTAAAATGAAAATTAGCTTGTTATATAAGGCCATGAAACTTAAAAGGGAGGCATTTGAAAGCCAGTCTCCTGACTTCCATATTGTAAATCATGGCTCCCATGGAGGATGTATATGTTGAGTGGAAAAATGAGCTCAGCAGAGATGTTCATCATTATCTTTAAGGTTTGTCAGGAGATGTACTTTACTAGATAAAGGAATAAAGAAACGGCAATAAAGAATAGGAACCAAGTTACTTAGTTTCTAAGAGATACTTGTAACAATTAGACACATTCAGATCTGCTGTGATAGATGTGTTGTGATGATTTTTAGATAAATACCTATAGATTTTTTAAAGTTTTTCAAAACCTATTCTTTTAATTGAAATAATAATAGCTGTTTTAGTCAGCTGTTCTGTGGCAACAAATAGCCCCCAAATTTCAGTGGCTTGTAAGAGCAGAGGTTTATTTTGTGCCTTCGTTACACATCTTTGGGCAGATTGACATTGGATCTGTTACTGCTCCCTGTGTCTTTTTTATTTTTTAAGTTTATTTATTTTTGAGAGAGAGGGAGAGAGAGTGCTCACGCATATGTGTGCACATGAGTGGGAGAGGGACAGAGAGAAAGGGAGAATCCCAAGCAGACTCCCTGCTGTCAGTGCAGAGCCCACTATGGGACTCAAACCCACGAACCATGAGATCATGACCTGAGCTGAAACCAAGAGTCGGATGCTTAACCAACTGAGCCATCCAGGTGCCCCTGCTCTGTATGTCTTTTAATTCCATAATCTAGGCTGAAGGAGCAGCCTGTATTTGGGATGTAGTGTACTCATAACAGAGGGAAAGGAGAGAGCCAGTGGAAGCATGCATTGGCTATTGAAACTTCTGCTCAGATAGTGTGTATATCATGTTTACTCATTTAATGGTGTCCACGGCCAAGTCCGTTGTCAGTTGGTAGGGGATAAATAATCCATAGGATCCTGCAAATGACATGTAACCAGTGGAGATACCAGAGGATATCTTGGGCATACCTGAGGAACCGGGAAGGGGACTGAAGTATTTGGAAATGTTAGTACTATGTCCTACATTGGCAAACATTGGCTGAATGTTTACTATTTGCCAAATACTATTTGAGGTGCTTTACATTAATTAACTCATTGCATCCCCACAATTATCCTATCAGATAAGTATTATTAATTACTTTACAGATGAGGAAACTTGAGGCCCAAGTTCACACAGCTAGTAAATAGTAGAGCCAGGCTTTAAACCTAGGCCGTTTAAACCTAGGCTCTAGGAAATGCAAAAAGCACAGGTTGTTGCTAGAAACATTTTTGTGTGTGCTTTTTGAAAAGAGCAGTGCTGCATGATGATTAATATTATATTGTATGAGTAGTTACTCTTCTAGGAATAGTGTATTTACAAGGAGCGAAAAGTTTAAGGGAATGCTAACTGTCATAACTAGATGGACCACTGCATTGATCTCTAAGGACCTGAGAATGTCTCTCCATTTCTCTCCAAATTTACCTTTCATATTTGCATTCTGATTTGTGAACCTATGGAAATAAATATATTTTGGTTCAAATATTTGCTGAATTTATACTGTATATGTAGCACTTGGGTTTTCTTGATTTCTTTAGTCCTCTGGAATATGACTTTAAAATCCTGCATGTTTACTTAAAGGCACAGCCCAATGCCTCTTCCTCTGGGAAGCTTTACTTGGTATCTCAAGCTGAGTTTGCCACTCATGCCTCTGAAGTAACTTAAAAAGAGCACAGGAGACCGAACTTTCCCAGTTGGCAGCTCTGTGAACTGGGAAGAGGATCTGAACTCCATTTTCTCCTCTCAATAATGAGGATCAAAATACATAGGTGTAAACAAGCCTCAATAACGTTTCGTTGGAAGTACATTGTGACCATTAGGGTTTTCTGTAAAAATGTAAGGATTTGATTAATCTCTACGACATTCTTCCTGACTTCTTTTCTGGACTTTTTGTCTTTCTCTTTTCTGTCCATTCACTTAACAGATATTTCCTGAGCACCTGCTATTAGGGACAGTCACTGTGGTGCTCATGGATATGGCCTGTGGCCAGACTGCCTGAGTTTAAATCCCTGTTCTACCACTTCCTAGCCCTGTAACTTTGGCCTTTAACCTTATCCCACCTCAGTTTTCTAATCTGAAAAATGACTACTTGTGAGGATTAAATAAATTAATATATGTAATTAGCTTAGAATGCTGCCTCATACATATTATTACCCATTAGGATATATACTGTCCATAAGGACAGGCATTTTTTGCTTCTTTTTTTTTTTTTTGTGGCTATAACTCATTGCCAAGGACAGTGCCTGGAAATAGTCACTCAATAAATATTTGTTAAAAATGAGTGAATAGTTGGTAAGCTTTGTGTAGGGAAAGAAGAAAAAAGACCAGCTATGAAATCATCTAATAAGTGCTTTTAGTGAAGCATGGTAAGTTCTGTTCTTTGTATCATCCCTTCTGAGTTGTCATGAAGAATTACTATAAAAATTAATGGAGATAAGGTCCTTAATAAAAAAATACCTATGAAAATAAGACTTTACTAAATCATGAGTTCTTCAAGAATTGGGAATATGTCTTACTATACCTTTAAATCCTTAGCACCAAACTTGATTCTTAGCATCTAGGAGAAGCTCAAGAAATGCATGACTGAATAAATGAGTATCTATTCTCTGGAAGATTGCCTGAGAGAAATGCTCCCCATCTACCCATTTTTGAACTCCTGAGTTCTGTCATTCAGTCTTTTGGCAAATAATATTGCAGAATACAATCACCTTAGTTGCTTAAAGAATCTCCTTCAGGAAACTGGGTTGTAATGGTTGTCCTATTTGCTTTTTGTTTTGTTTTGTTTTTAAGTTTATTTATTTTTTGAGTATGTGTGAGAGAGAGAGGGCAGGGGAGGGGCAGAGATAGAGAGGGAGAGAAAGAATCCCAAGCAGGCTCTGCACTGTCAGCACACTGCCCGATATGGGGGTTGAACTCATGAACCATGAGTTCATGACCTAAGCCAAAATCAAGAGTCAACCACTTAACCGACTCAGCCACCCCGGCGCCCCTGTTTGTTTGTTTGTTTGTTTTTTAATCAAAGGATGATAGAGGTGGCAAAAAAATTAGTTATTGCATTTAACACAGAGGTATGGAGGGCAATGTCCATTGTCTGGATTTAGTGCCCCCCAAAGAATGTTGCATCTGAGAATTTCCTTTTAAAATTCAAGATTGGGAAAACTTAGCTTTCCTGAGGTATTGTAAGCCTTTTCCTTTCTATTAATGAGAATGATGTGACTAAATGTGTCTCTTTTTTCATTTTGACTGCTTGGGGCCCCAAAGTCTAACTTGAAGTTTAATTATGGCATGCATATTTGTGTCTTTCATGTCAGTGGTCTTGAATTTCTACTCTCACTCATGTTTTCCCTGTCTGGGCTTCAAAATTCCTATTAATATTTTACTGTTATTTGGTGATAAACATGTTTGCTGAAAGCCACCCCAAATCTCAGTGGAATGAGGCAAATAGTAATAAATATACATGCATGCCTGCATTTCTACAGTCCTGAAACAGCTTCTAGACTTTGCCTCTAGATGTGATTGCTGACACTTAGTATGAACAATCCCTTTTCCACAGGTCAAATAGAAATACCAAATGCTGTTTCTCTGTTGTTCCTATGGGATAAATGCGTTCTTTCAAATGTTTGGATTATGCAGGTGTTGCTTTCTGAAAATGAGCAGCCTGTTTTTTTGTGTTCTTTCAATTTGCTAAAATAGTGCTTTTTCCTGAAAGTCTCTTGGCCCTTATAGAAAATCCCATAAATAAATTGATGTCTTTTATAATTCCTTCACAGGAAAGAACAAAGATCATCCAGCTCTTGCCTTCTTGGGTAAAGGTAGACCATGTTTGTATTCTGCCTGTTACTCTCAAGAAAGGACATTTTGGGGAGTTGTAATCGTTTCAGCTCAATTGGCAGCTATTTTATTAGTATTTTGTAGAAGATGATAAATCTCTGCATAAGACTCACAACTTGTCTACTTGATATTTGTTTTAGGGGAAAATAACACCTTATCTTTATGGCTGGCTATCACCTGTGTGATATGTCAACATGGAGAGAGAAGAATGTGTATCACAAGGTGACAGCAAGCTGCCACATCCATCAGGGTAATGTCACTGAGCCGGCACCACCATCCATCAACTCTTTAAGGCTTCTGGCTGAATTCTAATTTTGCATGTTAATGGAGGGTGGAGAGCTTCCAGGATAGACCATAGTGCACAACTTCTTTTCAGTGTTGTTATCTGAACTCCAGAGAAACACAAGCTTGCACTCTCTGAACCTTTAAATGCTCTTGTCTCTTCTCTCTTCTTGCTTTTCCCCAGCTGGCAAAAATCTCTTTCTTCACATACAGCCCAAAGTCGTTTTCCATGTGGAACATTTCCCACCTCCCTTATGCAGAAGTAGTTGCATGTTCTATGGGAGGTAGAGCAGTTATTCCTCTACAGGGTTGCCGTAGCTCTCCTCCCTGTGGGAGAGTTGCTCTTATAGTGTAGTTGCTCTCATAGTCCCGGGATAAAGTTATCACAAAAAGGAAGAAAAAGTTATCATGGATATTCATGGAGGAGAAAAAATTCTAGCACTTACTTCCATATTACTAGTTTGTTTCCTCCTGTTTTTTGAAAGAGGGTCTCTTTAGGGAAGGTGTGCAAAATCTTCCTAGATGTGGTCTCACTGTACAAATGGAGTCATCACCAGTGCTACCTAGCCCCAGTAGCCTCTTCTCCAGCCTGCTGGGTACAATACTACATAGTACCTGGCCTTTGTCCTTGATTTTAAAAATGTTAAACTATTAAAAATAACTTTTATTGGAATTATCCTTCCTATAAAAATTAATGCCTATTTTTTATTAATTTTTTTAACGCTTATTCATTTTTGAGAGTCAGAGAGAGACAGGGTGTGAGCAGGGGAGGGGCAGAGAGAAAGGGAAGCACAGAATCCAGAGCAGGCTCCAGGCTCTGAGTTGTCAGCACAGAGCCCGACATGGGGCTCGAACTCACAGACTGCGCGGTCATGACCTGAGCCGAAGTCAGACACTTAACCAAATGAGCCACCTAGGCGCCCCAATGCCTATTTATTGTAGAAAATCTAGCAAAAGCAGCCATTCCAGAGAATTCATAGCTAAGTCACTCTCATATTTTGATATTTTAATCATCGCATATTTTGAGTAAGGAAAGGTTTCATACTATTTTGCTGCCTGTTTTTTTAAAGCAAGCTACTTATAAAGTTCATATTAATATGAACAGATTCTACAGAAGACATATCCTCTTTCTGTAGAAGACAGGTACTGCATGACAGATAATTAAGGACACCAGGTATAACTGACTGCACTGACTCCAGGTTTAAGTTCGGCTCTTGGAGGCGCCTGAGTGGCTCAGTCAGTTAAGCGTCTGTCTCTTGGTTTTGGCTCAGATCATGATCTCATGGTTTCATGGATTCAAGCCCCACATCAAGCTCTGTGCTCACAGTGTGGAGTCTGCTTGGGATTCTCTCTCTCCCTTTCTCTGCCCCTCCCCTGCTCATGCTGTCTCTCTCTTAAAAATAAAAAATAAATTTAAAAAAAACTTAAAAAAAATAAATTCTGCTTTTGCCTTTTGTCAGCTTTGTGACTTTGGGCAAGCTGCTTAAACCTTGGAAGCCTTAATTTCTTCCTCAGTAAAATGCCTGCCTTTCCCAAGCACTATAAAAAATAAAATGACTTGATGTGCAGACATGTACCTGTTATAGTAACAGGATAAATTTTAGTATGTTCACCTCTGCCTTCCCGTTCTGCCTCACTCTCAGTACTCTCTCCCCCATGTGCTCCTGCCATTTGACTTTCTTATAGTTTGTAAAATAGACCAGACTACCTGTGTGTTTCCTCATTACCTTTTGTCCTGAAGATGTGCACTAGAGAAGGAGCAAGACATAGAGCAAGATAAAGGATTCTTGACAAAGGCTTTATCTGAGGGTTCTGAATAGAGTAAGAAAACTCTAGAGATATTCCTTACCCTAAATAAGATCTGTAGTTTAAAAAAGAAAACATTAATGTCTGTAAGGAAAATAATTAGCTGAGGAATGTTCACTAGATGTTTGGATTCATAGGGGTAACTCAGCACGAGATGTTTGTTTTTATAGGAAGATAATAGTAAAAAGTGATTCTGTCAGGAAGGACTAAAATAGCATTTTGCTTTTCCATAGATTTACATGTTTAAGCAATGTGCAAAATTAAGAGGGAGGGACTGTGGAAAGAAAAACTCTATTTTCTTTTAGCATTTGGAGGTGAGAAAGAAAGAGTCACTCAGATTGATATAATTTGGAGCCTGATTTTATTACATATGCCCACCAGACTCTTTATACTTCTGATAAGTGAAATCTCTTCTTTTTAAAATCTTGATACCTATTTTGTGTTTTGGCACACTTACGCATTTAGCTGATGTTAACCATAGCCTAACCAGAACAGGTGAGACTATAAATACCTACTTTGTTGAAAAGCACAAATTTTGGATCAGAGGTATGTAGGTTTTATTTTAGTTTTAATCTTTAAGCTTGGATTTTTAAATTGTGTATATACTAAATTGTATAAATAATAAATATTATAAATTTTTAAGTACCATTCGCTGTAACAAAGATCTTTGCTGCACATAACTTTTTTCATGTTTTATCTTTATCTTGACCTAAATATAAAGTCATAGAAATGGAAAACACTAGGTTAAAAGAAATATGTATCTTATGGCTCAGAATGCAAACTGCCTTTCAAGCTATATTAATTTATGTTTCCATTAGCAGTGCATTAGTCTTTGCTGTCTCCATCCGAATTCTTTTCTTGCTAATTTAAAAAGCAAAATATTAAATCACATTTTGTTTTATTTCTTTGATATTAAGGTAAGCATTTTTCTGTGTGTATGTTAATTAATATTTCCTTTTAAAAATTATTAATGTTGTTTAGCCTTATATCATGAGGTAACACTGTTCTATGTAAATGGACTAGCCTTCTTTAGTAGTCCTCTCCTAGGCATCTAGTTAGTACTGCTATTCTGGGACTGTGTAAGTATAACCTTTGTGCTGACTTGTATCCTAGTCAGACAGTGTAGCTAAGAGCATGAACTAGGGAGCGACTTGGCCTGGGTTTAAACCCAGGTTCTGCTACTTACTAGCTGTGTGTCCTTACTTAACTCTGGGCTTTAGTTTCCTCGCCTTTAAGTAGGAATGAGAGTAATAGCTTTTGCACTCGGTAGTTGTATGAGGTAAATGAGTTGATCCACGTAGCACCTGACACATAGTAAGCACTCAGTAAGTGTGAGCTGTTAACCATCCTTTGGGATATAAGCCCTGGGAGAGGAGGGATTTTGGTCGTGTCTGTTGCTGTGTTACTGCCCAACAAATGGTAGACTCTTCGTGGATATTCTTGAAATGACTGGACTAGAAACATTACCGAATGCAGTAATATGTAACCTAAGTCAAAGTGTCGGCAATCTGCGCTCTGCATATTCCCAGGCAGTTTGAGGTAAAGATGTGGGTCAGACTGAATGTAGCAGAAACTGGTATAGTTTACTTCAACTTCCTTCACACAGTGAAACAAGAGCTTCTCAGGAGTCTGTGAAGAATGGCCAGAAACTGCCATCTGGGTCAGGACATTCCAACTACCTAACTTGTGTTCTCCCTCCTCCCACTTACTTTCAGAGACCAACCCTGCCCCGAGGTTCCCACGGGGTCTGTCTTTGAAAGTAAACAAATGGAGTGCATTTGACCCAAATCACATTAGCTCCCGTCAGAACTTAACCTGACCAGCAATTTATTGGAACCTTTTGGGTCTATTTATCTTTGCCCAAGGAATTCTCTATAAGTTTTGGACGGGTTTATTGAGGTCTAATTTACATATAGTAAACTTCACCCTTTTTGAGGTGTGGTTGGAGGCGTGTACAGTCATGTGATCATACCACAATCAAAGTATAGGACATTTTTACCACTCCAAAGAGTTCCCTCACATCCTTTCCTCCTGTTCCTAGCCCCTAGCAGCCATGGACCTGAGATACGTCTCTATAGTTTTACCCTTTCCCAAATGTCATTTAAATGGAATCATGTAGGACCTGGCCTTTTGTACTTCTTTCACTTAGCATAATGCTTTTGAGATTCACCCCTGTTGTTGCATGTAGCAGTAGTTCATTCCTTTTTATTTTTGAGTGTATAATTGTGTGAGCAATTTAAAAATTATCTTCTTTACTCCCTAAAAGTAAATGTCTGACTCTTCTTGCCTGTGTTTTACAGAAGCTCCACATGCATCAAAATGCCCATGAGATACGCACAAAGAACATAATTTTATAACTCAGAAAATCTAAATAACAGGAAGGTACTGTGGATGTGTAACTTGATGAGGACAAGTACAGTGTTTGTGAATTATACAGATTTTTTTCTTTCTCATTTTGTTAAAAAAAATGAAAATTTAAAAGTTCTTTGGTCCCAAGATAAAATGTAATGTGACATAAACTTTAAAAGTGCTTCATAAAAATAAGAGTATGTGGCAGTCAATTCAGATAAAAATTTCTAGTTTATTAACACAGAGGGACTCCTATACGAGCAAAGAAAAGATTGATTTATTTACTCAACTCCTTTGGGACTGATAAAGACCACGCATCAATTTAACATTAAAAAAATGACATTCAGCTGAATAAATGATAATATATAAACTGTTTCATTAATTTTCACAACATCTGTATTGTATAAGGAAGGATATTATTTATCAATATTTATAGCTTTAAAATTGAGTCATTGACAGAGGTTAAATGTCTTAAAGTCATATCTTTTTCTCATCTTCAACCTTCTTTAGGGCAGAGACTCATTTTACTCATTTTGCAATCTTGTATCTACCTAGCACAAAGGAGATGTTCAGTATATCAGACTGGCTGAATGAAACGGCATAATAGCATGGAAGTAAAGAGTATATGCCTTAGAGCAGGAGCCTGTTATTGCAAGTAAATTTTTGGAAGACAGCCGTGCACATCCATTACAGTATTGTTAGATGATTTACTTGGCAGGAGCAGACTTGAATACTTGCATCAGTTACCCATCTGGTCCCACAGCCTAAAATGTGTACCGTCTGGCCCTTTACAGAAAAAGTTTGCTGATCCCTGCCTTTGAGTCACACTGTCCAGGTACAGATCTCAGTTCTTCCACTTACTTTGTGATGCTGGGCAAGCTTCATCTGTAAAAGAGAGATCATAAGGGTAGCTGTCTTAGAGGTATTAAAACTCAACCCGCTACCAAGACCAACAAATTAAGTAGAATGTTGGCTGATTATTTCTAGATTGTAAACTGTCTACTAGATTTTAAACTCAACAGGTGGCATCTTGAATTCCTCATCTTAGCTGTCCCCAGGGTGCCTTGGACATGGCAGGCTTCAATAAATGTGGCTCTAATGAAAGTAAAGTTGTATTAGTGTATTGCACTAAGTGAAATTTATCTTCCAAGTAGTAGCCTTGGCTTTTAACTACTTACTTGTTTCAGAGGACAGTATGGAAGAGCAAGAATTGTGAAGGTGAAATTTGGATGATCCTAAATGTCCAACCAAAGATGCAAATATAAAGTAAATTAGGAAACTCATTCAGTGGAGCATTTATGCAGGCAGTTAAAATGATGATAGTGAAGACAGTTTAGTAACATGGAAAGATGTTAATTATAAAACATTAGCTTTAAAAGTTGAAAAAAGTGGGAATATGATATTACCAATAAACTATAATTAAAGCTATAATTATTTTTTTTTAATTTTAATTCCAATATAGTTAACATATGGTATTATATTAGTTTTCGATATACAATGTAGTGATTTGGCAATTCTGTACATTACTCAGTGTTTATTCATGATAAGTGTACTCTTAATCCCATTGACCAATTTTACCCATCCCCCCACCTGTCTCCCTTCTGGGAACCACCAGTTAGTTCTCTGTATTTAAGAATTTGTTTTTTTGTTTGCTCTTTTTTTCTTTGTAAAACTGTTTTTAAGGTAGAGAAAAGGACCTTCAGGTAACAGTTTTCAAACTTTAGCTATAAATCTTGTAACTTTAAGGCCCCATACTCAGAATTTCTGATTTAATAAGTCTGGGACAGTGCCCTAGAATCTGCCTATTTGAAAGACACCTATGGTGATTGTGGTGTAAACACTCCATGCACCAGCCTTTAAGAATATTGTCGTGAAAGAAGTATACCAACACAGTTTTAGTGACATTGTGGATAATTTTTTTCACTTCTTGGTTTTCCTTTTGTGGTGGTTATTGTTGCTAACCGCTTTTACAATGAAAAAAGAAATTTTAAATTTACCTTGGGCAATTTATTATTATTAATTATGAATAAATTTATAAACTAGTTTAATTTTTAAATTTATAAACTAGTTTAATTTTTAAATAAAAGTAAGCCCTGTTAGGGGTGTCTGGGTGGCTCTATTGGTTAAGCATCTGACTCTTGATTTCAGCTCAAGTCATGATCTCAGGGTTATGAGATCAGGCCCTGCATCGGGCTCCATGCTGGGTGTGGAGCCTGCTTAAGATTTTCTCTCTCTCTCTCTCTCTCTCTCTTTCTCTCTCTCTCTCTCTCCCTCTCTCTCTCTCTCTCTGCCCCCCCTCCTCCCCCACTTGCTCTCACTGTCAAAAAAAAAAAAAAGATTAAGCCATCTTATATCCATAGAGCTATTAAAAAGAACATAGCTGATGTATTGCACTGATATGCAGCAATCAACAAGATATCTTGTTAAGGAAAAACAAATGTAGAGGACAGTGTGTAGTATATCCAATTTTTATGTCAAGAAAGAGGAGAGGAGAAAGGGTGAGGACATATACATATATGTTTGTATATAACCAAAGGATCCCTGGAAAGACACAGAAGAAACTGAAACCATCCCTTCCCAGCCTTCCTTTAGATCAAGGGGATTCAGAAACACAGAAAGACTTTGGTGGATAGTTAGATGTGAGAGCTAGCCTGAAAACCTAGTGATCATTTATCAAATAGTTTCTATAGGAAAAGGCCATAAGCATTTCAACAATTGACCGTATAAGCCAGTGCATAAAACAAAACATATTCTAATCTGATGGGATATACAATAAAGGCATTACTGGTACGACTCATCTAGGATTGGAATGTGGATGGATCAGTAGAAGTCTATTCCTACTTCTAGTAAGCAGATAGTGGGTAAGTTGTTTCTTCGTAGCTAAATCAGGGAAGATTCTCTTCTGCATTCTTAAATCCCAGCAAAAGAGACCAAACCTGAGGTGAGCCAAAAAGTACTTCACAAGATAAAACCAGGTGGAAAAGAGATGGGAAAATTAAAATAGGAGAACACAAATCCAGGAGAGCATGGATTTTTGTCCTAGAATCATGTCTAAAGTAAAAATAATTTTTATTATCTGATCAAGCACCATAGATTCTTAGCATTAACTTAACTAATAGTGCAAGCATACCTCAGAGGTATTACAGGTTAATTTCCAGACTACTTCAGTAAAGTCAAATGAATTTTTGATTTCCCAGTATATGTAAGAGTTATATTTGTACTATCCTATAGTCTCTTAGGTGTGCAATAGCATTACGTCTAAAAACTAAGGTGACGTACCTAAATTAAACAATACTTTATTGCTAAAAAATATTCACCGTCATCTGAGCTCCCATTAAGTTGTAATCTTTTGGCTGGTGAAGAATCTTCCCTCGATATTGATGACTGCTGACTGGTCAGGGTGGTGGTTGCTCGAGGTTGGGGTGGCTGTGGCAGTTTCTCAAAATAAAACAATGAAGTTTCCTGCATCAGTTTCCTTTTTTTTTTCTTTTTCACATTTACTATGTGGCATGCAATGCTTTTGATAGCATTTTACCCACAATAGAATTTCTTTCCAAATTGTGGAGTCAGCCCTCTCAAAACCCTCCCATTGTTTTACCAACTAAGTGTATATAATGTTCTAAATCCTTTGCTGTCATTTCAACAGCCGTCACAGCTTCTTCATCAGGAGTAGCTCTCATCTCAAGAAACCACTTTCGTTGCTCACTCATTAGAATAATTCCTCATCTGCTAAAATTTTATCATGGGATTTGCAGCAATTCAGTCACATCTTCAGGCTCCACTTCTAATTCTAGTTCTCTCATTATTTCTGCCATATCTGCAGTTACTTTCTCCACTGAAGTCTTGAACCCCTCACAGTCATCCATGAGGTTTGTAATCAACTTCTTCCAAACTCCTGTTCATGTTGATACTTTGACCTCTTCCCATGAATCATGAATATTCTTAATGACACCAGAGTGGTGAATCCTTTTCAGAAGGTTCTCTGTTTAGTTTGCCCAGATCCATCAGAGGAATCACTGTCTATGACAACAGTGATATCTGTTTATGAAATCTATCTCTTTTTTATGAAGTGTATTTCTTAAATAATGAGACTTGAAAGTCTGAATGACTCTTTGATCCATGGCCTGCAAAATGTATGTTGGATTATCAGGCACGAAAACAACAGTAATCTCATTGTACGTCTCCATCAGAGATCTTGGGTGACCAGGTGCATTGTCAGTGAGCAGTCATATTTTGAAAGACATTTTTTTCCTGAGCAGTAGGTCTCAACAGTGGGCTTAAAATAGTTAGTGAACCACTGTAAACAGATGTGCTGTTATCTAGGTTTTGTTGTACCATTTTTAGAGTACAGATAGAGTAGATTTAGCACAATTCTTAAGGACCCTAGGATGTTTCCAAATGGTAAATGAGCATTGGCTTCAACCTGAAGTCACCAGCTACATTAGCTTCTAATAAGAGAGTCAGCCTGTCCTTTGAAGCTTTGAAGCCAGACATTGACTTCTCCTCTCCAGCCAGGAGAATCTTAGATGGCATGTTCTTCCCATAGAAGGCTGTTTGTCTACACTGAAAATCTGTTTAGTGTAGCCACCTTGATTAATTATACGAGTGAGATCTGGGTAACTTGCTGCAGCTTCTACGTCAGCACTTGCTGCCTCACCTTGCACTTTATGTTATGGAGATGGCTTCTTTCCTTAAACCTCATGAAGCAACCTCTGCTAGCTTCAGACTTTTCTTCTGCAGCTTCCTCACCTCTCTCAGCCTTCGTAGAATTAAAGAGAGTCAGGGCCTTGCTCTGGATTAGGCTTTGGTTTAAGGGAATGTTGTGGTTGGTTTGATCTTCTATCCAGACCGCTCAAAACTTTCTCCATACTAGCAATAAGGCTGTTTTTCTTTCTTATCATTATGTGTTCACTGGAGTAACACTTTTACTTTCCTTCAAGAACTTTTCTTTTGTATTCACTTCTTGGCGGTTTGGTACAAGAACCCTACATCTCAACCTATTGGCTTTTGACATACTTCCTCACTAATCTTAATCACTTACAGCTTTTGATTTAAAGTGAGAGACCTATAGCTCTTCCTTTCACTTGGATGTTTAGAAGCCACTGTAGGGTTATTAGTTGGCCTTATTTCAATATTGTGTCTCAGGGAATAGGGAGGCCCGAGGAGAGGGAGAGACACAGGGGAACAATGGGTTGGTGGAGCAGTCAGAACACACACAACATTTAAGTTCACCATCTTATTTGGGCATAGTTCATGGCTCTTTAAAACAATTATAATGGTAAGATCAAGGATCACTGATCACAGATCACCATAACAAATATAATAATAATGAAGAAATGTGAATTGTGAGAATTACCAAAATGTGACAGACATGAAGTGTTTGGATAAATGGCACTGATAGCCTTGTTCAACACAGGGTAGCCACAAACCTTCAATTTGTTAAACAGACAAACAAACAAAAAAAGCAGTATCTGTGAAGCAGTAAAAGAAAGTTCAGTAAAACAGGATATGCTGTACTCTCAAAAGGAAAGACTCATTGGCCATCTGTCTCAAATATTTACCTTCCATACTTGGTGAACAGGTGCACAGGTTTATGACCCCATACCAGGCTTATCCTTTCATGACTAAACCCTAGATTTTTCTTTAAAAATATAGGAAATTAATAGCCATTTATTCTCCCAAGTATCAGGGAGGTACAGTTTCTTTCCTAAGATGTGCTTATAAACAGTTACCTTTGAGAAGTTGAAAATAAAGCAACAGATTAGTTTATTCATCTGTAATTCAAACAACCAGCAGAACTATATATCTGGTGAGCTGCTTTACTGCAAAAAATTGAATGAGATCAGTCTGTGATACTCAGGTTCTGTTAGTATTTTCACAGCAGCAGAAAAACAACAACAAAAAACCCCCTCCTTTTCCTCTGTTCTTCCTCCTCCACCCTCCAAAATGTAATAACCTCCTGATGCCAACATTACAAACATAGGGGACCCTTCATTTCTTGGCTTACCACTCCCTGTTATCACATGCTTTCTGGTTTGAGTGGAATAATAGGTCCTGGTGGGATCCAATTAGCCATGAAGAGTGAGGGCTTTTTGTGGGGATTATGTATGTGCTGTTGCTCTGTTGGAAGTGGTGATCTTGAATTCCAGTGGTAGTGGGAATGTTAAGTGGAAGGTCCACAGAAAATCACATTTTTTTTCTATGCTCCTCATTGAAAATAAAGAAGGCTTAGAGTTGAGACTCATCTTGGATATTTGTGGGATACAAGGACACTGATTTGTCCAGAATAGGTAATTTGGGATGGGGGGTGGTAGGTGTAGGTAATAGGAAAGGGCTGGGTGGGTTAATTGGGGCCAGGTTTAGTAGGGAGGTCTTGAATGACAGACTCAGAAATTTGTTCTGTGAATAACAGGGAGTCATTGCATGCTTTGTAGAAATGGAGCAAGTATAATTTCCCAAACTAATCTGGCAGTAATATTTAGGACACAGCAGAGGCTGACTAACAGAGTAGTAGGACAGTGCAGTAAGTCAGGCATGAATAGGTGAGAGCCTGGATTAGGATGGGAACAGAACAGGTTAAAGAGACCTTCAAAGAAAGAAAGAAAGATTAAAAAAAAAAAAACAACTAATAACACATGGAGAATAACAGAGAATAAGTGAAATGACAGGTGTTCGTCTTAGGAAAACTGTGTTGTCATTACAGCTGCTAAGAAAAAGATATTTGCTTTGCTTTGAAGATTTATCAGTGGAGAGGGAAAAACATATAGAGGTTTAGAAGCAATGAGGAATTTAATATGGAGAACAAACTGAGGGTTGCTGGAGGCGTTGTGGGGGGGGGATGGGTTAAATGGGTAACGGGCATTAAGGAATCTACTGAAGTCATTGCTTCACTGTATACTAACTAATTTGGATGTAAATTTTAAAAAATAAAGTTAAAAAAAAGAAGCAATGAGGAAGACACAGTTATCAAGGAAACTAAAGAAAGAAAAATTTTAATAGTGTCCAATTAGCGTTGTATATTAGGGGGCTATAGATGGGAGAGTCGTGAGTGTCAAGAAATATATGAATTGAGCAAAGGCATTTATTTGGAATTCAGAGGTCATTGTTGACTTTCAAAAGTGCAATTTGAGTAGATTGGCAAGATCAGGAATTATTTGGTGGATTAAGGAGAGAACCGTGCTGAAGTGATGGAGATAAAATGTATAGATCACCTGCCTCTGAAATTTAACAGTGAAAGAAAGACAAAAAATGAAAATTAATAGTAGCAGCCACCTTTCAGATTACCAAAATGTGTTGTTTGGCTAAGAAATATTTTCTGTGCAGAGGAATAGTAGAGAATTATAAGATCTGGGGAGGGGGTAGGGATAGATTTCAGCCTGACTCTGTGGGTAAAACATCTGTGAAGATGTTTCCATGTGCTCACGGCTTTAGATTTTTCTCTTTTGTGGCTTCCGCCACAGTGCTGGGTAAATCTTTTGTACCTACACATTCCTAGAAGTTCTCTGGAATTTAAGAGGCAGAAGAAGGTGGGAGATGAAGGAACAGAATTTCTGTCCTCCTCTTGCTAGTACATGCAGGTAGAGAGGAAAGGGAAGGAGGTAGTTGATAACCCCTTTATCCCCAAATTTAGAATGTAATTTCATATCCAGCCCAAACTGGAATTTGGGTTTCTTGGCCCAAAGTCCAGATATTCCTACTGCACTGAGCTTTCAGTTTAGAGGCCTTGGAGGAGAAAAAGGAGAAGAGTATCACAGTCCTCCTGTCCACTCTGAGTCACCCAAACTGGAGTCACAGCCTCTCTTGCCAGTTGCTATTGAGAATTGGCTGAGAACACACTGCTCAAGAGTGGCTGGGTTGTGTCTGCATGCAGCGTGGAAGCTGCTCGGGTAGAAACCTGATTCCACCTGGCCAAAACCAGCAGCACAGTTACTAGTCCTAGGCAGAAACTTTCTGAGTAATTTAGCTATAGTTTCTGTTACAGTCTGTTCTCAAGTGGCAGGTCATAGGCATCATGATTTACCGAAGGAAATGAATCCTGAATATGTGGTCCTGACACCCTGTCTTCCTCACTGCTGGACTGAGAACTTGAACTACAGGCAACTGATTCTCAGCACTTGTTTTTTAGGGTGGACTCCACAGACAGCAGGGGCTATGGAACATCCTGTTTGTGGCCATGGCAAATGGAAAAAAGTCTATTTGTCAGCTTGTTCGAAGGAATTTACTTGGATATACCTACTCTGCATCCACTGAAAGATCCCATTTTTCTTCCCTCTCCTTCCTCTTCCCTGTCAGTCCCCAGGGTGTGATACCAAACATATATTGCCTCATTATTGCTGATTTTGTTTTTGTATTTGAAAAAGAGACCCAGGTATAGTTATTCTTGAATCACAAACTGTTAACATTTCAAGTGTTCTGCAAAGTTCCCTCTGAGGATATGAGAAAGGAAATGAACAGAGTTGGGGCTAGGGTTCCAAACCTGAGTATTCAACATAGGACAAGTTGTAAATTACTATGTTAACAGTTAAGTGGGCATCCATGAAGCTAGTTTAGTTGAGCTGGGAGTCATGAAATTTATTGAGGCTTCACCAGGCCTCTTTTGTCTAAAAGGGAAGAAATTTAAGAGAAGAAAACCAGATTTTGGACTTGGAACCATACATCCAATAAATACTCATTATTCATGGATTTTGTATTTGCCAGTTTGCCTACTAGCTAAAATTTATTTGTAACCCTAAAATCAATACTTGGGACACATTAGTGGTCATTTGCAGACATGCGCAGATCAGTGAAAAATTTCAGTTGCCCAGTGTGCATATTCCCAGCTGAGGTCAAACAATGCAACTTGTTTCAGGTCTCATACTTAAACAAGTATTCTTTTCGTGGTTAGTTCAATATCATGTCTTTTGCATTTTTGTGGGGGTTTTTTTGGTAGTGATTTTGCTGTTTAAAATTGCTCCCTGGAGTGCCTGCATGGCTCAGTTGGTTAAGCATCCAAGTTTGGCTCACATCATGATCTCATGGCTGGTGAGTTCGAGCCCCACATCAGGCTCTGTACTGGGCTCTGTGCTGGGCTCTGTGATGACAGCTCAGAGCCTGGAGTCTGCTTTGGATTCAGTCTCCCTCTCTCTGCCCCTCTTCCACTCATGCTCTGTCTCTCAAAAATGAATAAACATTAAAAAAATAATAAAATTAAATGGCTCCCAAACATAGTCCCCAAGTGCTGTAGAGTGTTTCCTGAGTCTAAGAAGGCTGTGATACGCTTTATAGAGAAATGTGTGTGTTATGTAAGCTTCATTCAGGCATGAGTTACAGTGCTGTTGGCCATGGATTCAGTCTTAACAGATTTAACAATGTATATTAAATAAGGTGCCTCAGAGGTGCCTGGGTGGCTCAGTAGGTTAAGCCTCCATCTTCGGCTCAGGTCATGATCTCATGGTTTGTGAGTTCAAGCCCTGTGTTGGGCTCTATGCTAACGGCTTGGAACCTGGAGCTGTTTCAGATTCTGTGTCTCCCTTTCTCTCTGCCCCTCTCCTGCTCATGATCTGTGTCTGTCTGTCTCAAGAATAAATAAACATTTAAAAAAATTTTTTTAAATAAGGTGTCTTTAAAAAGAAACCCACGTGAAATAAGATTATGTGTATATATTGATTGCTTGATCAGAGTGTGACCAGAGGCTCTCAGGAACTGAACGCTGTGATTTCCTCTAGGAGCAGTGGTTCCATGGTTCAGTGGTTGCTAATTCAGTATCCATGGCAACTTGATAGAATATACCTACTATAAATAATGAGAATCGACTGTACATAAAATGAGTGCTTCCTTTAAAATGAGATATGTTTCACTAATAATGTTGGGTTAATGGTGAATATTAAATGCCATCCCAATTGACTGATGAGAATTATAAACATCATGAGATTAGAGCTAAGCCTCCAAGGCCGAAGCAACACAAGTATTGGCATCACTGATTGATGCCCAGGTCCTGGAGCCCTGTGAAAGTAGGGGACTTCTTTAGGAGAAAAGATGACCTTCAGCAGTTGGTAGGTTGTGTGAGGCCCTCTAGAAAGTTTTGCTCGGTGACTTCATTTAAACTTAGTTCTCAGTTCCCACTGAAAAAAGGATAAAGTGTTGAGAGAAAGAAAAATTTTTTTTGAGGAATGTCTTTTTTTCTTCCTTGCTCTTCTGCTACTTATGCTTTAACTGGTTTCTTAGGGAAATCCATGTTGATAATTATTTTCATTCCTAGCCACCCAGAAAATGATATCTTGTATTTTACCTGGCAACCCTAGATCGAAGCAGAGGGGTCCAGAACCAAGAATTGTGCATGAGAAATTACCAGACATTAGCTGTTGCTGGAGCATGAACTTTGTAAAGTTTGAGTCATTTAGGGAGTAGTGAGGGATAAAACCTCAAAGGAGGGCAGAGACCAAGTCATAAATACTTACCACACTGCGTTAACTTATTTGATGATTTTATATCTATCAACTGGGACAAGATGTGCCTCTTCCTCCTTCCCAAGTCTTTAGCACAATGGTTTTCAAGCTGTAAATGAAGACTTTTTCCCCCATGGTTGTTTGCTTGTTTGTAAATGTTAAATGTATGAATATTTTGAATATCATAAAATATTTACAAAATTGTCATTAAAATTAAAAAAAATTTTTAAGTTTATTTGTTTTGAGAGAGAGAGAGAGTGAGCAAGGGAGGGGCAGAAAGAGAGGGAGAGAGAGAATCCCAAGCAGGCTCCTCGCTGTCAACGCAGAGTTTGACAGGGGGCTTGAACTCATGAACTGTGAGATCATGACCTGAGCCAAAATTGAGTCAGACACTTAACCCAAGTGAGCAACCCAAGTGCCCCAAAATTGACATTTTTAAAGGATGAATAAAGATAAAATACTTAAAATTTTATTTTATTAAGAGTACAGTAAATTCCCTTTGCTCCATGAGAGCACATTCATGAAATATATGTCATTATTTTTTTGCTTTGTTTTGTTTTAACATTATGTGATATAGATGTTTGATGATGTGGTTTTAAGTTCACTTTATTTTCATAATTTATTTAAGTAACTAAAAAAAATATAATTCATAAAGAGATGTTGATCCAAATAGAAGAATGACATTGTTTACTGCACTTGGTAAATCATAATACATGTTTTTCAGTCATATCCATTGGCTATATCAAAACTTTGTTTCAATTTACCTAATTTTTATTTTCCCATGTCGTTTAATTAATTTTGCTAATTATTAAGGTAATGAATTTTTATATTTCTAGCAAAGAGTTCAAAACTTATTAAAATTCATTTGGGAGATTTAGAAAAGTCTGTTTCTAAGCTTTTAAAATGTGTACATAATGCAGGTTTTTACTGACTACTCATTCTTTCAGCATGCACATATTCAATTATTAATGCTAAGCATCTTTCTAGGCTAGAACAGTAAACACACACCAACCAAAATTCCTGCCCTCAGATGGAGCTAGGCCATAAGCTGATAAACAAGTATAGTTAAAGTATGTTAGATGGTAGTAAGCGTTAAAGAGAAAAATAAAGCAAGGAAGAGGAATGGGGAGTGTTGGGAGTAGTTGGTATTGTAGATAGGGAGGCCAGGGAAGGCCTCATGGAAAAATGATCTTTAAGTAAAGACCTGAATGAAGTGAGGGAAGATATCTGGGGAAATATACCAGGCAAAGGGAACAGCCAATTGCAAAGCTCTGAGGCAAAGTGTGCCTGGCCTCTGAGGCACAGTACCACTGTGACTTGAGTGGAGTAAGTAAAAAAACAAGGGTATTGGGAAATGATGTCAGTGAGGTAATGGTAAAACCATGTAGTGCCTTGTAGGTCATTGTAGGGAATTTGGCTTTTATGCTGAGATTTAGTAAATTATTAGATAGCTTTGGACAAATGAGTGACATGATTTGACTTAGGTGTTAGTAAGGTGACTCAGGTTCCTGGGGGCAGTGGTGTGGTGCAGGATTTGGGAGAGGAGCATATGCCCAGAGGTTATCTGGAAAGCTGTAGCTGTAATCTGGGATTAGATGAGAGTGGTTGGGACTAGCATAGTTGCATTGTAGACCATGAGAAGTGGTTGTGTTCTTGATGTATTTGGAAGGTAGATCAAATAAACATTTGCTGCTATTAGTTGTGGCAAGGATGAGACAGGGAGAACTCAAGGATGATTGCTCAAGGTAATGCTTTTATCATTTTCAACAACAACAAAATCACTGGATGGAAACCTCTCCAAGCACCCATTTTCAAAATACTATTTCCAGAGAATGAATTTCCTTGCAAAGTAATTACTGTTTATTAATAAAGCATCAACTTTATCAGAAAAGTAAGTAACAACTGGCTCTGAGCAGAATTGCTATTTAAGAATTATTTTTGGAAAAAAATTAAACATGCTAATTTTTTTCACCAAAAATATCTCTTCTGAAGTATATGGCTGATAGTAGGCATCACTGAAGCAGTCGTGATATTTTACTATTTTATTTTATTTTATTTTATTTTATTTTATTTTATGTTTTAAGTTTAGTTTTGAGAGAGAGAGAGAGAGAGAGAACAAGAGAGCACATGCACACAAGTTGGGGAGAGGCAGAGAGAGAGGGAGAGAGAGAATCCCAAGTAGGCTCTGCACTGTCATTACAGACCCAGTGTGGGGCTCGAACCCATGAACTGTGATATCATGACCTGAGCAGAAATCAAGAGTGACACTTAACTGACTGAGCCACCCAGGAGCCCCAGTCATGATGTTTTAGTATACTTGTTTAGTTGTAGAAGAAAAAATGTGAGGCAAACTTAAATTTGACAGCTCTTCTTGGTGCAGTGGTATGACAATAAACCAAGGAACCACTGTGCATGCAGCATAAAAGATTTTCATGATCACTGTCCATGTTATTATAAGGTTTTATAATGATTCTACTAAATTAACTAGCCAGTGACATTCTTGGTGCTCTTATAGATTCAACTTCTTTTCAATGATAGCTTGGCTATGAATGAGGCAATGAATGCATTTCATGTATGGTACTAACTTTTCCAGGATTCCTTTCTTCACTCCACTCAATCAGTGTGTATAGGTGCCCCATAAAATATTGTTTTCATTAAAGAAGTAATTTATTACTAGAACATATATTTCTTCTACTCTACTCCTTTCTTTTAGTGGCTCACTAAAAAAGTAGTCCTTTATGTATTTCATTATTGAGACAAACACCTATACTTTCATTGAATAGTATGATAAATTTTACATATTGAGTAATTTTTAAATATTTATTTCCTCAAATTCCCATCAACATTTTCTTGAACTATTCACTATGGAATGAATTTGATTGCCACATTTTATCTGTGTATTACTTATCAATTACTAATACAAGTGTTTGATTTTTGTCTATTATTTAAATCATTTTTATGGTGGCAGAACAAGTATTTCACAGATGGTATGTGGCTTTTTTTAATTTCTTTTTTTAATGTTTATTTTTGAGAGAGAGAGAGAGACAGAGTGCAAGCGAGGGAGGGGCAGAGAGAGAGGGAGACACAGAATCCAAAGCAGGCTCCAGGCTTTCAGCTGTCAGCACAGAGCCCAACATGGGGCTCAAACTCACAAACACTGAGATCATGACCTGAACCAAAGTTGGTCGCTTAACCAACTGAGCCACCCAGGTGCCCAATGGTGTGTGACTTTTTATATTTTGTTTGAAAATACTCATAACTGGGGTGCCTTGGTGACTCAGTTGGTTGAGTGCCTGACTCTTAATTTCAGCTCAGGTCATGATCCCAGAGTTGTGGGATCAAGCCCCACATTGGGCTCCATGCTGAGCATCGAACCTGCTTAGGATTCTCTCTCTCTCCCTCTGCCCCTCTTCCCTGCTCATGTTCTATCTCTCTCTAAAAAGAAAAAAAAAATAAAAATATTTATTACTGTGTATTATATTGACTGTAACTGCAACTTAATATCAGTGAAAAATATATAGAGATTTATATTCATATTCTGGAGACTTAATTTTAAAATGTCTTGGCTTTATCATGTGGTTAGTTGCCCACTTAAGGCAGAATATGCACTAAAAATGAAGTTCACTCCTAATAATAGTGGCTGTAAGTCAGTATTTTAAATAGTTTTATTGATAGTTTCACATCTTGGGGACTGATGTCTTGTCAAACACTAGGTGAACACTGTTTTGACCTCATGGTACTGGCAATGAGTTCATATTTGAGATTCTGGGAACCTTGCAGTGTCCTCCTGTTTATTTCTGTTATTCTGTAGATGTTTCTCTAAAAAATAAAAGCACAACTCTCACATAAAATAGACCCTGTGCTTGTCTTTGGGAACAACAATAGAGGAACTGAGGAGACTTAATCTGTCTCAAATCAGTGTTGTAGGGAGAAGACTCTTAGGTAAAAGAGTTGACAATGAGCAGCTTTGGCTCTGGACCCTGCTGAAGGGTTTATCAATATTACTAGTCTTTTTCAAAGAACCAGTTTTTTGGTTTTGATGACTTTTTCGTTTTCTAGTTCATTGATTTCTGCTCTTACTTTTTAATTATTTACTTTTTCTTTCTTTGGATTTGTGTCTTTCTCTAAATCCTTGAAATAGATATATAAACGATGGATTTCTAAACTTCTTTTTTGATGTAACTTTAGCTACATTTCACCAATTTTTATTTCTTATTATTTCATCATTATTTAAGCCAAAAATTTTTTCTAATTACCATTGTGATTTCTTCTCTGACGATTGGTTATTTAGATGTGTACTATTTAATTGTCAAACACTTGAGGATTCTCTGGTTATCACTAGCTTAATTGATTTCTAGCTTAATTGAAAACATACTGTGTTGAATGTCAATTAATTGATGAGGGTGCTATGACAATTCAATTAGGGAGGGAAAGTCTTTTAAACAAATGTTACTAGACCAAGCGGGAGGAAAATTAACCTCTTACCTTTGCATTACACCACAAACAAAAATTAATTGAGATCATAAAGCTAAAACTACAAAACTTCTGGAAAAAATATAGGAGACTATCTTTTAGGCTTTTAAGTAGACTTTAAGCAAAGATTCTTAAAGGATACTGAAAGCACTAAACATAAAGAAAAAGTGAAAAATTGGAGTTCATCGACATTAAAAACTTCTGATCATCAAAATACAGTTAGAAATTATAAAGGAAAACCACAGACTAGAGAAAATATATGCAATACATATACCTGACAAAGGACAGGTGTCAGAATGTGTAAAGCATTCCTGTAATTATCAATAATTAAAAAAAACACAATTTAAAAATGGACAAAAAACTTAGAACAGACACTGTATAAAAGAAGATATTTAAAAAGCTATCATTGGGGCTCCTGGGTGGCTCAGTCGGTTAAGCATCCGACTTCGGCTCAGGTCATGATCTTGCAGTTCGTGAGTTAGAGCCCCACATCGGGCTCTGTGCTGACAGCTCGGAGCCTGGAGCCTGCTTCAGATTGTGTGTCTCCCTCTTTCTCTGGCCCTTTCACTCTCAAGCTCTGCCTCTCTCTCTCTCTCTCTCTCTCTCTCTCTCTCTCTCTCTTTCTCTCTCTCTCAAAAATAAACATTAAAAAATAAATAAATTTAAAAAAAGCTATCATTATTAGTCACCAGGGAGTTGCAAATCAAAACCTCACACTAGAATGGCTCAAACTGAAATTCTGCCAACACCAAATGTTGATGAAGCTGTGTAAATTGGAACTCCTTATTAATAATGAGAGTATAAAATGATATAGCCATTTTAATAAAATGGCAGCTTCATTTTTTTTAATTTTTTAAAATTTTTTAATTAATTTATTTTTTAATATATGAAATTTATTGTCAAATTGGCTTCCATATAACACCCAGTGCTCATCCCAAAAGATGTCCTCTTCAATGCCCATCACCTCCCCTCCCCTCCCTGCCACCCCCCATCAACC
The DNA here is from genome assembly GCF_022837055.1 of Prionailurus viverrinus. Lineage (NCBI taxonomy): Eukaryota > Metazoa > Chordata > Mammalia > Carnivora > Felidae > Prionailurus > Prionailurus viverrinus. The sequence continues at coordinate 161,113,365 of NC_062564.1, read as the reverse complement.
CTCAGTTTGTTCTCAGTTTTTAACAGTCTCTTATGCTTTGGCGCTCTCCCACTCTAACCTCTTTTTTTTTTTTTTCCTTCCCCTCCCCCATGGGATTCTGTGAAGTTTCTCAGGATCCACATAAGAGTGAAAACATATGGTATCTGTCTTTCTCCGTATGGCTTAGCATCACACTCTCCAGTTCCATCCACGTTGCTACAAAGGGCCATATTTCATTCTTCCTCATTGCCACGTAGTACTGCATTGTGTATATAAACCACAACTTCTTTATCCATTCATCAGTTGATGGACATTTAGGCTCTTTCCATAATTCAGCTATTGTTAAAAGTGCTGCTATAAATATTGGGGTACAAGTGCCCTTCTGCATCAGCACTCCTGTATCCCTTGAGTAAATTCCTAGCAGTGCTATTGCTGGGTCATAGGGTAGGTCTATTTTTTTTTTTTTTTTTAATTTTTTTTTTTCAATGTTTATTTATTTTGGGACAGAGAGAGACAGAGCATGAACGGGGGAGGGGCAGAGAGAGAGGGAGACACAGAATCGGAAGCAGGCTCCAGGCTCTGAGCCATCAGCCCAGAGCCCGACGCAGGGCTCGAACTCACGGACCGCAGGATCGTGACCTGGCTGAAGTCGGACGCTTAACCGACTGCGCCACCCAGGCGCCCCGGGTAGGTCTATTTTTAATTTTCTGAGGAACCTCCACACTGTTTTCCAGAGTGGCTGCACCAATTTGCATTCCCACCAACAGTGCAAGAGGGTTCCCGTTTCTCCACATCCTCGCCAGCATCTATAGTCTCCTGATTTTTTCATTTTGGCCACTCTGACTGGCGTGAGGTGATACCTGAGTGTGGTTTTGATTTGTATTTCCCTGATAAGGAGCGACGCTGAACATCTTTTCATGTGCCTGTTGGCCATCCGGATGTCTTCTTTAGAGAAGTGTCTATTCATGTTTTCTTCCCATTTCTTCACTGGGTTTTTTGTTTTCGGGTGTGGAGTTTGGTGAGCTCTTTATAGATTTTGGATACTAGCCCTTTGTCCGATATGTCATTTGCAAATATCTTTTACCATTCTGTTGGTTGCCTTTTAGTTTCGTTGATTGTTTCCTTTGCCGTGCAGAAGCTTTTTATCTTCATGAGGTCCCAGTAGTTCATTTTTGCTTTTAATTCCCTTGCATTTGGGGATATGTCAAGTAAGAAATCGCTGCGGCTAGGGTCAGAGAGGTCTTTTCCTGCTTTCTCCTCTAGTGTTTAATGGTTTCCTGTCTCACATTCAAGTCTTTTATCCATTTTGAGTTTATTTTTGTGAATGGTGTGAGAAAGTGGTCTAGTTTCATTCTTCTGCATGTTGCTGTCCAGTTCTCCCAGCACCATTTGTTAAAGAGACTGTCTTTTTTCCATTGGATATTCTTTCCTGCTTTGTCAAACATGAGTTGGCCATACTTTTGAGGGTCTAGTTCTGGGGTTTCTATTCTATTCCATTGGTCTGTGTGCCTGTTTTTGTGCCAATACCATGCTGTCTTGATGAAGGCAGCTTTGTAGTAGAGGCTAAAGTCTGGGATTGTGATGCCTCCCACTTTGGTCTTCTTCAAAATTACTTTGGCTATTCAGGGCCTTTTGTGGTTCCGTATGAATTTTAGGATTGCTTGTTCTAGCTTTGAGAAGAATGCTGGTGCAATTTTGATTGGGATTGCATTGAATGTGTAGATAGCTTTGGGTAGTATTGACATTTTAACAATATTTATTCTTCCAACCTGTGAGCACGGAATGTTTTTCCATTTCTTTATATCTTCTTCAGTTTCCTTCGTGAGCTTTCTATAGTTTTCAGCATACAGATCTTTTACATCTTTGGTTAGATTTATTCCTAGGTATTTTATGCTTCTTGGTGCAATTGTGAATGGGATCAGTTTCTTTATTTGTCTTTCTGTTGCTTCATTGTTAGTGTATAAGAATGCAACTGATTTCTGTGCATTGATTTTGTATCCTGCAACTTTGCTGAATTCATGTATCAGTTCTAGCAGACTTTTGGTGGAGTCTGTTGGATTTTCCATATATAATATCATGTCATCTGCAAAAAGTGAAAGCTTGACTTTATCTTTGCCAATTTTGATGCCTTTGATTTCCTTTTGTTGTCTGATTGCTGATGCTAGCACTTCCAACACTATGTTAAACAACAGCAGTGAGAGTGGGCATCCCTGTCGTATTCCTGATCTCAGGGGGAAAGCTCTCAGTTTTTCCTCATTGTTAGCTGTGGGCTTTTCATAAATGGCTTTTATGATGTTTAAGTATGTTCCTTGTATCCCGACTTTCTCGAGAGTTTTATTTAGAAGGGATGCTGAATTTTGTCAAATGCTTTTCCTGCGTCGATTGAGAGGATGATATGGTTCTTTTCTTTTCTTTTATTAATGTGATGTATCACTCTGATTGATTTGCGAATGTTGAACCAGCCCTGCATCCCAGGAATGAATCCCACTTGATCATGGTGAATAATTCTTTTTACATGCTGTTGAATTCGATTTGCTAGGATCTTATTGAGAATTTTTGCATCCATATTTATCAGGGATATTGGCCTGTAGTTCTCTTTTTCTACTGGGTCTCTGTCTGGTTTAGGAATCAAAGTAATACTGGCTTCATAGAATGAGTCTGGAAGTTTTCCTTCCCTTTCTATTTCTTGGAATAGCTTGAGAAGGATAGGTATTATCTCTGCTTTAAATGTCTGGTAGAATTCCCCAAGGAAGCCATCTGGTCCTGGACTCTTATTTGTTGGGAGATTTTTGATAACTGATTCAATATCTTCACTGGTTATGGGTCTGTTCAAGCTTTCTATTTCCTCCTGTTTGAGTTTTGGAAGTGTGTGGGTGTTGAGGAATTTGTCCATTTCTTCCAAGTTATCCAGTTTGTTGGCATATAATTTTTCATAGTATTCCCTGATAATTGCTTGTATTTCTGAGGGATTGGTTGTAATAATTCCATTTTCATTCATGATTTTTTTCTATTTGGGTCATCTCCCTTTTCTTTTTGAGAAGCATGGCTAGAGGTTTATCAATTTTGTTTATTTTTTCAAAAAACCAACTCTTGGTTTCATTGATCTGCTCTACAGTTTTTTTTAGATTCTATATTGTTTATTTCTGCTCTGATCTTTATTATTTCTCTTCTTCTGCTGGGTTTGGGGTGTCTTTGCTGCTTTGCTTCTATTTCCTTTAGGTGTGCTGTTAGATTTTGTATTTGGGATTTTTCTTGTTTCTTGAGATAGGCCTGGATTGCAATGTATTTTCCTCTCAGGACTGCCTTCCCTGCATCTGAAAGCATTTGGATTGTTGTATTTTCATTTTCGTTTGTTTCCATATATTTTTTAATTTCTTCTCTAATTGCCTGGTTGACCCATTCATTCTTTAGTAGGGTATTCTTTAACCTCCATGCTTTTGGAGGTTTTCCAGACTTTTTCCTGTGGTTGATTTCAACCTTCATAGCATTGTGGTCCAAAAGTATGCATGGTATGATCTCAATTTTTTTATACTTATGAAGGGCTGTTTTGTGACCCCTTATGTGATCTATCTTGGAGAATGTTCCATGTGGACTCGAGAAGAAAGTATATTCTGTTGCTTTGGGATGTAGAGTACTAAATATATCTGTCAAGTCCATCTGATCCATTGTATCATTCAGGGCCCTTGTTTCTTTATTGACCACGTGTCTAGATGATCTATCCATTTCTGTAAGTGGGGTATTAAAGTCCCCTGCAATTAACACATGCTTGTCAATAAGGTTGCTTATGTTTGTGAGTAATTGTTTTATATATTTGGGGGCTCCCGTATACAGTGCATAGACATTTAGAATTGTTAGTTCTTCTTGATGGATAAACTCTGTAATTATTATATAATGCCCTTCTTCATCTCTTGTTACAGCCTTTAATTTAAAGTCTAGTTTGTCTGATATAAGTATGGCTACTCCAGCTTTCTTTTGGCTTCCAGTCGCATGATAAATAGTTCTCCATCCCCTCACTCTCAATCTAAAGGTGTCCTCAGGTCTAAAATGAGTCTCTTGTAGACAGCAAATAGATGGGTCTTGTTTTTTTATCCATTCTGATACCGTATGTCTTTGGTTGGCGCATTTAGTCCATTTACATTCAGTGTTATTATAGAAAGATATGGGTTTTGAGTCTTTGTGATGCCTGTAGGTTTCATGCTTGTAGTCTTTGTCTCACAGGATCCCCCTTAGGATCTCTTGTAGGGCTGGCTTAGTGTTGATGAATTCCTTCAGTTTTTGTTTGTTTGGGAAGACCTTTATGTCTCCTTCTATTCTAAATGACAGATTTGCTGGATAGAGGATTCTCAGCTGCATATTTTCTGTTCATCACATTGAAGATCTCCTGCCATTCCTTTCTGGCCTGCCAAGTTTCAGTAGAGAGATCGGTCACAAGTCTTATAGGTCTCCCTTTATATGTTAGAGCACTTTTATCCCTAGCTGCTTTCAGAATTTTCTCTTTATCCTTGTATTTTGCCAGTTTCACTATATGTCATGCAGAAGATCAATTCAAATTACATCTGAAGGGAGTTCTCTGTGCCTCTTGGATTTCAATGCCTTTTTCCTTCCCCAGATCAGGGAAGTTCTCAGCTAGTATTTCTTCAAGTACACCCTCAGCACCTTTCCCTCTCTCTTTCTCCTCTGGAATACCAATTATGTGTAGATTATTTCTCTTTAGTGCATCACTTAGTTCTCTAATTTTCCCCTCATACTCCTGGATTTTTTTATCTTTTTCTCAGCTTCTTCTTTTTCCATAATTTTATCTTCTAGTTCACCTATTCTCTCCTCTGCCTCTTCAATCCAAGCCGTGGTCATCTCCATTTTATTTTGCAGCTCATTAATAGCATTTTTTAGCTCCTCCTGGCTGTTCCTTAGACCCTTGATCTCTGTAGCAGTAGGTTCTCTGCTGTCCTTTATACTGTTTTCAAGCCCAGCGATTAATTTTATGACTATTTTTCTAAATTCACTTTCTGTTATATTGTTTAAATCGTTTTTGATCAGGTCGTTAGCTGTCGTTATTTTCTGGACATTTTTTTGAGGGGAATTCTTCCGTGGTCATTTTGGATAGTCCCTGGAGTGGTGTGGAACTGCAGGGCACTTCCCCTGTACTGTCTTGAATAACTCTCGTTGGTGGGCAGGACCACAGTCAGACCTGATGTCTGCCCGCAGCCCACCACTGGGGCCACAGTCAGACTGGTGTGTGCCTTCTCTTTCCCTCTCCTAGGGGCGGGATTCACTGTGGGGTGGCATGGCCCGTCTGGGCTACTTGCACACTGCCAGGCTTGTGGTGCTGGGGATCTGGCGTATTAGCTGGGGTGGATCGGCAAGGTCCACAGGGGCAGGAGGGGCAGGCTCAGCTCGCTTTTCCTTTGGACATCCACTTAGGGAGGGGCCCTGTGGTACCAGGAGGGAGTCAGACCCGCAGGAGGGATGGATCCGCAGAAGCACAGCGTTCGGTGTTTGCGCGGTGCCAGCAAGTTCCCTGGCAGGAACTGGTTCCCTTTGGGATTTTGGCTGGGGGATGGGCGAGGGAGATGGCACTGGCGAGCGCCTTAGTTCCCTGCCAAGCTGCGCTCTGTTGTCAGGGGTCAACAACTCCCCCTCTTGTTGTCCTCCAGCCCTCCCGTTCTCCAAGCAGAGCTGTTAACTTATAACCTTCCAGAGGTTAAGTCCTGCTTGCTGTCCGAATACACTCCGTCTGGCCGCTCTGCTTTTGCCAGCCAGACTCGGGGGCTCTGCTTTGCCGATGGGCTGCCCCCTGCCCCGGCTCCCTCTCGCCAGTCCATAGCCTCTCGCCAGTCACACACCGCCTCTCCGCCCTTCCTACCCTCTTCCATGGACCTCTCATCTACGCTTGGCTCTGGAGAATCCATTCTGCTAGTCTTCTGGCGATTTTCTGGGTTATTTAGGCAGGTGTGGGTGGAATCTAAGTGACCCGCAGGACGCGGTGAGCCCAGCGTCCTCCTACGCCACCATCTTCCCAGAAGCTCCTGGCAGTTTCTTATAAAGTTAAACATTTGTCAACCCTGTAACCTAGGAGTTCCACTCCCAGGTGTTTATCCAAGAGAAAATTCATATTCACAAAGAGACTTGTACTAGAACACTTATATTAGTGTTATTCATAATAGCCCTAAAATGGAAACAACCAAATATCCATTCATAGGAGAATTTATTATAAGTTATGATGTTTTCATATGATGGACTATGGCTCAGCAATAAAAAGACGTAAACTATTGATGCACTCAACAGTGTAGGTGAATCTCAGAGACATTACACTGCGTGAATAAAGCCAGACGCAAAAGAGTACATTCTATGAGTACATTTTTATGTGGTTCAGAACTAATCTACGGTAATAGAAATGGGAACAGTGGTTTGCCTTTGGGTTGTGGCATTTGACTAAAAGGGACATGAGGAAACTTCCTGGAGTGATGGAAATGCTTTATATTATTATTTTGTTGGTGGTTGCACAACAACAGTTTCCTTTATCAAACTGTATCAAATTGTACACTTAAAATGTATTCTGGAGCTCCTCGGTGGCTCAGTTGGTTAAGCATCCCACTCTTGATCTCGGCTTAGGTCTTGATCACAGGGTTGTGAGTTCATGCCCCACGTTGGGCTCCACACTGGGGATGGAGCCTACTTAAAAAAAAAAAAGTAGCATATTTTACTGTATGTACGTTTTAGTTTGCTTTAAAAAATTTACTATTATTGCAATTTCTTGTGAGTCTCTATTATTTCAAACGAGTAAGCTCAGAATAGTACTCCATGGTTTCTATTTGTTGAAATTTCTTGAAACTTATTTTATGACCCACATATGGTTAACTTCTGTAATGTTTCATGTGTACCTTGGAAGAATGTGTGGTCATGGTTGTTGGGTGCAGTATTCTACATAGGTTACTAAGGCTGAGTTTGTTAATTGTGTTATTCAAATCTTTTGTATCCTTACTCTTTGTGTTTTTTTGGTTATTTCTGTGACTTAGATATGTGTTGAAATATTTTATAATCTTTGTAATTTCGAATATATTAGTCACAGTTTTTTAAAAAGTTTTAGATGTTTTTATTTATTTTTGAGAGAGAAAGAGAGAGAGAGAGAGAACACAAGTGGGGGAGCGTCAAAGAGAGAGAGGGAGACACAGAATCTGAAGTAGGTTCTAGGTTCTGAGCTGTCAGTGCAGAACCCAGTGCGGGATTTGAACTCATGAACCATGAGATCATGACCTGAGCTGAAGTCAGGTGCTTAAATGACTGAGCCACCCAGGCATGTCACTAATCACAGTTATTTTAAAGACAATATCCCTGGTTGTCTCTGGGTCCTGTTTTCATTGTCTGTTTCTTTCTTGAACCTATTCCCTGGTATACCTAGTAATTATTGACTGAATACAGGACATTTTGTATAAAGAATCACAAATACTGTGGATGATGATGTCTCTCTCTATGGAGCTTACTTTTGCTTCTGATAGGCAGTCAGAGTAGGGCAGACCTCCTTAATCTAATGAGGGACCGAAGTGACTTGATTCTTAGCTCTGGTACTTTTTTGGTCCACTCACTTTATGTGCCTCTGAGTAGCTGCTTTCTGCTTGGCTTCTCAGCAGTTTTGCCCTGTGTCTCTTTTTTTTTTTTTTTTTTCCAACGTTTATTTATTTTTGGGACAGAGAGAGACAGAGCATGAATGGGGGAGGGGCAGAGAGAGAGGGAGACACAGAATCGGAAACAGGCTCCAGGCTCTGAGCCATCAGCCCAGAGCCCGACGTGGGGCTCGAACTCCCGGACCGCGAGATCGTGACCTGGCTGAGGTCGGACGCTTAACCGACTGCGCCACCCAGGCGCCCCCACCCCCCTTTTTTTTTCAACGTGCCCTGTGTCTCTTAAAGATCAGTAGGTGTTTTGAAAGGAAAAGCAGTGTAATGACTTGCCTCAGTTTTGTTTTTCTTCTCCCTAAGATCTTGGCCTCTCGTGTTCTGGCTACCTTGGTAGCACTCCAGTGCCTTTAAACAGGTTTTAGATATATTTATCTAGCTTTTCTAGTGGTGTTCAGTGGAAAGTTGGTCTGATACAAACTAGCCCCTCATAACCAGAACTGGGAATCCTTCTCTAAGCCTGTACTATCAGCTTCTGGTTAGGGCCAGACATCCATTGTCATCCTAAGATTTGAAGAGATTTCTTTCTGTATCATTGTCCCAGAAAGTTGTTTTCTTTTCTTTGGCTATGCAAAGGGAATATTTGAATCTGGGGTTATCCCCTGGATATTTCCCATATCCATTCCAGTTAAAATATACTGTCACTATGTCACAGTTTTTATTCTGGAGTGTTTATAAGAGGTTATGCATGCCCTACCCCCAGAGAGCCCATTAACCTCATTAATTCTGTTATTGGTGTTTGAATAAAAAAGTGCCTTTGCTACCTCTGGGGGGTGGGGGGGCGTGGAAACAATCTAATGATTACTGCCTTCAGTTCTCTGCTGGGTTGAGTTTGTGTCTTCTAGCTCCTTGAATTTTAGCTAAATTACCATGAGAAATAAATGTGAGAATTCTGTATATAAGAAGGATCGGGAGCCTCTGTATTCATGGCCATGATTTTTCCAGTCCCTTCAAAAGTAGAAACAATTTACAATAAATGCTTTTAAGAGTCTAGAATAAATTTAGGCTAAGGAATGAAAGTTTAATATTATTAAACCTAATTGAAAACCAGAAAACAAAATAAAACAAAACAAAAACTCCTTTGTACTGACTTCTGCCAGAATGGAAAAGGGATTCATTTTGAAGGCTTCCCAAGAGGACTGAAGATATAAAGCTCTTGATGTTTTGTTTTTTCTCAACAGTTCACAAGAGCAGTGATCCCCAGATTTTCTCAACAATGTATCCCATTTCCTGAAACACTTAACCACTGATCTCCTTTTTACAAGAAGAAAATTTTGGTGGACAGTTACCCAGCAAGGAAAGGACGTTTGGCTATTAAGATAGGTAAGTCATTTGTTTAGAGGACGGGGAGGGAAGTAGCTTATGGAGAAAGTACTAAAGAGCATTTTATTTAATGTGAGTGGGATTTTAGAAATGGATAGTATGCATTTCACTATCAAGTTAAAAGATCTTTGGGGCACCTGGGTGGCTCAGTTGGTTGAGCGTCCGACTTAGGCTCAGGTCACAATCTTGTGGTCCGTGGGTTTGAGCCCCGCATCGGGCTCTGGGATGATGGCTCGGAGCCTGGAGCCTGCTTCCGATTCTGTGTCTCCCTCTCTCTCTGCCCCTCCCCCGTTCATGCTCTGTCTCACTCTGTCTCAAAAATAAATAAAAACTTTAAAAAAAAAAAAGATCCTTGTCGCTGATGACCTTCTAATTCTAGATTTAATACTCAGCTCTTCTACTTACCAGATGTGTAAACTTGGACGTGTCACTTAAATTCTCTTAGCCTCCTTTCTTTCATCTCACATGAAAAGCTTTGCCAATGGGAGGATGTAATATAAAAATGTAATCATCACTGTATTGTTTTGTTACTGTTATAAAATTCTGTGGAATAGTTAGTGGCCTTGTGTCTCGTGGTACATCTGGACCGTAGAGCTTGATACTGTGAATTTGGAGACTCCATCTTGAGTGAGAGGAGTGGGAGACCTTCCCCACGTGCCTCCCCTGTAAGAACAACATTATACCATTCTCTTGTCTACAGGTATATGCTACTTCTTAGAAGTTGGTGCAAAGGATGAAAGTTAAAGATAAGATCAAAAGAAAGAAAATAACTATCTGAGTTGTTATGACAATCATTAATATTATGTGGATACATTATTTCCTTTAACCCACATACCAAATCTTGTAATATGGAGGCTATCTATATCATGACATTTTTCCTTAAGGGACAGAATTCCTTGGGGCACCTGGGTGGCTTGGTCAGTTAAGCATCCAACTCTCGATTTTGGCTTAGGTCATGATTTCACGATCTGTGAGTTTGAGCCCTCTGTCAGGCTCTGTGCTGACAGTGTAGAGCCTGCTTGGGATTTTCTCACTCCCTCTCTCTCTGCCTGTCTGTCTCTCTCTCAAAATAAATAAACATTTAAGAAATGTATATGGGGCCCCTGGGTGGCTCAGTTGGTTAAGCATCCGACTCTTGGTTTTGGCTCAGGTCATGATCTCACAGGTTTGTGAGTTTGAGCCCCACGTTGGGCTCTGTACTGACAGTGCAGAGCCTGTTTGGGATTCTTTCTCTCCCACTCTCTTTGCCCCTCCCCACTCATGGTGTCTATGTCTCTCTCTCAAAAAAAAAAAAAAACAAAAAACTTAAAATATATATAAAGAGACAGAATTCCTTAGTGAGTCATTTAAAAGAAGCTATAAATCATTCTGATTTATCATAATTTGAAACATATTGAATGGTAGGAATTTTAAGTTTTTAATTTTTTCTGATGTTTCATAGTACACATGTACCGTTTCTGTAATTACAAAGTGATTAATTAAAAATAAATAATGGATTTGAAAAAAACTTTGTCAAGCACCTGTTATGAACTAGATACTGTTTTAGATGCTTGTTCCTATAAGTGAGCAAAACATGAAGATCCCTGCCCTCCTGGAGCTTATGTTCTAGCATAGAGGGAAACAGATAATAAATACTGCATGTAATAGAAAAATAAATTACCAGGCTATTAGAAGCCAATAAGAATATGGAAAAAAGAAAAAGAACTGCTGAATAAGGGGAATTGGGAGTGCTGGGTGGCACAGGAGTACAAAATGCAGTGTTTAAGTGGCAGAGCCAGGATCAGCTTCATTGAGGAAAGACAGGAAGTAGGAGTTCACCCTGGGTGTGTTCTAGGCAGAGGAAGCAGCCGATGCAAAGACCCTAAGGAGTGAACATGGTGAGATATTTCAAGCACAGCCTCCTCACAGGAGGAATGCTCCGGTGAGCTGGAGCAGGGGGAGGGACAACAGTGGGAGGTAGGTTCAGAGAGGCAGTGTTGGCTCCAGAGAAAATAAGGTCATTTCCTTGATTTAAATACATAAGAAAAATTACCTTCTGGCCTTGTTTTCTTCTGGCCTACTTGGTTTATTCTGTGTTTGTTTCCCCTGCATTTAACACACACACACACACACACACACACACACACACACACACACACACACACAGACTCACTCTAACTAACTAAATAAATAAATAAACCTCCCCCACCGTATTCGTTTCTTAGAGCTGCTGTAGCAAGTACCACAAACCAAGTGGCTTGCAATAGCAGAAATTTATTTTCTCACAGTTCTGCAGCCTAGAAGTCTAAAATCAAGAGAGGGCCATGCTCCTTCTGAGACATAAAGGGGAGAATCCTTCTTTGCCTCTTCACGGCTTCTGGTGGTAGCCATCAATCCTTGTCTTTCCTAGGTTTGCTTGTGTCACGTCAGTCCCTGTCTCTGTCTTCACATGTCATTCTCGTGTGCTTGTGTCTTTATGTGGCCATCTTTCTTTTTCTTAGAAGGACAGCAGACATACTAGATTAAGGACCCTACCAGTATGATCTCCCCTAGTACACTTACAATGACCCTATTTCCAAATAAGGTCACATTCTGAGGTACTGAGGGTTAGGACTTCAGTATACATTTTGGAGGCACAGTTTAACCCATAACAGTAATAAAGAATAGGTGTTATTATTCCTGTCTCACTGGTGGAGAAATAGGCTCAGAAAGCTTAAGTGACTTGCCTAAAGTCAGCATCAGTAAGCAGAAGAGCCAGATTATTGCAATTCAACATGCACTGCTGTGGCAGTGATGTGAGGATGGAGGTGACAAGGATTTGTTCTGGCCGAGGACAGGAATCGCACACATACAACATTGCATTCCCCATCCATACTGCTTAACCTCAAGACAGCTCAAAATTGGTGCTCTATCTCAGCATTCCTATCAGAGAGAAAATAGATGCCCCCTCTATAACCTACTTCCCATTTGCGTTTCATTCCATAGCATGACCAACATAGAAAACAGATGCTATTTCTCTCCTTTTGGAATTTTTCCAGGAAAGTAATACTGTAATTTCTGTGGTATATAGAACATTTTGTGACAGCATCACATGGGTTTTTCTCACACAACATAGGAAAATATAACATGGCTCTCTGAGTCAGTTGGCATATTGCAATAGAATCAGGGGATTTTGAAAGCATTGAATGTAATTTGCTTTCTCGTTATATTTAAAAATTCTTACTTAATATGAAGTTTGTCTAGCCATTTGTGAATCTGAAATCAGCACTAGAGCCTTATTTTCAGGCTTAGTCTTAAGGGTTACACCTGAGAAAAGGGAAGGTTACACGAAAACAGAACTGCACACTTTTCTGTGAGTCACAGTGAAGAGTGACATCCCTGGGTCAGGCTAAATGTGGATGAAGCCACCAAAGGCAGTATTCCCAGAGGAATGTCTAGATCTTGGTCTAGAAAAAAAAAATATCCCAAAGCTAAGTGTTAAAGTCTGCGTGGTGAGACAAACTGTGGTTGGAGAAAAAGTCATAAGGTCAAAACCAGAAAAATTGGAGGTATGTCAAGAAGTAAGTAGAATGTGAGACAAATGGAATGGTTTAGAAAGTTGGTTGGGTGAGGACTCGGGAGGCCTACTTGTCTGTGGCCCTGACTGCATGGTGTGGGGTGAGAGGGGGGAGATGTTGGGTAAGACTGGGCAGTCCCCTACCTGCTTTTAAATATAGTTGTTAGCAAACATAAGAGATTCTTAAATATGGAGAACAAACAGAGAGTTACTGGAAGTGTTGTGGGAGGGGGGATGGGCTAAATGGGTAAAGGACATTAAGGAATCTACTCCTGAAATCATTGTTGCACTATATGGTAATTAACTTGAATGTAAATTAAAAAAATTAAAAAAATGAATATAGTTGTTAGCCATTTTTTGATGTTACATAGTCTTGTAGTTTCTTTTCAAAGCCCCTTCTTTTAACTTCTCAATATGTTTTTATTCCTCCTAAGTTCGTGGGCTTCTCTTTTCACTTAACAGCTGACTGCTTTGGATCTGTGTGTTGAAGCGTATATTCTTCTTAGTATCAAACAAGAAGGGAAAAACTGCCTCCCTTCCAAAGATGCTTCTATTCTGTTAAAATTAATTTTCTTTGACTCTGAAAGAGTGTGGCAAGAGCAAGGTCTTCATATTTTTCTACTGAATTAAAATGGCCCATAGTCTTTGTCTCATGTCCCCGAATGCAGCTAGGCCACCTGGGTCTAGTGTGGGCGGCTGGCTGAGAGGCTGGTAAACAGGTGCACCCCATGGACGTTTGATTATCTAGCCCTGTGATGATCAGTTGCTGCTCTTGCTGTCGCTGCTGCTGCTGCTCATTGTCAAGGGCCAAGCAAGTCAGGGGTCATTGATTTGAATTACTTCCCTGTGACAGACATTCTGGGAATATACTAGGCTTTTCGTAGGAAAGGCCAAAAGGTGACAAGTATTAGAACTTAGAGACCTACTTAATCCCTCTTATCACTGTGGAATGGGAATAAAGTCCTCCCTATTCCCCAGCAGTGGTAGATTGTTGAGCAATGCGAAATACTGAAGCCCTCAATTATAAAACATTTATTTTTTTTAATTCAGGTGAAATTCATGTGACATAAAGTGAACAATTTAGTGGCAGTTAGTACATTCAGAACATTTTTATCACCCACCAAATGAAAACACTGTACCCCTGAAGCGCTTACTCCCCATTTCTCCTATTTCTCCTTCCCCTCAACTGCTAACAACCGCCCATCTGCTGTTGCTAGGGATTTACCTATTGTAGCGATTTAATATAAATGGAATCATATAATATGTGACTTTTTGTGTCTGGTAAAACATTTGTTTTTAAATGCAGGTCATCGTTTTTTTGTTTTTTTGTTTTTTTTTTCCCGATTTCCTCCTGTTATAACACTGGGAGAGCTGGGATGCTGCAGGAGTGTTAACATCTCTCTAATTATGCCCTCGAAGAAAAACCTTCAGGAATACCTGCTTCACTTCTGCGGGTGGGTTTCTCTTCATGAGACAACTAGAAGTTTAGAATTAAGTTACTTAATTTGCAAGGATAGGAAGAATTCGACTGTACTTCAGGATAGAGGTCAGCCCCCTTTGGCATCCTTTCCCATCACCTCCAATTTCTGTCATTGTCTAGTGGTCTCAACACCAATTTATCCCATCATCCAAATGAACCTGTAATTGATACTTTGGCATCAGGATAGCTAGAGATTATATTGCTAGCTAAGCAACAAAGCATAGTCTCCCCCACCCCAGGGAGTTGAATGGTACCAGCTGTTGAAGATGAAAATTTGAGAAATACTTTACACTCTCATCTTTTGAGGAGGCTGATCATCCTGCCTCCTCCCTTCTCTCCCCTGTGAAATAGAGGCTGCTCAGGGAGGGCTGTGCGATGCAGACAGCAGAGGCTTGAAATGAGATTCCTCTCTCTCTCTCTGCCACATGTAACCCAAGATGCATTGTGCAGATGAAACTGGCAGAGAAATAGGGAGCTGGGTGGCAGACAGAGTTCTGAGGGCACCAAAATTCTAGTTAAATCCTTTTGCATAAGCAAGGAAGCCTGCTGGTCTAATGATGCAGAACTCAAGAATTAAATTGGCATAGAGCTAATGCTTTCAGAGAACGCAACCTCTGTAAGTCTCTGTTCTGTAGAGCCCCTGGGAGTGGGATGAGAGTTAAATACAGGACAAATTATGACTTGCTGCCCTCAGATGGTGATTATCATGTATGGTATTGTGTGCCAAGTATGACTGAAACATCAACTCTCTGCTCCAAAACCTCTCTTCCAGGGACCTGAGAATAGCACCTTTATAGTAACTAATTGATTGACAATGTTCAGCACAGTGACAGGGATGGGGTGGGGCATTTTTGTCATTTCCTTCCCTTCTTTCCCTTTCTCCCCCCTTCTTTCATCTCTTCCTATCTCCCTCCCTCCATTAACATGTTTGGAACTTGTTATGTGCCAGACACTGTGCCAAGACCTAAGGATATGAACTAAGACCCTGCCCTCCCTCCCGTTACCTCCTCTCTGCATTATGTTCTCTTGCAGTTGCTGAGAATTATAAGTAGTTGTATGCTGGTCTGCCTCCTGGAGAAGGAAGTAGCTTCTAAAGGCCGGAGTCTTTGCCTTTGAATCTAACATTGCCCTAGCAGAAGTTTATGGAATTGAATCCAGATATGTAAGCAGATAACCGTATAAAATGCGATTAGTGATATTTGAGAGAGTTCTGCACAGAGTGCTGGAAACCACAAAGGGCAGAGTAAACAACTGCCACAGGGAGCCGCAGGGCCTCCCAGACTTGTCATTCGAGCTGCCTTGAAAGATGAGCAGGTGTTTGCCAGACAAACAGGGGCAGGGGCACACAATCTCCAGAGGTCACATCTACATGAATGTGTTTCTTGGGAGGAGCCCTGTGATCCTCTAAATCCCACCCTTTCTTTCTTTAAGGAACAGTCAGAAAATAAGTGTTTGATTCACCACTCTCTTTGGATCAAGCCTACGGATAGTGCAGGCATCTCTTCCAGAAAGTGAGAAGCCTTATTTCTTCTAGGGGCTAAAGGCCCCTCCCCCACCAAAAAATTCTGTTGAATTCCTTACCTCTAAAATGCCACATGTTTTACTCTTCCTTTTCCGTTTTGAAATAAATGTTTAAGAAAATTCTTTTCCTAAATCGGTTTGAGTGGAGCCAAGATTTCACTTCGATAATCCTTTCACCATTTCAACAAATGTATGCCAAGTGCCTCCACTGCTCTAGAGTTGAGGCTTACAAAGAACAAACAGTGAGACAGTATCTGCTCCCAAGGAGACTAAAGCTGACACAAAACAGGAAGCTAAAGTAGCACAGACATGGTCCCCCTTTCCCATTTACTGTTAAAGCCTAGTCTTCACACACATAGAGTTGGCATTGAAACTTTTTCAACAGATGACTCCAGTTCTGAACAGAAGTTTAGAGGTCCAAGGAACAATAAGAAGGCTATATCTTTACCACTAGGAATATTTACCAGGAAAAGCAAAAAACATCTGTAGTCTAAACTTTACCAGGTACATATTTTAGGGAGTCTCAGAAAGTCTATTCCATGCAGAAAAATACCCCAAAGTTTTATATTAAGTGTTTGGTTGTATTTTGTGTATGTATGTGTGTATGTATTTATTTTTAATTTTTTATTTAAGAGAGAGAGCATGAGCAGGGGAGAGGGGCAGAGGGAGAGAGAGAATCTTCAGCAGGCTCCATGCTCAGCTCCATCCCACAACCCTGGGATCATGACCTGAATCAAAGTCAAGAGTTGGACACTTAACCACCTGAGCCACTCAGGCACCCCCCTGCCACCCCACAAATTTGTAATTCTGATTCTTGCACAGACAAGGATGTGGCTTACCAAGGCTTGTCTTTCCCCAGTAGGGAACAACTTAGTTCTTGGGTCAGGTAGTGCCTGTCATAGGTAGGGTTGCTTACTCTGATGCCACCACTGCACAATGCCCTTCTTCTCTTCCCTCTCTTATCATCATCATCAGCCTACCTGCCCTTAAAAGACAAATTCAAGGGGCGCCTGGGTGGCCCAGTTGGTTAGGCATCTGACTTTGACTCAGGTCATGATCTTGCAGTTCACAAGTTTGAGCCGTGTGTCAGGCTCTGTGCCTTCAGAGTCTATGTCTCTCCCTCTCTCTGCCCCTCCCCTGCTCATACTCTCTCTCTCATTCTCTCTCAAAAATAAACAAACATTAAAAACAGTTTTAAAAAAGACAAATTCAAATGCCAGCTTTTCATAATTCATTCTCTGACACCCCCAACTTCCTGGAAATGATTCATTTTTTTTCTCCAAACTTCACAGCCCATCCTGCCCATATATATATATATATATACACATACATATATGTGTGTGTGTGTGTGTGTGTGTGTGTGTGTGTATATATATATATATATATATATATATATATATATATATACACACACACACACAGAACCTAATGTTTTCTACCTGGTTTACAGTTTTTGGTAAATATGTCATATCTCATATTAAATGATGATTTCCTTGGAGTCAGTAATATTTTCTTCTATATCTTTATGTCTCACCTCCTCTTCCCTCATCCCGATACCTATCACAATGTAAAGCTAAAATGGACACTCAATAATAATTCACTGAAACAGCATCAGTGGATGGAATTTCAGTCTAGATAAATGAATATCTGCATCTCTTCTGGGTGCCATTATCCATAGCATAAATCCTTAAAGCATTTTTTCCCAAAGTAGGCTCCATGAATAGTACTGTTAAACAGTCCTTAAAATGTCTACGGTTAAGTACTTTTGGAAAATTCTAGTTTAAACAAAGTTAAACAGAATTCTTCACTGTAGGACTTCTCAAATTGTAGGCACTGAGAGGGAGATAAAGTGAATAATGTTTCCCCCATTTATTTGATCACAGAAACCTTGATAATTTTTCTCAAGATGTATATTAGTTTCCTGTTGCTATTGAAACAAATTACCATGAAGTTAGTGGCTGAAAACAATGCACGTTTATTATTTTACAGTTCTGGAGGTCAGAGGTCTAAAATGAGGCCATTGGGCAGTGTTCCTTTTGGATGCTCAAGGGGAGAATCCCTTTCCTTGCCTTTTCTAGCTTCTGAGACTGCTGCCTTCCTTAGCCTGTGGTTCCTTCCTGCACCTTCAAGGCCAACAATGTAGTGTAGGGGTGGAAAAATGTTCCCTTTCAGGTTCTCTGCCTGGTTTAATAGTGAAATGGACATAAGATAACAGGAGAACAACAAATTTAATTTCATATGTACAGGAGCCCCCTAAAAATATGAGACTCGAAGTGTCCACAGCAGGAATCTTCTGTACCTCTTAGGCAAACAATAAATTTGTGAAGAATTGACAAAACAAAGAGGTTTGGGGTTGGGGTACCATTTTAATGAAAAAGTAACAAAGTTTGTTTATTTATCCTCTTGGCCCTGACTTGCCTCTCTGCTAATAAGGATACCTTCTACCCTCTTGGCACAGGGTGGGTATCTTTCACATAAGAGACTTATTTCCTGCCTTCAGGGAGAGCACAGGAGAGTCAAGAGTGTCCTTCTTGCACTGCCTATTTCCCAAGAAACTTTAATTCAAAATAATCAGTATGCCAAAATGGCATATTTTGAGGTGGCATATTCTGCTCCCTTCATTAGAATCTTCCAGTCTTTCTCTGGCCTCTGCTTCTGTCATCACATCTCCTCGTGTGACTCCTGACACTCTTGCCTCTCTTGCAAAGGTGGTTGTGATTGCATTGGGCCTGTCTGGAAAATCCAGGATAATCTTCCCATCTCAACATCCTTGGCTAACTCACATCTGCAAAGTCCCTTTGCTAAGAAAGGTAATGTATTGATAGGTTCTAGGGACTAGAAAGGGTCCGTCTCTGGGGGGCTATTACTCTCCTACCTAAGGACATGCATTCTATAGCAGCACTAAATATTTAGGGGAATAAGCCCTTAATTCCTCAATGGAGATCTGGGTGAAATACCACAACCACCACTTAACAATATTATCTCTAAGGGAAAAATGCATTTTGAGTTGTGATACAAAAAAATTCACATCTGTTCCACAACCATAGATAAAGTATGAACTCTTTGTATAGTAACCACAGCAGTTCTATAATAAAGACCTCTAATAGTCTTCCTGCACAGGAGTCTGCTTAAACAAATGTCAAAAATGAAATATGAGGTTAATAATGTTGTGAAGACTTATGAAGAGATTGACCATGAGGAAGAGTAATGAAATGAGAGATGAAGAGAAACCTGACCAAGAGATAAAAAAATGACTTGAGGTCTGACATGTCATGTTTAAAAGACTTTGGGAAGAAAGAAACATAAAACTAAACATTGTGCTGTGCGGAGGAAAACAAATAACCTATGGAAAATACCTGATTTCAAATAAGAGGAATGAGAAGACTTTTTCCTGGTCTCAAAAATGTAAACCTTTTCATATAAAATACAGGCATGAGAGATCTTTGAAATTCCATGTAGAATTATGATCTCAGACATTAGGGAGAAGTGGTATAAGATTGACTAATACCTGCCTCCCTTCACCCCACACAGACAACACTGTCTCATAGGACTGTGAGTTCCTTTAGGGCAGGGACAATGTCTGATTAATCTTTGAGGCCCCAGCCCCAACATGTACTTTGGCGTATTGCCATAATGTTTGTTAAGCACCAAGTAGAATAATCGCAGAGATAGTTCCTTCCTGCATATCACAGCACTGATTCATTTGGAGGAAATCATGTTTAAAAAAAAAACTGACAAGAGAAAGGGTGTATTAGAAAAGTGAAATAAGAAGTATATGTTGAGATTTCCAAATGCCAACATATCTAGAGATATCTAGATTTTCTTCATTCCCAAATTGTTCATTTTAGTACAGTAGGTAGTTTTCCACCAAAAAACCCCCATACATTATAAGTAGAGAACAACAAAAGCATATTGGGATTGAGATGTTGGTATTGATTTATGAAATTATTCTATTAAATTGCAAGTTGTTACATGTTCTGTGGCTACTGTTGTATACATAATCTCAAGGAATGCCTTGCAAATAATCAAATTGGCAAATATGAATCAAAGCAATCGAAGAATGCTTATAACCTACTATGTTTTATTTAGAAGGTCAGGAAGAAAAGTGTATTTTTTATATTCTAGTACTGGAGCATTCTGTATCCTGCCTCTGTTAAGATTATAGATTTACACATTATGATTTGTGTTTCATTTTCGGTTCCCGATTTGTATAGTTCAGTATTGTACTCTTCATGGGCACTCGGTAAATAGTTGATGAGTTGAATTAAATGGGAAAATATACCAATATGAGCACTTTAAAAGTCAGTGTGGTAAGGTATAAAATGACTAGAGACACATTCTCATAAAGAGTGAATGATATGGATACATTCTCCCAACTCTTGGCTAACATATCCCACTATCAGATGGGTAGATTGTAAAAGACAAATCCATAGGCACAATTTTGCAGTATACAGTGGCAATAGATCCTACAAAAGAAAACATGTAACTGATTTCAGCCAATCCAACAGAGGACATTTGTAAGTCAGGCCCAGATAATTGCATTCAAAAGCAATATTGTGGCATTCACAGCATTATGACAGCAATAACAAAAAGTAGTGAAGCTTTAAAATATCCTGTTCTTCAGTGATGATGGGATTTAAGATTACCACTAACAAAGTAGTTAAGCTAAGGAAGCAGCTAAGAGATACATAAAAGGAATCTAAATTGAATAAGGAACCACTAATATAGTTTATGTTTTAGAAATAAATGAAAAATGAAAAGTAAAACCATGGGAAATAGGACTAGTTCTCTGAAAGTGGATGGACCTTCCAGTGATTCAAACCTTTTGGTTAGATCTGGCCAAATGTAAGTAGAGAGATGACATTTATGTTGCGATTTTGTTAATTGTCATAGCAATAAATTCAGTAACATTAGGAGAGGGATGGAAGTCATAAATTCAGGAATTTTTAAAGGAAGAGACTTTTGGTTGTAATGTTGAAAAAAACCATAAGAAAAGTATTCAGTGTCATGTTTCTACTTGAGACTGATGTGGTTCCTTTAAAAGAATAAGACCTGGGAAAGGAAGAGGTTGTGAAAAGTGTATTTTAAGGAGATGCTTCATACTGTGACGTAGAAGTAGGGAGAATAAATAGCTTGCTTAGTATAGCCACTGTGCCAGGATAAAGGAGTTTCAGGGCATAGAGGGGACCATGGTCAAAACACGGCTATAAACATGTAGGGGAAAGATGCACAAATGCTTTATGGAAAAATGTTGTTAAAAAACAGCTGATAAGAGCTGTATAAATTGCAAAGTTCAAGACCGTGGTTGGTATTTGAAAAACTGTAAGATAGTTTGGGGAAAAAAAGACATTATGGTATAAAGACAGTTCAGGTGATTACTTATACCAGGTAGGAAGATGGGGCTACAAGAATCTGTGGGTGTAGCTAGAAAAGCACATGGAATTTAATCTTGCTAAAGGAATAGAACTTAAAATGGAAACTTGTTACATCTGGCCAAGCAGGAGGGTATAAATCTACTTTATATAATAAATTTAAATGTTTAAAAATTTTTGCCTTAGTTTTGTCAGTCCAGCATAATTTTTTTTCCTAATAAACAATGACTGTGAGAGTGAATATTTGCAAAAAAATGTTGAACTACTTAGAAAATAATATAAGAACAGAAGAAAACATCATCATGATTATTGTTATATTTTATAAACCTATTATTCTCTTCACTTAAAAGAATTAGGAGAAATTAGACTATAATGACAACACAAATCTGTGGATATTAGAGAACATTTTGAAACAGAAGAGATAAGATGTGAGAGGTTGTAAATTTGGAAAGGTAGAGGTTTCCTCATTGTTTGGGAATCATGTAGTTTCATCTAGTATAAACACTGACTCTATTAATACTGAAAGGGAAAGCGTCCATGAACTAATCCTACCTTTCCTTTTCAGGTGTGAGGAGTGCAGTAAATCTTTCCCTCTTGGCAGGGGTCAGCAGTTTGATGGAGACTGTAATTCTGTGAATGTGCAGTTCTTATAGACTGTGAAATGCAATAATAATTTCAGTGTTTTATTACAGGTATCACTTTGTTTTCCTCTATCTCTTCCATTTTATTACAAATTAATATGCATCAACATGATAAAGGTAGTGTGCTTTCTTTCACTGAAGTGGAAGATGCACCACAGAATTGATAATATAGGTGTGGGGCACTTTTTTTTTTTTTCCAATTTCACAAGCTTGGTGCTCACAGATTGCATGTTGTACTTTTTATTTCAGTAACATTTAACAAAATCATGGCCATGGAGGGAATTAAACTTACACAGAATGTCCATAATGAGACTCTGAGTGCTGTTGTTTCAGGTACGATACAGAGTGCCTACTCTGAGTGGCACATTAAAGAGACGAAAGCCATCTTTTCCTTATTGCTTTTAATGTACAGAAATGCTTGGATTTAACTATAAATTACTTGTACAATGACCTCAACTGTCTGGGATACAGCAAAGCAAAAGCAGCTAAAACAGATATCATTCATTCTTCAAACTCCTAGGGGAGCTTCTTAGGCTTTTGCTTGGCACCTAGTGATTCTTTCTGTACATACAATTCTATCCTTCTTGATTATCTGATCTCTTATTGCACAGGCACAAGAAGCATAAATTTAAAAGAAGGAATTATGAGAAAAAGACTCACCGACCTAATAAGAAGTGACAGTTAAACACGTGAAAGAAGGAGGCAGAATACTTATTTTATTTATTTATTTTTTTAATGTTTTTATTTATTTTTGAAGGAGAGAGAGAGACAGAGCATGAGTCGGGGAGGGGCAGAGAGAGAGGGAGACACAGAATCCGAAGCAGGCTCCAGGCTCTGAGCTGTCAGCACAGAGCCCGACGTGGGGCTCAAACTCACAGACCACGAGATCATGACCCCAGCTGAAGTCGGACGCTCAACTGGCTGAGCCACCCAGGCACCCCCAGAATACTTATTTTAAAATAGGCACAAAAATGTTTTAAGGCAGAAGGGCATTGACAGGAACAGACCATCTTGAATAATTCCCTTAAGATATCATGTTATTACATCTAAGCCTAATAATAATGGCCCCGAGACTCCAAGAACAGCTTACATTCTATTCAGTGTATAATTTATTATCGAAAAATTTCTGTTCAAAATACTTTTATTTTAAAAAAATTTGATACTGAGAGGGGTAACATTTGGTTAACCTCATCCTTCAATTATACCATATAAATAAGAATTATCACAATATATTGCATTCAGTAAGTCCTAAAATACATCTATTTTTACTACTAGTGATTAGAACATTTTGATTTTAAACTCCCATTTCAGTTTCTTCCCCCCAAGTTCTTTCAAATGACTTACATGGAAGCCAACAGTGATTGGATTAATCCCCACCTTCCTTGGCAGAGATGTAAAGGATCTGTGTATATTAATGCAATCTTGCTGGTTGATTTCCTGGGTGTTATGTGTTGTTTTTTTTCTTTTACTTTATCTGGAGCAGAGTTTCTCTCCCTTAAAAAGTGGGTTTACAATAGCTTGTTTGGATGTTGTAAACTTTTCTCTTTGGAAAGTAGAAGTCAAAATTAGGATAAACGAGAGCTTTAGTAGACATTCTGCATTATGCCTTCACTGAACTACTTTCTCCTTTTTACCCCTGCTCAACAACACAGACCCTCTGGCCAGTATGACTTTCCAGTATGTGAGAGTCTGGCCCCACAGTAATTTTCTGTGACTCATGTTATGAAGGCTTTACTACATCCCTAAGGAAGGTTACAAAGAAGTCTGTTAGACCTTCTTAGTTTCTTATTTTATTTTTTTAGGAAATATTTTTCTTTTTTCCTGGATTATGTGACTCCCTTGACAACATTATGTCTCCTCATTAGAAATCACAGCTTTACTTTGCTGTGTGGCGCATCTGCACAGTTCTGTGATGATAAAGTTGATTCCTCAAGTATCTCTTGTCCAGGGGCGCCAGGGTGGCTCAGTCAGTTGAGTGTCTGACTTCAGCTCAGGTCATGATCTCACGGTCCATGAGTTCGAGCCCCGCATCAGGCTCTGTGCTGACAGCTCAGAGCCTGGAGCCTGCTTCGGATTCTGTGTCTCCCTCTCTCTCTGCCCCTCCCCTGCTCATGCTCTCTCTCTGTCTCAAAGATAAAGAAAAACATTTTTTAAAAAATTTAAAAAAAGTATCTCTTGTCCAAACCCCAAATAAACCAGATTTCATTTTAAGCTATCATTTCTGTGAATCATGAGAAATTTTGTGGCCCAATGGCCACGAACCTCAAACAGAAGATAGGATAAGGCACCTTCTCCAGAGCGAATTTGTGTCATCATAGGTCTCTGACATTAGAAGTTAGCTCTAGCGTTTAATCAGGGAAGAAACAGATGCATAATGATCTATCTCATTCCTACCCTCCTGCAATACAGCAAGATATTATCTGTCTGTCCCTTAGATGTGGTGGAAGGTAGTATTTAATATGGAAATAAGAAAAAATAGTACTCATTGAACTACTTTGCACATGTGAAGAAATAGACACATAAAACTTTCAAGAGCAGAGCTCTCTGTCTGTACTTACTGAGAGCTTATCATCTACTTTGTGCCAGGCACTGTTACTTCACAAGTAACTTTTTTCTTAGAGCTATGGCCATGTCCTTTATAGTGCCTGTAGGATAGAACAAAAAAATGTGTCCCTTCTCCATGCTGACTTTTTTTTTTTTAAGGCAGAATGGAATATTTATACCCTTAAAGTTGAAGGGAAAAATAAAAGGTATAGAAAAAATAATATACTTTAAAATGAGAACAAATATTAATCTTACGTCAGTAGTTTTTGTTTTGATGGTCGGTGATTTAAATTTATTAAAACCTGAGCAGCCATAGACCACTTATGTTCAGTCAAAAGTTTTCTGTGTTTTTCATTCATCAAGTGGATTCTTTTGTATTTTTTCAGCTTCTGGGTTTTTGTTTGTGCTTTCTTGGGCTCCTTTTCACCTCTTTCAGAGCAGAGTGGCAGTTTGGGGAGGTCAGTCCCTACAGCTTGATGTATAACAGGCTAAACAAATCCTAAAGAAAGTTGTCCCCAGTCACAGATGCTCCTGCTAAATTACACTGTCACAGGAAGATGATATGAACACACAGCCACTTGAATGAGTTGTCGCCCCCCAAAGACTTGTATCAAGGTAGCAAACTGAAAGAAGAAGTGCTACCATCTTGTGACAAATGTTGTTTAAATTTTGGTCCATGTTTTTAGCAGTACCTTAATTTAGGTCTTGAGGAACAGGCTTGGCTAGAGAGAATGTAACATTTTCTTATGCCCTTAGTTTGAAATCCAATCAGTATTCAAGGACTTCTCCCTAAGGACTTTGCAAGTTTCCTTTCAGGGAGAAGCATTCTCCTACCTGAGCTTCCAAGAACAGATTTCACAACACTTGGAGTAAATTTAAAGATCCCAAGTTGGGAGCAGTGACTCTTTTCCATACACTAGACCACCGTAACATAGAAATATTCTTTTGTTCCCATTCATCATTTGGGAATAAAAAGGGATCTTGTTTTTATATACGTTTTTGAAGAAAAGAAACATTTGGAAGTCTGTTTACCAAATTCATTATAGTAGAACAGTTTCACTTGTATCTTGATGATTGTTATGGCTTCTTGTTTAGCCCTTTAGATATAATATTTGTAAGTTATCCCATTTTAGGACAGAAGGTTCTAAAAGAATAGCCAGCCCCAGAGAGCTCCTGTCCGTTACAGTACACTGGTGATAAATGGAATCAATTTATTCTTGGTGGCTTTTTAATTAACCTAGAACTTAATTTTATATGAAATAGTTCAACACATTGAAATTTTCATTAATCATCAGCTGGGACCCCAGAAGCTGAGCAGAATAGAAAGAGAAATAATGGATATCTCTAAGATACTGTCAAACTCAACATTGTTAATTCTACTAAGCATAGTGGGAGCATAGATTACTCTACACAGGCCCAGTAAGTTACCTTAGAATCAAAGTCACCCAGAAGTTTTTGAATATGCTGACACGAATTTCATTGATGCTTTAAGAAGCCACATTCAGCTGCTTATCAGATATCATTGCCAAGAACAGGGGGTTGAAAAGAGGCTTATCTGTGCTGTAGCTTTTATGTATTCTACTGCCTCCCAGAATTTTAAACATAAAATTAGTGAGAAATTAACAAAGGCTGCATTGTAGTATTTTCTTAAAATATGCCTTATTTTTAAGGGAAGTTTTAGTTTTTATAGCAAAATTGAGCAGAAAGTGCAGAGTTCCCATATCTTTCCTGCCCCTACAGTGCAGTATTTAACTTTAAAATTTTACTTTTATGAAGATCACAACTGTATTGAGAAATAACACACATATCAAATTTACCTTTTTAAGGCATATGGTTCTGTTTTTAGTATATTCATGGAGTTGTGTGACCACCACCACTCTAATTTCAGAATTAAAACTTACTTTCAAATGATGAAATTAAAATACCATTTAGAGAATTTAAAGAAGACAAAAAAAATATATATCCCAAACTCACCATTCTAATCAAACATTTGTCATCTTTTGGTAAATTATATTTTAGTTTTTTAAAACATTCAGATATTTTTACAAAGGATGATAATGTTCTATGCAATTATTTTTAAATTTTCTGGTGAGGGATGCCTGGGTGGCTCAGTCGGTTAAGCATCCAACTCTAGATTTCAGCTTAGGTCCTGATCCACAGTTTGTGAGTTTGAACCCTTCAGGTTCTGCACTAGTGGTGTAGAGTCTGCTTGGTATTCTCTCTCTCTCTCTCTCTCTCTCTCTCTCTCTCTCTCTCTCTCTAAGTAAAAACCAAAACAACTTAAAGCAATTTTCTCCTGAGAGTAGATGGCTCTGTCTCTTTAAGGCTGCTCACAGTGTGATGAGGTGTGCTGTGATTTTTACTGCTGTGTGTACACATGAAATTATTCACGTGAAGAAAATAACTTCATGACTATGTATGCTGTGATGTGATGCTTTCTATTAAGCTATCTTGGTATTTGAACATTCCAGAGCACTGTTAAAGCTTTATGCTTATGGTCATTAGTAGCAGGTAGACAGACATTTTTTATTCTTTCATGCTAGGATGTTGAAACAATAAAATATTAAATAATGAGGCTGGTATGTTCTTAGATGCTGCTCTCGCCTCGGTCTAACGGCAGCCTCAGCACTGGGTGTTGTGAAGGAGTGACTCAGCTAGTATCATTGGGGGTGCTGAGCAGCGAGTGTATAAAAGTGAACAGCAAGAGAAAGATGGTCAGTGAAAACATAGGCATGACCATGAGCACATTTACAGATGAAATTTCACAAGTGGCCAAAAGTTGTGTGGAAAGATGTTCTGGGATATGAATGGAAACATTTCTTTTAGAATCCGATTAAGAACTTTTAAAAAACATTGATAATGTTATGTGCAATAAAAGATGTGAGAAATGGGGTACTCATAAGCTATGAGAGTATAATTGATCAATCCTTTAAGAGGATAATTTGATAGCATTTACTTACTTTATTTGAGGGGGAGGGCAGAAGGAGAGAGAGAGAGAGATTGATTGAGATTAAGAGAGAGCGAGAATCCATGCTCAGTGTGGAACCTGATGCGGGACCCAGTCCCACAATCCCAGGATCATGATCTGAGCCGAAATTGAGAGTCGGACACTCAACCGAGCCACCCAGGCATCCCATTTGATAGCATTTATTAATATTTAAAATATCTGTCCTCTTTAATTGAAGAATAGCATTCTTAAGAATTTTGCAAAAGTAATAGCATTATATATAAAAATACATATGCCAAATTATTCATTGAAGCCATATTTGCAATAACAAGAAACAATCTGTTGCCAGCAATGGGAAAATTGACTAAATAAATCATGGTTCAGACAGCCATTAAAAAGGATGTGTGTGTGTGTGTGTGTGTGTGTGTGTGTGTGTGTGTATGCTGTGTGTATGTGTGTGTGTATGCTGTCCAGTGTAGATGTGCATGATACACTTTTATGTGAAAAAATGAAAATATTGTAATCTCTCTCTTATTTAAAAAAAGAGATACATCTGTTCATGTGTTAGAAAACTGGGGTTGGGAGATATTTTGCCTTTTATTTTAGATTATTTTTTTTCAACTGTGACTGGATTATGAATGATTTTTACTTATCTTTTTCCTGTGTCTTTCAAACCCCACATTTGAAAAATTGTGACATTCTTAAGGTTTACAAAGATGAAAAGATACAGCAGTTAGAGCTAGGCTCCAAGTAGAAGTTCTTAAGGAACTAGCTTTAATGAATAGGTAAAAATGATTTCTAATTAGTATATCAGCAGTTTATATGGAAAAAAGATGTTCCTAAAATATGTGGAAATAGTTTTTACTCAGGCTAAATCTTTTACAATTTTTATTTTTTTCTAACCGCAAAAGTAAAATATTATGAAACACTTTGAAAATAAATAATATAAAGAACATAAGAAATAATTTATAATTCTATCAACTGGAGGTAATAGTAGACTAAGCCTTAAAATCTCATTTATAGTGTCATTTTGAAATTTCAAAAAGAATTTATTTTCACTACAAGAGTCCACTTCACCCTAATTGCCTAACTGATGAATTAGTGGGGAGATACATATGATCTTAATGAAGTTTCCTGAATGTTTCCTATAGAAAATTAGCCTCTGTAATATTGCACATTGTAATAAGAGTTAAAAGAGAAGGATAAAAGTGCTGAAGGGTAGGAGCGCTCGGGTGGCTCAGCCAGTTAAGCATCCAACTCTTTTTTCTTGGCTCAGGTATTGATCTCATGGTTCCTGAGATTGAGACTCTGTACTGACAGCATGGAGCCTGCTTGGGACTCTCTCTCTCTTTGACCCTCCCCTGTTCATGCTTTTTCTCTCTCTCAAAATAGATAAACTTTTGTTTTTGTTTTTTTTTTTAATTTTTTTTTTCCCAACGTTTATTTATTTTTGGGACAGAGAGAGACAGAGCATGAACGGGGGAGGGGCAGAGAGAGAGGGAGACACAGAATCGGAAACAGGCTCCAGGCTCTGAGCCATCAGCCCAGAGCCCGACGCGGGGCTCGAACTCGCGGACCGCGAGATCGTGACCTGGCTGAAGTCGGACGCAGGGCTCGAACTCGCGGACCGCGAGATCGTGACCTGGCTGAAGTCGGACGCTTAACCGACTGCGCCACCCAGGCGCCCCTAAACTTTTGTTTTTTAATGCTGAAGGGTAAAAAGAAGGATAGGAGGGCAGATGATTATCACAATCAAATCCTCAATTTCCCATTATTAAAAGAAGGGAATAGAAATGTCTGTGATCAAACCAGTCAGTAAGGACATTTCTCTTTGTTTCTCCCTCCTGCTGACTGGGGCTAGTAGCCAACCAGTAATCATTGAGGGCTGGAAAGGACCATCACTGAGCCAGAGTACTTGTGTTATTTGGTACCTGGGAGTAATTCTCTGAGGGACTCAAATCCTCACAGACTTCTCATACTTGAAGGAGGAGCGATTGGGTTACAAAATTAACCACCCTGAGCTTCTCATCCCTGGCAGCAGTCCCTGGGTGCTCTGTCATTACCAATCCAAGGCTTATAGGAGGGTCTGGTCAGTAGCTTCTTAAGGTCCCTTTGTCTTTTCACCCCCAAGTCCAATATTGTGTGTTGAACTGTGCTCCTAGAGGCTGTAGCATTGAGTGGTTTCTAACTTCTCAGCACTTTACTATGCCACCTTCACCTTAAGGAATGGCTAATAATTTCTGGGGTCCAGTGCAAAATGAGAATATGAGGGCCCTTGTTAGAAAAAAAACTAAGAATTTTAAAACAGTAAAAGCAAAACATTAGAACAAGCATAGGGCTCTTTGGGACTGCACAGGTTGCATTCCCATGACACTGCTCTGCTCACCTTAGCTTCACCTCCTGACCCAGAGGTACCCTATTACCAAGAGAGGGTACATAGGTAGTGTCCCCAGTTCTCCTTTCTCCCTTTTTTGAGATCATCTAGTACTTAACTCCATATAGGGCTACAGACCTTCTAATTCTTGAAACAAAACTGCCCTTTCAGGGGCACCTGGGTGGCTCAGTCAGTTAGGCATCCGACTTCGGCTCAGGTCATGATCTTGCAGTTCATGAGTTTTAGCCCCATGTGAGGCTCTGTGCTGACAACTCAGAGCCTGGAGCCTGCTTCAGATTCTGTGTCTCCCTCTCTCTGCCCCTCCCCACTTGCACACTGTCTCTCTCTCTCTCAAGAATAAATAAATGTTTAAAAATTAAAAAAAAAAACCTGCCCTTTGAGAATGAAGGACAGGTGTGATAGGGAAGGAAAAATTGCTCTTCCCACTATTCTTCTTAGTTCTCTACTTGGGGTTCTGTAAATTGGACTGACAAAAGATAGATTAATGAGAGAAAAACTAGTTTTGTAATGTGTGCATTAAACTTAGAATGAGAGTACTCAGAGATAATAACTTCAAGGGATAGTTAAAATTTGGTCTTATATACCATCTTAGCAAAGGGACAATAAATACTTAGAGAAGTGACAGGACAAAGGAAAAGGACTTTGAATTTCTAGTGGTGGCAAATGTGAGAGGGAAAATATATGGAGAAACTACTGACAGATAAAAGCTAGTTAGTAAGGTTTATTACTTAGATTCTTCTGGTGCCGTCTCCCGGCTGAGAAGGGTCTAAGTTGTCTCCAGTCATTAACTTTTGTCCTTCCTGGTAGAGAGGGGAGGGAGAATACCTTTGTAAACGTTCGTCCTGCTTCTAGGCAGATAAGGGGATGGCAGAGAGCTCTTCTTGTATCTGCTTCTCAGTTTCCTTCAGCTCAAAATAACCTTATGCTAAAGTAGCTTGTTCTCAACTGGCACATCCTGCTATCCAACAGTGTCCTCTCTGGACAGATGCAGCCCCATGAGCCCGTGATTCAAAACCTTGTGTATATTAAAAAAAACAAACTGCCTCTCCTTCAGGTGGTCACAGCCCTATGCTGGAGCAGCTAGCCTGGCACTTGAAGAATGGCAGGCAAGCTGGGTTTCATTCACCTCTGACATGCTTGGCTGGGCATCCTCATGCAGGCAAGAGCCTGTATAATCCTACAAGGTCACCTTGCCTAGGCAACAACCTGGCTGGTCCCTTTACACAGAGTGGCAAAAGTGATAAGCTGGAATGTCCTTTCTTCTTAATATGATAATCCAAATCCCTTGATTTGTGGTGCTTAAGTACCTGGGCTTCTCTGGTTTACATCTAGGCTGTAGCTCTTTGCCCTTTTTTGTTGTTGTTGTTGTTTTTGCTCATATATATTTAAAATTGCTTTTCTTTTGATTAAAAATGGTCTATCATTGGGATTTGGCAGTCCATCTCCCTAGCTTCACTGAATGAGCTGTTTTAGTGGTAGGCAAACAGATCCATTAGACTCTTCTTCCATCATTCTGTTCTAAGTTGGTGAGATTTTAGGTCTTACTTCTAAGTGAGAGGATACATGTTTAAAACAAGGATGATACATATTTAAACAAGGAAAAATTTCAGTGAAATATAAAAAGAGAAAAAGGAATCATTATAATCCTCATAGTCTTTTATAATTACTGGCTAGCCTTACCTGCGAGTAAGCCAGGGAAAGGTGAGGATTGAGGTAAATGAAGTCAGGTTCTTAAGGTTTTTTTTTTTTTTAACTGGGTGCTGACATTAAAAATTAAAAGGACATTAGATTTCCTTCCTTTCCCACACCCACCAAAAATAAATAATGCACACACCAAGAGTTATGGGAGATGGAATCTGTTCATATTGGTCTTTGGAAACCCTGCATTTGTTCCTACCATGAAATTATAGTAGGGTAGCTGAAGAGCCATGTTGAGTTGCTATACAACTGTCTCACCTGGTATTCAGACCACAGTAGTGCCAAAGAATGGTTTGAAATGGGACAGAGACTATGGGGATATACTTTGCAAGAGCCAAAATCATACAGAACAGATGACTAAGCCCCCATGTACTTTTCTAAACTCTTTTGTAACCTATGTAAATGTTTTGTTTGTATGCATGTTTGTGTGTGAGTATAAGCATGGATATGTTTTGAGTGAGTAAGTTGTGTGTGTGTGTGTGTGTGTGTGTGTGTGTTGGGAAAAGGGATGGAAATTAAGAGTCCAGGACTCATTATAGAAATAAAATACTTTATTTACTAGCTTAGATCCTCAGATTTGTTTCAGATTTATTTGCCACTTCTGATGGCAAAAATTCAGGACCTACAGTTTTGAAACAGATTCCAAAACTCCCATGGCTCAGTATTGTACCTATGAACTTCCATGTGAGATATTCTGTATGATCAGATTTACATACAAAGATATATGAGTGCTTGCTGTCTACATAAATACAGAATTCGTAGGAATATGAGATTGTCACCACTGAAAATATTTAAAGAAGATTGGAAGATGTTTGATTTATATTTGAAAGAAAAATTTCCTTTTACTCTCTCATATTGCTTTATTCCTGATAAAAGAACTGGTTCTCTAGGTTAGTGCAAATTAATATGTGCTTATCTTGCTAGTCAGGATATAAGCTTGTCCACAAGGAGCAGTGCCCAAAATAACAGTAACTTGAAGACATTAGAAACTTATTTCTCTCTCATAACAGCTTAGAGGTAGATAGACACTTTGGGGGCAGTATGGTGGGTCTACTCCATAATGAAATCTGGGACCTAAGTTCTTCTCCTTGTTGCTTGGCCAGCCCTAGTATGTATTCTCTACCCATTTAAGCACACAACCTGGAGGTTGACTATATCCCATTATCTAGAACTTAAGTACTTTTTTGCAGATAACCAGATACCCAGTTAAAAGTGGAGTTTAACATTTGGTGAAAAGAGAATGGATACTGGGGCATAGCTGTCCATCTCTGTCACACTTATCTTTGAATCATGTTCTGCTCATCACCTTTTGAACCTAGAGCGTAAATGTTGTATGACATAATTAGCTTATTAAGAAGTTAGATGCAGGAGTGCCTGGGTGGCTCAGTTGGTTGAGCATTGACTCTTGATTTTGGCTCAGGTCATGATCTCACAGTTCGTGGGATCAAGCCCTTAGTTGGGCTTCACACTGAGAGCCTAGAGTCTGCTTGGGATTTTCTCTCCCCCTCTCTGTGCCCCACTCCCACTCATGCTCTCTCAAAATAAATAAATAAACTTAAAAAAGTCTCACTGTAATTGCAAGTGGCTTCTGTTATCACCAGTCAGTTTTGACCAGTGGCTGCCAGTGGTACTGTATTAAGAAAGATTGTAGGGCTGTATTTACACTGAGCAGAAAAATAATTACATGATCAATAAGTGATACCTGCCCTTGGCACAGAGTGGGAGAATAATGTCATGTGTCATCTATCCTTTGTCTTAATTCAGGGAACAGCTCCTATAAAGTCATCGATTTTATCAGATGTAGCGCTATTAGAGATGTTTTTATTTTTTCCCTAGTGATTCATTCTACTGCCACCAAGCAAGGGTCTAAAATGGGGGATGGGTTGGGACTTTATGTATAATGGAAATACCACTTAACTAGTAGAAAGGATGGTTTAATTGAATGACCAATTGAAATAAATTTTCAGAACTCTCAGGTAAACCTGAGGGTGCCAAGTAAGCCACCATTATGTGATCATATTCAGGGAAGAAAGGGTGAGAAATAGATTGGTAAGAATCAGTTAATTTTCTCCTTGCTCTGAACTTGTTTAAGTGACTTAATTAGTAACTTAAAATACAGTATATGTGCTTCCTTATTTTGCTTTATCTTTCTGTGTATCTTCTCTCTTTAACTAGAGCACTTGAGAAACAAGTCTAAACGTGACACCTCTCTTGGTTTCTGACAGTCTCTATCATGTCTTACACAAAGAGGGAATGCAGTAGATATTTGGTAGATATTTGTTGATTGCTGGATTGCATGGTGATCTAGTTAGCAATTTTTTTTTTTATTCAAGGAGTTTTGTCACTGCATAAGCATTACTATCCTCAATCTATCTTTCGGACACTGAGGTTGAAGGTGACTAAGTGACTTGTACCATTCTTCCGGTGGTTCTGAATGCATTATTGATTAGTAGCAGAACTGACTAAATGGCAGTGGAGGATTTTCTTCCCCTCTTTTACCTGTGTCATTTTGGCAGGAGAAGCGAAGGACAATATTCAGTCTTCTCCAAGAGCTGCATGATAAATAATTGCAGAATAAATTAATATACTCTTCTAGATGAGAGCAAAACAAGAGGCCAGATCTGGCTGCCCTGATTTTGCTTTCCTTGTTCAGCTCATGGTGGGAGTCATCCTTGCTCTTGGTTCAGGTCCCAGCTCCTCCCTTGCTTGTCTGTAACTGTGGGTGAGTCATGGCACCCTTGCTGGCCCTCCTTTTTCCAATTGTAAAAGAGAGATGAGTCTTTACCAGATGATGACTTAAAGTGCCTCTGACTTCTGGAATGGAAGACCCTCTGGAAACACAGAGCATTGCTGTTGCTATGCTCTTTGCATGATAACTAATTCATCTTCTCTTCTCCCCTCAACCACATTTCCTGCTGAGGTAAGTAATGTGGAGTGGGTTTTTGTTTTTTTTCCCCTCAGCTTTTATTTCCTTTTGTGTATGTCTGGCCTCGTAAATGTGGTGAATAAATGCTATTATTATAACCGTTTTTGACAGCTCTGTAATTTAATTGTAATTCACTCTGAGCATCTTTTTAAGACAATGATGTGTATTGAAGATGCAGCTGTTTCAATCTCCTCTGCTAAACTGACAGGAATTGTGGCAGTCATAGTCCCAGCAACTGTGGGAACTTCCGATCTATTCAAAGCCAAATATAGGGATATACTCTGTGTGTGTGTGTGTGTGTGTGTGTGTGTGTGTGTGTGTGTGGCCACTCTGTGTACCCAGTTTGGCAAAAGTGGTAGGTGGCATTTAGAGAGAAGCATCATTTGAAATTGGTGTTTGCATAAATATGTAAAATATTCCCAATTGGAAAAACTCTTGGATTTGTTTTCTGTGGTGAGCTAAGCTATATACCTTCTGTTAATGTTAAGAGGTCATCTCTGTGTTAACCTGAAGTTGATTCCTTGGAGCACTGACTGGGCGTTATTAGAATCCCATCGGCCATCAGCTGTTTTATTAGTTTGTTAGGGCTCCAGAAGAGAGCACCCATGTACTGGGTGACTTATACAACAGAAACTCGGGGAATAAAGAAACAAACTAAATAAAGAAACGATTATCTCACAGTTCTGGAAAGTAGAAGTCCAAATCAAGGAGTTGGTGGGGTTGAGTCCTTCTGAGGTCTGTGAGAGAGAATCTGCTTCACTCCTCTCTCCTAGGTTCTGGTAGCCTCAGGTGTTCTTAGGCTAGTACGTGGTGTTCTGTGTCTTCAGACTGTCTTTTTTTTTTTTTTTTATGTGTTTCTGTCCAGATTTTCCCTTTTTATAAGGACATTAGTCACATAGATTAGGGCCCGCCCTAATGATTTCATTTTAACTTGATTACTTCTGTAAGGACCCTATCTCTGAATAAGAGTCACATTTTGAGGTGCTAGGCATTAGGACTCCAAGGTATTCTGGAAGGGACAAAATTCAATTCATAACAGTTGTCTACTTGAACATGCAAGAATTTTCTTATGATGGCTACAAATAATTTGTTCCCTACAAGGATTTTGGATGATTGCAGGAAGATTCTCCCTGGAATTATTTGTTTTATAATGATACTGTTCCTTTCATTTACTTTGGACAATAACACAGAGCAATTAAATCTACCATCTTTCTTGATATTTGGCCAAATAGTTGCTTTGGAGCCTGGTCTGTCTTTTGACCTTCACTGTCCTAAATACAACTTACTGATATTATGAAAAAGATACAATATCAGGTCACTTCAGAACTATCTAACTAGTAGATGGTGTGAAGATGAATTCATCTAGTTGAACATGAATAACATGAGTCTCCCCCCCAACTCCAGCTCTCTGCCCCCCCTTCACCCACACTTGGACTCCCTGTTTCAGGCGGGAGTTTGAATATGATTCAAGAAGATGCTCCTGGTATCAGAAAATTCCTTCATTTGAGGATTCTGGTGGGCTAGACCATAGTTTGCTATGAAACAAATTTGAAAGCAGTATCTAAGATTAAGGGAAAAAAATGGAGATAACTAGATGTAATAGAAATAACAGTGAACTGGATATTAGGAAAACAGACTTTGATCAAGTTTCTGCAGTTAACTAGCATAATCTTGGACAAAGATATTCACCTCTCTATCTCTCAGATACCTTCCTGCTTAAAGTCCTGTGATTCCAGGGCTACTACAGCGTAAGAAGAGGTAAGAAGAACATAAGAAGATTTAGATCACTGCTTAAATTTTGTGTTTGGTGAAATCTTAAGAGGTGCTGG
This sequence comes from Prionailurus viverrinus, assembly GCF_022837055.1. Classification (NCBI taxonomy): domain Eukaryota; kingdom Metazoa; phylum Chordata; class Mammalia; order Carnivora; family Felidae; genus Prionailurus; species Prionailurus viverrinus. The sequence goes on along the minus strand of NC_062564.1, from coordinate 161,077,502 downwards.
GTCTGAGATTCAGCATAATCTGTAAAAACGTAAATGACCGTTAAGTGCACTGAAGCTTGCAGTATGATAACACTACAGGAAAGTAAAATGAGGAGGGAAGTAAAATTAGGGCTGTTTGGTTGTAAGAATGATGAGAAAGGAGACCAAAAGATTACATTTGAGTAAAGAAAAAAAAAAAAAGGAGTAAAAGCTCTCGGAAACCTACCTATAGGTGGGGCAGGCAACCACTTGTCTGGAGGACCTCGTTCACTCTAGCACTTTGAGTTGTAGCCACGCCCATATCTTTGTCAAAGCTCAGGAGTATTTCTGTAGCCACAGACTTGCTCATCAGCTCAAATATCCTAAACATGCAAGAAACAAGGAGTAGTAAGATTGAAGGCTTCCTTTGCTTTCTAGGAGATTAGCACAGGGATCTAATTAGGAGTATGTGTGATTTCTAGTCTCTGCTCTTATGACCAGTTCCTGACTCTCCACTAACCAGCTCTTCAACTTCACTCTCCTCCCTAAGAAATTAGATAGTGGGGTTTTAGTTAGTGTATGCCTAAGGGAAAGTTGTTCCTATTTGAAGGAGTCAGCCTGCTGGAACCTGTGGGAAGAAGGCACGAGGCTCTCTGCAGTTCTTGATGTGCTGTGTGAGTAATACAGGATGTTGATTTCAAGGACCATCTGGAATGAAGACAAACCAATAAATTCATTTCAGTGAACTAGTAATTTTTTTTGTAAGCCTGCCTTTTGATTCTCTTTTTGGAATCCCATTCTTTGAATTTAGGATCTTTGCAGAAGGAGTTGGGTTGGCTGTAAGGCCTGATAATTCATTTATTAAATACTGACTACAGGGGCACCTGGGAGGCTCAGTTGGTTAAGCGTCTGACTCTTGGTTTTTGGTCAGGTCATGATCTCATGGGTTTGTGGGATCGAGCCTTGAGTTGGGCTCAGTGCTAACAGCTTGGAGACTGCCTGGGATTCTCTCTCTCCCTCTCTGCCTCTGCCCTGTTCATGCATGTGTGCAAGCTCTCTCTCTAAATAAATAAAATAAACTTTAAAAAAAAATACTGACTAGGAGCACTTTGGTGGATCAGGCGGTTAAGTGACTGGCTTTACCTCAGGTCATGATCTCACATTTCACGAATTTAAGCCCCTCATCGAGCTCTGTGCTGACAGCTCAGAGCCTGGAGCCTGCTTCAGATTCTATGTCTCCCTCTTTCTCTGCTCCTTCCCTGCTCAGGTTCTGTCTCTGTCTCTGTCTCTAAATAAATAAATAAATAAATAAATAAATAAATAAACAAGCAAACAAACAAACAAACATTTAAAAATATTTTTAAAAAATACTGACTAGAACAAATAGTAGTTATGGCATGCTGTGACATGCCTGTATTATACATTTGAACAAAGGATTCTGTGAGCCTTAGTTCTACTAGGGAAGCATGGTCCTTGCAAGTTCTGCTTGGGGGAGATGAGGTGAGAACTCATGGTTCGTGGGTTCAAGCCCCACATCAGGCTCTGTGCTGACAGTGTGGAGCCTGCTTGCGATTCTCTCTCTCTCTCTGCCCCTCTCCCACTCGTGCTCTTTCTCTGTCTCTCAAAATAAACTTAAAAAAAAAAAGACACTGAAAGTTTTTTATTTGAGGTGTAATTGACATCAAACATTATATTAGCTTCAGGTATACAACATAATGATTCCATATTTGTATATATTGGGAAATTATCACTACAGTAAGTCTGGTTAACATTTGTCATCATATATAGTTACAGATATTTTTCTTGTGATAAAAACTTTTAAGATCTCTCTTAGCAACTTTCAAATATGCACCATAGTATTAACTATAGTTACCATACTGTACATTATGTCCCCATAGCTTATTCATTTTATAACTGGAAGTTACCTTTTAACCCTCTTCACCCATATCCCCCTCCCCACTCCCGCCTTTACCTCTGGCAACCACCAGTCTATTCTCTGTAAAACCTTGATGTTTTGGATTTTTATTCCACATATAAGTGAGGTCATACAGTATTTGTCTTTCTCTGACTTATTTCACCTAGCAAAATACCCTTAAGTTCCATTCATGTTGTCCCAGAAGGCATAATTTCATTCTTTTTAATGGCTGAATAATATTCCATCATATACATATATACTAGTCTTTCTTTTTCCATTCATCAATCAATGGACACCTAGGTTGTTTCCATGTCTTGACTATTATAAATAATGCTACAATGATTATGGAAGTGCAGATATCTTTTCTAGTTAGGTTTTCATTTTCTTCAGATAAATACCCAGAAGTGAAGTTGCTGGATCATATAGTAATTTATTTTTCTTTTGGTACTTCTATTTTTAATGTTTTAGGAAATCTCCAAATTTTTTAGAACATGATTAGATTTGCATTTTACAAAGATAATTGCAACAGCTACATGAAGTATGGATTGAAAGATGCAAAACTGCAGTCAGGAAAATGAATTTGGAAACTGTTGCAATTCTCCAGTGAAAAAAGCAAGACAAATTACCTTAATTCAGGTGCTCATTATCTCTTCCTTGCTGCTAACCTCTTCAGGAACTTCTGCTTAGGAGCTTTTATCATGGTCATTTCAAGGTTAAGAGCTCCTTTTCCTTTTCCTTTTCCTTTTCCTTTTCCTTTCCTTTCCTTTCCTCTTTTCTTTTCTTTTCTTTTTTCTTTTTTTAAGTTCATTGGTTCTTTAGTTTTTAAAAAATGTTTTATTTATTTATTTATTTATTTATTTATCTATTTATTTATTTATTTATTTTGAGAGGGAGAGTGTGTGAGCAGGGGAGGGGCAGAGAGAGAGAGGGAGAGAGAGAGTCCCAAGCAGACTCTGCACTATCAGTGCAGAGCCGGAGGTGGGGCTTTGATCTCAGGAACTGTGAGATCAGCTGAGCCAATCAAGAGTCAGACACTTAACCAACTGAACCCCCCAGGTGCCCCTATTTCTTTAATTTTTAAATGGATACTGAATTTCCATGGGTCAAAAATTCAAGGGGCGCCTGGAGGCTCAGTCAGTTAAGAGTCCAACTCTCAATTTTGGCTCAGGTCATGATCTCACGGTTTGTGAGATAAAGCCCCATGTCTGACTCTGCGCTGACAGTGCAGAGACTGCTTAGGATTCTCTCTCTCTTGCTCTCGCTCTCTCTCTGTCTGTCCCCACCCCCACTGCTCGCTTGTATGTGTGGTCTTTCTCTCTCTCTCTCTTTCTCTCAAAATAAATAACCTTAAAAACAACAACAACAACAACAAAAAACCCTCAAGTTCAGAAAGTATAAAATGAACTCTTCTTCCCACTGGGGAAAATGCCAGTTTCCCTCCAAAATATATCACTATTTTTAGTTTTATGTGAATCTCTTTTGAGTTTTTTAATGTATATACAAGAAAAATGTTAATCTGTATTCTTTTTTTCCTTATAATAAATATGTATGCAGATATAACTGTTCTTGCATGTTTCACTGGAGTTTTGCACCCTGAGTGTCCTGCCCTAGGTGTCCTGAGTGTAGAGTCCTCCACAGTGTGGATTTTACTGATTGCATCCCTGCAGTGTAGTTTCTGTGTTCTTCTGTTTCTGTAAATTGGTAGTTGGATCAAGGCACTATTAGATCTAGGTTGGTTAGATTTTTTTTTTTAATTTTTTTTTTTAACGTTTATTTATTTTTGAGACAGAGAGAGACAGAGCATGAATGGGGGAGGGTCAGAGAGAGAGGGAGACACGGAATCTGAAACGGGCTCCAGGCTCTGAGCAGTCAGCACAGAGCCCGACGCGGGGCTCGAACTCACGGACCGCGAGATCGTGACCTGAGCCGAAGCCGGACGCTTAACCGACTGAGCCACCCAGGCGCCCCTAGATTTTTTTTTTAAGACTACTTCCTAGGTGTTCTTCCACCAGGGGGCAGATAACATCAGGTTCTCATTTTTGTGTGTGTGGCTGCTAATAATTCTATGGTTATATTTTTAACATTTTAATCTTTGCTCAACTTGGAGTTTATCTTGGTGTATGGTGTGAATATTAGTTCCAAATTCACATTTTTCCAGTTGGCTATCCAACTATCCAAACTGTATATTGAATGGTCTTTCCCCACTCACTTATGACGCCATTTTTATCATATATTAAATTCAAAAATGTATCTTGATCTATTTTCTGGACTTTCTATTCTCATATGGATCTATCTGTGTATTCATGGAATAGTTTCATACTGTTTTAATTATTGAGAGTCTATAAAACATCTTAATATCTGGTGGGACTAGTTTTGCCTTATTGCTCTCCTTTTTCAGAGCTTTCCCCACTATTCTTTACTGGAATTGCATTTGGCTTCTAGGAAGTTCTAGAGACTGATGTCTTAATGATGTCACAATTTTCTATCCAAGACTATGGTGTGCCTTTCTACTTGGTCACTTGCCTGTCCTTTAGAAATGTTTTGAAGTTTTCTACATATATTCCTTCATATTCCTATTAAGTTTATTTTATTAGGTATTTTGTTGTCTTGGCCGTTATTGTAATTGAGGTCTTTTTATCCATTATATCTTCTGTTTATTGTTTATGAAAGCCATTGATTCATACTCCATCAGACTTACTAAATTCTTTTCTGTTTTGGTAGTTTTTTAGGTGACTTTTTTGAGTTTTTCATCCTATCATTTGTCAGTAGTGATGGCTTAATCTACTCTAGTCCAGTCTTTTATTCATCCTTCCTTTCTATAGTGTTGTCTAAATCTTCCACTTACTTAACCCTGGTTCAAGCCTGTTTTTTCCTCAGTTGCTAATACTATTTTACCACATAAGTATTTGCTTTCGGCTTAAATCCAGCTTTTTCATCACTACCTGATAGAAGGTGACATATATGCTTCCTTTGCCCTGCAGCTGGGAGGCAGTTGCCATCAACTGATATCAGATCTAGAAAGGGTCAGGTGCCAGAGAATACAAACCTTAGGCCATGTCCCTCTGTCTTCACCTTAGGCTCTTCACACTCATATAAGGAAATTCGGTAAATAGCTCTTCATTTGTGATCTTCTCTCAACGCTGTAATTTTTTTGAATAAAGACATCTTGATTGGGTATTAATCTTTTATGTCTTTCTCTTCTTGATTTTCCCTTCTTTTCTCTTCCCTCCATTTCTCTCTGCCTTCCTGAACCCTTTCCTTCTTTCTTCCATTTCTCTCTTCTCCCTCTTCCATCTTTCTCTTTCCCAAGGTACCCTTTATTCTTTGTATAATACTTGATTTGAGTCTTGTGAAAGAAAAATCTTACAGCTAGGCTTACCCATGATCAAGTAGAAGTATTTAGGACTTTCCTTTAGTTCATCATTGTTAAACGGAGACAGAAATTTTAGGTCAGCTCAGTGGGAGAATCATGTTGAAATATACCTAACCTCCTTTTGGACCTTTAAGGAGTAATTTGAGGGCAAAACATTAGTTACTGCAAAACAATTCTTTGAAGTATTATGGTATATTACAAGGAAATCTCCATTTTTAGGTAGAATTTATTCTTGGAAACCTTATCTCAAGGGGTGCTGTTGTAAGACAAAATCCTGAGTATGGAAAGAAAGCAAGTGTTCTGAGTGCTTTGACTGCTAAGAATTTTTTCTTATCCATTTAGACAATGTTCATTGTCATCAGAAAAATAAATGTGTGAGTGGAGCCCTGAAAGTGAAATAGATAGTACTAAATGAGCAAAATAGACAAATATGAAGCTTTAAGAAGTGGGGCTTTCTTATTCATGTATAGTCTTCTATGAGAACACTGGGCTTTCTACCAAAGTTGGAATTTCATGTTTCATAAGGGCAGAAACCATGTCTCAATCATCTTTGAATTTAAGACTGTGACTGACCCAGAGGAGGCATATTATAAACATTTGATGATGTGGTGAACTAACCTAGACCAGACTGCTGTGGTTTCAATGTTTGTGTTTCCCCCAAATTTGTATATTGAAATCCTAATGCTCGAGGTGATGGTGTTAGGAGGTGGGGCCTTTGGGAGGTGACAAGGTTGTGAGAACAGAGCTTTCCTGAATGGGATTAGTGCTTTTATAGAAGAGACTCCAGAGAGCTCCTTGGCCTCCTCCACCATCTGAGAACAGAACAGGAAGTCTGCAGTCCAGAAGAGAACCCTCACCCCGCCATGCTGGCACCTCATCTCCAACTTCCAGCCTCTAGAACTAAGAGAAATAAATTTCTGTTGTTTATAATCCAGTCTGTGATGTTTTGTTATAGCGGCCTGAGTGGATTAAGACAGACCATCCTATTAGATGGGTACTTTTTTTTTTGTTTTTTGTGTTTTTTGTTTTGTTTTGTTTTGTTTTTTTTTGGATTGCGGAATTTCAGCAGGAGATTGTTAGTTGATTTAGATCACCTTCCAATCCTAGCATTCCACTCACTGCAGGATGGGTGCTGAGAATGAGGGAAGGAGAACAGCAGATACAAGAACTATGAATTCAGTTTTCTTGGCTCTTTTGTGTTCGCTCAGTTAACTTCCATTCTGTAGTGGCCCCAGAGGGCTATAATGTAACAAATTTCATTATGATGATTCTGAGTCAGCAAAAAAATGGGTAAAGTGTGTTTAAATATAGACAGAATTTATGATATACGTTCAGGAAAGTATTCCATTAAAAGCAACAAACATAATGTGAGGGATATACTTTCATTAACTCAAAAAATATGCTCAGATAAACAAGTTGTTGCTGTAACTACTTTTACTGACTTTTGTATGCTGACAACCCATTCTTTTTCTGTCTTAACATTTCTTATGAACATGAGAATTAGGCAGTAATCATAGCTAGACACAATGCACAGGTGCTAGAAAATTTCAGTCCTAGGAGCCAAGAGTAGATTGAATACTTCAGCTTCACAAATAGATACACTAAGAAGGAAAGGTCAAGTGATGGGGTCATAGATGAAAGCAATGGATTGTCAGTAACAGAAAGAAATTTTCTGGCCTCTCTGAATCTATAGACAGTTTCTTAGTCTCCCTTGCCAAAAATTGCTTTGTGATCTCTTTATAAAAAACAGAACCAGATTTTACAGCAGAGGTGGGCAAATTTCTGTAAAGGGCCAGATGGAAAATAAATTGTAATAGAAGAATGATGGACTGAAAACTTGAAGTTCCAGGTTCTTGTTTCCACCTGACCACTATGAGACCTTGGAGTACTCACAGTCTTGGAGCATAAGTTTCTTTATCTGTCCAATGGCAAGTGCACATTACAGAGATGTCATGAGGGTAAAATGAGAAAATAGATGTGAAAAGGGTTTTGAAAGTCATGTTTTCTACCAGTGTCAGAAATTGCAATGTCATTGTGGCAGTGGTGGCACAGGAAAAGTGCTTGCAGGTGTGAGCAAAGTGAATTTCAACGGGAGAAACTTCACCTAGGAGACAAGTTTGTTCAGTACTATGTGAATCGACAGAGGAGGGTCTGTGCGGTGCTGTGTGTGGATTACCAATGGAGAAATAACGCTAGCACATCCCACGGCCAAACTTCATTGAACATAGACTCTGATCCTTTCTTACTGATACACATGCCACCTCATGATCATCATTGTAAGCATCAATTCTAAAAGTACGGCACACTACCTTATGAATAAAGGGAAGTTTGCCTTTTTATAAACTCAGCTCGGGATAAGACATGTACCAGAATCTGGGAGCTCATTTTCATCCCTCTCGCCTCCACTGATGCCCCTGCTCTGTGATTTCATTCTGGACTTTTTATTGTGTCTCTCCAGTACTCAGTTCCTTTATAATGATGGAAAAACAACTACAGGGTAACACTTTGAGCAGTTATTGCCAGCACTAAAAGTATCTTTTGGAAAAAAAGGAAAACATGCCCTCATGTTTGCCCCTGCACTGGGGGTTTACTGCTTATTATTATTTCTTCATATCTCTTATCTTACCTTTAAAACCTAAAAATAGTCTGCCTCCCTTTCCATCTACTCACCACATTAATTGCTCTGGGCAGGAAGAAATTTCTTCAATATGTGTCTTTTTCCTGTTTTTGATTTTTAAGTCCATTACATACCTCAGCTGCTTTATTGTTTAACTTGTTAATCTACCCCTTACTGGTACTAGGAAATGTCCTTGGTGCCACTGAGGAGGAGACTGAGATGATCCTTAGTTCCTTTTATAAAAAGTATGCATAGCTTTTTCTGTATATAATTAACCTTAGGTGGTAATCTGGCCTTTTCCAATTGAATAGAATAGCAGGTGTATGTCAACTGTTTGATTAAAAAAAAAAAAATGTTCTGGGCACTGCTGTCTGTCTGTGCTGGCCTGGCTAGGAAACATAGGGGCATAGGCATTGTTCCTGTAATTGGAGAGCAATAAGTCCACGTGAAAAGCAGTGGATATGTTGGAAAACATTAGACTCCCAAGTCAGAAAATCTGGTTCTGTAGCTAACTTGCTTTGTGGCTTTGCTTCAGCTTCTTTTTCCAGAAAATGAGTGGATTGAATTGGATCGGTGGTTTTCAAAGTTCTCTCTTAAAGATTCTTGACATTTCAGACCTGTTTACTTTAGAGAACTAAGCAGGCAGGGCACTCACTCCCAAAGCCTCTTCAAAATGCTCTATGTCTCTCACTTTTATATATTAGGTTTCCATACGAAATTTCAAATAAAGTCTTCCAGAGCTAAAAATATTTGAAAGCAAGTGAACCAAATGACTCCTGTCATTTTTTTCAATTCTGATTTTCTGTGAATCTGAGACTTTGCCACAAAATATAAGAACATATAAACATATGCCAGGTATGTGACATAGAATTCTGTATTAGTCATTCAACAAGCATTCACAAAATTCCTTGCAGATTGGAGAATGTCATAGCGTCTGATCATCATAACTGTCTTCACTTTGGTACTCCATGGATATATCCATTTGGATAAAAGCGTGTATGAGATTTAGAGTGGTCAGTAGTCCTGGAAAATATAGAAAAGTTTAAAATAAATTGCTAACAGATCCTCCACTTAAAGATAATAACTCTTACATTTCTGATTTATTTTCCTTCCAGGTTATTTTCCTGTATACTGTGATGGTTTAACATAGTTTTAGGGGCGCTTGGATGGGTCAGTCAGTAGGGCATGTGACTCTTTTTTTTTTAATGGATAGATAGATTTAAATTTTAGTTAACATACAGTACAGTATTGGTTTTCAGGAGTAGAATTCAGTGATTCATCACTTACATACAACACCCAGTGCTCATCACAAGTACCCTCCTTAATGCCCATCACCCATCTATCCCCTCTCCCTCCCACCCACATCCCTCCATCAACCCTGTTTGTTTTCTATTGTTAAGAGCCTCTTGTGGTTTGTTTCCCTCTCTCCTCTTCCCCCTCCCCTCTTCCCATATGGTCATCTGTTTTGTTTCTTAAATTCCACATATGAATGAAATCATATGGTATTTGTCTTTGACTTATTTCACTTAGCATACTACATTCTTTATCCATGTTGTTGCAAATGGCAAGGTTTTATTCTTTTTGATAGCTGAGTAATATGCCAGTGTGTGTGTGTGTGTATACCACATCTTCTTTATCTATGGGCATTTTGGGCTCTCTCTATAGTCTGACGATTGTTGATAATGCTGCTATAAACATTGGATGCATGTATCCCTTAGAATCTGTAATTTTGTATCCTTTGGGTAAACATCTAACCCAGCAATTGCTGGGTCATAGGGTAGTTCTATTTTTAGTTTTTTTTTTTTTTAATTTTTTTTTCCACGTTTTTATTTATTTTTGGGACAGAGAGAGACAGAGCATGAATGGGGGAGGGGCAGAGAGAGAGGGAGACACAGAATCGGAAACAGGCTCCAGGCTCTGAGCCATCAGCCCAGAGCCCGACGCGGGGCTCGAACTCGCGGACTGCGAGATCGTGACCTGGCTGAAGTCGGACGCTTAACCGACTGCGCCACCCAGGCGCCCCCTATTTTTAGTTTTTTGAGGAGGAACCTCCATACTGTTCTCTAGAGTAGCTGTACCAGTTTGCATTAGGGCGGGTGACTCTTGCTCTTGGGGTATTGAGTTCAAGCCCCATGTGGGGCATAGAGTTTACCTTAAAAATGTTTTTAAAAATTCAAAAAAATCTACATAGTTTTGAATATATATAGTTTTATATCCTGGCTTTTATTCAATCTTAGAGCATGGATATTTTCTCAAGTGCTATTTCTGCTTTTTTCCTGTGATATTAAAACTCCTATTGTCTGGGGCGCCTGGGTGGTTCAGTCGGTTAAGCGGCCGACTTTGGCTCAGGTCATGGTCTTGCGGTCCGTGAATTCAAGCCCCGCATCGGGCTCTGTGCTGACAGCTCAGAGCCTGGAGCCTGTTTCGGATTCTGTGTCTCCCTCTCTCTGACCCTCCCCCGTTCATGCTCTGTCTCTCTCTGTCTCAAAAATAAATAAACATTAAAAAAAAATTAAAAAAAAAAACTCCTATTGTCTATCTTCTAAAGCTGAATGTATGCACACCCTAGGATCCAGCGTCTCCACTCCTAACTGAATATATAACAGAAGTGCATACATATATTCACTGAAACACATGTTCCGAAATGTTATAGGAGTGATACTAATAGTGGCCTCAAACCAGAAACTACCAAGATGCCTGTATATTGAGATAAATATGTGGATTCACACAAAGAATGCAAAACAGCAGAAATAATGAACAATCCACAACTGGACACAAAGCCAGACATGCAAAAGTGCATGCTCCATGATTCCATTAAAAAGTATAGGAAAAAATAATCTTTACTGTTATAAATCAGGATAAAGGAGCGTAAGAAGGACTTCTAGATGCTGATACTGTTTGATTTCTTGATCCACGTGCTGGTTACACAGTCGTGTTAGTTTGGAAAAACTTACCAAGCTGTACACTTAAGATATGTTCACTTTCTGTATATATATAATACTTTAAAATTTTTGGAAGAACTCCTATAGTTTTCTAAATTATATATGATTCAATATAGTAGTAAAGTGCTGCTGAGTACTTTAAGGATTTGATTGTATTTCACTCATAAATGTAGAATTGAATCTCTTATGAATCCATTTATTAAGCTACCCTTGGATATACTTTAGTGTCACTCTACTTCCCATTATAGCACTTATCACACTATATTATAATTTTCTGTTTTTCTTTTTCCCACACTGGATCATAAATTTCCTGGGGGCAGGAACATTTTTTTAAATTTCATTTTTAATTGGAGTATAGTTGACATACAATATTATTGTTAGTTTCAAATGTACAACATAGTGATTTGGCAATTATATACATTATGCACTGCTCACCACCATATGTGTATCACCATCTGTCGTATACAAAGTTATTGTTACCTGGAGCACCTGGGTGGCTTAGTTGCTTGAGTGTCTGACTTCGGTTCAGGTCATGATTGTGCAGTTTGTGAGTTCGAGCCCCACATCAGGCTCACTGCTCTCAACAAAGAGCCCACTTTGGATCCTCTGATCCCTCTCTCTGCCCTGCTCATGTTCTCTCTGTCTCAAAAATAAATAAACATTAATTTTTTAAAAAGTTATTATTACCTGAGGCATCTGGGTAGCTCAGTTGGTTGAGCATCCAACTTGAGATCAGGTTATGATCTCGCAGTTCATGAGTTTGAGCCCCGCATGGGGCTTGCTGCTGTCAGCACGGAGCCCATGTAGGATGCCCATGCCCCCAACCCCTGTCCCTTCCCTGTTCTCTCTCTCTCTCTCTCTCTCTCTCTCTCTCTCTCTCTCTCTCTCTCTCTTCCTCTTTCAAAAATAAATAAACATTAAAAAGATTTAAAAAAACAAAGTTATTGTCACCATGCAATATTATTGTTTATATTCCTTATGCTGTACTTTTCACCCCTGTGAATTATTTATTTTATACCTCTTAATCCCTTTAGATTTGTACCTCTAATCCCCCTCACCTATTTCTCTATCCCGTCACCTCTGCCCCTCTGGTAACTACCAGTTCGTTCTCTGTATTTATGAATCTGTTTCTGTTTTGTTTTTTAGATTCCACATGTAAGATTTAGTATGGATTTGTCTTTCTCTGTTCTGACTTATTGCACTTAGCATAATGTCCTCTGGGTCCATCCATGTTGTTGTAAAGGGCAAGATTCCACTATTTTTTCTGGCTGAGTAATATTCTATTATATATATCACATCTTCTTTATGAATTCATCTGTTAGTGGACACTTAGGTTGCTTCTATATGTTGGCTACAATAAATAATGCTGCAGTAAACATAAGGGTACATATATTTTTCTGAGTTACTGTTTTTATTTTCTTTAGATAAATACCCAGCAATGGGATTATTGGATCGTATGTTATTTTTAATTTTCTGAGGAACTTCCATACTGTTTTCCATAGTGACTGCAACAATTTACATTTACACCTATAGAGCACAAGGGTTCTTTTTTCTCTACATCCTTGCCAATATCTGTTATTTCTTGTCTTTTTGATACTACCCATTCTGACTAGTGTGAGGTTTTGATTTGCACTTCCCTGATGATTAGTGATGTTCAGCATCTTTTCATGTGTTTCTTGGCCACCTATATGTTCTCTTTGGAAAATGTCTATTCAGGTCATCTGCTCATGTTTTCAGTTGGATTATTTGGGGGTTTTGGTGTCAAGTTGTAGAAGTTCTTTATATGTTTTAGATATTAACTCTTTATCAGATATGTCATTTGCAAATATCTTCTCCTTTTCAGTAGGTTGCCTTTTTGTTTTGTTGATGGTTTCCTTTGCTATGCAAAAGCTTTTGAGTTTGATATAGTCCCAATTGTTTAGTTTTATTTTTGTTTCCTTACCTGAGGAGACATACACAGAGAAATATTGCTAAGGCTGCTATCCAATATATTATAACCTATGTTTTCTTTTAGGAGTTTTATGGTTTCAGGTCTCACATTTAGGTCTTTCAGCAACTTTGGGTTTATTATTCTGTAATGTGTAAGAGAGTGGTCCAGTTTCATTCTTCTGCATGTAGCTTTCCAGTTTTATCGGCACGATTTATTTCAAGAGACTGCCTCTTCCCTATTGTATATTTTTACCTCCTTTGTAATAGATTAATTGACCATATAAGTGTGGGTTTATTTCTGGGCTCTCTGTTTGTTGCACTGGTGTGTCTATTGTTGTGCCAGTAACTGTTTTTATTACTGTAATTTTGTAGTATATTTTGAAATCTGGGATTGTGATTACCTTCTGCTTTGTTCTTCTTTCTCAAGATTGCTTTGGCTATTCAGGGTCTTTTCTGGTTCCATACAAATTTATGATTATTTGTTTTAGTTCTATGAAAGATACTGTTGGAATTTTGACAATAATTGCATTGAATCTTTAGATTGCTTTGGATAGTGTGGACATTTTGACAATAATAATTCTTAGAATTCAGAGCATGGTATATCTTTCCATTTAGTTTTGTCATTTGTTTTTATCAATGTCTTATAGTTTTCAGAGTACAGATCTTTTACCTCCTTGGTTAAATTTATTCCTAGGCATTTTATTCTATTTGATGCAATTACAAATGAGAGTGTTTTTTTTTAATTTCCCTTTCTGCTATTTAGTTATTCTGTTATTTTTTGTTGTATAGAAATGTGACAGATTTCTGTATATTGATTTTTTTTATCATGTTTACTGAATTTATTTATTCTAGTAGTTTTTTGATGGAGTCTCTAGGGTTTCCTATATATAGTATCACGTCATTTGCAAATAGTGACAGTTTTATTTATTCCTTTATAATTTGGATGCCCTTTTTTTTTATCTTGTCTAATCACTATTGCTAAGACTTCTAGTACCTCACTGAATGGTAGTGGCAATAGTAGACATCTTTGTCTTGTTCCTGATCTTAGAGGAAAAGCATTTAGCTTTTTACTATGAATAGCTGTAGGTTTTTCATATAAAGTCTTTCTTATGTTGCAATATGTTCTAAGACCATTTTGCTGAGAGTTTTTATCATGAATGAGTGTTTAAGTTTGTCAAATGCTTTATCTGCATCTATTGAGACGATTATGTGATTTTTATCCATCATTTTGTTAACGTGGTATATATCACTTTCATTGACTTATAGATATTGAACCATCCTTGCATCCCTGGAATAAATCCCAGTTTGTTGTCGTGAATGATCCTTGTAATATATTGCTTAATTTGGTTTGCTAATATTTTGTTGAGGATTTTTGCATCTATGTTTATCCAGGGAAATTGGGCCATAATTTTCTTTTTCTGTAGTACCTTTGGTTTTGGTGTCAGGGTAATATGGGCCTCAGAGATGAATTTGGTTTTTTTTGTTTTGTTTTTTTTTTGTTTTTTTGTTTTTTTTTTTAATATATGAAATTTATTGTCAAATTGGTTTCCATACAACACCCAGTGCTCATCCCAAAAGGTGCCCTCCTCAATACCCATCACCCACCCTCTCCTCCCTCCCACCCCCCATCAACCCTCAGTTTGTTCTCAGTTTTTAACAGTCTCTTATGCTTTGGCTCTCTCCCACTCTAACCTCTTTTTTTTTTTTCCTTCCCCTCCCCCATGGGTTTCTGTTAAGTTTCTCAGGATCCACATAAGAGTGAAACCATATGGTATCTGTCTTTCTCTGTATGGCTTATCTCACTTAGCATCACACTCTCCAGTTCCATCCACGTTGCTACAAAAGGCCATATTTCATTTTTTCTCATTGCCACGTAGTATTCCATTGTGTATATAAACCACAATTTCTTTATCCATTTATCAGTTGATGGACATTTAGGCTCTTTCCATAACTTGGCTATTGTTGACAGTGCTGCTATAAACATTGGGGTACAAGTGGCCCTATGCATCAGTACTCCTGTATCCCTTGGATAAATTCCTAGCAGTGCTATTGCTGGGTCATAGGGTAGGTCTATTTTTAATTTTCTGAGGAACCTCCACACTGCTTTCCAGAGCGGCTGCACCAATTTGCATTCCCACCAACAGTGCAAGAGGGTTCCCGTTTCTCCACATCCTCTCCAGCATCTATAGTCTCCTGATTTGTTCATTTTGGCCACTCTGACTGGCGTGAGGTGATATCTGAGTGTGGTATTGATTTGTATTTCCCTGATGAGGAGCGACATTGAGCATCTTTTCATGTGCCTGTTGGCCATCCGGATGTCTTCTTTAGAGAAATGTCTATTCATGTTTTCTGCCCATTTCTTCACTGGGTTATTTGTTTTTCGGGTGTGGAGTTTGGTGAGCTCTTTATAGATTTTGGATACTAGCCCTTTGTCCGATATGTCATTTGCAAATATCTTTTCCCATTCCGTCGGTTGCCTTTTAGTTTTGTTGGTTGTTTCCTTTGCTGTGCAGAAGCTTTTTATCTTCATAAGGTCCCAGTAATTCACTTTTGCTTTTAATTCCCTTGCCTTTGGGGATGTGTCGAGTAAGAGATTGCTACGGCTGAGGTCAGAGAGGTCTTTTCCTGCTTTCTCCTCTAAGGTTTTGATGGTTTCCTGTCTCACATTCAGGTCCTTTATCCATTTTGAGTTTACTTTTGTGAATGGTGTGAGAAAGTGGTCTAGTTTCAACCTTCTGCATGTTGCTGTCCATTTCTCCCAGCACCATTTGTTAAAGAGACTGTCTTTTTTCCATTGGATGTTCTTTCCTGCTTTGTCAAAGATGAGTTGGCCATACGTTTGTGGGTCTAGTTCTGGGGTTTCTATTCTATTCCATTGGTCTATGTGTCTGTTTTTGTGCCAATACCATGCTGTCTTGATGATGACAGCTTTGTAGTAGAGGCTAAAGTCTGGGATTGTGATGCCTCCCGCTCTGGTCTTCGTCTTCAAAATTACTTTGGCTATTCAGGGCCTTTTGTGGTTCCATATGAATTTTAAGATTGCTTGTTCTAGTTTCGAGAAGAATGCTGGTGCAATTTTGATTGGGATTGCATTGAATGTGTAGATAGCTTTGGGTAGTATTGACATTTTGACAATATTTATTCTTCCAATCCATGAGCAGGGAATGTCTTTCCATTTCTTTAAATCTTCTTCAATTACCTTCATAAGTTTTCTATAGTTTTCAGCATACAGATCTTTTATATCTTTGGTTAGATTTATTCCTAGGTATTTTATGCTTCTTGGTGCAATTGTGAATGGGATCAGTTTCTTTATTTGTCTTTCTGTTGCTTCATTGTTAGTGTATAAGAATGCAACTGATTTCTGTACATTGATTTTGTACTCAGAGATGAATTTGAAAGCATTCCTTTCTCTACTATTTTTTAAAATAGTTTGAGAATAATAGGCATTAATTTTTTTCTTTAAATGTTTAATTTCATTCACTTGTGAAGCCATCTAGTTCTGGACTTTTGTTTGTTGGGAGTTTTTTTATTATTGATTCAATTTCATTACTAATAACTGGTCTTTCCATATTTTATATTTCTTCCTGATTCAGTTGTGGATGTTTCTAGGAGTTTGTCCATTTCTTCTAAGTTGTTCATTTTGTTGGCATATAATTTTTCATAATAGCCTCTTTGTAATCTTTCCTATTTCTGTGGTGTTAGTTGTAGTCTCTTTCTTTCTGATTTTATTTATTTGCATCCTCTCTCTCCCTGCCCCCTCTTTTTTTTTTGATGAGTGGTTAAAAGTTTATCAATTTTGTTGATCTTTTCAAAGAACCAACTCCTGCTTATATTGATCTATTCTATTGTTTTTTTAGTCTCTATTTCATTTATTTCCTCTCTTATCTTTGTGATTTATTTCCTTTTACTCACTTTGGGTTTTGTTTGTCTTTTTCTTGTTCCTTTAGGTGTGGGGTTAGATTGTTTGAGATTTGTTTGTTGTTTCTTGAGGTAGGCCTGTAACACTATAAACTTCACTCTTAGAATGGCTTTTGCTGCATCCCAAAGATTGAACTGTTGTGTTTTCATTTTCATTTATCTCCATGTATTTTTTTTATATCCTCTTTGATTTCTTCATTGACCCTTAATTGTTTAATAGTATGTTTTTTAGCCATGTTTTTGTGCTTTTTCCAGTTTTTTTTTCCTTTGTAATTCATTCTAGTGTCATAACCTTGTGTTTAGAAGAGATGCTTGATATGATTTCAGTCTTCTCAAATTTATGATTCTTGCTTTATGGCATAACTTGTGATCTCTCTTAGAGAACATTTCATGTGTACTTGAAAAGAATCTGTATTCTGTTTTTGGATAGAATATTCTATATATATATGTCTGTTAAATCTATGTCTAATGTGTTTTCAAAGCCAGTTTTCTCATTTATTTTCTACCTGGGTGGATCTAGCCATTGATATAAGTGGATGTTAAAGTCCCCTACTAGTATTGTATTGTTGTCACCTTTCCCTTTGTGTCTGTTAATGTTCATTTATTTTTTAAAAAAAAATTTTAATGTTTAGAGTGAGAGAGAGAGAGAGGGACAGAGTGTGAGTGGGGAAAGGGCAGAGAGAGAGGGAGACACAGAATCCAAAGCAGGCTCCAGGCTCTGAGCTGTCAACACAGAGCCCGATGTGGGGCTTGAACTCACAGACCATGAGATCATGACCTGAGCCAAAGTCGGAAGTTTAACCGACTGAGCCACCCAAGCACCCCTAATATTGCTTCATTTAGGTGCTTTCATGTTGGGTTCATACATACATAAAATTGTTGGATTGATCCCTTTTTCATTATATAAAGCCGTTCTTTGTCTCTTGTGGCAGCCTTTGTTTTCAAGTCTATTTTTTCTGATACAAGTATTGCTACCCTGGTTTTTTTTTTTAGCTTCCATTTGCATGTAAAATGTTTTTATATCCCTTCATTTTCAATGTCTATGTGTCTTTATGTCTGAATTGAATCTCTTGTAGGCAGTATATAGATGGGTCTTGCTTTTTATCCATTCAGTCACTCTGTGTCTTTTGATTTGGTCATTTAGTCCATTTACATTTAAATTATTGACTTATTGCTGTTTTGTTAATGGTTTTCTGGGGTTTTTGGTAGTTATTCTCTCCTTTATTCTTCTCTTCCCTTGTGTTTTGGTGAGTTTTAGTGCTATGTTTTAATCCCTTCCTCTTTACGCTTTGTGTATTTATTACAAGATTTTGGTTTGTGATTACTATGGGGTTTATATGTAGCACCCAATGTATGTAATGGTCTATATTAAGCTGATGACCACTTAAGTTCGAACACATTCTAAAAGCAGTACATTTTTACTCCTCCCTCAGTGTTTTATGTGTATGACATAATTTACATTTCAAAATTTTTTTTATCTCTTAACTATTGTTTGTAAATATAATTGATTTTACTACTTGTTTCTAATCTTCATACTAGCTTTGTAAGTGATTGATCTTTTACACTGTATGTTTGGTTTTATCAGTGAAATGTTTTTCATTTCATCATTTTCTCTTAAATTTATTCATTTATTTTGAGAAGATAGAATGTGGGGGATGGGAAGAGAACGAGGGAGAGAGAATCCCAAGTAAGTCTTGCACTGTCAGTGTGCAGCCTGACGTGGGACTCCATCTCAAGAACTGTGAGACCATGATCTGAGCCAAAATCAAGAGTAGGATGCTTAACCAACTGAACCACCCAGGTGCCTCCTTTTCATAATTTTGATAAATTCATAATTCTTTTACTTCTAGCTATAGCCTTTACTTTTTTGCTTAAAGAAGCTCCTTTAACATTTTTTGTAAGGCTGGTTTACTGGTGATGAACTCCTTTAACTTTATTTTTTGTCCTGGAAACTCTATTTCTCTTTCAATTCTTAATGATAACCTTGCTGAGTAGAGTATTTTTGGTTGTAGGCTTTTTAATTCTTTTTAGCACTTAGACTATATTGTGCCACTCCATCTGTCCTGGAAAGCTTCTTTTGAAAAAATCAGCTGTTAGTCTTAACGGGATTTCCTCTCATATGTAACAATGCTTCTCTCTTGCTTTTCTCTTGTTGCTTTTAAGATTCTCTCTTCATTTTCAACTTTTGACATTTAATTATTGTGTTTTGGTGTGGGTCTCCTTGTATTCATCTTGTTTGGTGCTGTCTGTGCTTGGACCCAGATGTATGTTTCCTTCCATAGGTTAAGGAAGTTTTCAGCTATTATTTTTTCAAGTAAGTTTTCTGCCTCTTTTTCTCTCTTTTCTCCTTCTGGGACCCCTGTAATGTATATGTTCCTACTCTTGATGTTGTCCCAGAGATTTCTTATCCTCATTAAATTTTAGTTTTCCTTTTTGCTATTAAGCTTGGGTACTTTCCACCAGTCTGCTTTCCATTTCTCTAATTCTTTCTTCTGCATCTGATGATCTGCTGTTGATTTACTCTAATATGTTTTTCATTTCATCTATTGTATTGTTCATCTCTGATTAGTTCTTTTTAGTATATTCTAACTCTGTTGAAACTCTCACTGAGTTCATCCACTCCTCTCTCAAGGCTGGTGAACATCTTTATGACCATTACTTTGAGCTCTATCAGCTAGATTGCCTATCTCTCTTTTGTTTAGTTGTGTTTTTTTTTTTTTTCCTGAAGTGTGTTCTTCCATTGGAACATATTCCTCTGTTTCTTCATTTTTTTTCTTTCTGTTTTTTCCCCCCACGAATTAGGTGGAATAGCTGCCTCTCCCAGTCTTGAATGAGTGAGGTTGTGTAGGAATGTGTCCTGTGTAGATTGCATGTGCCTGACAACTTTGGCTGGCTGAGTAGAGCTGGAGTAGACAGGGCTGAGAGGTCCTGGTGTGCCCCATATTCAGGCCACCCTGGTAGGACAGCTGGAGCTGGAGTCAGTGTGGGCTGAGATAATCTGTGCAGGGGACTCCCTGGAGGGACAACTAAGGTGGGTACAGGCCAGAGCTGCCTTGTGGGGATAGCTGGAACTGGGCTAGGATCCCAGGGTTCACTGTGGTGGCCCTATTAGGTTGACTAGGGCATCTAATTCTGCTCCCTCTGTGTTATAAAGGAGGAGAAGGTACATAAACAGGAGTGCTCACCAGTTCCTTTGGCTGTAGAGAGAGTGAGAAGTCCAGTAGTTTCTCTACTGTTTGGTAGATGCTCTAGGGTTTGTAACTGGATTTTGCTTCATTTATAGTTTAGTTTCTGGGGCACCTGGGTGGCTCAGTTGGTTAAGCAACCAACTTTGGCCTAGGTCATGATCTTTCCAATCCCAAGTTTGAACCCCGCACTGGACTGTGTGCTGGCAGATTAGAGCCTGGAGCCTGTTTCAGATTCTGTGTCTCCCTCTCTCTCTCTGCCCCTTCCCCACTCATGCTCTGTCTCTCTCTCAAAAATAAACATTAAAAAAGATTATAGTTTAGTTTCCCTTTAAACCACTGGGGTTTTTTTGTTCGTTTTTGTTTTTTTTTTTTTCCTGTGTCCTAGGTCAGGTGAATCTGTGCTTGGCTTCTCAGTGATATCCTACCTATTGTGGGTTGTAGGGTGGGGGTGGAGTTCCTGCTATTACCATGTCTCCATCTCTCCTGTCCTTTTCTTTGTGGTCCCTCTGTCTTTTGTTGTGCAGAAACTGTTTAATCAACCTTCGGTTCTTCTTCAGGAGGAATTGCTATATATGTAGCATAGAATCTGTGTGTCCATGGGTAGAGATGAGTTCAGGATGTTCCTACACCACCATCTTGGACCAAATTTCTAGAACATTGTTATGTCCTTAGCACCTACTGGGTACTCAAGTACTTGTTGAGTGCATAGGATGAATACTCCATATAAGGAAGATCTGTGAATGGGGGCACTGTCCTGGGCTCCTGGTGGACATTCTGGTATTTTATTTATGATCTGCCAAGGTGATGCCCTCCTTCTGAGTTTGCATACTTTTTATATAGAAGATAATTGCAGTTAAAGAAATATGCTCTAAATTGCATTAAAAATAATGGTGTAAGAACTGCAATTGGAATCCTATCAGAGCAGCACTCTACTTTCTCCTTTTATAATCTTTTATTTCTTTAAAAACTTTTTTTAATGTTTATTTTTGAGAGAGAGAGAGAGACGAGCATGAGTCGGGGAGGGGCAGAGAGAGAGAGAGAGGGAGACACAGAATCCGAAGCAGGCTCCAGGCCCTGAACTGTCAGCACAGAGCCTGACGCAGGGCTTGAACCCATGAACTGCAAGATCATGACCTGAGCCGAAGTTGGACGCCTAGCTAAGCCACCGGGTGCCCCTATAATCTTTTATTTCTTGAATCAGATCATCCACTAATTATATGTAACTAGATTATATCATCTGCCTTTACTTTGCTAATGTATCATTAGTATGGTCCCTGTATCAGTTAACTTAAAATAGACTTTAAAATATATAGGAAAATAAGGGAGGAAAAAAGAAAAAAGAAAAATATCCTTCATACATACCTTGAAAAAACATTAGTGAATAATAATATAGCGTGCTGGTATTATAAAATCAACAGTGGGATCTCATAGGAGGCCCTGGCAAACCTCCACATAAGCTACACAAATGACAACAGCAATATATATAACCATATCACACATTAAGATGATAAAGTGCAAATTGTTCAATACAAATCATTGTATTGCTATACAAATTGTGTGCTATACAAATTTGGTACAAAAAGAGCTAGAAGAAGCAGCTACAAATCAGCAGCTGGTTTGTATGCAAAACTAATGATACAGTAGAGATAAATATGATCTCTCTTAACAGTGGCATCTTTCTGGAGTAAAATTTGCTGGTGTGTAAAAATGTGTTAAAATCTGGCTGTTCTTTGACCCAGAAATTTAGTTTTTCATACTTTACATCCAGGCAGCTGTAAAATTGATCCTCCAATGATTAATTTGCTAAAGAACTTTTATTGAATAAACACTATATCTCTTAAGGAAATACTTAAGAATATGCAAAAAATTTAGTAGTGCTGTTTATTAGACCTAGAGTAGTCAGATTCATAGAAAGTAGAATGGTGGTTGCCAGGGCCATCAGGGGAGGTAGGAATGGGGAGTTATTGTTTAATGGGTACAGAATTTCAATTTGAGATGATGAAAGGCATTGAAACTGGATGGTGGTGATGGTTGTACAACATCGTGAATGTACTTAATGCCACTGAACTGTATACTTAGGCATGCTTAAAATAGTAAATTTTATGTGTATTTTACCACAATGAAAAATATATAGTATATGTGTAATAAATGTTTTGAATGAATAAATGATTTAAAAATCAATAGGGTTTGATACGGTGAAGAAAAGGTAGGGGCAAAGGTGACTATGAGGTTTAAAGTTGTAATTGTGCTATTGACAGAAACTGGGAAATCCCTGTGCAAGGATGTTGATTGATTTGCTTTCATGACATAATCATATATGACATATAATATATATATATGACTAAGTCATAGATATGAGTCATAAATACATATGAAGTAGAAAAGTTTTGGTAGACAGAACTTAGGTGGAAGATAAAGGATATAAAAATACAGACTTAGAAATTATAGTGATAATATTAAAGCCAATGGAGTCCTCTGATTTCCTCCCAAGCACTACATAAGGAATTAGTTGCATAATGCCCTCTGCTCTACCCTCTGATCTTGTTCATAGGGTAGAGTCCTATCTGGTTAAGGGCATGTTTTCAGCAATTTATTCACATTTGTATACTTATGATAAAGTTGACTTTTTAAACTGTAGATTTTGAAATAATTAAAATGCCTCATCCTATTTTCATTGATATATAAAAATGCAAGCTTATGTGCTTGAAAATATACAATGGGAATGGGAGAAGAAACTTTAAAAGCTCTTATTAATTCATATCTAACCAGATGCCATAAAGCAATAAATCTTGGGTATTTGTCAAGTCAAGGCTTTCATCAAAGACAGATGAGATATCTAAAGCCCGAGCCGCCTGGATTTGCATAGCCCAAAAGTTTCTCTTTAGTAACAATGAAATATTATAGAACTTAGAAACTTTCATTTTGTGAGATGCCTATAGAAAGATTATTTTGAAGGTTACTTTTATTTCCTTAAAGGAACAAGAAATAGATTAGCATGTTTTATAGTGCTACAGACTCATTGTATACCAACTCACATCTCCATCAGAAAAGCTCAGTTCTTTGAGGAATGGAATTGCTTATTTTGAACAAAGGTATCAGACCACTTGTCTAGAACTCACAATTGAACAAATATACAGTCTCTCTGGACAATGGCAGCAAAGGAGTAATTTATGTTTGTACTTCAAGTGCTTAGTATAGAAAGAATAGTCCTGTCCAGATTAGTGTCTTCAACCATGCCCACACCCACAAATGCTAATCATTGACAGGGTGTTGAGGTTTTAAGACAAAGGTCTAGGCAGCCATAAAGGAAAAGATTAATAGATTTGACGTACAAAATTTAAAACTGTAATGCTGCAAAATATGCCATGAGAAAAGTTTAATGGCAAATAGAAAAAATAATTGTAACATATGACAAGTGATTTATATCCTAAATATATGAAAAAGTATATAACATTGAGACAGTTTTCCACCCGTGAGAGAGAGAATGTGTTGCTTGTAAGGGTGCAGGGAAATTGCTGGTGGAAATATGAATTGCTGTGTTCCTTTTGGAAAGTAATCTAACAATGTATATTAAAAACCCAGCAAACCCATTCTTGAGAGTTTATGTTACAGAAATAGAAGCATCAGTGCCTGAAGATATTTAAACCAAAATATTTATTTTAGCATTGCTTGTAGTGATATAAAAGAAAAATCTAGTACAACCTGAATGTCCATCAGTGGGAGAAAAGTTTGAATAAGTTATGGTAAGCTATTAGAAGCAATGAGTTAAATACAGATCTATGACATGGAGAGATATGATATGATATATAGATATCTGCAATAATTATGAGACCAAAAAGCAAATTGCAGAGTTTATAATGTAAATAATTTGTAGAGTATAATTTTTGTTAAAAAGAAAAACAACTAATATGCTTTAATATCTTTGCATAAATAAAACATTTAAGGAGAGCTGGACATGAACCAGTGATGTATATGCTTAACCTCATTTTTACACCTAAGGTCGATTTATTTGCACATAGGTCCTATAAAAATTATAAGAAAATGGACCTTGGGTGCAAGGAATTAGATTAATTACATTTTTTGATGCATGATTTACTATCATGAATGCATCACTTTTTTGTGTTGCTGCCTAGTGATTGTGTGAATATAAAATATTTAATCAGTTGCTAAACATTTTAGATGGTTTCAAAACATTTGGCTTTATTAATAATGTTCTAGCTATTTTTGTATATTTTCTAAATATTTTCTTGGCACAAATGTCTAGAACTGAAATTGCTAAGTTAAAAGATATCTATATCTATACATATTTATACATCTCTATATACATATCTATCTATCTATCTATCTATCTATCTGTCTTTCATCTGTCTACATCTTTATCTATCTATATGTAGGGATATAGATATCTTTTAACCCAAGAGTATATATAACTTTCTAGTTATCAATTGCTATGTAACCAACTACCCCAAAGCTTAGTACTTCTAACAACATTTATTTTACTCTTGAATCAGCAAACTGAGCAGGGCCCACTTAGGATAGCTTATTTCTGTCCTGCTTGACATGGGCTGGGTTGGCTCGAGGGTGGGAGGCTGTAATCTTCAAAGGCTCTTTTACTCACATGTGTGGTGCTTGGGCTGGGAAGAGTCAAAGAGTGGAGCTAGCACAGCTAGGACTCCTTAAGCACCATTCTCCATTTGTATGTGGTATCTCTCTAGCATGTTGATTTCAGGGTAACTAGAGTTCTTCCATGCAGCTTAGGGAAGCCCAGTGGAAGCAGTGTCACCTTTTCTAACTTAGCCTTGGAAACCATGCACCATCACTTCTATTATACAGGTCTCTCCAGGGCACATAGACACCTACTCTCAATGGAGTAGCATCAACATCATGTCGTAGGAAGATCAGATGGGATTATGGACTCTATTGGTGTGGCTGTCTTTGAAAAATATAATCTGCATCATACTTTTTCAGACTTTTGATACATATTGCTAAATAGGCATTCCATATATTGTACAGTAATGAAAATTATTTTTCTTGAAACTGCTAAACAAGGATATTTTTTTTCCATCTTTGCCAATCTGACCTGCAAAGATAGTGTCTCATTTTTTAAATTTACTTTTTTGGTTACTACTGAAGTTTGTATGTATGTGTGTGTTTGTGTTTGAGCTGCTGGTTTACATCTTTTGCAGAAATAATAATTTAGCTTAGGATTTGAAATTTTGAATTAGAGTCTTAGGGAGCAATTAGTTCATACTCCTCTTTTTACTGATAAGGAAACTGAGTCACAAAGAACCCCAAGTTCAAAGTTCTGTAAACTCAAGCAAAGCGTATGTCAGGTAATTCAGCACTTTGAATAGATACTAAATACTTTGGATAGATTTGGCAGTGATTAAACATACTTTGCCATTGGGAACTGTAGTGTATTGAAAATAACATTCTGGTAGTAGTCTTATAATAAGGAACCCTTTCTCCATAAAGAGGATCCCTACCCATATACTCTCCCTTAGAAAAGTTTTCAGTTGTACTTCAAAGTGTATCCCCAACAAAATTGTATATGATTAACAAATGCCGTTTTGTTTCTACTTGCTCAGCAATGAATGAAGCATCGCATTGGGTCCCGTATATACAGTGGTGCTCAAAACGGATTCTCTGCCATCATGGAGCCTTTTCTCTCCTGGTAGCGATGGACGTTAAACAAACAGTCAAATAAATATAAAACTCCAAGTTGCAGTGAGTGTCGTGAAGAAAAAGTGTAGAGTGCATGAGAGCAAGCACAAAGTAGGGGATCTATTTAAATACCCATCAGGAAGTGACATTTCAGCTGAAACCTGAAAGATGAGTAGGAGATATCTAGGCAAAAGTTAGGGGAAGGGTTTCCATTGAGGAAGCACAGACCCAAAGAAAAGAGGAAATGTGGTGTGTTTGAGGAGCTGAAAGGAAACCAATGTGACCCCAGGAGAGTGAGCAAGGAAAGATGAGGTTTGGAGAGGCAGGCAAGGCCAGAGCAGGTGGGCTAATAGTAAAGATTGTGGACCATAGCTGACCTATCTTGTTAAAACGTGTAAATAGGTTAGAATCATCTAGCCACAAGTGAGAGTGTCAGCATCAAGTGTGCTGATGTGGATAGGCAAGGATTTGACAAATATTTTCAGGTAGGAGTTATTGGACTTCTTCACATTTCAGTACTGTCCTTGATTCATTATATTTCATAGGATGGTGGAGTGGTTAGCTGTTTTCTTAGTGTCCTCTTCTCATTTCAGCCCTAACATGTCAAAGTGACTTCAGTATGGTCACATAGCTATCTAGAGTGAAATGTGGTTTTCTAGTCCGATGCTCTATTAGGCAAGAAAGGAAAAGACACCTTCTAACATTTTTCTGACTCCTCTTTGACTTCTCATCACTTGCTGAAGCAGAGGAGAAATAGCATGATGAAGGCCTAGGGTTTTTCAACAGAACAGAATTGAGTGGGGTTGGAGCAGTTTAGATGGAAATGGGAATATCTAAGTCCTTTGTTTTTCAGACTTTATATTCTTATGCTTGTATCAAAACTTCCTATTTTATCTGCTACAGTCCCCTGAGAAAGAAATTCTTTGTCAGAAAAATTGCTTTCCATGAGAGAGAAATAAAAGTATCTTTGGACTAGCACCCTTATTTAATTAAATTGGTTCGGATCCACAAACATATATGGAGAACCCACTATGTATCAGGCACTGTGGTGAACTGACATCATCCCATTTATCCCTCACCACAGCCTTGTGAATTGGTGTCATCATGCTTAGTTTACAGATGTGGAAATTGACCTTTAATGTAAAATGTCAATGTCTATTCTCTGTTTTCATCAAAGAATGATAAGGAGAGCCATCAACATATCCCTTTCCCCCAAGTTTAGCTAAAATGAGCAATGGCCTAAATGCCATCTAAATGTGTTTAAGCAGAACTGAACCTGAAGCAGATTCAGGTCATCTTAACAGCTTAAAAAAAGAAAAGAAAAAAGAAAGAAAGAAATTTACAAATAGCATGGATATTGTTAGGTTAAATAGAGCATTGCAGAAAAAGTCAGCCACCATCAGAGTCAGTTAGCATTCAGCTTCAGGATCTCTTGGACCCCACCCTCACTCCCTGCCCTACTCTCCTAATGTGTTAAGAACACCAGACCACAGTAAAAGTCTTTGTCTTATAATTACCTCAAAACTTACAGACTTCTGGAATAAAAACACTTTTTAAAGGACAGATGGACATCAACTCTGTTGATGTTTATATGTGAAATAAATCAGATGAAAGTTGTGAGAAATTTTTAAACCTATGACTCTGTAGGAGAAGAAAACTTTCTCCCTTCTACATTCTTTGGCTGGTCTCATGATTAAATTGACATAAGCAGTTTAACAAGAGAAAAACATTTAATTTTGTACATATGGGAACCTATACAAATAAGAGATTCAAAGAAGTAACCAAAGCAGGCAGCTTTTATACCTTTCAAACAAAGAAACAATAGATTTTTAAAGAATTAAAACACAAAGAATTTTGGGCCTGGGGTAATAAATTAGGGAGGAAGTAACAAGGTTTGTTTATATAGGTTCCTTGGCCTTGAATTCCCTATCTCTGGTGATAAGGACGTCTTCTACCCACCTGTCACAGGGAGGGTACCTTTCAGATGGGAGATAGATTTCCTACTTTCCAGGAGACAAAGGATGGTCAGAGTGTCACTGTTGCACTGGCTATTTCTTAAGGAACTTTAATTCAAAGTGGCATATTTTGGGGTGGCATATTTTGCTCCCCTCAACTCTTACTACAGAACTTTTTAAAAGCAATTAAATTTTAATTCTAGATATATTAATTTCATTTATTTTTTATTATTTATCCGTATACTCATCCATCTATGACCTGGGCACATACTAGGTTCTAAGAATATAGAACTATACAGCATAATATTCATTTGTTAATTATGTATACCCTTCTTTAAACGATCTATGAATGACATGATTCCCAATCTCAGAAAGTGGTGAAGATTGACAAGGGTGTGGACAGTAAATACCCTGATAGAGATATGCCAAAGATCTGCCATACCACATGGTAGTTGGGGAAGGGAGTACCTAACACAGACAAAGTTAGGGAAATAGGGCACCCCCCAAGAGAGAGTCCCTGGAGGAATAAATTAACTACACAAAAACCATCACTGCAGTTTTGCTCAGTGTGTGTGTTTTATATTTTGCTTTGTTTGCCTCTTTCCTTTGCTAGTTTGGTGTCATGATTAAATTGACATGGTTGGAGACCAGCCATAATTTTCAGCAGGGTGTAGGTGGATGGGCTCAATCATAGAGTTGCTCTTCCATTTAGCCAGCTGCATGCCTGATCTTTAAAAAGAAGATTCTTATATTGTGTCTTCTACTCCTTCAGCCTATGCGTCTGCATCTCAGAAACTTATTCATATGTTGCCCCCCAAGAGTTCCATTAGTGCAGCTGTGATTAAGTCCATCTGCATATCCACCATGGGCTTGGGAGACATCCTGCCTGCCACACTGTCAGCATGATGGATGGCCCAGCATCATGGCAGCTGCGGTGGATGAAAGCAGTAAAGGAGCTCAAATCTTCCAGTCAGCTGTTCAGCCTGCAAGTCAAAGTCCACGTTGGAGTAGTTGCTGTTTTCTTCCATGTATCTGGTTGACATATGGAAAAGGGCAGGCTATAGCCCAAAGTGCTCACAAAATTTTCCTACCCTCTATGGCTTTTCTCTCCAATGTGACTGATCATTATAGGGTTTTTGTGTTTTCTGGGTCCATTAACCCTCATTTTTAACCTGGATGACTTTCTCTCCATTAGAACCAAAGAGCTTTGACTAAGACAAATACTCAAAGCACAAATTTTTGCATCGTTTTGTCCAACCAGCAATCCAATTGCTTAATTTTCCAAGGTAAATTTTTATTTCTGAAGTTTCATTTAATTGAGGCTTATAGAAGACATTTTCTGTGCTTGGCTTGGTTAATATTGAGTCACTATGGGAAAGAGTGAATAAAACTAACCAAGGTAAATGATCTCTCTGGATTCCTTTGCCCTTGATTTCATTGAGGCACTTATATTTCCAGTTGGAAATCAGCATCTCTCTTATTCACTCAGTAAGTGAATGTAT
Organism: Prionailurus viverrinus; assembly: GCF_022837055.1. Taxonomy (NCBI): domain Eukaryota; kingdom Metazoa; phylum Chordata; class Mammalia; order Carnivora; family Felidae; genus Prionailurus; species Prionailurus viverrinus. The sequence goes on along the minus strand of NC_062564.1, from coordinate 161,048,541 downwards.
AACTAGCAACTGCTATGTTCAGGCATGGTTTATAGATGCTAGGAATGTGAAGATAAATAAGACATGAACCTTGCCCTCCAGGAACTCACAGTTTAGTGGGAGAGATTGACAAATAAACTAGTGATTACAATATTATAAATGCTATTTAGAAGGAACACTGGGTGTTGTGGAAACACACAGGTGCAGCACCTGATCAGCTTTTGGGGGAGCTCTGGGAAGCAGTTAAGGAAGACTTCTTGTAGGAGCTGACAATTGAAAGGAGTCTTGAAGGATCAGTGTGAGTTAGCCAGAGAAAGAAGCTGAAGGAGGACACAGTGTGTACATGGCATAACATGAGCAAAAATAGGAAAAGAGTCTAATTCTTTAATGCCAAATTATAAAGTTTTCATGTAAACTTTTATTCCTACAATTCTTTCAGAATAAAGAGAGTTGCCTTACATTCAGGTATTAAAAACCCTTTTATATTATAGGGTACTATTTTAAATTATACTTTTTTGAGAGAGAGAGAAAGAGAGAGAACAAATGAGGGAGGGATAGGAAGAGAAGGAGAGAATCTTAGGCAGGTCCCACACCCAGCATGGAGCCTGAGGAGGGCCTCAACTTAGGACCGTGAGGTCATGACCTGACAGAAACCAAGCGCTGGACACTTAACTGACTGAGCCACCCAGGAGCCTATAATTACACTGTTTTGAACCACAAACATTTGTTTAGGAAAGACACAATAGCTTGGAATCACCTCTGTCACTGCTGGTTACAGAAGTCATCTGACAAAAGAAACAAATTCAATATAGATTTTGTGTAAGTATGGAGAGGGTGGGAAATGACTTCACAACTGCAAGTCTTGGATATCATTGTAAATAAGCCTTTTAAAGATCACTTGAAAATGAAATACAATTAGTGGTTACTTTGTGGAGATCATAAATATACACCCACAGGATGAATGGAAAAATAAAACTTATTTTAAGCAAATGGACATTTGTGGTTTGAGATAAAATTTCCAGTGATAACATCATATGCAGATGAAAAAAAATTTTCCATTTTCAAGGTAGTAAAGCCATTTTCACTTCCTTCTCCTTTTTCAAATCCCTTAAATAATGAAGAGAACAAGAAACAGAAATTCAGACTTCATCTTTGATGAAGGTAGATGTATATAACCCTGAACTAGAATTTATGAAGACTAAAAAGTAGCAGAGGAATGGTAAGAGAACATCAAAGTGAAATCTAAGTTCTTGCCCTGCAGGTATTCAGAGAACCCCTGAAAAGCTCAGAAATAAAGACATCAGAGACCACAGGAGGCAAGGACTGGGTTGGGAGACCAAGAGGAAGGCTTTTAGGAGAAAGTCTGTCCAAGGAGCAGTTGTTCCCCAGTTCTGTCCCACACAGACAGGTAACCAGGCCTCTCCTATACACCAAATAAAATCAGTTTATTCTCTAGGAAGTCAACCAGAGGACCACCAGACTCTGAGATATCAGGCACAGAGGAGGTAGGAATGAGAAGCCCTAATTTATGCATTTGACAGTGAATACCAGTAGCCTGGATATGCCAGGTAAGGGGTTGGTAGATTCACTCCTAGAGAAAAGGAACTATCCTGGAGAAAAACCTAGAGATACGGACATTTGAAAGTCCCCTTTTACTAACAGAGCCCTCCCAAGTTTTGACAAGGAACGTGACTACCTAGAGTCTACATTTCCCAGGCTCTCTTGCAGTGAGTGTGACTACTAACTAAATTCTTTTTTAAATACTTTTTTTATTAAAATTTTTTTCAAGGCTTATTTTTATTTTTTATTTTTTGAGAGGGAGACAGAGTGTGAGCAGAGGAGAGGCTGAGAGAGAGGAAGACACAGAATCTGAAGCAGGCCACAGGCTCTGAGCTGTCAGCACAGAGCCTGATGCAGAGCTCAAACCCATGAGCTGTGAGATCATGACCTGAGCTGAAATCAGACGCTTAACTGACTGAGCCACCCAGGCGCCCTACTACTAACCAACCAAATTCTTATTTACAGTGTGAGCAGCTTCTTCAGCTCTCTTAAAAGAAATTTGCTTGTCCTCCCCTTTCTCTAACTTCTTCCAAGGATAGGATGTGGATGTGCTGCTGAGGCAGCCCTAGCCATGTGGACAAGGAAGACACTCTGAGGGTCAGTGGAGCAGCAAGATAGAAAGAACAGAAAGAGCAGCAGATTGTCTAGCACTACCCATCAACTATGGAATGTTAAAAAGAGAAAGAAATGAATTCCTGACTTGTTTGAGCCACTGTATTTGGGGACCTCTTTGTTGTAGCAACTTAGCCTGTAACCTAACGAATACACTTTGTGTATTAAAAACAATGAAAAAGACCAACCTGTCTTTTTGCCCAAATACTCTATGGTGAAGTCTACCAGTTCATATCATATGCCAGATTCAAAACAGCTTTTTAGTGCTTCATTATTAAATATGAATGGACAGCTAAGAATCACTAGACATTTGATTAAAGCAACCAGCATGAAAGGCAGAAACCAGAGTGAAGAAACAGGAAGTAGGAACTCAAAGGAATCAGAAGCAATGCAAGGAGCCAAAGAAAACTTCAAAGAAAACATAGTTAAAACCTCAGGGAGATAAGAGAAAGATACGACCTACATGAAAATAGAGTAGGATGCTGTTCGTTCAGAGAATAAGAATGAACTCTTAGAAATTAATCATTTAAGAAGCAGACAGTTCAATAAAAGTGTTGGAAGATGAAACTGTAGATATTTCCTGGAAAGTAAAATTAAAAAAACAAGAAGATGGGCAATAGTGAGAAAAAACTAAGGAAAATGGAGATTATTCCATTAAGTCCAACATATTACTAACACGTTTTGAATGACTGAGAGGATGAAATAATGAATGAGTCTGTCAAAGAAATTATTAAAAAGTTTGTATATTATTGATTTATAAAATGTCCAAGTTGAATAATAGTGTTTTCAAATTAACATATTTAATTAAACACATGCATAATTAAATTAATATATATTTTAAGAACACACTTGACTATATTTCAACTATATCCCTAAAATATTGTGCATGTAAATTGACCAGGAAGTCTTACAAGACTCTTTGGCTGGAGACAGGAAGGTAGTCTCACTGGGAAAATGGGAATGTGCCTGAGATTCAGGACCACCTTGAATTTGATGTGTTCTGGAAACTGTAGAAGGTTCTGAAGGCAAAAAACATTGAATGTGAAAGGGAGAGATCACCCTGGCTCCTATCAAAATTCACACAGTGATGGTTCCCCCAAACTAGGATGGGGGTTCATATGCTGGCAGTGATGTTCTAGACCTGATAATGATTGCCAGATTTCTGACATCAGTGCCTGAATAGCTAATGGTGCCATTTCCTGAAGTAATCATAAGACGTTACACATTTAAGAAAGAATATGATGATTTTTGCTTTAGACTTACTGAGTTTGAGGTATCTTTGGAGCATCCAAGTAGAGGTCTACTCTACAGATCTGAAAAACAAAAACTTTTATTAGCTTTTTGCTTTTTGAAAATTATTATTACTCCCTTAGACAGAACTGGTGTTCAACTAGTATATATTGGTATAGCTGTATTGGTTGCTAAAATTTTGAAATACCTTGTACTCATTTGTGAATCATCACTTCTTCTAAAACCCCAAATGCTGCCCTTCCCCATACCCTAGCTATTCTATCCCATTCAATCCTGTTTGCATGTTACTGTCCTGCAGTCCAGTAACTAAAGGGTTAACACCTGGCCTAGAAGTGGGTCTCCAAGACCCTGTTCCAGCCCTGCAGCTGCCCTGTCTGCTCTAATTGTTAAAGTTTTTAATTGAACTCCTGCTCACGGCTCATGAAGGCTGAGCACATTTCCCACATATCTATGTGTTTAATATGTGTCATGACCTTCCACCAATCTGGTCCCCACATCTGGTGGCACTGCTCTCAAGTCTCCCCCACTCCTGGCAGTCTCAGCTGCTCACTGCTCCCTGATTTCACTGCATTTTCTCACCTTCATTTCTTTGTGCTTATCACTCAGAAAACCTTTGATTTCTGAACATTCGCTGTTTTGTTCATCCTTCAAGGCCAGTCCATTTTACCTTCTACCAGAAAGACTTCCTCATTTGGAAATGATAATTCTCTCCTCAAAATAAGCATCCCTTTCCCATGGAACATACCACTTCCTCTCTTACATTAGGGATATCTTAGTACTTTCTATAGTCTTTTTTATCGTGGAAAGGCAATAATAACTGTTGAGTAAAGGAGAATGTAAATTTAAATTAAAGAACTCTCTGCCAGTTATCATTGGTATGTAGTTGCTGGTGGTTTCACCATCTCTTTAGAATGTCTGTGTAGCATAATCTCACACTCCCCCAAATCTCCCTGAGTCTGTTTCCTATAACATAGTATTTGATTACATACCAAAAAACCAAAATCAAATCAGCAACGACCAAAAGCAAACAAATACAGAAACGTGCTTGTTTTTTGAAGTAAAGTTGTTAGTACCTTCAAGTGGTGTTTTGGTCATCTCTCTCTAATGTAAAATGGTGAAAGTAATTTTCCATTTTCTACACTTAATTTAATTAATCTTTCACAAATGCTAGAGCAGAGCTTTTCTAAGGAGTGTTGCACTGTTTGCTGCAGCAAATCAAATTCCTATTGTGACACTGGCAGCAGAGGATGAGTCATTGCTTTGGCTGGGACGAAGTGTTTCCTGAAATCAGACACAAGAGCAGAATACCTAATGGTACCTATAATCTCTCTCCAACACTCTTCTGTTGCCCTTCACAGAAGTCAGGTAAAAATCAAACTTCCAGTGTTTGGTTGAGGTAGCAAATAATTTGCACCTAAGATCACTGGTATATGGGCAAATTTAATTTTTCTGGCATACATCTAATTCATTTTTTCTTTCCTATTTTAAATAAGATTCAAGCAAAATATAAGCGATGAAGTGTACCTCATGTGATGCCTCAGTCTGTTTTACCCAAGAGTGATGTCTGGCATTGCCCCGTGTAGATACTGATGGGGAGGAGGATGGGCAGTGGGCATTAGCCAGGACCTACAGAATATATAAGGCTGTGATTGCCAGTCTCAATCTGCTGGCCCAAGCACCCAGCCAGATCTCACATCTGCAATGCAGTTCTCAGCAGATCTTTATTTTTTCAGATATAGGAGAAGTGGAAATTCTTTGAGATGCCATTTTCGTATCCTTTGAAACTGGAGAATCCTGAATGGAACTACAGCAGCTAATCTTTTTCATCTCCCTTACTTTTTCATTGATATCTTTTAATGAGAAGATTATATATCTTTACCTGGAGCCATACATGAGAAGTGAATGTAAATGAAATTAGCTGACGTACAGATAACATCAGGGTCAAGAAGGAAAACATGCACAGTAGCATGGAGGGCAGTCTGCTGTTTCACACATGTTTCTCAGAGCAACTGTCAGGGACAGAATCCTGAGTTGAATACTCCATTGGCCGTTTTCTCCTTATTGGAATTAGAATGATACCAAAAGCAACTCAACAGTACCTGTACCTAACCTGAGTCCTACTGTTTAAGTTCTTATCATAACATAACAAATGCCCTACTGGGTCATGCATTCCCCCATATTGGAGTGTCTCTGACTGGGATAATTTAACTAGATAGAAGAATCTCATATGTTTGATCGGGAAACTTTAAGCTTAGTCAGCCCAGAAGGTAAGTGTATGGAATATGAAGAAAAGGCCTTGGACTTGTTCTGAAATTGGGAAATGCTCAGAATATAACCTCCAGTTTTTTACCTCTGTGGCAGCAACTTTATTCAATGGTGTATTTCCCAAGCACTCTTATTATTAGTGAGGTATCTAAGTTCTCAAAAACATTAGAGTGTACTCAGAATTAGCACTGTGTAGATGATTCCCACTTACCTACATTTTTTAATGTTTATTCTTGAGAGAGAGAGAGAGAGAGACTGAGTGCGAGTGGAGGAGGGGCAGAGAGAGAGAGGGAGACACAGAATCCGAAACAGCCTCCAGGCTCTGAGCTGTCAGCACAGAGGCCAACGCGGGGCTTGAACTCACTAACCACAAGATCATAACCTGAGCCAAAGTTGGATGTTCAATGACTGAGCTACCCAGGCACCCCTTAATGTTTGTTTGTTAGTTTGTTTGTTTGAGAGAGAGCACAGCAGAGGAGGGGCAGAGAGAGGGAATCCCAAGCAGGCTCTGTGTTTGTCAGTGCAGAGCCCCACACAGGGCTCAGTTCCACGACCATGAGATCATGACCTGAGCCAAAATCAAGAGTCAGCCGCTTAACCAGCTGAGCCACCCAGGTGCCCCACACTTACCTACATTTTAATAAGCTTTGTTGAATGTGAGAGGAAGAGATGCATTATTCCTAGGGCAAATGAGTTATACAGAGGAGTTTGTGCTCTGCAGCCATCATCTGTCATGGTAGTTGTAGGAAAAGTGAGGCTAAAAATCACTGACATGAGCCCCTTTGGGAACTATGTCTTCTCTTTCTTCCTTGTAAGAGTTGGGGCCCAGATGTAGTCAGTATCTTTTGAAGCTCTTAATTCTCTTGCTACATCCATCTTATTTGATGAAGCTCTATTCCCCTGATAGCCTTTTCTTACCTGGCTTATTTCTGTGTTGCGAGTGATTGATAATATAGCAGCCACTTTTCCAGCTGTGTGATCTGACCGCTATTGAGTGGCCACTGATAGTAACTCAAGAATCTGAAGAAAAGCCCATTTTCAGAGTTGTGTGAGGGATCTCATCTCCTTTCCTTTCTCCCCATGGCTGAAATCTTCTGGTTAATAACTGGGAGAGGAATCCTCACTGGAGAGTTGTATTGTGGTGCTTGGGAGAGGTTTTGCATGGGATGCTTCATACTCCAGGATTTGACAGTGTTTTATCTAGATAAAAAATAGGAAAGAGTAAATTATGCAAGGCTGAGGATAATTCTAAATGGTACTCCCACAGTAAATAAGTAAATTGGTAAAACATCACAACAGCACCAGAATGTAGAATTAATCTTTCAAGTGGCAGGGCTGTTGGGGTCCCATTAGAGAATACTCAGCTTATCGTCCTCGTACAGGCTCTGTTGCAGACAGACCAGGAGCATGATTTGTTTCCCACTGAGAAGTTGGGAGCATCATTGAGGATGGCATGTTGCAATTAGTTTTCAGAGAACTTCCTTCATTCAAGTTATTGGAAAATATTTCTTGAAATAACTTGTCCTGAGTCAGAGCTGGCGTCTTACTAGCAAAAATGCACATTTGAGGGACCCAGTTTTGCTCCTACATGAAAGATTCTGTGTTTTAAGCTTTTGGCAATCAATGTGCTCACTTTGGGTGAACTAGAACTACAGCTCAGCCAGAAGTATTTATTAGGTGCCTCTTTGCTCCCACCACAATTAGGTAGGTCACATAAGGATGCACAGAAGCAGAGGACATTGTCCTCCTGTAGCTTACAGTCTTCTGTCTGAGATAGCATAAGCATGGGTTTAAAAAAACTGAGATGTAATCAGGGCTCAATGCATTATTTAGAAGCACTACATCTCACTAAAACACCATGCATCCACCTTGACAGCTGTCTTTCAGGGTCTGCTGAAGCCTCCACCTCCACAAAGTCCTCCTGGATCATGTTAGGGGAAGGAAGATTCCTTTTGGAATGTGTCTGGGTTTTTGTTGTTTTTTTTTTTTTTTTTTTTACCCCGGAGGCCTGCAGCAGACCTATGGAGTCTAGTGACATTATTAGGATATAGGTTGGTTTCTAGCAACTCCCAGAAAAAAGGAGAATGCCTCATCTCATGGTTCTTTGGACTCTAATTTTATTTTTTTTAACTTTTTTAAAAGTTTATTTGTTTATTTCGAGAGAGTGAGACAGCGTACATGAGCTGGGGAGGGGCAGAGAGAGAGGGAGTGAGAGAGAATTCCAAGCAGGCTCTGTACTGTCAGTACGGAGCTCAATGTGGGGCTCAAACTCATGAACCGTGAGATTGTGACCTGAGTCGAAACCAAGAGCCAGACACTTAACTGACCGAGCCACCCAGGTGCCCTGGCATAGTACTTTTTTAAAGTTTTGCTTCAAATTACAGTTTTCAAGTTATGCCCCCAAACCAAGCTCAGCAGGCACAGAACCTGCTTTCATTAAGAAAGCAAACTTTCTTCTTTCATTAAGAAGTGGGAGATTTTGTTCAACTCCAAGATAGTTTTGGTAGTTGAGCAACAAAATGATCAAAGCCAAAGTGGAGATTTCAACAGTATGCACATGAGCTCTGGCTTTGGCAACATCAGGGAACTTATTTAATGACTTTTGGCAACTTTCAGCTTGTTCTTTCATGCAGTGCTTTCTAATCTTCCTTTAGCCAAAGTGAGTGCCGCATACGCAGTGGCTTACATTGACAAATGGTTATTGACTCTTAACATCTAAATATCTAACTTACTGGGAAATGTGGCAATTTTTCTTGATTAGCATTTCTCAAATATTTTTGACTTGATCTAGAGCAAGAAATATGTTTTATATCAGAACATATGTGTGTATAAAGTTGTGTATACAGACATAAACACACATACATAAACTAGAAACAAGCTTCATGAAATAGAGCTCACTCTATTTTGTATTCCACATTATTTTCTTCTTCTTAATTTTAGAGGATTCTTGGTCACAGCCCACTAAATTGATTGGAGGGTCCACTAAATGGGCTATTGCCCATTACTTGAAAGTCACTGGCCTAAGGATTCCCCTTAGTCCAGACCTCCCTGGGCTTTACATGCCCTCAACTGAAGATTTTACATCTTCTTCCGCTCATCCCCAGTATACACACATACTACCTTCATGACCACCAACACTACCACTAAACCTTTTGGATCATCAGGTAGAGACAGGCCCATTAGCTGCTACTGGGGATTTTTCTCCTATTAAGACTCCACAAATTTTTCTCATAGGAGGTCAGAATCTTGAAAACTTTATGAAATTTGAAAAACAACTTACTCCCCTCCTAAATTTTGAGTATTAGCAGGTGTCATGAACGCAGGAATTCCTGTAATATGTCAGGGCTAGTTCAGTGCTTTGTACACAGTAGGACTGAAGTAAATATTTGTTCATCAGTCATTGTCTTGGATCTGCACTAAACACAATTGAAGACAGAGCTCTTGCATAGATAACACTGACTTGTGTTGAACAGAATAGTGTTGCTTCTCCATAGATGGGCTGAGTTTTGTAGACAGGATATAAATGTGTAGGGTTATTAGGTGGAGTAAGAGTCCAGGCGGGGCATATATTCCTGAATATACAAGACACCAAGAAATTCAGACAGCATTCTGCTCAGATTTGAGGCTCATACATTAGTTATCTTTTTTAGAAAACTTCACTGAGTCAGACAATGAGGATGGCAAGAGGTGATAGGGATTGGGGATGTAAATTCTAGGTTCCTTCTCCATGAGCATTGTCATTCCTAGGAGTAGGGACATGGATCCTGACACAAAGAGACAGAATGATTTGATTCTCTTACCAACTTTCAGATTATGTTATTGCCTCTCCTAAGCCCCGGAGGTCCTTGATTTTGCTAAGTAGACATTGTGGTGACAAAACCAGCATCATTTGCAGCAAACTAGGAGTAGAGAAAACATAATGAATATAATTAGTAGATAATTTATGAAAAGAGTTACAAGTTTTATGAACTAGAATATTTTCTAAACTTGCCTTGCTTTTTACGGAAACAGTTCATAGAATTTTAGAATTAGGAACCTTAGATGGTATATAGTTTAATCACCTCATGTTATAGATGTGGAAATTGAGGTCCCAAGAAACTAGCAGATGGCAAAGGTGACTAAATAAACCCAGATCTTTAAGACTCTAAGGCCCATTTCCCCATATTCACACAACCTCTTGAAATGAAGAGCATTTCTCCTTGTTGCTAAGAAGCAGTAAACAAAAATGTGATCGTTGTAGCTACTGTTGGACTTGGTGATGCCAGAACAGACAAACAAACAAGAAGTAGCAATATTTGCCCAGAAGGCCACACTTAGCCACAATATTTGTGGTTTAATAGTAACTTTTGCAAGATTTCCTGATGTTAGTTACGGAGCTCCTGTGACTCCTTGAAGTGACTTTGGAGAGTGAGTTGTGCGGTAGATATCTGCATTTCTAAGACACCTGTCACTACAGAACTTAGATTACCCTTGGAAAAGTGATTCCCAACCATGAAAGGACAAAGGACAGCTACTCCCGTATCACACAGACCCAGTGGTTACTAGTCAGAGAGGTATCACATCCAAAATACAGTGACCCTTAAATCACTGACCCTTAGAATCTCAGAATTGGATTGCCATTTATTCCACCAGTGTCTAGTGCACGAGTTAATGGAAAGGTTCTACAAAACTGATGTAGTGGTTGCATTTTTGTTGTTACTGTATTTCTACCTAGAATAGTACAGTTCCAGAGTAAATCTGTTACCTGTCTGAGTTGTTGTCCAAGATTTATTCTGGTGATGAGAAACCGGGGGGAGGACAGTGATCCTGAAGGAACTGTGTCAACCCTGTCTAGTGCTCGCCAGTGAGAACAGAATAAGGTGCAAAAGAAACAAGCTTAGTATCAGGCACAAGAGAATGGTGTTCAGACCAAGAAAGAATAGCCTGACAGGACTGTCTGACATAATTTGGAATCCTGAGATAGGCTAAAAATTTTTTTTTAATCTTTGCAAACAGTGGTTTTGTTGTTGTTGTTGTTGTTGTTTCCTGTTCTCAGAAATGGTATCAGGCTAGCTCTACCCATAGATAGGCACAGAGGACTGCGGAGTTCTTATTTCTGTTCCATCTGAACACTCACGGTTTCATTCCTGCTCCCACTAGGGTCTGTTTTCCATAGGTCATCTACACAAGCAATAAGCACTTTGCCTGATGGATCTAAGACACGTTAGTGTCAACCTTCATCCGCTTGCCACTGGTGCCATCAAGAATTTCAGCTAAATATATTAAGAACTGATGTTCACATAATAGAACTAGTGACTTCTTTATCTCTAAGAACTTTTATGTGTTTAGGCATAGTTTGAGAATTTGACCCCAAATTTAGTTCTATCCAACAGGAACTAAGATTGTACCGCTCCTAGGTCTAAAAAAATTATTAGTGAATCAAATCATACTGAAATCTGTAACTAAATAATTATTTCACTAACCTTTATTGAGTCTCTGTATTATCAATAATTATGACAATTTTTGTCATGATTTCTAGCTATCTAACCACTTAGCTTATTTCTAATTAAACCAGTCAGAGACACCCAAGTTACTAAATGTCCTCTACTCAACAAATATGCCATTCTTCAGGGCTTATTTCTGGTTCATCAGTGCCACCCAGCTCTCAGTTTAATGAAGGTATTGATGTAAAGACACCCAGACTTTAAAATTGTTATTAGTTCAAGAGTACCAAACTGAGGTACTGAATCTTTTAAAAATCAGCTTGTTTTTCAAAGAAATAACTGACATGTAATATCACAAAGACTAAAAGTTTGCAAACATAGTGATGGGACCTGGTGAGCAGGAGGTATAAGTTACACTAGACATAGTGGTTAGACATTTTCATGTCAGAGAATGGGAAATAAATCCCAATGAAATTCCAGGACTTTTACATTAGTAAAATGTCTAGGGGTCTAGTGGCCTGGAGCATGTTGTGATATCTCTTCTAAGGTGAAGAAGGAGAAGTTGTTGCCTCTGGCCCATCCTACCACCAGAAAGAAGCCAACACATGGTAGGCCTCTGTGGATTTTGGAGGCAGCATATTCCTCTTTTGTGTGTGCTACTCTGGCCCATTTACCGAATGACTGGAAATCTGCTAATTTTGAGTAATGCCCAGAACACGAGAAGGTTCTATAACAGGTACAAGCTGCCCTGTAAACTGCTCTGCCATTTGGGCCATTTGATACAGCAGATCCAGTGGTGTTTGAGTGTCACTGACAGAGAGGGATACTGTTTGGAGCCGTTGGCAGGCCCTGTAGGTAAATCATAGCAAATACTCAGGATTTTGGAGCAAAACCCTGCTATCCTCTGCAGATAACTATGTATCTTTGAGAAACAGCTTTTGGCTTGCTAATGTTAGGCGGCTTTTGGCTTAGTAGACACTAAATACTTCACCGTGCACCACCAAGTTACCATGTGACCTGAGCTGCCCATCATGAACTGGGTGTTGTCTAACCACCAAGCCATAAAGCTGGGTGTGCACAGTATTCCGTTATCAAAAGGAAGTTTAGTATATGCAGATCAGGTTCGAACAGACCCAGAAGGCACAAGTAAGTTACATGAAAAAGTGGCCTAATTACCCATGGTCCCCATTCCTGCTACAATATCTCTCTCTCCCATTCTGTGCCTGTGGCCTCATGGGGAGATCCTTATGACCAGTTAACTTAGGAAGAGAAAATTTAGGCCTGGTTTATGGATGGTTTTGCATGATATTGAAGTACCACTCAAAAGCTGTAATGCTATAGCCCCTTTCTGGGACAGCCCCAAAGGACAGCAGTGAAGGGAAATCCTCTAAGTGGACAGAACTTCCGTCAGTGCTTCTGATTGTTCTTTTTGCTTTTAAGGAAGAATGACCAGAAGTATAAGTCTGTAACAGTTCGTAGGTAGTAACTAATGGGTTAGATGGTTGGGGACTTGGGAAGAATATGATTGGAAAATTGGTGACAAAGAGGTCTGTAAAGAGCTATGTGGATAGACCTCTCTGAACAGGCACAGGATTTCAGGATATTCATGTCCATGTGAGTGTTAACTAAAGGATGGCCTCAGAAGGATTTTCATAATCAAGGGCATAGAATAACACATTCTGTCGATACCTATCAGCCTCTTTCCCCATCTACTTGTCAACTGGACTGTGAATACAATAGTGGCAGGGATGCAAGTTATACATGAGCTCAACAACACTGACTCCACCAGCCAAGGCCAACAGAGACCAACACTGAGTTCCCAATATGACACCATGCCCTGGGGTAAACAGCTACCTACCTGGTTCACATTAATTATACTGGACCACTTTCATCATGGAAGGAGCAGCACTTTGTTCTTACTAGAACAGACACTCTGGATACAGATTTTCCTTTTTTGCATGCAGTGCTTCTGCCAAAACTGTCATCTGTGGACTTATGGAATACCTTATCTGCTGTAATGGTATTTGACACAGACATCATTTCTTTTTTTTCCTTTTTAATATTTATTTATTTATTTATTTATTTATTTATTTATTTTGAGAGAGAGAGTATGAGCAGGGGAGGGGCAGAGAGAGAGAGAGAGAGAGAGAGAGAGAGAGAGAATGGGAGAATCCCAGGCAGCCTCTGTGCTGTCAGGCACAGCCCACACAGGACTCGATCTCACAAATCATGAAATCATGACCTGAACTGAAATCAAGAGCCAGACACTTAACTGACTGAGCACCCAGACACCCCAACACAGACATCACTTCTGATCAAGAACCTTGATAGGCCTATGCTCATGGAATTCACTGGTCTCACCACATCCCCATCATTCTGAAGCAGCTGGCTTGGTAGAATGGTGGGATGGCCTTTAGAAGACTCAGTTACAGTGCCAGCTAGGTGGTAATACTAGGGCTGGGACTGTGTCCTCTAAGATGCGGTATAAGTCAGTATCCAGTATATGGGACTGTTTCTCTCATAGCCAGGCTTCACAGGCCCAGGAATAAAGGGCTAGAATTAGAAATGGTCACTTTTACCCCTAGTAACCTGCTAGGAAAAATTTTGCTTTCCATCCCCTTGACGTTAGATTCTGCTTGTCTGGAGTTCTTAGTTCCAGTGGGAGGAATGTTTCCATAAGGAGACACAACAGTGATTCCATTGAACTGGTAGTTGAGACTGTCACCCAGCCTTTGGAGCTCCTCATGTCTGTCAGTAAACAAGTAGAGAAAGGGATAACTGAACTGGCCAGAGTGATTGAGCCTGACTACCAAGGGAAAATTGGGCTGCTACTCTCAATAGAGGTAAGGAAGAGCATGTGTGGAATATAGGAGATCTTTAATGGCATCTCCTAGTACTCCCAGGTCCTGTGGAGTAATAGGAAACTACAGCAACCCAGTTCAGGACAGCTAATGGCCTGGGTTCTTCAGGTATGTAGGTTTATGTCACCTCACCAGGCAAAGAACCACAGCCAGCTGAGGTCCTTGTCAAGGATGAAAGGAATGTGGAATGCCTAGTGGAATAAGATAGCTACAGAGATTACGTATACATATAAAGGCTACGTACACATATTCATGTAAATATACATATAAAGAAAGCTATGACCACGTGACCCGTTGCTAAAACAAGGACTCATAGTTATGGGTATTTCTTCCTTACTTTTTAATGAATATGGTTGTATATATGTATTAACCAAATATTTTTGTTTTCTTCCCTCTCCTCTCCATAATGTAAGATATGTTAATAATAAGGTTATACTTCAGTATGTAAGTTATAGGAGAAGTGTGCATATTACTCAAGGACTTTGCATCCTCTTCTAGGGAATGGGTCAGTATGTTTTCTAATGTATGTGGGCTATTTGTATCATGTTAGTGGAAGTATGACTTTGTTATTGACTTTATTTGGAGATTAGGTGTGGTTTAAGGAGATGTATATGAGTGCCAGGTTGACAAAGGATGGAGTCTGATGATCATTTTGATGTGTCAGCTTGACTAGGCTGTAGTCCCCAGTTATTTAATCAAACATAAATAATGTTTAATTGAACTGTTGCTCTGAGGGTATTTTGTAGATGTAATGAAAGTCCATAATTCATTGACTTTAAGTAAGGGAATTATTCAAGATAATCTATGTGGGCCTGAATCAATAAATTGTAAGGCCTTAAAAATAGGGCTGGGGTTTCCCTGAGAGAAGAAATTCCATCTGTGAAAAGCAGCTTCAGTCTGTGCTCATGAGCTCCAGTCTGCCCTTCCTGAGGACCTGCCCGGTGGATTTCAGACTGACTTAGCCAGCCACCACCTGGTGGAAGCCAATTCCTTGCAGTTAATCCTTTAGTATCTCTTACACACACACGTGCACACGCGTGTGCATGTGTACTTCTGCCTCTATCTCCTACTGGTTCTGTTTCACTGCTTAAACCCTGATCAAGATAGCCTCAGATGTCCCTAAAAAGCTTTTGTCCTACTGCACTAAATATGCAGGGTAATCTAGCAGGAAGCTCCCCCTGCCAATATTTTCCACTCAAAGTCAGTCTGATTTTTTTACTCACAATACCTTCTGAAACTCAAGTGGAAACATTTGGCAGTGAAAAGAACCAGCACCCACACATCTTCTAGCATGTGGGAGAAATGTGGCCAGACACCGAAACTTCACATTAGAAATCATATCTGCCTCTGTTACTATTTCTAAATATTATTTGGTTTTGCTTGTGAGTTGTTGTAAGATGTGTAAAAGGGAGTTCTGAGCTAGACCAATGGGAAAAACAGAAAAATTTAAAATGATGTAGTTTTGAGAAATAGCAGGTCCCAGTAACCTGCACAGTCATTGTCATTTTAATTGATAGATCCTTGCCTAGACCTGGATTAAGTACAGAAATAGTTCAGTAGGTTTTGTTTTAGTATTTACAGTCAGTGCTGCTGTAATGTGCCACATACATTGCAGAAAATCAACATGCTATGCAAAATCATAAAACCAAAACCAAGTCTAATGGGAAAAATGGGATATTAACACAATACAAAAAAGATTTATCAGTGACATATTTTAAAAGAATAGGAACCTAATAAAAATAATAAAATGTTGTACGTGTTAATGGTAATGAAATATACAAACACCACAATAAATATGGCACTTTACCTTGGGAAAGACCTGAAGTTTGCCTGTGGACTGGTGCATTGGAAGGACTGCAGCTTGTGAGCTATTGTGAGGTAGAGGAAGGGAGGTTATACAAAACTGGACAGAAAGCTGCAATACCACATGTGTATGAGTGTATCTGCCAACACTGGTGGCGATCTGGGGTAACTGGTAGATATTTGAGGTGTATGTGAATATGCATTTTGCTACACACCTCACTTCAACTGGTCACGATATTCTCCATTCACCTAGTGTTTCTGGGTGAGGAGATAGCATAGATCAGTCACTGGAACACATATGCATTGCCAAAAAACTGTGATCACAGGACTGACTGTACTACATAAAGAGATCACTATCCTTTATCTGTATTCTCAAAATCTCAAAAGTTCTTTGGAAGTTTGGTGTAGATTTGTTTATTAGCAAAACAAGGTGACTATAGATGTTTTCCAGAAATACCGCATTTGGTTATAAAGTGCTGTCACAGACACCACTGGGGTCTAAATGTACCTTTATACAATCTGAAAAATTCTGATTTCTAAAACACATCTGCCCCTAAGGGGATAGGGAACAGTAGAGTGTATTATTGAGTGCTTTGTGTCAGGCATGATGATGGGTGCTATAGATGTAGAATAAACAAGGTGTAGTTCCCCATACCCAGGGAACTTGCAGTCTAGGAGCTAAAGCATGCTGTGTTGTTAGAGTAGATGTCTGTACATGCACAAATGGAGAACAGAGGACTTCTTTCTGGCTGGAGTGTTCAAGGACGTCTTTCCGGGGAACATAACGCCTGGAATGTGTTTGAAGGAACAGTTAGGAGTTCTCTAGGCAAAGGCAGAAAGGTGTTCCAGATAGAAGTCCATGTGTGAAGGCGTGAAAGCAGAGTCACAGAAGATTCCCAGTGACTACTTTAATATCATACAACGTGGTGTTTGCTAGGGCTGCATAGCCAAGTGCTACAGAATGGGTGACTTAAACTACAGTTTATTTTCTTGATTCTGGTGGCCAGCAGTCTAAGATCAAGGTGTCATTGCTGTTTGTTTAGGCTTCTTTCCTTGGCTTGTAAATGGCCGTCTTCACCTTGTGTCCTCACATGGCCTTCCCTCTATGTGTTTCTGTGTCCTGATCTCTCTTTATAAGGACCCCAGTCATATTGGATTAGAGCCCACCTAATGACCTCTTTTTACCTTAATTACCTCTTTAAAGGTACTCTGTCTCTGGGGCATCCTGGTGGCTCAGTTGGTTAAGTATCTGACTTTGGCTCACTCAGGTCATGATCTCACAGTTTGTGAGTTCGAGCCCTGCGTCAGGCTCTGTGCTGACAAGTTGGAGCCTGGAGCCTGCTTTAGATTCTGTGTATTCTTCTTTCACTACTCCTCCCCTGCTTGTGCTCTCTCTCTCTCTCTCTCAAAAATAAACATTTTTACAAAAGACTCTGTCTCCAAATACATATTCTGAGGCACTTGGGGTTTAGGACTTTAACATATGAATTTTGAGGGGACACAGTTCAGCTTGTAATATATGGTGTGGCTCAAAAGATGTATGAGGAAAGCACACAGAAGCCAGAGGAAGCTATGGTCAATTGTCACTGGGCTTGGTGACTTGGGAAAAGCTTCAAGGATGTAGGTCTTGAAGGATGAATAGAATTTCATCATGTTGAGAAGGAAGAAGATGACATTTCTTGCTGAGGAAACAAAAATTCCAAACTTTAGTCCTGGCTCAGAGTTCCACAACATATGCCATAGCCCATCCACCTAAGTGTCCAGGACCTCATACTTCCTGATACAGGCTGGTCACTGCCTTCTCTGCCTGTGACCCCTGACTTGAAAAAGCCACAGTCACTACCATCCCTGGGCCTCTCACCTTTGTTCCAGGCACCTCTGCCCTCTTCTAAAAGTATTATTGATCCTGTCTCTTCATATTCTGAATCGGCATAACAGCAAATGTCTGCCTCTCTCTGTGTTTCCCCAGAAAAGGAGACAACTCTTCCTTCTTCCCTCCTGACTTGACAGCCACCATGATAACCTTCCCTCCTCTCTGGAAGTAGAATCTCAGTCCTCAGTCTTCTCATGATGTGGCACTGGAGAGCACTCCTGCCTGACATGCCACCAACTCCTTAGTCTTAGTTGAAATGTGTTGGGATTACTGGTAAAAATGTGATAGCCACCGAGTGCTTGTGTATCACTGTACTTCTGGTCATCTTTTTTAACAGAATAATTTCTTCTCAAAAGCATCCTCATGTTCCAGAGCTAAGAAAAATTTTGTGAAATTCCCCTTAAATTAGTAAAATTATAGGATTCAGACAGTTGCTGCGTACTGTGCCCTAATGTACACTATTTACCTATATGCTTGAAATCAGAACTTTACCTAAAACATTAGGTTTATTTAACCAGAATGTTTCAGTCAACTCACTTGAGTTTACTGAGCAGTGTACTCTGGAGTGTAGGGGAGGTTTGTGTATCAAATATATGGTACCTAAAGAAAATAAAAGATTTTTGAAAGAGGGGCGCCTGGCTGGCTCAGTCAGTAGAGCATGTGACTCTTGATCTCGGGTTGTAAGTTCAAGCTCCCACATGTAGAGATTATGTAAAAGTAAAATTAAAATATTTTTGAAAGAAATAATGAAGACAGGTGATTCCCAGGGTATGTTCAGGGGAGCACTTGTCATGACAGAGACCAGAAAGTCAGCTTTGGGAAGCACTGCATATTCTCTGCTCTTTTGGAAAGCAATAATGATATCAGCATATTAAAGACTCTGAAAAGCTTCACAGTAAAGAAACATATTTAACTTTATTTTACCTGCATTCTCAAATGTAGTGGTCTTTGAACAAGAAGCTGGCACCAACCATAGAGCACATTCTGAGAAACCCCAGACCAAGACATTTATGATGCTTAAAATGGAGTATGATAAAAAAAAAATTCTGGGGGTGCCTGAGTGGCTCAGTCTGTTGAGTGTCCAACTCTTGATTTCGGCTCAGGTCATGATTCCAGGATTGTAGAATCGAGCCCCCATGCTCAGCGTGGTGCCTACTTGAGATTCTGTCTCTCTTTTCCTGTGCCCCTCTCCCCTGTTTGTGCACTCTCTCCCTCTAAAAAAAATTTTTTTTTAATTCTTTTTCTCCTCGGGAAGTGTATCATATAAATCCAATGCAGATAAATTGTATGCTTTCATTATTTTAGGTTTAGAAATGAAAATATAAGATTTACATCCTTATGACAAATGGAAAATGAATCAGATTTGCTTGACTTGCCCAGGGATTTTTAATTTTTAGAAGCTTCTATATAAACTAGCAATTATGATGCTGCAGCCATCAAATGGCATGTAATTATATCTATGAAATAATGGATAATGTGCACTCTTTTAAATGAAAAAAATCCCTAAAGTAATTATTAGATGATGAAAATAAATTAATTCAGTTCAGTACTTAAAGAATGAAAATTATTGTCATTCCTGAAGCAGTCTATATGCATATATAGGTTCTTTCATGTGAAAAATTGCAACAGAAAATTGCAGAAATATTAAGAAAATATGGCACCCACTGCCTTTTCTACTATAAATTCAGTCTTAGGACTTAAAATGGTAAATTTCCAGAGAGGCTGGTAAGCAGATGTTTCATAGCTAGTAAGAAATGGGGTCAGGATTCGAGCCAAATACTCTTGTCTCTGGGGCCCACACATTTAACCCCTAACTAGAGCTGTAACCAGTAATAAAACAAGTTTAGTGGGAAGAACATTTCTTCCTTCTCTTTCCCTTCTTCTCCCCACTGTCCTAACCACCCAACAAAAGTAAATTTATGTTATAAAATTCTAAAATGCTGTCTTAAATATGCTAATGTTGGAGAATACTTTGCTGAACTATATATACTTCTAAAGTATGGCAGTTGTATTTTGGAATACTTCACATTAGCATTGCAGAAGTGTTCTGTTTTGCTACATCGTTAAAATTGCTTTGATCTTTTAGACCCCCATCGGTACAAAAATAGTCACAGGAAGAGTTGGTGTTATCTGTGAAGAAAATAGCTGCTGGTAATGACCACGCACTTAATCCAGTTGAGTCTGTGGAGACAGTGCAACCCCCAAATCATAAACTGATCATAAAATAGTTTATTTAGTGGGTATTTATAGACATATGCTCAGGTTTTCATAATGGTTGTTGTGCAATAGAATTGCAAATGTTTCACAAAATTTAGCTACTTGCTTTATTCATGTGAGAGATCTTATACCAGACTTTGAGAGTCAGGTGGGGAACCAAGTAAGTCTAACTGCCTCTCTGATTTATAAAACTTCATTTCCTATTAATGTTGCTTAGTTATGGTTTGCTATCTGAATAGAGGGTGGATCTAAATGTCATTCCTGAATCTTTTCATAAAATTAATCCTGGAAAATTAATTAATTGCCCCAATCAATAGTAAAATAATCATAAAAACAAATATTTAAATTTTATTCCAGATGTAAAGATATTTATGACAGGAGGTGTAGTTTGGAAATGAGGAGGCAATTTATTTTTTATAACTGAGATGTGACCAAACACTAAGACTTTGGAGGATACTTGTGAGCTTCTGTGTTCTGATTCCTCTTCCAAAGAGAGATTGGTGTTCTTAGGACTTACAGTCTCTTTTTCCTGTTGTAAGAAGGACTGGTTGTTGGATGGATAGTTCAAGTAGGTTTTACTGTTCTCTTACCTTCATGATAATAACTAAGGCATTGCCAAAACAGCTTTTCCTGAGTAACTCTTGAGAAGTGCATTGACATTTGGACTTTGATACATCTTTCAGGATAATATGTGTGTACTCATGCCAAGTGAATGCCCATATAATGTGCAGTACAGAGTGCCGGAGTGCCTGGTTCACAAGCAGTCCTCAAATGGGGCCAGCTCTACAGACAGATCGCCTAAAGGAGGCCATTCTGTGCTTGCACAAAGTCCACCAGGTTCTCCCAGCTAAGGTTTCCATATCCTGGTGTCCTCCCCAAGGCTTTCTTTATCCTGTCCTTGACTTTGTATTCAGCTCCTTCCAGATTCATTTCACTTCCTATCTTCCCCAACAATATGACCAGTGCAGACCAATTTTATATGGTGGCTGCCACCATTCGGGCATGAAGCAATACAAAGGACCATATAATCCTTTTTGGCTGGTATAGAGCAATTAATTAAATACACAACTAGTTAGTTAAATACACCCATTAGTTAAATATACAACTAACCTGTTGTTATTCTAAGAAACTATAATTTAATTTGTCTTTCATTGTGGTTAATTTGGTTCCAGCTCAGCTAAACACCACCAAATCTACCTTGACTTTAGAGCAAGTGATGATTTTTTTCCCCTGTCCATAAATTCTGACATAACCTGATGTTCTCTATTTAGTTTAAAAGCTAGAGGGGCGCCTGGGTGGCGCAGTCGGTTAAGCGTCCGACTTCAGCCAGGTCACGATCTCGTGGTCCATGAGTTCGAGCCCCGCGTCAGGCTCTCGGCTGATGGCTCAGAGCCTGGACCCTGTTTCCGATTCTGTGTCTCCCTCTCTCTCTGCCCCTCCCCCGTTCATGCTCTGTCTCTGTCCCCCAAAAAATAAATAAACGTTGAAAAAAAAATTAAAAAAAAAAAAGCTAGATTTGTGGGTCCAGACTGGGGGTAATGATGTAACAACTGATACTTTTAGAATTTGCTATGGTCTTTTAGAATATTTCTTCTTTCTTTCTTTTCTTTCTTTCTTTCTTCCTTTCTTTCTTTCTTTCTTTCTTTCTTTCTTTTTTGAGAGAGAGAGAGAGAATGTGAGCAGGGGAGGAGCAGAGGGAAAGGGAGAGAGAGAATCTTAAGCAGGCTACACACCCAGTGCAGAGCCCAGTGCTGGGAGAGATCATGACCTAAGCTGAAATCAAGAGTTGGAAGCTTAACTGACTAAGCCACCCCTGGGGGTGCTAGACAGGCACCCCTAGCATATTTCTGATTAGAGAACTAAGGGTTAGATATTTCTGTAGTGGGAAAAAGGCAGTCAGTATAAAAGGAAAAAGGAAGAGTTTCATGTCAGAAATAAGTGGAATGTAGCACAAATTACTACTTGACCATTTATAATAATGCTGCCAAATCTAGAAATTAGGTGTCATTTACATATTTTGAGCTTTGGACAGTCGTAGAGAAAACATTCATTTATTTTATCAGTCCAGTTATATAATGATACCTGAAGCATCTTTCAGAATTTTTTAAATTTACATTTCTTAATTGACTCATATAAGGTCATCTCTTTTAACATTTGATTGATGTTCTTTGATGGTCTTCAAAAATTGCTACTGATTATAATGTTTAAAATTTTTTTTTAACGTTTATTCATTTTTGAGAGATAGAGACAGAGTGCAAGCGGGGGAGGGGGAGAAAGAGAGGGAGACAGAATCTGAAGCAGGCTCCAGGCTCTGAGCTGTCAGCACTGAGCTGGACACGGGGCTCAAACCCACAAACCACGAGATCATGACCTGAGCCGAAGTCGAACGCTCAACTGACTGAGCCACCCAGGCACCCCTATAATGTTTTAAAATTATCCATTGATGGGAGCCAGAAGCAGGTGTCATGAAAATCTCTGGCTCATACTCCTGAATTGATAACCACTGAAAACATACAAACATTCTGAAATCAAACCCTCCAGTTTGTTCTGTTTGTTTTTACCATTTTTAAGCGTTATGATCTCAATTATATTATACACACTTTCTTGTCTTTTAAATAATATACAGTGAAAAAAACTAAATTCCTTTTTGAGGACTATATGCTTACCTCAAAGCCTTATGTAGGGAGTCATCTGATATAACAAGTCTCCTTTCCTTTTAAACGTGATATTGTTATTTCAGGGACCACTGAAGTTTGAAGGCATTTGCACCTATATTAAGGATCCCAGACTGTTGTCCTTTTGTGATTGGTAACTATTCT
Source organism: Prionailurus viverrinus (assembly GCF_022837055.1). Classification (NCBI taxonomy): domain Eukaryota; kingdom Metazoa; phylum Chordata; class Mammalia; order Carnivora; family Felidae; genus Prionailurus; species Prionailurus viverrinus. The sequence continues at coordinate 161,025,878 of NC_062564.1, read as the reverse complement.
CTCTATCTCAGTGTCTTACAGCTTAAGGCAAAGTGGTTTAAGCCACTTTTTCCTCACTTCAGACTTTCTTTCAGAAAGATCAGAACTGAAGATCACCAGAGGAAATGAGATGGTTACCTTACCTTGCACATCTTTAACCTCGTTTTTTGCCCAGATTTCTCTGTAGACTATGACCTGAAGAGGTCTGGGGGCTCTAATACTCAGATGGGGACTCATACCTGTGTGTTTTGTGCAGGTATTTTTTTTTTAATTTTTTTTTTAACGTTTATTTATTTTTGGGACAGAGAGAGACAGAGCATAAACGGGGGAGGGGCAGAGAGAGAGGGAGACACAGAATCGGAAACAGGCTCCAGGCTCTGAGCCGTCAGCCCAGAGCCCGACGCGGGGCTCAAACTCACGGACCGTGAGATCGTGACCTGAGCTGAAGTCGGACGCTTAACCGACTGCGCCACCCAGGCGCCCCAGTGTGCAGGTATTTCTTAATAAACATTGTGAGCTTTTGTATTTTCTTTTCCCTCAGAGCTCCTGACTCCAACTTAAGATATATTTCCCATGATGTTGACAAGTTATTTCATCTCTCTGTGCCTCAGACTCCTCACCTGTAAAATGGGGATGTTAATAATATCTACCTCATAGTGTCATTGTGAGGATTAGCTGAATTAATATTTAGAAAGTTCTTAAAGCAGTGATGCATAAAAAGGGTTAAGTAACTTAAAAAAAGATTGTCTGACCCTGAGTAAGTGGCTCTTTAAGCTTCTTAAAGAAAAGGAAGGATCTGAGAAGATGCTTCTTCTGGTATGGGGTGATACACACTTTTTTTCCTGAGGTGGGAGTGGAGTGATAATGGATGAATTTGTAATTGAAGGAGCAGAACTTGAAAGGTATTACCTAAAATATCTGTCAGTAATGCTGGCACTGAGCCTGGGTCCTGACTGAAGTAATATATGGAAAGATGTTCATAGCAACTCCTTTGGGGCTCTTCATAGTAGATTCTGAGAGGAGACGGGAGAAATAAATTGGAAATATATAGGGATGGAGGGAATTGGGGCAAAGCTGATGCCAAGAGTTGGCAGTTATTTTCTGTCTCTAACAAAGGCTAAAACAGGGTGATTCTCAGTGGAGAATGTGTGTGTGTGTGTGTGTGTGTGTGTGTGTGTGTGTGTGTGTGTAGATACACACACATAAATAGAAAGTTATATATATAAAGGTGTATGAAATTTTTTGAGCACCCGTCTGACTTAACATGTGTTCTCAGCTTCTTCTGTGGAGAAGGGCACTGGCCACCTGCTTGTTTTTTGTTTTTAATTATTTATTTATTATTTTAAATTTTTAGAATGAGTGGGGAGGGGCAGAGAGAGGGAGAGAGAGAGAGAATCCCAAGCAGGCTCCTTGCTCAGTGTGGAGCCTGACTTGGAGCTTGATCTCATGGCCATGAGATCACCACCTGATCAAGAGTTGGATGCTTAACCCACTGAGCCTCCCAGGAGCCCCTGGCCATCTGCCTATTAAAGAGAGCAGGCACCACTGTTGTGTGGCATGTGCAAAGGGGTGCTCTGAGGCCACTCGGAACCCCTCTGTGTCATCCCAGGTGCTTCTTGGGAGCCTGGTGACAGGAGACTTACTGTGCCCTTGGCTTGCCTCTGCCTGACTGTGCCCGGACTGGGGCTGGCCATGTCATTCCTGGCACAGGGCTTGGTCGCTCATTCACTCTGATGGCTGCCCTTTGCCCCTTCTCCCTTGGCCAGAGGCAGCTCAGTTGTAATTTGCTCTCAGGCTCAGAAGTGCAGCCCTGTCAAACTGCAGTGTGTGTTCATCTTGTAATCCACAGACAAGAAGAAAGGAGGTAAATTCCAGCCTTTTAAGAAGTTGTTTGGTAAAAGGAAAAAGAAAGACACTTTGTTGTCCCAGGAGGCGTCAGCAGGGAGTAAGAGTCACTCTCCCCGGAGTGTCAGCAATGGGACCTTCTCTTCAGATGAGGAGACCCTGGAAGACAATCTAAGGTAATAATTCATACTTTTTCTCCCCCAGATTTTAGCAGAGTTCCAGTGTGGGGAATGGGATCCCAAAGGAGGCAAGGGTGGAGTCACAGATGTGTTGCATCTCTGGGAAGATGGAAGGCTTGGGGTACTTTGTGCATTCTGTGTGGAGATGTCACCATGGGGAATTGGCAACGAGTCTGGCCTCATTTTCTGGGAAAGCACAGGGATCTGTGCCTTCATTTTGCTGCCTTCACTGGTGATAGAGGCAGCACCCCGCTGGTTTGGCTCAGTAAGTTAATCTGGATAGAAGGAGACTGCATTCCCATGCCCTGTTGCTAGACGAAGAGACAGGGTGGTTACAGATTAGATTGTACATCCATGTTGAGAACATAGACTGCTCAGGCACAAAGTGGTCACCCTTTCTACCTCTGGCAATCTCTAGCGACTTCTGGAGTCTGTAAGTCGTAGAGCTTTGGCTTCTGCTCTTTGTTTTCTGTGTTTCTCTCTACATCTTTCCCCCACCTCTCCTTGCCCCTCCCCTTTCTCTTTCTCTCCCTCCTTCTTCTTCTTCCCCGCCCTCACCCCCCTTTGCTTCTTAGAGCACAGGTACTAAATCTGGCCATGACTGTGTCAAGAACTCAGAAAAGCAGGGTCGGGAAGTAGTTTCTCACCTGAGTGCTGGGAATTGAAGTTAGAGTCAGAGATGATTAAACTCTGCTACTGACAGTTTAGAAGTCAGCTCCTCTGAGAAGCCTTTTCCCACTCCCTGATCTGATTTGTTTGCCCTTGCCGGCATTCCCCTAGCATCATGCACCTGGCTCCAGCAAAGAACTTGTCACTTTCTATGGAAATTATTGATTTGCTTGTCTGTCTCATTTGACTGCCAGTTCCATGAAGTCAGGGACCGGGTTTTATTCAGCCTCGTATTAGGTGCTCAAAAACTGTTTCCTGTGAATGCCTGGCATGGCACAACTTGCCGTAATACATGTGGAAGGAATAGATGAGGTAATCTGTGATATTTTTACTGTGATTCAAGGACAAGAACAAAAACATCCTGTGTGATGTATGTCAGTAAGTAAATTCTAATAGACACTCCAGTTGAGCACAACTTACATGCAGAATCCTTAGGCAAGCAGTGGCACATTAAGCTTTGCAGTGCTCGGTGACAGCATTACTGGGTCCTAACTGATATTGACTCTCTTCCTCAACAGGCCTGTTATTTGTCTTCCATTATCTTTAGTAAGAATACTATCGAATTTAACTATAGGAAATTATTTCACTGGAAGGAGAACACAGGTAGCACTAAGCCCATCCAGTGGTTGGGATGTCATTATGTACTAAGGTATGCTTGAGTATTGTTCAGTATAAATGTTTTGATTTTACTTCAGTTTCTTCAGTGGAAAATTGGAATGTGAACTGTTTCTGCCTCACAGTATCAGAATGAGGTAACAGATACTAAAATGTGACCAACTAGTAGTTTAATGCAAAATGAGGTTGAGTCTAGAAGGTTCTCCCTTAGAAGGACTGTTCTGTGAAAACACAGGCTGTCCTTTTTTATGGTTTTGCCAAGTCCCTGATTTCTTACTGTATGATTTTAGACTTAGAAGAGCCTGGATCCTGGTGGTTCTCTTCCCATTTAAGTTCTATTCCGTCTACCCCCTCGGAGTTTTCCTTAGATTTTAAGTTATACAAAGCCTTGGGATTTCATATTGATTCAAACACCTGCACTTCTATAAAATAAAGGTAATGCCACCTGTTCTTATTATTGGTTTTTGTTAATAAACCTATATTTATGAGACATACACTATATTTTAATTATTTAGCACTTGTTTTTATAATAAAGGAATCGGGAAGGATAAGCTTTGGATGAAGAATTTTTAAAAATGTCTCTTTAACTATTTTTAAATTAAAAAGACAAGAAAACAGGAATTATTTAAAATACACATTCCCCTTTTCTTCTCAGAAATTGACAGTTGCAAAATAATTCCACCCGCAAAGTAAATACTACATTCATTGCTTCCAGTGTAGCTGAATTTCTGAATATTTGCCCTATTTACAGATGGAGAAAATTAAAGATGTTGTTTCCAACACTTCTTTTTTTTTAATGGAAGTATATTTCCTATAATTTTTTATTTTCAGTTTACTGCTCAATAATCATGTTACTTTAGATTGTGTAATGATTCACAGAATTTCTGTGCATTTTATTTACTATCTCCAGCTCTCACTAAAACACAAAACTCAAAATTCTGTTAGCATGGTCTTGGGTGGAGGTTCCAAGGAGGCAGATTTCAGCCCAGTGTGAGGGAGAATTTCCTAAATACTAGGGCTGCCTAAAACTGGGGAGGCTGGGTATGTGCCAGAAGGAGTTTGGACTGATGAAGGGGAAATTCTGCACTGGGTGGGAATTTAAAGGAGTTGAACTTTAACATGCTGTCAAACTCCAAGAATCTGTAATTCTAGAAATGTCTCCATGGCCAAAAATAGCTCATTATTGATCTGCTCCTTCTGCCTGAAATTTCTCATTTCCTTTGGGCTTTTAACGCATACTGTTCTTTCTCTAGGTTAGAAGCCTTTATTTCTCCTAGGCTACTGCTTTTAAATTATACATGCCTGTGGGGAAAGCAAAATAGTAAAAAACATGTTCAGTTTTTAACAATTTAATGTGACTTCCTTTATTAATTAAATGCAACTAAAATTGTGTTTCCCAAAATGTGTTAAATTTAAAAAGGGGGAGAGGGTCAGCTTGGCAAAAAAAGAAAAAAAAATAGGTTGCGGAAATTCTGGGCCAAAACAAATAGGATCCTTTACATAGGACTTTTCAGAGCTTTTACTATGCTAATGTGCCCTGGGAATTTCTGAGAAGGGGGATGTATTATGGAACATTTCCAAGACTCCTTTAACCACAAATCTTTTTTTCACAGAGAATATCCATTGGCATATATTAAAGCTACCACTTATTGAACTTAATGCAATGTGGTTTTGCATAGTTGAACTCATATAATGTTCACACACTCCGAGGTTGACATTATTATCCCCATTTCTTATTTTCAAAAATTGAGATATAATTGACATATATCATATTAGTTTCAGATATACAACATAATGATTCAGTATTTATATATACTGCAAAATAAGTCTGGTTACCATCTGTCACCATACAAAGGTATAAAAAATTTTTTTTCTTGTAATGAGAACTTTAAAGATTTTAAGATCAAATATATGATATAAATAATATATACAATACAATATATAGAACAATATATACAGTAAAAATGATAGTATTATTAACTGTACTCACCATGCTGTGTATTACATTGCCATGATTTATTTTATAACTGGAAATTTGTATCTCTTGACCCCCTTCACCCATTTCACCAACTGTTCAACCTCCTCCCCTCTGGCAACCATCAGTCTATTTCTGTATTTATTAGTCTTGTTTTACATGTTCATTTGTTTTAGTTTTTAGATTCCACTTGTAAGTGGAATCATACAGTATTTGTCTTTCTCTGTCTGACTTAGCATAATGTCCTCAAGGTTTATCCATGTATCACAAATGGCAAGATTTCATTCTTTTTTATGACTGAGTGGTATTCCAGCGTGTGTGTGTGTGTGTGTGTGTGTGTGTGTGTGTGTGTGTAACATCTTCTTTATTCATCCATTGATGGACACTTAGGTTGTTTCCATGTCTTGCCTTGTGTAAATAATGTAACAGTGAACAAGGGGTGCATATATGTTTTCAAATTAGTGTTTTTGTTTTCTTCAGATAAATGCCAGTAGTGGAATTGCTAGATTACATGGTAGTTCTATTTTTAAATTTTTCAGGAACCTCCATACTGTTTTCCATAGTGGCTACACCAATTTATATTTTGGCCAACAGTGCACAAGGGTCCCTTGCCTCTAAATCCCTGCCAACACTCGTTTTTTCTTGTCTTTTTGGTGATGGCCATTGTAATATGTGTGAGGTGATACCTCATTGTGGTTTTCATTTGCATTTCCCTGATTAGTGTTGGTGAGCATTTTTTAATGTGCCTCATGGCCATCTTTATGTCTTTTTTGGAAAAATGTTCTGATCCTCTTCCCATTTTTTCATCAGAGTGTTTTTTGTTATTGGGTTGTATGAATTCTTTATATATCTTGGATATTAACCCTTTTTCAGATATATGATTTGCAAATATCTTCTCCCAATTAGGAGGATGGCTTTTCGTATTTTTGATGGTTTCCTTTGCTGTGCAGAAGCTTTTTAGTTTGATATAGTCCCGCTTGTTTATTTTTGCTTTTGTTGCCCTTGCCTTTGGAGTCAGATCTAAAAAATAATCACCAAGACTGATGTCAGCGAGCTTATTGCCAATGTTTTCTTCTAGTTTTATGGTTTCAGGTCTTCCACTCAAGTCTTGAATCCATTTTAAATTATTTTTGTACATGGTGTAAGATAGTGGTCTTATTTCAGCCATTGCACATGGCTGTCCAGTTTTCCCTGCACCATTTATTGAAGAAACTGTCCTTCCCCTACTGTATATTCTTGCCTCCTTTGTTATAAATTAAGTGACCATTTATGTAGGTGTTTATTTCTGGGCTTTATATTCTGTACTATTGGTCACTATGTCTCTTTTTTTATGCTGGTTCCATATATTCCAAAACATTCCATGTTTTGATTACTGTAGCTTTATAGTGTAGTTTGAAATCAGGGTTTGTGTTACCTCCAATTTTGTTCTTGTTTCTCAGGATTGCTTTGGCTCTTCAGGCTCTTTTGTGGCTCCATACAACTTTTAGGAATGTTTGTTCTATTTCTGTGAAAAATGCCATTGGAATTTTGATAAGCATTGCATTGAATCTGTAGGTTTGGGTAGTATAGACATTTTAACAACAACATTTTAACAGTCCTTTCAATTAGTGAGCACAGAATATCTTTCCATTTGTGTCTTCTTCAGTTTCTTTTATCAATATCTTACAATTTTCAGTGTACAGGTCTTTCACCCCCTTGGTTAAACTTATTCCTGGCTATGTTTTTAATGCAATTGTAAATGGGATTGTTTTCTTAATTCTGTTTTTGATAGTTCATTGTTAGTATATAAAAATGCAACAGATTTTGGTGTATTGATTTTGTATCCTGCAACTTTACTGAATTCATTTATTTGTTCTAACAGTTTTTTTGTGAAATCTTTAGGGTTTTCCATATATAAAGTCCTGTCCACAAATAGTGACAGTTTTACTTCTTCCTTTCCAATTTGAATGCCTTTTCTTTCTTTTTCTTGCCTAATTGCTCTGGCTGGGACTTTCAGTACTATGTGGAATAAAAGTGGTGAGTATGGACATTCTTGTCTTGTTCCTGACACTATCCCCAGTTCAAAGGGAAGAAAACTAAGGCTGGAGAGTGACTTGCTGGTAAGTTGCTGAGCCAGTAATTAAGCAGGAAAGAGGGCATTCTTAACCACCCATTCTAACTCTGAAGAAGCTGTAGCCTTACCAGGGAGCGAGTCACATGGCCCTGAATTCTACTAGTCCTGGGTCACCAGGCTCAGGTGTCTTCCTGCCTTTGCTGCCTTACTGAGGCTCTGCTGCTCCTAGGATTCCTCCCCACTTGTCCTGCTTCCAGTTTCTACCTCACACCCAGCATTTACTATATTATCTCAGCTACAGCTCCTTATAGTAAGTGCCAGCTGTAGGCACATTGAGAACCAAAGGAGCTTCCATGAGGGCAGGCTCACTCTGGGACTATAGCAGTCAAAAAAGGGTTCAGGCATGAGGAGGCCTTGGACTGGCTCCAGATGATGGGCAGGACACAGAATGGCTGATGGGCAAGGCATAAACCTTTCAGATCTGGAATGGCATGAGCAGACTTACATGCAAGAATGAATGTGGCAAATAGAATAGGAGGGAACTTTCCAAGTCACTGTATGTGGCCAGTGTTACCCTAATACCACAGCCGGCATAACCATCACAAAAAAGAAAACTACAGACCAATTTCCCTTATGAATATAGAAATAAAAATCCTCAACAAAATACAACAAAATACTGAATCCAACAACATACAAAAAGGATAATACACCATAATCAAGCAGGATTTATCTCAAAAGTGCAAGGTTAGTTAATCATACAAAATCAATAAATATAATATACCATATTAATAAAATTAAGGACAAAGACCACATGATCATCTCAATAGATGCAGAAAAAACATTTGACAAAATCCAACACACTATGATAAAAACTCTTAAAACTAGAACTAAAAGGGAACTTCTTTAACTTGAGGAAGGGCATCTCCAAAAATATCACGGCTCATACCATTCTCAATGGTGAAAGAATGGTTGTGTTTCCCATTAAGATCAGGAACAAGACAAGGATATGCTTTTAATACTGTACTATAAATTATAGCTAGGGCAATTAGGCAAGAAAAGTAAATAAAAGGTATTGATCTTGGAAAGGAAGAAGCAAAACTATTTGCAGTTGCCATGATCTTATATATAAAAAAGCCCAAGGAATCCACAAAATTAAACAAGGCTGCGGGATATAAGATTGGAGTTTTTGTATCTCAGTATGCTAGCAATGAACAATCTGAAACTAGGAAAACAATTCCATTTACAATAGCATCAAAAGAAATAAAATACTTAGGAATAAATTTAATAAAAGAAATACAAGGGTGCCTGGCTAGCTCAGTCAGAAAAGCATGCAATTCTTGATCTCAGGGTTATGAGTTTGAACCCCACACTGGATGTAGAGATTACTATAAAGGAAATAAACTTAAAAAATAAAATAAAATAAATAAATACATAAATAAATAAATAAATAGGGACACCTGGGTGGCTCAGTTGGTCAAATGTCTGACTTCAGCTCAGGTCATGATCTCACGGTTCGTGAGTTCGATCCCTGCACCAGGCTCTGTGCTGACAGTGCAGAGCCCGCTTTGGATCCTCTGTCTCTCCCCCCCCCCCCCCCCGCCCTACCCTCCCTCATTCTCTCTCTCTTTCTCTCAAGAATAAATAAACATTAAAAATAAAATAAAAAATAAACAAAAGACTTGTACACTGAAAAAAGGATAACATACCATTGAAAGAATTTAAAAAGATCTAAATAGATGGAAAGGTATCACCATTCATTGGTTGGAAAACTTAGTATTGTTAAGATGGCAATAGCCCCCGAATTGATCTACAGGTTCAGTACAATTCCTGTCAAATTCCCAGCTGACTTTTTTCTTGCAGAAATTGGCAAGCAGGTCCTAAAATTCATATGGGAATGCAAGGGACCCAGAATAAGCAAAATAGTCTTGGAGGGCTCACATTTCTTGAGTTTAAAACTTACTATAAAGCGCGCCAAATATCCATTGACTGATGAGCGGATAAAGAAGATATGGGGTGTGTGTGTGTGTGTGTGTGTGTGTGTGTGTGTGTGTGTGTATACACACAATGGAATATTACTTGGCGATCGAAAAGAATGAAACTTTGCCACTTGCAACAACATGGATGGAACTAGAGTGTGTTATGCTAATAAGCAGGATAAGTCAGAGAAAGACAAATATCACATGATTTCACTCATGTGGAATTTAAGAAACGCAACAGATGAACATAGGGGAAGGGAAGAAAAAATAAGATAAAAACATAGAGGGAGACAAACCATAAGAGATTCTTTAATACAGAGAACAAACTGAGGTTGCTGGAGGGGAGGTGGGTGGAGGATGGGCTAAATGGATGATGGGCATGAAGGAGGGCACTTGTTGGGATGAGCACTGGGTGTTATATGTAAATGATGAATCACTAAATTCTACTCCTGAAATCATTATTGCACTATATGTTAACTAACTTAGATTTAAATAAATTTAAAAATTCAAAAAAAATTTACTACAAAGCTACAGTAACCTAAATAGTGTGGTACTGGCATAAGGATAGATGTAGATTAATGGAATTTAAATGAGAGTACAAATATAAACCCTCACATTTGTAGTCAACTGATTGTCACTATGTGTGCCAAGCAATTCAATGGGTAAAGAATAGTCTTTTTCTACAAATGGTGCTGGGACAGTTGAATAACAATATGCCAAAGAATGAATTTGGACTCCTTTCTTTTTTTTTTTTTCTTTTTTTAAATGTTTATTCATTTTTGAGAGACAGAGAGTGAGTGGGGGAGGGGCAGAGAGAGAGTGAGACACAGAATCTGAAGCAGGCTCCAGGCTCCGAGCTGTGGGCACAGAGCCCGATGCAGGGCTCGAACCCACTAATTGCAAGATCATGACCTGAGCTGAAGTCAGATGCCACCCAGTCACCCTGGACTCCTTTCTTATACCATTCACAAGCCAATCCAGAATGGATTACAGACCTAAATGTAAAAGTTAAAACTGTAAAATTCTTGGGGCGCCTGGGTGGCTCAGTCGGTTGAGCTTCCGACTTCGACTCAGGTCATGATCTCACGGTTCGTGGGTTCAAGCCCCGCGTTGGGCTCTGTACTGACAGCTCAGAACCTGGAGCCTGCTTCGGATTCTGTGTCTCCCTCTCTCTCTCTGCTCCTGCCCCACTCATGCTCTGTCTGTCTGTCTCTCTCGAAGATGAATAAACATTAAAAAAATAAATAAAAATTTTTAAAAAACTGTCAAATTCTTAGATAAAAACAAAGGAATATACCTTCATGGTTAGATAATAATTTCTTAGGTGCCAAAAGCACAGGTGACAAAAGAAAAAATTGGTAAATTGGACTTCATCAAAATTAACTTTTGCATTACAAACAATACCATGAAGAAAATGAAAAGACAATTCACAGAATGGAAGAAAACATTTGCAAACCATACATCTGATAAGGGAGTTATATTCAGAATAGGTAAAGAACTCTTATAACTCAGTAATAAGATGACCAAAAAAATTTTTAATGGATAAATTATTTGAATAGACATGTCTCCAAAGAAAATATTATAAGGTTCATTATGAAAACATACTTGCTTAACATCATTAGTTATCAGGGAAATGCAAACCAAAACCACAATAACATAGAACTTCACAACCATTAGGAAGGCTATAAAAAATAAATAAATAAATAAATAAATAAATAAATAAATAAAGACAATAACATGTGTTGGTGAGAATGTAGAGAAATTTAGACCCTAATACAGAGTTGATGGTAATGTAAAATGGTATAGCCATAGTTTGATGGTTCATCAAAATGTTAATCATAGAGTTACCATATGACCCAGCAGTATATAACCCAAGACAAATGAAAACACATGTCTGCACAAAAACCTGTACACAAATGTTCATAACAGCATTATTCATAGTAGTCAAAATGTTGAAACAGTCCAAAAGTCCATCAAAAAATGAATGGATAGGGGTGCCTGTCTGGCTTAGTCAGTAGAGTACGTGACTTTTGATCTTGGGGTTGTGAGTTCAAGTACCATGTTGGGTGTGGAGCCTACTTTGAAAAAAAAGGATGGATAAATACAATGTGTTATATATCCATGCAATGGAATATTTGAAATACTGATACATGGTATGACATGGATAAACTTTGAAAACACTATGCTAAGTGAAAGAAGGAAGTTAGAAAATACCACCTAGTGTATGATTATATTTATCTGAATGTCTCAAATAGGCAAATTCATTGAGACAGAAAGATTTGTGATTGCCAGGCATGGGGTAGGGTGGCGGGTGACTGTTAATGAGCATGGGGTTTCTTTTTGGGATGATAAAAACTAAACTTAGGTGGTGATGATAGTAGCCCAATTCTTAGAATATACTAAAAATCATTGAAATGTACCCTTTGAATGAATGAAATTTTAGGGTATATGAATTATATCTCAGTAAATGTATTTTTTTAAAGTAGTGAATGTGGCATTGTTGAAGTCCTACCTGGCTGAGGTGATAAGTTTGTATAGGCAGGAGAGATTCAGGGCTTATTCTCCTCTCCTAAATCCCTAAAATAGGAGGTAGAAATTTGGAGCGGAACAGAAAGGGATAATTATGAAGTAGGACATCACTGCAGGCTAGAGCAGGCTGGCTTGGAAGGAGAAGCAGCTGCACACATTTGCTTGAGGGTGTTGAGCCCCTTCATTGAGGGAGGTGTTCAGCTTGAAGGGAGAGAGGACATGAGGGAAAAAATACAGGTTATGTCTGAGACTGCCTGTTTAAAAATAGTTGCCTGTGCCTTGTAGGAAACATAGAGTTGTTATTTGGCCACATACATGTGAATCTATAAGAAAAGTGTTATTATAGACATCAAGGGAATTGGGCACTATCAAAAGGAAATGCCCCACAGATGTTACTATGACAAGACTGGAAGGGTCTATAATATTACCCAGAATGCTGTTGGTCCTGTTGCACAATATTCTTGCCAGGAGAATTCATGTATGTATGCTGAGCATATTAAGCACTCTAAGAACCAAGATAGCTCCTAGAAACATGTGAGGGGAAAATGATCAGAAAAAGGAAGTGAAAGAGAAAGATACTTGGATTCAGGTGCCAGCCTGCTCCACCCAGAGAAGCACACTTTGTTAGAGCCAGTGGAGAGGAGCCTGAGCTGCTAGAATCTGTTTGTATGAATTCATGGCATGATAGATGTTTTTTAAAAAAAGACCTCTGGACTATAAAGAGAAGAAAAAAATGCCTATGGTTGACCCCATGCAGCCCTGCTCACACATACATACAAAAGGAGATATCAATCCTACTCTCTACTTACATGATACCCTTATTCAGTAGACACACACACACACACACACACACACACACACACACACACGCACGCACACCGGTGTTAAAATCTAAGGTAATTTTTTAGTCCTGATCCAATACCTTCACTTTAGAAATGGGGACACTGAGGCTTAAAGAGATCACAGTACAGTGCTGTTCATGTTAGAGATGTGATTAGAATTCCAGTCAGCTGATTTTGCATGTGGTAATCCTTTCCTCTTGAACAACCCCACCCTATCTCCACTTGCTTGAGGGTGTAAGCAGGCACTCTTACAAGCACGCTAATTCCTCTTTATCCTTCACTTTTCTGCACAAATATGCCTTCCTCAGGGAATAAGCCTACTCTGACCCCCTTAGCCTAGATCAGGCCTCCCTGCCATTGTTCTCAGTTTCCTTTACCTTCCCACAAAGGTAGGCCTGTAGGGTACCCATTGTATTTCCAGGCTTTAGAATTGTGCCTGGGCCATAGCAGGCATTCACATTATTCATTTACTAAATGTACAAATACTGCTCTTTTTTGCCATACCAACTCTTCCCACTGTACAAGTCAACGTTTAGCTGATTCATCCTTCAGTTTCCCACCATGGTACAGAGTGTCACTGTACATGGTGACAGCATAGTGAGACATGTCACCAGTGAAATGACAGTGGAGTTCAGGCTCCCTGATTACCCATGTTGTACCTTGGATCACTTGGCCTTGCTGCTTTTCAGAAGGTCAAGTCAGAAAAGACTTAGACTACTTGATCATTTATCCTCTACCCATACGAACCTGCGATGTGCTGATTGAATTGGGACTAGAAAAGATATACAAAACCACTCAATGAAATTTAGGGACAAAGCGGGAAAACTAATGGAGCTGGACTGAGTAAGTTTAGAGGGGATGAAGGTTGATGATACACTGTGTGGGAGAGCAACAGATCAGGAGCCAGAGTCTCATGTGCATGCAGCTGCTTTCACTCGTGAGCTGTGTGATCTGACCCAAGCCAAGCCCTTCATCTGTTAAATGGATATGCTGTCTCCACGCTCTTTCCCCACTTATTATGAGGACCAAAAAAATGCATGTGACATTACACTACCTGCTATAAAATAGCACTTTACAAATGCAGGGTAATGTTATTACTGATATAAAGAGGATGTGGATACTAGTTTTCTATTTCCAGAGCATAGACCAAAACTCATTTGATTCAGATGATGAGTAGAGAGGTTTATGAAAAGATCTTTGTCCAGGTGGAGCAACTGAGGAGTGGAACAGACAGCATGCAAACTCGTGGAGTCCTTGCAGAATTCTCCCGGCAGGTTAGACAATTGCTCATCCTATGTGATGGAGACACAGGACTAAGCTTACGGACTGGAGTAAGTGATCTTTGATTTCTAGTTCTAAGAGTGCGTGCATTTAAGATCCCCAAATTCCCTCCTCTTCCTTGAATTTTTTTGAACTGTCCTGTTCCTGTTGTAATAATTAGGCTCCATAGCCTATTGGGTACCATATATTTTCATAGAATACCGAAGTCTGGGATGAGCTTCCATGATGCCACACAAAATATATTGACTCCAGTCTCTTCTAGCAACTCTAGTTTGTTCGATGAGGATACTTAATTGCTCTTTAGCATTTCATTTGAATGAGACTCACGGATCTGTTTAGAAGAAAACTGCTGATCAATTGCAAATGCCCCTGTTGTCATGGAAACAAGCTGCAATGAGACTATAATTATATTTCCTTATTCCTGAAGTGAATCCCTAATCATTACTATGGTAATTACCCAATATCTGTGGTCCCAAATTACATGATGCTTGTCCAAAAAAGACAAAGGATAGGAATAGGAGGGCTGGCCCAAGACATGTGTTAACTGTGCAGCTGCAGAAAGCCCTCTCCTTTTATGTGTGGGGAGAATTTCCCTCTGTGGGCTCATACTCCAAGGTTAGATGATGTCAGTGGCATCTTAGAATGTGCCTGGTGTGTAGAGTAGTGGCTAGAAGGCTGTATCAGGTTAGGATTATTTCTAACACAACTAGTATCTTCAACAGTAATGAAATATAGTACCTGATGTACCTGAAAGTCTGGAGGACTTGTCAAGTTTCAAAGTCCATTAATGAAGTAACTCAGCAAAGGCATCAAGAACTGGTCTGATTCTTTTTTTGCTCTTCCTCAGGGAGTAGTCCCTTGTCCCCAGGTTTGTCCCTTCATAGCCCCCAAATGGCTGTCAGGTGTTACCTGTTATATGCAGGCAACAAAGGCGGGAGACAGAAAGGGGACCTTCCCTGTCTTCTGTCATGTTTTGTGAATGAGAAGAGCTTTCCCAGAAACGCCTCCTCCATGATACTCTCTCTCACTTTTTTTTGTTCCTTCCACACCAGACCCTGCTACAGATAGTAGTTCCAGTCAACAGAACTTAAAATGGAGGTGACCCTTCCTGACTCCTGTTCAGGATCCTCAGCACTAAGTGCATATGGGTGAGGGATGGAATGGCATGACTACAGGGCTAACTTTGTTTTGCTTTCCTTCTCACCTTCTCTTTCTACTGTGACTCTGCTTCTGGTGCCCTGAGTTCCAGGCCACAGTCCCGTCATGTACCCTCTGTCTGATCTCTACTGCTTCTGCCAATAAGCATGGGCACAGGGCCCTGGACCTGGGCTTGGGCATCCCAGTAGCATGGGGAATGGCATCCTTGGCTCTCAGGCACAGCACACGTCACCAAGAAAGAAAAGTCAGCCTCTTGCAAGAGAAGCAGAATCAAAACACCATAGTGCTTTTCAGAAAAGTAATCCATCCAGGTGGGCTAGGTTGGAAAGGAGAATCAAGATACAGAATGAGAAATACGGTGTGGTGGTTGTTTTTGGTACTTAACTGTCAGCATTTAGTTTCCCTTCCCAACAGTTTTTGCCTATTTTTTTCCCCAAGTTATCAAGTTTGCCTCTCTGTGTATACCTCTAATAGGACACAGTATCTGCCTCTATGACAGAAGCCAAAAGGGCCAGATCCTCCACTTTCCCCCAACTGCAGCCTGGCATGAGCATGTGACCCCCACCCCCACCCCCCCCACAGCCAGTTGGATTTTCTCTCCTGGGCTTGGACTTGGCAGGTGCTCAAGGATGGAAGAGACACAACTATGGTGGCAGCCCGTAACCAAGCTCTTCCTGTGGCATGGCAGCCGCTGTGGTTCCTGATGCCCAGACCACTACAGTTCTAACTCCTGTCTTTTTCCAAGCTTTGGTCCCAGTTTCCTTTGTTCTTTGATCCCCCACTGTTCTTCTAAGTAGATTTTCTTTTGGTTGAGCATGACAAGGTTAATTTCTGTGTGAAGACACAGGATGAAACCAGGAAAACTAGGTAGGGGGGTGGGGGGGAGGGTGTGACACAGAAGGTAGGAAGCAAAGCCTGGAACACTTCCCTGGTTTGAATTAAAAAGAAGTCCCCAGAAGAAGCCTTTAAAGATGCTGAACATCCTCCTGACTTGCCCACCAGCTGGCTTCTCAGAGTCTCCCACAATGGCCTCCGGCACAGGCCTGCCATACCTGAAAAATGCGCATGGTCTGAAAATATTTCCACCCCCCCCACCCCCCCACCCCCCCCATCAACACATTTGCCTCAGGCTCTCCATTCCCTCAGTGACCTTTCCACGGAAAACCCATCTGATTAACTATTCTACAGTATTAGTCATTCACTCTTCCATTGAAAAACTTTACTCACATATTATATTGTATGAAGCACTGTGGGAGAAACAAAGGTAACAGATGTGATCCCTGCCCTCATGCAGCTCCAAGTACTATAGTGGAGATAAAATGATCCCATTAGTGCTGGAATCATATTTGTGTAGCACTTTATAATATGCACAGCACTTTTATTTTCTCTCTTATTTAAGGCATGATTATAGGAACCATAATATAAAACAGTAAGAGATGTGTGCACAGGCCTTTTTTCCAGGAAGCAAGAGAGGCTGTGTTTATGGGGGAGGGGGGGGAATTGATAAGATTTGAGCTGGACCTTGAAGGATGAGTAGGGCCTGAACCAAGAGATTGGCATTGGGCAGTCCATGGAGAGGAAGAGCCTATGCAATGATAGAGCCCAGAGAGGGTATTTGGGGAACCAAGTGGTTTGTCTTACAGGATGCTGGAAGTAGGGTAACATTTGATAGTAATGGGTAACACTTATGTAAATGCTTACACTGTTCTCAGTGCTTTACATACTATAACTCATTTAATCCTAACAGTAGCTTCGTGAGGGTGGTCCTGTTATCATCCCCATTTACAGATAGGGAAACTGAGACACATAGAGATTTAGTGACTTGCCGAAGGCCACACAGCTGGTAAGGGGTAGAACCGGGTTTCAGTGGTAGGCAGACTCACACATGGAGTCTGAGCACAAACTCCCTCCACTACATGCCCTCCATCATAGAGCCAGAGAAGTTTGGAGCCCTGTCATGCAGAGCTTTGTGGGCCAGTAACGTAGCAGCTTCATCTCATAAGATTTTAGCAAAAGAGAACCACTGGAAGTTTCTGAGCTGGCAAATTAACTACTTTAAAGTTAGTGCAGGGTTTGAGAGGAAGTGGAATTGCAGAGGACTTCAGTTGGAGACCATTTATAGATGTCAATCGTATTACAACAGGCTGGAGGTCAAACCAGGGTAACGGTGACAATTAGACACTCATTGGCCCTTAAACTGCCCTTAGCGGTTCTTCCACTTGCTTCTGAGGTCTCCCGCACACGTCTTCTTACATGTCCAAGAACAAAGCCTTTGAGCCTCCACTGTCCACCTGGGTTGGGGATGAGAGCACTGTGCCAGACACTTGCCTCCAGAGGTCCAGGAAAACAAAAGTTCTTCATACCACATTTGCAGTGATTTTAGAATCTCAAGTAGTTTTAAAATTAAAAATAATAAAAATAAAGCTTCTCCTGGGCAGAGGTTAAGTGTGTGAACTTTATATTGTTTTTGGCATGGTTACTAGCATAATAACCCAATTCTGTGTATTACAGCAGAGTGGGGTTATAATGCATTCAGACCTCAGCTGAGTTTTCTGATATCTTTTACAACTTCAAGCACAGAAATGGGCCCTTCAAAACAGCCCTACATTTTGGTCAGTGTGCTGCCAAGTGCACCCAAGAGTACTATATTATTTCATCTTCAATGCCCTTTAGAGCTTCTAGGTAGAATTATGACAGTCAGTACAGCTGACTCTGGGTAAATGAAAGAGAAAGAGGTGGAGTTGGGGAGGAACAGCAGTATTTTCTTCCTCTCCTTCCAAATCCATAATGACTTAGATCAAAGGTCTTTAAATATAATAAGATGTGGATAGAACAAGACCCCCTAAGCCACTCCAAGTTTGTCTCAGTGCTAATAATCACACCTTCTTGTAGAATTGACTCAACCTATTAGAATCCTCTGGTCTTCAGTCAATAGTCCTGTTCATGGTGTTTCAACCTCCTGGGCTGAACCCTAGGGATTGTTGCTCTGTGACTCAGATACCACTATTAGCTTTTCAAGCATTTCACCTCCAAATTTCCCATGATTTTAGGCAAATATCAAGAAGTTCTCTCTTCTTCCTCCCTCTTCTCTTCCTCCTTTTTTTTCCCTTTTTTTTGTCCTGTAAAGTCTATACTAATCTTTACAGAGAGTGACTTTCATTTGGGTAGGGGATATGAAAGTGATGTAAATGTCAAATCTTCAGTGTGAAATGAGGACATAGGGCATACCTACTTATCTTTCAGCCATGTCTACACATAGTTATGAGTCATGATACGGTATTCATACATTTTTTAAAATCTTA
Source organism: Prionailurus viverrinus (assembly GCF_022837055.1). Taxonomy (NCBI): domain Eukaryota; kingdom Metazoa; phylum Chordata; class Mammalia; order Carnivora; family Felidae; genus Prionailurus; species Prionailurus viverrinus. The sequence goes on along the minus strand of NC_062564.1, from coordinate 161,007,475 downwards.
AGGGGTGCCTTGGTAGCTCAGTTGATTGAGTGTCCATCTCTTGATTTTGGCTCAGATCATGATCTCACAGTTTGGTGAGTCTGAGCTCCATGCTGAGCTCTGCGCTGACAGTGAGGAGCCTGCTTGGGATTCTCTCTCTCCCTCTCTCTCTCTGCCCTTCCCCCACTCACACTATTGCTCTCTCAAAATAAATAAACTTTTTTTAAAAATCTTGATTAATACCACTGATCATAGCAGCATTAAGTCACATTGGCCAAAAAGTTGAAACAAAATGTTTATCCACAGATGAATGGGTAAACAAAATGTGATATATTCAGATGTAGTAGAATATTATTCAACCTTCAACAATGATGAAATTCTAAAAAAAAAAAAATGAAATTCTGACACATGCTACATGGATAAACCTTGAAGATACTATGCTAAGTGAAATAAGCCAGACACAAAAGGACAAATGTTGTATGATTCCACTTATAGGAGGTACCTGGAATAGTCAAATTCGTAGACATAGAAAGGAGGATAATGGTTATCAGGGGCTAGGGGAAGGGGGGAGATGGATAGTTATTGTTGAATGGGTATAGAGTTTCAGTTTGGGATGACGAGAAGTTCTAGATGGGTTCTTGTGAATGTACTTAATGCCACTGAACCATACATTTAAAACTGGCTAAAATAATAGATTTTAAGTATATTTTACTATAACAAAAAAAATCTCAGTCAATATTATGTAAATACAAAAAAAAATCACGGATGCTGGGATCTCATTTGGTGTTGACAGAGTTGGTATTTAAGCAGTAAAACTGGCTCACCTTCTTTTATATAAGATTTGCAGTCGTGGGTGAACTGAGAGTCTCTTAACACTACATTCTTACCGTGGGCTGGCAGCTATTCACATAGTGTCTTTGTTCCCAAAGAAATCCAAATATCTACAAACATGGAGAGTTAAAATGGAAAGCTCTGTCAGCTGTGACTCAGGAGCCTGAGTTCTGGCTTCGGTTCTGTCTTGATCAAGTCTCTCTCTCTCTCGCCTTCTGGGACCTCAGCTCCTGTTGTCATGGACTCCGTCATCACAGAAGGCCCTTTGAGCCTGGACTGTTGGCTGTACGAGGACTGCCATCTGTCACAGTGGACGGTGCCCCAGACTAGCAGCTCCCCCTCCAGCTGCTAGCTTCCTTGTAGAGATGCACTGGAGATGTGGGGAGCAGCGGCCTGTGCCTCCGAGCACAGCAGGAGAGGAGCGTGGGCAGGCAGAATGGAGTGCAGGCTTGGACTGGGTCTTGCAGCTTGGGGTCTTTAGTCCTACCCCTTGATTTCCACATTGTTTTTGAAGGAATTCTGAACTGAAAGGACAGATGATGTTATTTATTAATGTCCAGTGCCCTATAGCTCTCCCCTAACCTGGACCTGACCTCTCGTAATATCATACATCACGGAGCCTGAGGGATGACAGTAACAAAGAAATAGGAAAGATGTAGGTTTTGTGGGAAACACTGATGACTTTGGTTTCACTGATGATGTTGAGTTTGTAGACAGTGGGACAGCCAGGTAGCCAGCTCCACCATGTGGCTAGAGACATAGAGAGAGAAGAGCATGTAGTATTGGAGACACGTAGACAGTTTTTTAAAGTGGTTGTTAAAACCCGAAGAGTAGAGCAGGTCATTCTATCATCTGTGCCTTTGAAAAGGTAACATAGGAGTTGAAGTTGAAGGGAAAGACCAAAAGCTGATGTCTATGGGCTGACTGGATGCCTCTGATTAGATGTTTGAAATCTGAACCTCTTCACCAATAACAATTACATCAGTGACAACAGCAACAAAGCCAGGACAGATACAGAAATGAGAGTTATGACATCTCAGCCATGCTTTTTGTCCATAGGGCCCAGGAACTTCTGCTGCCTGGACCTCCAAGTCCAAAGGGACCATTTTTCCAACCCTTCTAAGGTGTGGCTATGATTCTTCCCTGAACTAATGAAGACTGTTCCTCAGGGACCAGTGTTGTTATGAATTTCCCAAGTGGGTGTCTCTTCCTCTCCTACTAGAGTTTGCTTTTAGTACATGTGCTTTGCATTTGACTTCAGATCTTGTTTAAATTTAAATAACTGTTTAATGTATTGACAATCCTTCAGTTAGAAGTTAAAAATCTGGGGGATTTTAGAGGTCTTTATACATCTCTTCTCATGATCAAGAGGCTGCTCTGTGTTCTCAACATCTGAAGAGAAGGTTCCCACACAGGAAGTCCCTTTTTTTCCATTTGAGAACATAAAGCCTGAAGGAAAGTTGCAGCTTTGAGGCCCCTGCCTCTAGGCTCACTCATAATAAAAGAAAGGGGGAGGACTGGCCTGCTCTGCAATCAATTGTGAAAGATCTTTAAATGTTAAGAATAAAGAAGTCCAGATGAACTCTGCTAAGGTACAATTTGTATTAAATTGCCCCACTACCTCCCAATCATGTAATTCCTATTTCCCAGCTGTTAAGGACAATGATTCTACCAAGCTCTTTGTTCATAAGAACATAGTTTCAAGCTGAGATCTCCACACGTGGTGTATTCAGTTTGAATTCCAGCCCTGCCTCAAATTCTGGAACTTTGGGCAGGGTTTTTACCTACTCTTTGTCTCAGCTTCCCCTTCAGACAAAAGGAAATAATCTATATTGTAGAGTCGTTTGGAGCTAGAACTGGTAACCATGTTTACCAAAGATTTTAAATTATACAGATTACTAAGGATTTAATGTTGATTTGAATTATGTAAACAGAAATATTTAGAAGGGAGTGTTCATCCATGTAACTAAATAAGCCAGGTACCATTCTCCTCCACTGTTTCTTCTCAGAGCTTTACAATAGGACAAAAACCAGATATAAGAAGAAAAAGGTAGAAATATTTTTGGTCACTTTGAAAAGTAATCCCCTCAAGAGTAAAGGCCATATAAATAAGTAGGTTCTGACAAATGTAGAAATTTAATATCAAAAAGTTATTTAATCATTTCTACTTCTGGCTGTGATGAAGTAGCTTGTAGCAAATCAGAACTCCCACCAAGAACAACAAGAAATACAGATAGAATGTTAAAACAAAGACATCTGTTTGAAGACATCATATTGCTTCTAGTGCACCAGACTTGAACAATGAGTTCCTGGAGAGAATGGAAGCCCACTGAGATGAGCCCAACTTTCTGCATATTGCTTCTCTCCTGTGAGCTGTGATGAAGTAGCTTGTAGCAAATCAGAACTCCTACCAAGAACAACAACAAATACAGATAGAATATTAAAACAAAGATATCTGTTTGAAGACATCATATTGCTTCTAGTGCACCAAACTTGAACAATGAGTTCCTGGAGAGAATGGAAGCCCACTGAGATGAGCCCAACTTTCTGCATGTTGCTTCTCTCCTGTGAGCATTGACTGTTGGGAGAGAGCAAGAGACCAAGAAGCTGGAGGGTGACTGGCAAGAGGAAGAGAAGGCAACAGAGCTGTAGGCAATCTCCTGGAGCCTGGAATACAAAAATTGGAGTTAGAGGCTGCCAAGATAGCCAGGACTTAAGGGACTGAAATGCTCAAGGGAAGAGAAACTCAGAAGGATGAATCTAAATCTTGGCAATAGTTTTCCTTTTGACAAATTTGTTGATAAAGCTGAACAGAAATAGAGGCTGAAAGGTAAGGCAGACATTCTGTGGTGTTGGAAAGATGAAAATAGGGATTTAGGGACTAGCAAGGAGGGGGACCTTAGGAAGCAATCCAGGCTGTCAGTTGGGACAACAGGAGGCCTGTACCCTAGAAGTGGGGAAAAGCAGAAGTAGTCTGAGCCTTACAAAGGTTGCTTACTAGCCATGATCTGCTCAGTCCCTGATTGGATTCAGGTGGTCTGCTCCTCTGCCAATGGCTGAAGGAGTGGGTGAAACCTCTCTGGAAAGAGAGAACCCAGCCTCTACAATGTTTCATTCATGATATATAGAATTCAATCAAAAAATTACCAAGCAGCTGAGAATCAGATCATGAGAAAAACAAAATAATAGAAGTAGACCCACAGGTGATAAAGATATTGAAGATTCAGATAGAGATACTTAAATGATTGTGATTAATATATTCAGTTGAATAATTGACAAGATAGAGAATTTTACCAGACAACTAGAATCCATTAAAAAGAATCAAATGGAAATCTAGATATGAAAAATGCTACTGAAATTAAGCACTCAATAGGTAATTTTAACAGATTTGACACAGAGAGAGAATTAATGACCTGAAGGCAAGTACTGTAGAAAAATCCAGACTGAATCATATTGAGTAAAAAGAATGACAGGTACAGAAAATAGCATAAGGGCATATGGCTTATAGGGAAGCATTCTAACGTTAGAGAAATCAGGGGGTGGGGAAATAAAGGATAAAGGGAGTAGAAGCAATATTTGAAGGAATAGTGACTTAGAATTTTCCAAAAGTGATGAAAGACACCAAGCAACAGGTTTAAGAAATTACTATATATCCCCAGCTGGATAAAGTAGAGGAAATCCATACCTGCCCACAGCAGAGTAAAACTGCTACAACCAAGGCAAAGGGAAAAACCTTAGTATCAGCTATAAATAAAAGATGATATTTTTTGAGGAACCTCCATACTGTTTTCCAGAGTGGCTGTACCAGTTTGCATTCCCATCAACAGGGCAAAAGTGTTCCGTCTCTCCACATCCTCGCCAACATCTGTTGTTGCCTGAGTTGTCAGTTTTAGCCATTCTGATAAGTGGCATCTCTTTGTGGCTTTGATTTGTCTTTCTCTGATGATGAGTGATGTTGAACATCTTTTTGTGTGTCTGTTAGCCATCTGGATGTCTTCTTTGGACAAGTGTCTATTCATGTCTTCTGCCCATTTCTTCACTGGATTATTTGGTTTTTGGGGTGTTGAGTTTGATAAGTTCTTTATAGATTTTGGATACTAACCCTTTATCTGATATGTCATTTGCAAATATCTTCTCCCATTCCATCCATTGCCTTGCAGTGCAGAAGCTTTTTATCTTGATGAGGTCCCAATAGTTCGTTTTTGCTTTTGTTTCCCTTGCATCCAGAGACCTGTCTAGTAAGAAGCTGCTGCAGCTGAGGCCAAAGAGGTTGTTGCCAGTTTTCTCCTCTAGGATTTTGATGGTTTCCTGTTTCACATTTAGGTCTTTCATCCATTTTGAATTTATTTTTTGTATGGTGTGAGAAAGTGGTCCAGCTTCATTCTTCTGCATGTCGCTGTCTAGTTTTCTCAGCACCATTTGCTAAAGAGACTTTTTTCCATTGGATACTCTTTCCTGCTTTGTTGAAGATTAGTTGGCCATACATTTGTGGGCCCATTTCTGGGTTCTCTGTTCTGTTCCATTGATCCATGTGTCTGTTTTTGTGCCAGTACCTTACTGTCTTCAACTACCTTACAACCCAGCAGTTGTACCACTAGGTTTTTATACAAATGATACAAAAATGCTGATTTCAAAGGGCACATGCACCCCAATGTCTATAGCCACATTATCAACAATTGCCAAATTATGAAAGAGCCCAAATGTCCATTGACTGATGAATGGATAAAGATGATGTGGTATATATATATACAGTGGAATGATACTCAGCGATCAAAAAGAATGAAATCTTGCCATTTGCAACAAGGTGAATGAAACTAGAGTGTATTATACTAGGTGAAATAAGTCAGGCAGAGTAAGACAAATAGCATAGGATTTCACTCATATGTTGAATTAACAAAACACAATAGATAAACATAGGGGAAGGGAAGTAAAAATAAGATAAAAACAGAGAGGGAAGCAAACCATAAGAGACTCTTAAATACAGAGAACAAACTGGGGTTTCTAGAGGAGACGTAGGTGGGGGGGATGGGTTAAATGGGTGATGGGAATTAAGGAGGGCACTTGTTGAGATGAGCACTGGGTATTATATGTAAGTGATGAATCACTGGGTTCTACTCCTGAAACCAATACTATATTGTATATTAACTAACTTGAATGTAAATAAATTTAAAATAAAGAAAAAAGATGATAGATTGCCTGTCTTTTCAAAGAAGCAGTAATATAACCTACAAAAATTTTATAGGTAACAGCATAACTTAATGGTAAAATATTGAATACGTTTTTGCTTAGTTTGAGAACATGTCAAAGTCCACCATCACGATTTCTGTTCAACTTTGTGTGAAGTTCTAGCTAATTCACTGTGACAAAAAAAAAAAGAAAGGCAGGGAGGAAGGAAGGGGGGGGGGGTAGGGAGAGAGGGAAGGAAAGAAAGAAGGAAGGAAAAAAAGAAGGATGGATTTAAAATCCTTCCACCTGGGTGGCTCAGTCAGTTGGGCATCTGAGTCTTGGTTTCTGCATGGGTCATAGTCTCATAGTCATGGGATGGAGCCCCATGTTGGGCTCTGTGCTGAGTGTGGGGCCTGTTTGGGATTCTCTCTCTCCCTGGTTTTCTGACTCTACCCTGGTCACACTCACATGCTCACTCCTTCAAAAGAAATAAATAAACTTTAAAAAGTAATAATGAAATAAAACTGCCTTTTGTCACAGGCAACCTGCTTGTATTCATAGAAAACCCAAAAGAATCAAGTCATATTATTATAATTAATAAATTTAGCTAAGAACATATTATTATAATTAATAAATTTAGCTTTAAGAACAATATACAAAGACTAATTATATTTTAATATTATACCAGTAAACTATTAGAAAATAAAAATGTTAACCTATATACACCATTTCTAGTCAATTCAGAAACATCAAATATGTAGGAATAAATCTATCAATTTGTATAAGATTTCTACACACAAAACTACAAAACATTATTGAGAGAAAGTAAAAGGGATCTAAACAAAGGGGTATCTGATGTTCAGGGATTAAAAGATCAAATATTGTAAAGACGTTAGTTATCCCAAAATTTATCTGTAGATCTAATGATGTAATGAAAGTAATTCTGGGAGTGTGTTGGACTCTGTGTGTGTGTGTAAATTTGTGTAGAAATGCAGAGATAGGAATAGCCATCTTGAGGAAAAAAAAAGCTAGAAAACTTAAACTACTAGATTCCAAGACTCATTAAAAAGCTATAGTAATTAAGACAGTGTGGGATTATTGCTATAAAAATAGATAAGTAGACCAAGGGAAACGAGGCCAGAAACAGATCCAGATATACATAGTCACTTAATTTATAGCAAATCACTCCCTATCTTCAAGCCTTAGTTTCCTCATCTGTAAATAGACTTAATAATAGTGCCCACCACATAAGGCTTAAATATTACATAATAAAAGGACTTAGGGGTGCCTGGGTGGCTCAGTAGGTTAAGTGTCCGACTCTTGATTTTGGCTCAGGTCATGATCTCATGGTTTGTGAATTTGAGCCCCGCGTCAGGCTCTGTGCTAACAGTGCAGAGCCTACTTGGAATTCTGTCTCTCTCTCTCTCTCTCTCTCTCTCTCTCTCTCTCTCTCTCTCTCTCCCCCCCCTCCCCCACTCATGCTCATTCTTTCTCTCTCTCTCTCTCTCTCTCTCTCTCTCTCTCTCTCTCTAAATAAATAAATAAAAGGACTTAGATGTTCTACTAAAGAGGTTAGCACACATGCAAGGGACATAGCAAGAAGGCTTTGATAAAATTTAGCCAGTATTAATATTACCATTGTGACTACCTCTCTTTCTGTAATTACTACTACTGCCGTTGTTACTGTTCATTTTCCATTTTTCAGTATGATTATCTGGAAGTGGGGAATGGGTGGACATTAAAGCATGGTTGGCAACAAGGAACATTTGGGGCAACACAGAAAAGTAGGGGAGTGTCACTGCTCGGCCTACTTGGAAAAACAATGGGATCAAGGAGATGAAGTTCATGATTCAGTCAGGGTTGACTTAGAAACTGGAATGGGACTTGGCCTAACACCAAGGTAATGTTGGCCACACAACTGTTGTTCATTAGTAAACATTTATGAAGCTTCCAAAATGGACTTGTGGGGCGCCCGGGTGGCGCAGTCGGTTAAGCGTCCGACTTCAGCCAGGTCACAATCTCGCGGTCCGTGAGTTCGAGCCCCGCATCAGACTCTGGGCTGATGGCTCGGAGCCTGGAGCCTGTTTCCGATTCTGTGTCTCCCTCTCTCTCTGCCCCTCCCCCGTTCATGCTCTGTCTCTCTCTGTCCCAAAAATAAATAAAAAACGTTGAAAAAATAAAATAAAATAAATAAAATGGACTTGTGTATAGATGTTTTGTAAGAGTGTCTGAAAGCATGCATATATAAATATAAGCCATCTGCAAATGCAGTAAATAGAAATGAAGTCAGTTACCTCTTCTCCACCTGGGTCATAGCCAGGGATCTGAGAGAGACATTTATTTTTATTTTTATTTTTTTTATGAAATTTATTGACAAATTGGTTTCCATACAACACCCAGTGCTCATCCCAAAAGGTGCCCTCCTCAATACCCATCACCCACCCTCTCCTCCCTCCCACCCCCCATCAACCCTCAGTTTGTTCTCAGTTTTTAACAGTCTCTTATGCTTTGGCTTTGAGAGAGACATTTAGATAGAATATTAAAAGATTTGATTCTTTAAATGAAAAGTTTATTTCGTAGCTTCTTTAGGTAAACCTGGATGTTCGTTTTGTAACACAGGTCACAGACTCTCTGAAGACAGGGAAATAATGATCTATTTAATTCTTTCCATATTCATATCCTAAACAGTGCCTCATATTTTATAGAGTGGATTCCTGCTTTACAGTATGTGGTGTTATTTGGCTGAAAGCTTACCGATTCTTCTGGCTGTTTAGCATCTCTAATCCTCCCCTATTCCAGCCCACGTGTCATTTGCATCCTGTCTTCCTCTCCCACTGGCCCACCCATACCCCATTTCACTCATGGGAGGGAAGATGCTGAGACCTTCCACTGCCTTAAGACACTTAGATGGCTGGTGAAGGACTGTACTCAGTAGCTCTGAATTCATTTCCTCTACTACTTCTGTTTGGATGACTTTAGATAAGATGATTTACCCCCTGAGTTTCATCTATAACAAGGGATTGGTGTTGAAATAATGAAAGCAAAGCTCTTGGCACAGTTTTTCACAAAGGTGAGGGCTGATCTTGGCTATTATTTTTATTTTCATTCTTTATTCTTGTTCTTGTTCTTGTTCTTATTCTTGACAAAGATCACACAGCCAGGAGGCTTACACCCAAGTCTTCTGTTTCTAAACCTCATATGCCTTTTTACCATGCTGCCTGTAATCTGGCAAATTAGAAGATATGATTTGGTACCCAGTCTTCCCAGTTCAGTCTAGATTTGGTCAGGACCCTGCCTGCTCCATTTCTGTAATTTAGTTTAAGAGCACCAGCTGGAGGTGCCTTTCCCCCAGTGCTGGCACTTGGTCACTGATAACACCTCCAGGTGGGACCCCTTCCTGAGGAGGGAAAGGGGGAGTCTGCCCATGGGCCTGGAATCATGGAAATGTACGTGTCTTGCCTTACAGAGAGTGTGTGATTCTGCCTGGGAATTCTGGACTTGTCAAAGTGTAACCCTTTAACTGAAAAGCATTTATCGTTGGATACCTACCACTTATAAGCTGCTCACAGTCCATGAAGCTCATCAAAATTGCCCTAAGACACCTTTCTCGTAAAGAGTCTAGCCCTAGAGACTATACGTGTAGTCCCCACGAGCAGTTCTAATCTTTGTCAAGTCTTAGTTTTAGATGTATGTATCTTTCTAACAGTTTGATTGTAATCCAAAAAAAGGAATCTCTTGCCTCTAACTTCTAGATCTGCACGTTACTTAAAAAGTGCTGGTTGATAGGACTTACTGGGGGAAAACTGATAGTGACAGCTCACCAGGACATAGGTTCCTCCAGTTAAAATTCCTGCAGTGCCTTATGTCCTGGGTCCTCTGCAAGTAGATAGCTGTTTTTGAGTTCTCTCACTGAGTGGCTCTAAAATATTGTGTTGGACACATGCTCCCTTATTTCTGTGAGACCCTTTCGTCTACCCAAGCTACTTGGCTGACCCTTAGCAGAACAGGACACAATGCTGGAAGTGCTTTCTGAATAAGACAGGTTGTGGGTGGAGTCCTCTAAATGAGGAGGAACAGGAAATTGAATTGCCAAAAGACATATTATCATCGTAATAAAACGAAGCACATGATTTGCATTCCAGGTCCTTCAACTATTCTATGGGAACCCGGGCCTTTTCCCATGACAGTATTTTTATCCCTGATGGGGGAGCAGAAAGTGAGCAGACAGTTCAAGCAATGTCACAGGACAACATCCTGGGCAAAGTCAAAACTCTTCAGGTAAGACAGCTTGAGATTGGAAAGTCAGAGCCATAGGAGGGGCCCCAGCTATGGTGGGAAGTGGGAGAATCCCCAGAGTGGCCTTGAATAATGGATCGGGAGATCCAGAGGAGCTTCTGGTGAGAATTTTTGCTTTCTCAAACCTGACTCTGTTCTCAGGAAACCTTCCATCCACCTGTGAGAGGTATATTGTCACCATTGTACCCACCTGCATAACATCCCCTCTCCTTTTCTCTCAAGCTGTTCCTTCACTTTTAAGTTCATATCATGAGGACAGGTACCCAAGATCAGCTGTAGGACATGGAGGGAGGGGAGAGTTGGAAAAACAACCATTAAATGTTGGCCATAATCCTGAGTACAGGGTTGACTGTGAGCTGAGGGCATGCACAGCAGGTATCCATCCTTGGACAGTGAATGGTGAGACTCTATTATTTGCTCTATCTGTAAATCTGGCTCCCCCTGAGCTATTGTATCTTGGAAGAATGCCAGGAAGCTCTTAAACCTCCCTCCTGTTCACACTGCAGAGCCCAGCAACTTTTTCTACACAAAATGGACTCAGGTGGCAACTCCTTAATAATTAAAAAATAATAAAATAATTATTCACTAAATGTGATTGAGATCATGAGAAATCCAGAAAAAGCAAGGGGAGCAAAGACACCCGGGATCTGATCATGCAGGTTTGCCTGATAGCTTGGTAGCATTCACTCCCCCGACAGATGCGCCTAAGCAAGCACTTCTTTGAGATGGGAAGGCCTGGAGGCGATCCAGATTATGAACGGGGGACTCCGGGTTTGCTGGTTTCCATCTGTCTGTAAGTCTACAATAACAAATGTATAAATGAATGAAAGAGAAAAAAAAAAGGAACAGCTGACTTGAATAGCTGCCGATACAATGAAGCATTATACTCAAAGGAAATTTTCTATTTTCTTGAAATGTTTTTGTTTCTACTGAACATTAGCTATGCATTTTGTGACCTGTGTTTGGTTACATATCCACACACACTCAGCTGAGTATAGCATTTGGCAGATGGGGAAATAGTCCACACCCTAGAACCACACCCAGACTTGCCTAGATCTTTATACCTAATGCCAACCACTGCCCAAGGCCATCATCTTGCCCTCAGAGCTAACCTAGGCGCTTCCTTCAGATTCTAGCATTTCCTAACCAGGTTCCGTCTTTAGTTCTTCCTGGCTATGCTGCTGCATGTTTTATAGCCTGAGAAGAAAAAGGAAGCTGTGACTTCGCACAGGTTGGAGAAGAGAAAGGGATAGTAATTGCCAAAGAAAACCTTGACGCTACCCCCCCTCACCTTTCCTTCTTGAAGTCTTTTGATTCCTGGAATATTATTCTTAAGAAGTTCTGAACCCCTGGCTCATAATATCCCCTTTCCAAGAGGAGTGACTTACAGCGTTCAGTCCATGAAACAGGTGTACTTTATAAGGGCTTGCGAGGAGTTCTTTAAAAATTTGATAATAGTGTGTTGTCTTAAATGATGTCTGTTCTAACATCACACCACATGCCATTGCCACTCCAGGAATGGATTTGGAGTTATAAAATGTACTACTGATTCTGCACTACTGAAACTCAATAAAAAAATGTGTGAGTGCCTCTTATTACTATTAACATTGTAAGGCACAAGTTTAAATAATTGGATCTCACAATTAAAATGTAAAACAACCAACTTCCCTGAAGCAACAGTTCTTTTAACAACAGGAAGAAAACTGTGAGTAAAGCAGAATAACTAATCGGAGTGATCTCCTTTGGACAATATCTGCTCATATGAGGTCTGCCTAATTTTGCTTCTGCTGTATAGATTCACAGTTTGCCCTACAGCTCAATTGTTATATATTTTTTTAAAAGACGCTTTGCTCTTTGAGGAGGGAAATGGGGGGCCATTATCGTAGAAAATGTGATTTTTGGAGTAACATAAGATTTAATTGTATCACCCCCAAAAGACTGTGCTTTATTTTTCAGTCGACTAAGCAGTATGTTCCTGGTAAGTCATAGAAATAGTAGTTGACTTTATTAACTTGCATGAATGCTTTGCATTTTTCCATGACAACGTTATGCTGGTATTGATGCTTAGTCAGCAGCATAAAAGACCTCCCCCTCTTAGACTCCAGCATGGAATGAGGGTGTTTAGTTATGTCAGAGGCATGTATGTTTTTTATGTCTGAAATTGTCTTTGTGTATGTATGTATGTTTATGAAAAACAGAGAAAAAAGTTATGGATAACACCTATTTGACAGTAGATGTTCTGGCAAGCTGATTATCCACCATTATTAAGACATTCTTTTAAAATGATATTTCTCTTGGAATGCCATTTAGAAAAACAAAAAACAAAAAACATTTTTCTCTGGCCTAGGAAACTTCCTGGCCCTTGGAAACCCACAGAACCGTGCCTACACTGACTGTGTTTGGAAAGGTTGCCCTCTAGTGTCCACATGTGGTCATCCCAGCTAGGGTGCTGTTGCTCCGGTGTTGCTCTTGGCAGTTTGTTATCTCTCTGTTGAGTACAGCAGGACTGAATGCAGCATAAATCAGCCTGCACTTTTCTGAATAAATCTATTCTGAATGAATCTATCACCTGCCAAAATTTCTGTGACAAATGATTGAACCTTTAATAGGAAAATTACTTTTTTTTTTAGTATAAAAATAGTACATGTTTCTAGGGAGAACAAATTCTAATATACAGGACAGTTATAGGGACAAAAACAACAGTGGTGCCCTTTTTGAAGATCCTACACATAATTGGCAGTTGTCCCATGGCTAGTGGGTGAAAAAAAAAAAAAAAGCCTGTGCCAAGCCTCCACCACCACCTGGCTGTGTGGCCTGCAGTGAAGTCATTTAACCTCTCTGACCCTCATTTTCCCCATCTGAAAAATAAGGAGATGACTATGCTGGATGATCTGGCTCCTCCAGTTCTTAAAATCTGCCATCTATGCGAAATCACTGCTTACCTGCTATAGCATGGAGTGGTTTGGTAAGCTTCACACTTCGTTGCATTTGGACTGCAATGACCTTGATGTTCTTTACAGCTGCCCAGAGCATGGATCAGGGAGGTGCCTGTTTATTTCAGATCAGACCAGGCTATGAAGTGTAACAACCAATGATAAAACTTGGGCAGGAACATCATAGTCTAAGCCTGCAGGTGATTTTTAGAATTATACCACACCTTTGTCAGAAAATGCCAATAACTCTGTTAATCCACAGACCATTTATTTAGCTCAGGAGGGAAAGCCTCCATTTTAAGTAGCTGCTGTCTCCTGCTAAACTGGATTTCACTTAAAAAATGCCCAAGTGTCATATGTTTGAGGATTTTGACACCTTATGCAGCTGTCAAGGACACAAAGAATAAATACCCGGTCTTAGCCACTTCTGCGTAGAGCAGATGTCTTTTGCCTCTTTTTAAAAATTCATTTTAACTATGGGTGTATCTGTAGTTCACTCAAGGAGACAGCAACTTAATTCTTCCTCTGCTTTGTTCTCACAGACACGGTCTGAGGATAGCTGTGAAAAATCTGGGGGAATCTAAATACTGGCAGTGTGAGAGCTGCAGAATATGATGTGCTTGGAATTTCCACACCATAGGAAAAAGCCTCATAAATATGGATGTGCATTCCTATAACATCATTCTTTGGCATTCCATATTACAACAAAATGGCTCAATTTGAATGAATAAAATATAGTCTCTTTCAGCTCACATTCCAGTCCTAACAGTAACCCCATTCACAGCCACAAGCAGCATGGATGTTAGGATAGGCACAGTGTTCTCTTCTCTCTGGTTGTAATTGTAGTGTATATAAAGAGCCCGTGGGTGTTATAAAAAGGTGGAGGGAGTGGTAGTAGTTTATAAGGGCAACCTCCATCTGCACAGTCTGGTTTTCAGTGACTGCTTCTATCAAAGTTCCTCTCATGACAATGTCTGAATAGTGGGCAGAGTTAAAGTCACAAAAAAGTCACAGTGATCCTTATAGTCCAGTCACATGACACTTGAGATTACCAAATAGGTTTTAGCAGTCACCTTTTAATTGTCAATAAATCACACAGTGTCTCGACATCTGTCTCCTTTGAGTCCCCTGAAGGAAGCATTTGGAGCAGGAACTGCAGGGAAGGGAAACACGCAGGTGCAGGAGTCTTGGCCTTGAGAACCTGAGGATCGATCTCCATGGCCTCGGACCCGAAGTCCTACCCTGGTCTTGTCCTATGGTCTCATCCCTGACAGCTACAGGGGTGTCTGTGAAACAGTCCTTTGTCTGGACAGAGAGGCTACAGCCCCGTCCCTAAATGTAGCCAGCATTTCTTTGATGACTTGGGTCCTCCCCTTCTCCATCCCCCTAAGCTCCCAGCTACCAGTCTGAATTTATTTTTTCTAGAAGGATTTTAAATCAGCGGCTTCACAGAAATGCACATTGTTATTCTCAAAGGCAACAGCATTGTGTTTCTTTTGCCAGGATGAACATATCTGTGACATAAATCATCCCTTTCATACACACACACATTCTCATTGCCTCCCTCCCTCTTTTCTTCCCTCCCTTCCTCCCCACTCTCAGCTCTTGTGTCTGCAGCCAGGCCCACACCCCTCTCCTGATGCGATTCCTCTGTGCCTGCACCTTCCTCTTGCCTCTTGTATTTCATTCTCTACTTCATTTCTCAACATCATTCCCTCCATTTTCCAGCTTTGTCCTCTGTACCCTATTTCTCCTGTTCTCTTTCCATCTATTTCATTTTTACATTTCCTCTTAGCTTTTCCACTGGTTACCACAATAGCCATCCCATCTTTGGAATTTATTTCCATCAAGACTGCAGTTACATTTTGTCATATGTTTGTTTGTCTCATAAGCGTCAGGGTGGACCAACATCAGTATTTTTTAAAGTGCCCTTTTGAAGAAAAATATCAGCATATTCTTTTTTGGTGATGGTGGCAAAAAAACCCTAACTAACTGGCATTAGACTGTTATGCCAGGTTTTCCTTGGGAGCTCATTAAACAATTGTTCTTTCTATTATAACCGGAAGAAATACCCTCATCTTAGTCGTTCAGGAGCATTGAGAGATGGCAGACCCTGACAACAGGAAGTCTCAGTCTAAGGGGATTTAGAACACTTTCTAGCTCCTGGCCAGCACTCCTAGAGAAGGGATAACTGGTAAACCAAAGGCTGGGCTGGGAATCCCAGAGGGAACTCCTGCTGAAGCTTTCACTAGGACGCAGGAACCATATCACCAGGTCCCTATCCCTCACCCACAGATGAGCAGAGTAAGCTGGGCCTGTGACTTTGTTACTCCGTGTCCTCTTGTCTAACTCCATCGGCTGCTCTAACCGTGCCTGCTTATTGATCTGCTTAGAGAGTAGATACTAACTGCTGCTTCCTGCTAAACTTGTTTTGAGAAGACACCCTTTTTTAGCCTTCTCCTCCCCAAAACCCTATTAGGCTGCTCAGCTGTTCTTCAGTGGCTGAACTCGGGCTTTTGGTGTGTGCTCCTTCTCTGTGGTGCCCGGGGATCCAGGCTCAGGCTGAAATACCGGCAGATCAAATACAAGTCCTCTGTCTTTCTGTGCTCCTGATTTGGCATGCCGGGGTGCCCTGGGGGTGTGGGGAGGGGAGTCTGGGGCTCACCTCTTCCATGTCTCTGCAACCTCACCGTCCACCATGCAAGGCTGAGGGGGAGCTGGGCACGAGTGGGTGGATTTGGTACCCTTGAGTTCAGAGGGGAAACAGGCATTTCCCTCATGGGATTCCCCTGCCAGGGAACTTCAGCAAGCTATTAAGAATGCTGGATCATCTCTTTATTTCTGCCCCTATAAGAAAGAAGTGTTGATGTCAAATTTGTGAGAACCTGTGGAGTGCAATGCAAATAACACTGAATATGGTTTTAGGAGACCTGGATTCAAATCCCTTTGGGGCCACTCATTCTTTCCATAAGCTTGGGCCAGTCACCTCTCCCCACTGGATCTCTGACATTTTTTGTAAAATGAGGGGTCTGGACTATGTGATTGCTATTGCTCTTGGCAGCTCTATGGGATTAAATATTAGCCAAATTAAAGATAAATATCAAATAATGCATTTTTTTCTTTCTTTCTTTCTTTCTTTCTTTCTTTCTTTCTTTCTTTCCTCCTTTTTTTCCTTTTTGAGGCATGACAGGACTATGAAGCCCAAGTACCTAAGATGTAGAGCAGTAGCTCTCAACCAGAGGCAATTTTACCCACCCCCAGGGGACTTTGGCAACTTCAGGATACATTTTTGGATGTCTTGACAGGGAAGGGATTGCTACTGGCATCTAGTGTCCCAGAGGCCAACGTGCTGCTAACCATTTTACAGTGCACAGGATGAGCTCCCCACACAAAAAAATCATCTGGCCTACAATGTCAGTAATGCTGAGGTTCAGAAACCTGCTATAGATCAAGGCAAGAGTTTCTATAGTATATTAAATCTAGTAGTCTCTCAGGTGGCCACGGCATGCCCTTTCTTCTTCTGGAATGTCATTCATTGTTTTCTGCTGCAGCCCATTAAATATTTTGCCCTTTCTTAAACTATTATACATTTTTTTCTTCAGGGAATATATTTCTTTTCTAATCTGGCTTTTCTTTAATTCTAAATACTATTTGTCGTCCTCATTTCTATCACCTGTCCCCCCCCACCCCCTGCCCCAACACACACACACACACACACACACACACACACACACACACACACACACTTCTAGCTACCTGCCACCAGTAACAAATCCTTCCTTGGCCCTTTTCCTTCTGGCTACTTCTCTGTTCTTTCCCCACTGGGCACTTTCTGCCCTGTAGTTCACAGAGCATAGCTGCAGCAAGGCAAAAAGAAGTCCTAGTGGTAGGACAGACTGTTCCTGTGACTCCCATGACTTTGGCATTGATCATGGAAAGACTTGCCAGCATTGGGGCCTTCTTCACCCTGGTGCCCACTGTGACCAGAACATGATGTTCAAGTGAAGGCCTGATGAGGAAGGTGGCTGAAGCATAAATATTCAACAGGAATGTGTCCAAGAGAGGCTGGAGGGTTCCCTCATTACACTGACCACAAGAGTCTTGATTTTCCCCACTGGTTCCTGCATTTCATGTAACTATATTCTATACAATTTTTATACTCTTAAGAGACTTTTTTAAAGAAACTTATAGGTTAATCAAAAAATTTTTGTCATAACATATATCCCAACTTTTGGTTCAGAAATATGGCCTCTCTACCCCTGGATAATGTTGATATCTCCAAGAAAGAGGTGGCTGGATGAAAAAGCTCATGGCTTGAAGGTGGGAAAGGAAAAGAAAAGAAACTGGAAAACAAATTCACTTATTACAGGACTGCATCATGGCTTACTGGCATGGTATTTAGTCTAGAAACGTTGTGCACAGAATATGCCTCAATGCCTACTAGATATGCTGGGGCCTCTGGTTGCGGTTATTGTGAACTGCTTCACTGCTTCAGAACGTCTTTCTTTTGTTTTTCTCCAGCGACAGTTGAGCAAAAACATCAAGTTTGGGCAGCCACCACCCAATGCCATTCCCATGAAGAAGGCAGACAGTGGCGAGGCTACCTTAGAAGAGGATCTATTCCTGACCAGTCCCATGGAAATTGTGACTCAGGAGGACATCATCCTGTCAGACACAGAGAACAAAGTAAGGCTCCTCCTGGGAATGACTTCTTGCTAATACGTGTGGGGAGGATGTCAATCAGTGAACAGGGGCGTCCGATAACTCTTGGGTCTGCAGTGGAAGGAAGGAGTATGCAAGAGAAGCTTTCCTGATGAGTCGCCCAGGGCTGGAGGGCACTTCCAGGTCAGGTGCCATGATCTACAGTGAGGGCCACTTGGAGGAGGGAGAGGAAGAGGAGACATGCCCTTTGCATGCGCTCTTCACAGTGTCTTCCACTTGTTCTTCAAGACTCAGGTTGGCCCACCTCTTCTGGGAAGCCTTACCCGGCCTTACCCCCAGGCTATGCTGTCTTCTGTGTGTCTTTGCTGTGTGTCCTTAGTGCCTCTCACACATTCATACTCATCTGTGTCTGTCCACATAATTGTTTTCTCTCCATCTCTACATGTTGAGTTCCTTGAGGACAAACTGGATCTTACACATCTCTGTCTCCCTAGGACATAGCTAGTGTTTACTTAGTAGCACTGAATAATTACTTGTCAAATTGGACTAATTTAAAGGAAACAAGAAAGAAATAGGTTCTTAACAAGACAGGACATATCAAACTGGCCATTGAAGTTTACTTAATGAGGAAAGAAAGTCATATTGGTCCAGCATTGTCTTATCTAAATTTGGTCTTTTGACACTTGGAAAGAGACACCATGAACATATCCTGGAATGAGAGTCCTTTCAGCAGCAGAAGGGACCCCCCTCAGGCCTCTGGTGGGGAAGGAGGCAATGCCCCACCAGTAGCTGGAGCAGGGAGCTCTCTGCTGAGTCTTCCAGTCTTGGCAGAAAGCATTCTTTGTGCTCTGCCTACCAAGGTGCGTGGACTTACCCTGGATGTTTTTTAAATGGACATGGCCCCAGAAGTCATGCTTGTTATCAGCTAATATGTCATAGAGCAGTAAGAAGGAGAAGTGATTAACAGAGCAAAGTGAAGAAGGATGGAACAGGCTGGTCCCCCACTGTTGCCCACCTCTGCCTGGTCCTCATGACTCCTGGTTCCCACACAAGCAGGTATCAGGTGGTGTGCTGGGTAAAGTGGAGACTGCAAGGTCCAAAACCACTCTCTCCAATCTCTCAGTGTGAGCGGCAGCAATAGCTGTCAGCCTTAATGCAGGGATTGCCCAAGGACTGAGGCAAATGTCCTCACTATTACTGATGGTCTAATACATGCAACAGACCATGGCCTGAGGGAGGAGGAGGACCATTCGTTCGGCAAGTGCTACCCCAGCTATAGATTAGGAGTGCCTCTGCATGGTTTGCAATTTTTTTAATTTTTTATTTTAGAGAGAGAGAGAGACAAAGTATGAGCAGAGACAGAGGGAGACACAGAATCCAAAGCAGGCTCCAGGCTCTGAGCTGTCCTCACAGAGGCCAACATGGGGCTCAAACTCACAAACCGTGAGATCATGACCTGAGCCAAAGTCAGTCACTTAACCGACTGAGCCACCCAGGTGCCCCTGCATAGTCACATTTTAATGAGAGTCAGATGGCAAGTCAACAGATATGTATAAAGATAATAACTTATTTAGTAAATGTTATAAGTATAATAACTTTGGATCAAGAAAAATGCTTCACAGGAAGTAAAACAGAGTGGTGGAAAAGTGAGTAACGTGGAGGGGGAGAGGTCACTCTTTAGGTAAGGAGGTCAGAGCAGCCATGACAGACCTGGCTATGGGAGCTGTGTTCTAGATGGAGGGAAGAGCAAGTCCAGAGGCCCAGGATAGGACTGAGGGTGTCCCACGAGAAAGCAGGTCAGTGTTGTTGGCTGGACCGTGATGGGGGGCAAAGGGAAGATAGAGCGAGGTAGGGAGCCAGAATGTACAGAGCACGGGAAAGGGATAATTCTACTCTGAGAGTACTAGAAACCTCTGAGTATTTTAAGCAGGACAGTGACATAATCTGATTTTTGTTTTCCAAAGATGCTTCTAAGTGTGGTGCAGAAAATGGGCTGAGGCAGGACAAGCTATTATTGCTCTGGAAGGGATGATGAAGCTGTGTAAATATTGGCCACACAAAGTGGAAGGTATATTGGGCCATCAGAAAGGTGCAGGTGATGTAGTGTGGACATTCCCAGGGCAGGTGAGGTGACTGGGCTGGGGATCTTCAGCCTTTTTCTTCTTCTGTCCTGAGGGGTTTTTTTTGTTTTGTTTTTTTCGTTTTTGCCTCTGGTCATCCACCTTCTCAGCCCAGTCTTTTGTGCACAGAATTGGTAGGGCCTTTGTTTTTTCTCACAGGGAAGAGGTCTGGCATAGAGGTGAGAGGTCCGGCAGACAAAGGGGGTGGAAGGCAGTGAGCATAGCCCACCGCTCTGAGGTCGGAGGCCAGGTGTGTGACACAGCCCCGCTTCCCAGGTGGGGTGGCTAGAGGGCGGCACCTGGACTCTCTCAGCCGTGGGGAAGCACATCAGGGACTGAGGTTAGACACTGCTCACATGGAAATGTGTTGAACTCAGGAAAGGAGGAAAGCACACATTCTGTGCCTCAGGAGCCCTTGTCTGGACATTAGCAAAGTCCCCACTGTGACTTCTGCCGGCTCTGTAAAGCCACCTGCGGCCTTATTCAGGCACAGCCCGCATCTGGTTATCTGCCCAGAACTTCCTGTTCTGGCGTTTGACTTGAGTGCTCTCTTTTTGGTTCCAGCCCAGTGATACGCCAAGTTCTCTGAGTCCTCCGAATCTGCCTGGAGCCAGAAGTGAGATGGAAGAGAAGGTAATATGATTTGAAATTACATATTTAGCTTCTTTACTTGAACTTCCATTTCCATTCTCTCCCCCGCTTTTTTTTTTTCGATCCGCTGTCTCATTTTTTCCATTCATAAATGCCGCCTTCATCTATTACTTTAAATTCCTTCAAAACATAACCAGTGGTAGATGTAGAGTGTCTGTTTCCATGGCAGCGCACCTGCTGGAACTGAACCCTGTTCTGAAAAAATAGCCACCTCCCAGCACGTACATATTTGAACACTTACACATTGGTCATTTTCCTAAATGTACCAGGTACTTCAAGACACTGTTAAGCCATTGAAAAAGACATTCCAGAATACCTGAAGGTACCCAAGTCTGTAAGGAAAAAAGTCTCCTTCTATTTGGAAATGCAAAATAAGGGGCACCTGGGTAGCTCAGTCAGTTGAGTATCTTAATGCAGATTTCAGCTCAGGTCAGGATCCAGGTCAGGGTCCTGGGCTCAGCCCTGCGCCCGGTTTCATGCTGAGCATGGAGACTGCTTGAGATTCTCTCTCCCTCCCTCTCTCTCCCCCCCCTCCTCTCTCTCTCCCTCTACCCCTGTCCCCTACTTGCATTTTCTCTCTCTCTCTCTCTCTGAAATTAAAAAAGGAAAAAATGCTTAGACATGCAAAAGCAAAAAGACCTTAGCATTTTTCTACTTGTATGTATTTTTGTTTTTTAACTTTTCTGTGTTCTGTTGAAACCTGGGACTCTGCCTGCAGGCGTCCAGGGAACCCTGTGGAGACCGTGTGCACCCCTCCAGTAGAGGCCAGTCCACTCCTGTGAGCACTCTTCACTTGCATAGGGACTCAAGGGTCCTTCCAGGGACTGGTACAGTGAGCAGAGTATGTCCCTGAGTCTTCTGAAGAGGATGGCTCAAGACAGTGCCACCACCCAGACAATGAAGAAGCCCAGCTGAAATGAGTAGAAATGAAACCTTGCATTTAAGTCTCAGCTTCAAGTGCTTATCTGTGTCTTCAATCTACCACATTTGGCTCTAACTCCTTTTATTCACGCATCTAGTAGGGGATGGAAATAAATGTTTGATTTGTCTCTTCTCAACCACAGTTCAGAATTTGATACCTATTATAAAGATAACCATAAATAAGTGAAAGCCAGGAGCCCAAAGGCTGGAATTATTTTTCCTTACTACTGTGCTCCTTATCCTAAGTTATTATTTACTGAGCATCCATTTTGCTCTTGAGCTGGCTTGGTCCTTTATCTTTTGTGCATAAATATGGAAGGTAATTGCAAAAAGCAAAGCTGCCAGCTAAACCCCACTGGCTCTGCACTTACAACATGAATGCCAACACATAAACCCTGGCCTCTGTTCATGCCTCTGTGCCTGAGCTGCTGGCACCAGACCCGCAGATGGGGCCGTGAGCGCCCTCTGCTGCACGTTGGCGTGGTATGGCTGTGAGCCCTCACCTTGCTGCTTGCCTTTAAAAGCTCAATAGTTACAGGTGTGTGGCCCCTGGGTTGAGGCTGATCTGCGGGTGTACAGTTTGTCTGAGGTGGTGGCTCCTAAGTGCGTGCCATCTGCATTACAGCGCTGCAGTCGTGCTGTGAGGACCTTCCCTTTCCCCCAGGGGGGGCACAGTTCTGCCCATCCTTTTTTTGCCAGTCAACTCTGTGTTCTCTGGCTTTGGAATGATTGTGCTAAAACATTTTTGCTGGTAGCAATTTCATGCCCTAGGCATAGATGTTATACTTTCTTGTTCCTTCATTCCTCCAAAAAATATTTACTGAGCACTTGCTAAATGAGATTTGCTGCTTGGGCAGAAAGGGAACTGAAAAGATGAAAAAGACACTTTCCCTACTTCAGAGGGTCTCAGGTAGAGGCTGAGGGACGTTTGCAAGTGTCTTATAGAGTCCTTAGTATAGAGATGAGCTAGTCCAGGGCTCAGCAAACCATGCTTTATTTTAGGCTTTGTGGCCATAAGGTCCAACCTGGATACCCTCCTTTGTTCTGCTCTTCCTTTGTAGCACAAAAGCGCTAAAGACCATGGACAAGGGGTGTGGCTGTGTGCTGACAAAACTTTATTTACCAAAACAGGCTGTGGGCAGGATTGGGCCTCCTGGCTATGTTTTGTCAACCCCCCTCATCTAATCTGACCCCCCCCCCATATTATTCAGAGTAGGAAAATCAGTCCCTGAAAGGTTAAATGACTGTTTTGAGTTAATGCAAAAATCATTGGCAGAACAAATAGTCAACGTCCTGTTTTTTGATGACAAAAGCAGTGCTCATCTCTCTGTCCCAGTGCCTCTGTTCACAGCAGCCCCTGGGCCAGTCCAGGCCTGGCAAGATGCAGGCCCCAGCAAGTGCTGCCATTCCAGGACCGCCCCCCGACGGTGTTCTGATCTGGACTGACTCTGTAGTTTAATCTCCTCTACAGGTGGCTCCAGTTAAACCATCGCGGCCAAAAAGGCACTTCTCTTCTGCTGGAACCATCGAAAGTGTCAACCTAGATGCCATCCCCCTGGCCATCGCGCGTCTGGACAACAGTGCTGCCAAGCACAAACTGTCCGTTAAGCCAAAAAACCAGAGGGTGTCAAAGAAACACAGGCGACTTGCCAGGGTATGTAGCGCCCATCCCAGCTGACCAGGCAGATGCCCTTGCTTGCGGGCACTGAATCTACCTGGGGGGGGGCGGGGAGGGGGGAGGTTGGTGGTGGTGGGAGGGACCCGTAGAAGCAACTAAGTGTCTCCCATCGGGGACCTGGTGTGTTGCAATGAACGGGGGGAAGCAGGCCCATCTACTGGCCCTTTCTAACTTGTTGCCTGCCTGGGGCAGGTGAGCCTCAGAGTTGAGGGGCTGCCTTTTGAGGGGCTCTAGACACCTTGCATTTGCTTTGCCAGCTCTCCTACCGTGGCTCTGCCAAAGGTTCTTCAGTTTGACTGGTGTGGACTTTGAAGTCACAAATTTCAGGGGACATCGATGAAGTGCAACTCTCATTTTTTCTCATCTTTCTAATGCTGGGCCATTAGTTTTTCTCTTTTTATTCATTTGTATTAAGCAAAAGGCATTTGAGAATGACCAATAAAAGGGCCGTGGAGTAAACATGAAGGTGATATGTTTTCCTCCACTCTCACAATTTACTCTTGCTGTGCTGGCCTGGGTGTACCTATCTCTATACTTAGGAACAACTGCACTTTCTCTTGAGATTAAGAGGGTCCCCGACATTGTGAATAGGGTGGGTAATGGTTGCCTGTGCAAAAGGAAAAGGCTAATTATTTTGTCCTTACCAATGTTAGGATCGACTGCATGAACAATGTAGCCTTCCGGGTCAGCTGTCCCTGGACCAGAACGGACACCCTGGAGAAGGCAAACCAATTTGGCATGAGGAGGAGCCAGAGCTGCTGGACTCTGAAGAAGAGAAGAGATGCCAAGAAGAATACTGGCTAGAACTTGAGGCCAAGTGCAAACGGCAAAAGGCTGAAGCAGCCGAGAGGAGACGTCTGGAAGAGCAGAGACTCCAGGCCCTGGAGAGGAGGCTTTGGGAAGAGAACAGAAGGCAAGAGCTCTTGGAGGAGGTAGGCGAGGACGAGGAGGGAGACGAGGCAGAACTACAGCTGGAGGCAGAAAAGAGGCAGCACCAAGAGGAGAGGCAGAGACTGGAAGGGCAAGGTGTCCAAGGCCAAGAGCGGAGAGAACAAGAGGAAGGAAGGCACCTGGAGGCCCAAGAGCAGCTGCCACGCACACAGCAGGAAGAGCAGGCGGTGTGGAGCGGGCAGGAGGCCGAGAAGCAGCAGGAAGAACAAGAGGAAAGAGAGTTGAAGGAGCTGGAGGAACAGAAGCAGTTGGAGGCCGAAGAGCAGCAACAAAGGGAGGAGGAGGAGCAGCAGCGGCAAAGGGAGGAGGAGCTGCGGCTGCAGGAGGAACAGCAGAGTCTGGAGGAGGAGCAGAGGCGGCTGGAGGAGCAGCAGCAGCGGAGGCGGGAAGAGGAGGAGCACCAAGAACGAGAGGAGAAGAGGCAGCAGGGGGAGGAGCAGCGGCAACGAGAGGACAAGCCTCACCTGCAGGAGGAGCAGCGATGGGAGGAAGAGGCAGCAGCAGAGAGAAGGGCAGAACAGGGAAAGCGGGAGGAAGTGGAGGCGCAGAGGCAGCAGGAAGTGGAAGGTCAAGAAGCAGCGAGTGTGCAAGAGGAGAGGTGGCAGCCACTGGACGTGGAAAGGAGCTCAAGGAGCCCAGTTCAGGTGGACTTTGCAGAGAAATCAGGCAAACGAGAGCACCTGCAACCCGAGAAGCAAAGAGAACACTCTGAGGAGTCAAGGATTTGCGAGAAGCAGAGCCAGGAGGCTGAGCCATGCGGAGAGCAGCAGGCACAAGGTGGGGATTTTCCCGGGCATGGTCGTCGTGCACGTCAGGAAAAGAGACAAGAAGCTAACATGCAGCCTCCCCGGAAACGAGAGGCGAAGGTAGAAGAGATGCTGGCTGCCGGGGAAAAGAAGGAAGCTGCCGCTCCAGAAAAAGACAGGAAGGTGGAGGAACTTCGGTGGCAGGAAGTGGATGAGAGGCAGACCACGCCCAGGCCCTATACTTTCCAGGTGTCATCCGGAGGGAAGCAGATTCTCTTCCCCAAAGTCAATCTGAGCCCAGTGACGCCCCTGAAGGACGCGGGACTTGCCTCTGCCCCCCAGGAGCCGAAGACCCCCAGAGCCAGCCCAGCCTCCCATGCCTTGCCCTCCTCCCTGAGTGTCCCCCACACAGCCATTCTGGTCACGGGAGCACAGCTCTGTGGCCCGGCCGTCAACCTGAGCCAGATCAAGGACACAGCATGCAAGTCTCTCCTGGGCTTGTCAGAAGAAAAGAAGCACGTGGATGTCCCTGCCCTGGAGAACCCACCCCGAGCATCTGTCGACCCCCGGTCAGGGAGCGGGAAGGCCAGGCCCCCCCAGGAGTCTCCGAGCAGTGTGGCTGCACTAGCCGAATGGGCTTCCATTCGGTCCAGAATTCTGAAGAACACAGAGAGTGAGCAGCGCGTTGATAGAGACCAGTCTCGGCCAGGTGAAGAGCACACTCCCAGGGGCCGATGTGATTCCCGCGGGAACCTCCGGAGGATCCCCCCAGTAAATGCAAAATTCTCTATTATGCCTGCTTGGCAGAAATTCTCAGATGGTGTCACCGAGACCTCCAAACCTAACACAGAAGCAGAGAGCATTAGAAAAAGACCTGTGCTGGGACCCAATGATGGGTCAGCTCCCCAACCCCTGGCTACTTATGAGCACCCAAAGGGTACAGAGAAACTGGAGCCAGCAGACAGCACAGAGGGATGCAAATTTGCCAAAGACCTCCCATCTTTCCTTGTTCCAAGCCCTCCTTACCCTCTGCAGAAAGCAGTGGCCCATGCAGAGCCCATGATCATTTTGGACAGTGAGACCATCAGTGCTATAGGAAAGGCAGACCCCGCAACGCCTGGTCAAGAGGAAAAAGCCTCACCGTTTGGGATAAAATTGAGAAGGACCAACTACTCCTTGCGCTTCCACTGTGACCAACAGACAGAACAAAAGAAGAAGAAAAGGCACAGCAGCACCGGGGACAGTGCTGATGGTGGGCCACCTGTACCAGGAAGTACAAAAGGAGAGAAAGAGACAGAGGGTGTGGCCCTCAAGCATGGCCTGTCCCTAACCCCTGAGAGGAAGCAAGCCCTGTCCACCTGGAAGGACTCTGCTGAAAGAGTGCACTCTTCTCCTGCAGCCCAGCTGGGGCCTCAGCCAGTTGCAGAGCATGACAAGGTGGCACACAAAATGCCATTGGTGCAGAAGCCAGCCCTGGCTCCCAAGCCTGCCGGTCAGACTCCCCCCTCCTCCCCACTCTCCAAACTGAGCAGGCCCTACCTGGTAGAGCTGCTGGCCCGCCGGGCAGGGAAGCCAGACCCGGAGCCTGGCGAGCCATGCAAGGAGGGTCAGGAGAGCAGGGACCTCTGGCCGCGGTCACCGCCACCCCCAGAGAAAAGGAAGGCACACAAGAGGGATGAGGAGGAAGTTGTAGAAACAGAGAGGAAACTTGGTTCCTCGGCCCTGTCTGCTGCTCGGCCAGAAAAGCCTTCCCAAACCCCTGAGGCCGGGAGGAAAGGTAGGTATGGGTAGGTGCCCCCTGCCTCTGTCCAGCTTGTCTGTGTCCTGGCAGAAGCCACAACTGCCTGGAGCTGGAAGCAGGGCTAGTGTGGGAGCATGTCCCTTCGCTGTCATAAGTCGTATTGAGGCCCTTTTCTTTTTCTGCTCCTTTAGAATTTTGGAAATGCTGACTGTGCTACCTGCCTGCAGCTCATACTGTTAATGATACTTACAGAAGTAATAAGTTCCAGGTGCTGACACTTAGACTAACACACTTTCAGTTGACAACAGACATTGAAATACAGTCCTAATTAACAAAGAAGCCCTTAATCCTTATGAAGGAGCCTCACAGTGATGATAAGACTGGGGTTTTCTAGACTAGTCAGTGCCTTTACTGCCCAGAGCTAGAACACAAAGGTGGGAGGTTAGGGGACTTTCAGTAGCAGCATCGGCCTTGGGAGCTTCTGTGTGAATGATTGACTTTGGCTCAGTTTTATGCAAAATGCTGTGCAAATGCGTCCCTGCCCCCACCAGCTTACCACTGTGAAGCCTTTTAAAAAGAAATCTTAGAGCTGCCCTCACTCAAGGCTGCACCTCGTGTTTCTTCAGACTACCGGTTTGGGACAGTTCAGTGATCACTTGGATTGGCTTTGGGGTCCCTGAGAACCTTCATCTAATTCTTTTTCTTTTCTGTTTTGTTGAAGTAAAGTTTGGGTCATATTCCAGGAAGTTACTTGCATGTATCAGAGAAACTCTCCCCTGAGGTTTATTAGGAAATGCTGCAAGCCTTCTCTTGTGTTTAATTGTTTAGATTTAGGGTGATTTTTGCGGAGAAAAGAGCTGTTTCCTGAGCAATAGTGGTTTGGTTACTTGCCTTATGGAAGACCTTATTGTCCTTTTTAACCACGCCTTAGACCAGCATGTAGATCACGCTTCCGGACCATATCTCCCTAATGATTTCTGTTTGTCCTGCTGAGGAGCCCATTTTCATCATTCTTTGTGTTTTTGTTTTGTTTTGCTTTAACCTCTGTGCTGGGCTGTGGGGGAAAGCCATTGTGCACCCTGCAAGCCTGTGTAACTGTCCTGGGGGGCTCAGTCCATTCAGTGTGTCCAAATCTTCATTTTGGCTCAGGTCACGATCTCTATGAGATGGATCCCAGCATCTTGCTCTGCACTGATGGCATGGAGCCCACTTGGGATTCATTCTCTCCCTCTCTCTGCCCCTCTCCCACTTGTGTGCTCGCTGTCTCTCTCAAAATAAATAAACATTAAAAAAAAAAACAGAACAAGCAAAAACTGTGCTGGGACCCCTGGGTGGCTCAGTTGGTTAAGCATCTGACTCTTTTTTACGGTTCAGGTTGTGATCTCACGGTTTGTGAGTTTAAGCCCCTCGTCGGGCTCTGCACTGACAGCACAGAGCCTACTTGGGATTTTCTCTCTCTCCTTCTCTTCTGCCCCTCCCTCTCTTTCTCTCTCTCAAAATAAATTAAAAAAAATTTTTTTAATTGCAATTTAGTGCAGTGAATGAAAATGGATAGTTCAATATAATGGATTGTCATCTTTCAAATAAGTTGGTTTAGGAATAACTATGCAGCAACTTGGAAAACATGCAATTGCATCAGGCTCTGCACTGACAGCATGGAACCTGCTTGGGATTCTCTGTCTCCCTTTCTTTCTCTCTCTCTCTCCCCCTTCCCCGCTTGCTATCTCTCTCAGAAAAATAAATTAATTAATTTAAGCTGACCCTTAGTTCCCTAAAGCTTTGTGGGACTCATGTTTGCAATCCCCATTGACTTTCAGAGCTAGGTGTCTGGGGGCCCGTCCCTCTGGTGAAAGTATTAAAGGTTGGGGCCCCAGGTGTGGAATCCAAACCTTTTGTTCCTCAAGGAGAAGCTGACAGTTGTGAGTTCCCTCGGAGTTATGGATTGCTGTACAGGGGGTGGGTTTATGGTGAAATTGTGTCTCACCCTCTCCAACCTCCTTCTGTGTGGAGTTTTTCTCATTCACCCATTGCATAGTTGTTCAGCTGGTTTTTGGATTTTTTTAAAAAGGGAATTGTTCCATATATAGCTGCATATTGAGTGTGTCCATGGGAGGGGAGGGGTGCAGGACCCTCCTATGTCACCATCCTGAATTGGAACCCCCATTTTCAGTTTTGACATTAGCCTTTGTGTCAGTAGCTTTTATGATCATCCAAGTCCCTCTCACTGTCTGGAGGACTCTCTCACTCTCCTTATCTTCTCCCG
This sequence comes from Prionailurus viverrinus, assembly GCF_022837055.1. NCBI lineage: Eukaryota > Metazoa > Chordata > Mammalia > Carnivora > Felidae > Prionailurus > Prionailurus viverrinus. Next base: position 160,978,537 of record NC_062564.1, on the reverse strand, counting down.
GAAGCAATAGCTCTCTGCTGTGCTTCTTTCTCTTAGGGAAGCCCTTTTGATCATTATAATTTTCTATCCAAAACTGGCAGTGCCCCTGTTTTCTTCCCCAGTACCCAGATTCTGGGCTGTCAGGCTCTGCTAATTGAATTTTTCTTTACTTGGTAGAAAAGCAGCATGAAAGCAAAGACCACATGCCCATGGGTGCTGTCTAAAGACCACTGGGGTCTTCCTGCTCACTCTAGGCCACGCTGGCCAAACATGTTTGACTGAACACCCCATCAGAATAAAAATATTAAGCCTGGATCTCCAACTTTATTTGTTAATTGTGACCCTGTAGTGCTGTTATTAGCTAAAACACGTGGAGCATCATATACATTTAAGGTAAAGGTCACTGAAACAACAGTGGACATAACTCCGCTGTGATAATCCTCCTGTGTCCTCCTGTGTTTGCCCTCTAGCACTTCTATTGCAGATGTCATCTCATTCCAAAATTCCCACCTCCTTGTGGCGGGTGGAACGGATATTAAGTGGCCCTTTCTCCCAGAACTGACCTTTGGGAGCAGTGGTTAAAACCCTATAAGGGCAGGATGCACTGGTTCATGTCCCCAGAAGCTGAAGGAGGGAATTGGAGTGGGCTGTGGTTCCCCTTGTCCGCTGGGTTTAGAATGTGAGAGAATAGGTTTAAACAGATATTTTACCTTGGCTTCTTCCACCTCAACTCTGATTTTTCTATGACCCTGTCTGTGGTAGCTGTTTGGCCATTTCGTGGGCCTGCCCCAAGTAAGTGATCTAGAACTTTTACTTCAGGATGTGGGAATCGGTGCCATTATTTGTTGAAGACCTTTGGGCATCCTGGGCTGAAATTCAGACAGGAGCCACATTTTAACATCCTAAAACATTTTCTGTTTATTGATCCCCAGCTACAGTCCAGACCTGTTAGGCCCTTTACATATATTGTGTTACAGCCTTTCTAAAGTCTGGTCATAACTCCAGGATGTGCTATTCAAACCACAGTTCTAAGGAAATAAAAATCTGGCTAACGATTTATCTTTTCAAATAAAAAAAAAGTAGGCAATTCTACTTTAAAGGTATGTTGACCCTTGTGATAAAATGCTGGTCAGAATTGTTGGCAGGAAACTGGCCAGTTGTTTTAATGACCTTTCCAGGCAAGTTCAGGTAGAATGTTTAGTGTAGGATTCCCTTTTACATAATAGCTTTAAATTTTTTTTAATGTTTATTTATTTTTGAGAGAGAGAGAGCACGAGCAAGCAGGGGAGTGGCAGAGAGAGAGGGAGACACAGAATCTGAAGCAGGCTCCAGGCTCTGAGCTGTCAGCACAGAGCCTGACATGGGGCTTGAACTCACGAACTGTGAGATCATGACCTGAACCAAAGTTATATGCTTAACCAACTGATACATAATAGCCCCTACATAATAACTTTAAATGGAAATCATTTGGATCTTGGCAGTTTGGTTTCAGACATTTTCCAAACAGGTGTTACACTGCCCTGGAGTAGAACAAAACTTAAATTATTTCCTGTGTGTAAAGCCTCTCAGTTAAGCAGAATGCTTGAAGTGGTGAATAGAGTCAACCCTTGAACATCATGAGGGTCAGGGGTGCTACCTTCCTGTGTGGTCAAAATCCCTTTTGACCCCCCCCCCCCAGAACTTAACTAGTAGTAGCCTAGTGGAAGCCTTCCTGATAATATAGTCGAGTAACTCATATTTTGTATGTTATATATGCTAAATACTTACAATAAAGTAAGCTAGAGAAAGGAAAATCTTAAGAAGACCATAAGGAAGAGAAAATACATTTACAGTACTGTACTGTATTTGTAAAAACAAAACAAAACAAAAACCACGTAGGGGAGCCTGGGTGGCTCAGTGGGTTGAGTGACCAATTCTTGATTTCAGCTCAAGTTGTAATTCTGGGATCACATGGGATTGAGTCCCATGTTGGGCTCCTCGTTGGACATGGAGCATGCTTAAGTTTCTCTTTCTCCCTCTGCCTGTCTCACCCACCCACATGCGCTCTCTCTCTCTCTCAAAAAAAACAAACAAAAAACCTGTGTGTAAGTAGACTTGGCCAATTCAAACCCATGTTGTTCAAGGGTCTAGTGTATTTGTAGTTTTTGTTTTTGTTTTGTTAACTAACAATTAACTAAAAATACCTTTCAGGTTTTTTTTTAATACTTCTGAAATGTGTCACTTTTCTTTACTGTGTTAGATCATAGCTGAAACTTTATTTGATGACTAGGGAGAGCATAATGACCAAGACTCATTGTAAATAGGAATTCTTTGTAGAGTATTATAGGTCTAAAGGTATAGAAAAGCAGAATCTGCCTCCTTTTTGTGCTTGAATTCTTAATTTGATTTTACTTTGGTTCTTTCTCCTCAATAAAAAGTCAAATCAATGAGAGCCCTGGTTGGTAAGGTTCTGGATCATCAATGTGTAAACTTGTAGTGAATTTCCAAAGAACAGGTCTATAGTGAGCCCTTTTCATTTGAGGTAGTAAAGGACTCATTGATGGAATAGTTATCTATAAAAGGGCTTAATTTTTACGTGAGGAAAAGAAGGGGATGATTCTCATAGACATAAATAGTAAGTACAGGTCACTTTTGTAGAGTGGTTTCTATCTGCCAACTGTCTGGTTAGTATGATACCCAGGATCTCTTAATCTTCACGGCAGTCTGATGAGGCATGTGCCATTGTCATCTCCACTTTATGGATTAGAAGACCTTAGAGAAGTTAAGTAGCTTTTCTAAGGTCACACAAGGTCAAGCCCAGGGCTGCTCAATTTAAGAGTCCAGTTGCTCAACCTCTGATTCCAGCCACCTGTGAAGTGTGTTTACCCCATTGCATAGGCAAGACAGTCAACCACAGGAAAAGCTCAGACTGGAAGTCAGGAGTCCTAGGCTCAAACTTCAGCCTGTGCACTAACCGCTGGGTGACCTGGGGCACCGCACTGGATTGCTGTGGCCCCTCATACTCACTCTGTCAAAAGAAAGCATTGGACCAAAATCACAGTTTCCTACTGCATTCCTCAGAGCCCCACTGCCCTCAGCAGTCTCATGGGATAGATCGAGCAGCACCCTTTTTACCTCGTTCATACACTGGGTAGGATGTTTGGGAAGGGGTTAAATAAAGCAGTAAATAAGAATAATAAATCAAATAGCAGCCTGGGTCCCCTGTAGGCTTGAGATTTTCTGACACTGGAGATTGTATTTCTAGTCCCATTTTGAGGGAAGGAAAAGACTTCTCTTTTTCTGTTGATAAGAAATATTACCTCTCCACCCAGAGAAGTCCCTTGGGCATCAGTGCAGAGTTCGTGTTAGGAACGGACAGTTGAATATTTCATGTCACTAGTTCTAAGGGGTGAAGGATCAAGGTAAGTGAGCAGTTTCACTGTAAACCTCCCTTTGCCTTTACCAGTTTTTTTTTTTTAATATTTATTTTTTGGGAGACCGCAAGCAGGGTAGGGGTAGGGAGAGGGGGACAGAGGATCTGAAGCGGGCTGTGTGCTGACAGACTGACAGCAGTGAGCCCAATGTGGGGCTTGAACTCATGAACCACGAGATCATGACCTGAGCCGAAGTTGGATGCTCAACCGACTGAGCCACCCAGGTACCCTTGCCTTTACCAGTTCTGATCACTATTCCAGTGAGGTCAGTGAGGTGGGCGGGGGGGGGGGGGGGCAGGTCTCCACACCATCAGCCCGTCCTCAGATACTAGCTGGCTTTCTTACATTTCATATCATTCATATCAGTTCTGATGCTGTCTACCTGTCCCACAAGACTGTCCCCACTTCAGATGCCATTCCCACATCCAGGTCATCACCTATGCTTCTGACCAACTTAAATCAGAGATTCCCATGACCCCCTCCTTGGGTTCAATTAATTTGGAAGAGCGCCTCACAGAACTCAGGGAAACATTTTACTTATTAGATAACCAGTTTATTATAAAAGGATGTAACTCAGGAACAGACAGATGGAAATGATCCATAAGGACAGGGTATGGGGAAGGGGCATGAAGCTTGCATGCCCTCAAAGGACACCTCTCCCCACAAATCTCCATGTGTTCACCAGCTGGAAACTCCCTGAACCCTGTCCTTTTGGGTTTTTATGGAGGTTTCACTATATATGCATGACCAATTAGCTCATCAGCCATTGGCAATTGAAATCAGCCTCTAGTCCTGCTCCCCTCCCCAGAGGTTGGGGGGTGGGAACGAAAGATTCAAACCTGATCACATGGTTGGCTCCTCTGGCAACCAGCCCCCAGCCTTAAGGATGGTCCCAAAGTCATCTCATTAACGGAATGAGGGACACCTTATGCTCTCATCACTTAGGAAATTCCAAGGGTTTTACTGTGTTCTAGAAATGGGCATGAAGATCAAATGTATACTGCTTTTTAATTTTTTTTTAAAGTTTAATCTCTACGCCCAGTGTGGGACTCGAAGTCATGACTCCGAGATCATGAGCCACAGCTCTACCAACTGAGCCAGCCAGACGCCCCCAGATACATCATATAAATCGTAACAGCAGTCTTTTTTTTGTCCCCAGAAAAGCCTGTTCTTCAGAGCAGGCACTCGTTAGATGGCTCCAAACTTGCGGAGAAGGTTGAAACTGCGCAGCCACTGTGGATAACGTTAGCACTGCAGAAACAGAAGGGGTTTCGGGAGCAGCAAGCTACTCGAGAGGAGAGGAAGCAAGCCAGGGAGGCCAAACAGGCAGAAAAGCTCTCCAGAGAGAACGTGAGTAGCCTGGTCTTCCGCTTTAACTTTTCCTTCTCGAGTTTGGCTATCTTTTAGGTAGGTCACAAGGGTTTAAAAAAAAAAAAGCTAGCTGGGAGTGGTGAATGCTTAGGGTAGAGCAGTAAATAAATTGACAACCATTAAACCAGGGAAGTGTTTTCAAGTAGTAATTTTGTTTGGTTTCCTTGTGCTCTCAGTTAGGTTAACCTGATTTGGTAGAGTCCGTGATTATTAGCAGTGATCCACACACACTGCAGTTATGTGAGAAATAGGAAAGTGAATACATTTGAGCAGTGAGCTGGGAGAAGAATCAGGAGTCTTGCTCTGTGGCCCTGATTTTATAGTCTGTTCACTGGGACTCCTACAAAAGTGGCTTTCCCTCTTTTGGGACCTTTGTCTTGAGCTGCTCCATGGCTGGCATCATGGTTGGCCACGCATTGCTCCCAAGTGCAGTCCCGTTTCTCCTTCAGAGGCAGAGGTTGGGGGCTGGCAGGCAGAAGACCCCCCAAGGCCTTGCACGGTCAGTCTTTCCGTGTCCTGAGGTTGAACACACACTTGCCCTGACTCTCTGCCCACCCAGGTCGGTGTCATCCTGCAGCCTGGAAGCAGCAGTATCAGCAGAGCAGGCTCCTTGCACAAGCACAGCCCACAGCTGGAGGAGAAGAAGCCGGAGACCGCAGCGTCCAGGCTTGAGCGCAGGGAACAGCTGAAAAAGGCCAACACTCTTCCCACATCTGTGACAGGTAGGGAGAGCAGGTCGGATTCCGTGTAACTGCGGTGACAGGCTTGTCTTCTCACAGCCACTTTACATCCTTGAGTTTGGGAACGGGCACAGCGTGCGAGGCTCTTCACAGCCCCAGAGGTCAGCTTTGAGAAAGCACTTCTGGTAAAGACCACCAGCAGCTCCCCACCACCAGTGGTATGGTGGTAAATGGTTAACGGTCACCCTTCAGGGACTGGGGAGACCTCTGATTTTAGCATTTGAGTTTTCGTGGGGTAAATCCTCCCACTGCAGCCAGTTCCAGGCTACCAGTGTGGTGTCACCTGGCTCCCTAAATTCCTGGACATCAAACAAGCCCTCCCGCTCCGACACCCCGCTGCCTGTAGCCCCAACAAAATGAGGTTTGCTAACTTGCTCTCCTGTAAGGGAGACCATGTACCAGAAGAACCACCTAAAGAAAGGAAGAGGCAAGATTATCAGAGGATTTGGGGGGAAAAGGGTGAAGTTTAGGTAAAATTTAAGCGATGTGGGGTTTTGACGGGCTCAGAGCAGCACAGGGTTGTATGTAAAGGGGTTCACATCAAACCTGAGCTGAAAAGTGCACTCAGGGTCCAGTTTCCTTTGACACAATAAACTTAAATTTGTGGAGGCTAAATCTTAAAACCCCTGCTTGGGGCTCTGCACCTAGCTGGAACTGGAAGCTGCTTCTCTGAATCAGTGACCCACGGGGCTCAGATACTCCAGGCAAAGTGGGAAGGTCTCTGCTCACTGATGGGGATTCAGATAGCAAGTTTCTGACCACATTAATTAACAGCAGGGTTTCCTATTCATGACATATAAAAGACACACATTAAAAAAAATTCTTTATTCTATTAAAATGATTGGTCATGTTTCCAACTGTTACCTTGTTACAAATCACTTGAAGGAGGGATATGAATGGGAACAAGCTTCCTCCCAGAGGTTAACAGGGCCTGTTTTCCCTTCTGAGCAACCCTGTTCCCTAGAGGGCACCCACCCCCCAGATCTAGACTTTGTAATGCCTTTGTTACCTGCCAGCTTGGGTATGGAAATGGAAAGAGGTCTCAACCACTAACGCTATACTTAATATTTTGGTGAGGAGAGAAAAAGCCTTTATATTTGAAAACCACTTTGGAGCACCGTATAATTTCTCAATAACCTCCATGGGCATAATTTCATTTGATCTGACACCCAAGAATTGAAGGTTCTAAACAAACGGGTGTGCCACCAAGATCATTCTTTCAAAATAAAGTTCCAGAGTCAGAGATCACATACCTTTCTCTGACAGACTTCTTGGACGCTCTAAAGAGTTAATGCAGTTCAGAGTGGCTACAGCTTAATAAAGCAAACCTTTATTTTTGTATTCGTCTTTTCAGTCAGTATTTGTAGAGTTCTCATTCTGTGTAGGCCATCGCCATGGGCAGTAAATAGGACTCAGAGAGAAGCCAAGATCCCTCACCTTAGGAGGTCTCTAAGATCTGATAAAACAAGTGTTGGAATTGTGAGGCCAGCCTGAAAGTCTAGAGAGCCGGTAGGGAGTGGAGGCCCCCAGCGAGAGCTTGGTACAGAGGGGAGCTTCTGACCTCACCAGTTTGATAAGTTCAAACTGCTGGTTTGATCTTTTTCTTCCTGGAATTGACTGGTTGTATAGCTAGAATGACAACATTTACCTTTTATTTCTTATTATCATGTAGGCAGAGCTGTGCACAAAAACTTAGGCTTCTAGAAACTGTGAAATTAAAACCAACCATATTCTAATTCTGTATGTAACAGTTATGATCACCCACTTTCTTCCCCTAATTGTTCTCACTAAAGATGCCCAGTGTTTCACTGGGTTTTCCTTTCTGAGTCTTTTACTTTTATTTTAATATAATTTATTGTCAAATTGGTTTCCATACAACACCCAGTGCTCATCCCAACAATGAGCTCATCCCTTGTCAATGCCCATCACCCACTTGCCTCTCTCCTCCACCAACCCTAAGTTTATTCTCAGTTTTTAAGAGTCTCTTATGGTTTGCCTCCCTCCCTCTCTGTTTGTAACTTTTCCCCCCTTCCCCTCCCCCATGGTCTTCTATTAAGTTTCTCAAGATCCATGTATGAGTGAAAACATATGGTATCTTTCTCTGACTTATTTCACTTAGCATAATACCCTCCAGTTCCATCCATGTTGCTTCAGATGGCTAGATTTCGTTCTTTCTCATTGCCACGTAGTATTCCATTGTGTACATAAACACAGTTTCTTTATCCATTCATCAGCTGATGGACATTTAGGCTCTTTCCATAATTTGGCTATTGTTGAAAGTGCTGCTATAAACATTGGGGTACAAGTGCCCCTATACATCAGCACTCCTGTATCCCTTGGTTAAATTCCTAGCAGTGCTATTGCTGGGTCATAGGGTAGTTCTATTTTTAATTTTTTGAGGAACCTCCACACTGTTTTCCAGAGCGGCTGCACCAGTTTGCATGAATCCATTAGCAGTGCAAGAGGGTTCCCGTTTCTCCACATCCTCGCCAGCATCTGTGTTTTCCTGATTTGTTCATTTTAGCTGCTCTGACTGGCATGAGGTAGTATCTCAGCGTGGCTTTGATTTTTACTTCCCTGATGATGAGTGACGTTGGGCATCATTTCATGTGTCTGTTGGCCATCTAGATGTCTTGTTTGGAGAACTGTCTATTCGTGTCTTTCATTTCTTCACTGGATCATTTGTTTTTCAGGTGTGGAGTATGGTGATTCTGTATAGATTTTAGATACTAGCCCTTTATCCAATATGTCATTTGCAAATATCTTTTCCCATTCCGTTGGTTGCCTTTTAGTTTTGTTTATTGTTTCCTTTGCAGTGCAGAAACTTTTTATCTTGATGAGGTCCCAATAGTTCATCTTTGTTTTAATTCCCTTGTCTTTGGAGACAGGTCGAGCATGAAATTGTTGTAGCTGAGGTCAAAGAGGTTGTTGCCTGCTTTCTCCTCTAGGGTTTTGATGGTTTCCTGTCTCACATTCAGGTCGTCTTTCATCCATTTGGAGTTTATTTTTATGTATGCTGTAAGAAAGTGGTCTAGTTTCAATCTTCTGCATGTTGCTGTCCAGATCTCCCAGCACCATTTGTTAAAGAGACTTTCTTTTTTCCACTGGATGTTCTTTCCTGCTTTGTCAAAGATTAGTTGGCCATACATTTGTGGGTCCAATTCTGGGTTCCCTATTCTATTCCATTGGTCTGTCTGTTTTTGTGCCAATGACCATACAGTCTTGATGATTACAGTTTTGTAGAAGAGGCTAAAGTCTGGGATTGTGATGCCTCCCGCTTTGGTTTTCTTCTTCAATATTACTTTGGCTATTCAGGGTCTTTGTGGTTCCATACAAATTTTAGGATTGTTTGTTCTAGCTTTGAGAAGAATGCTGGTGCAATTTTGATTGGGATTGCATTGAATGTGTAGATTGCTTTTGGTAGTATTAACATTTTAATAATATTTATTCTTCCAATCCATGAGCATGGAATGTTTTTCCAATTCTTTGTGACTTCTTCAATTTCCTTCATAAACTTTCTATAGTTTTCAGCATACAGATCTTGTACATCTTTGGTTAGGTTTATTCCGAGGTATTTTATGGTTCTTGGTGCAATTGTAAATGGGATCAGTTTCTTTATTTCTCTTTCTGTTGCTTCATTATTGGTATATAAAAATGCAAGATTTCGATACATTGATTTTGTACCCTGCAATTTTGCTGAATTCATGTATCCCTTCTAGCAGACTTTTGGGTGGAGTCTATTGGGTTTTCCATGTAGAGTATCATGTCATCTGCAAAAAGTGACAGTTTGACTTCTTCTTTGCCAATTTTTCTTTTTAACTTTTTTTTAATGTTTATCTTTGAGAGAGGGAGAGAGACAGAGTGTGAGTGGGGAAGGGACAGAAAGAGAAGGAGACACAGAATCTGAAGCAGGCTCCAGGCTCTGAGCTGTCAGCACAGAGCCCGACACAGGGCTTGAACTCACAGACCATGAGATCATGACCTGAGCCAGAGTTGGACATTTAACTGACTGAGCCACCCAGGCACCCTCTTCTTTGCCAATTCTGATGCCTTTGATTTCCTTTTGTTGTCTGATTGCTGATGCTAGCACTTCCAACACTATGTTAAACAACAGCAGTGAGAGTGGACATCCCTGTCATGTTCCTGATCTCAGGGGGAAAGCTCTCAGTTTTTCCCTATTGAGGATGATATTAGCTGTGGGCTTTTCATAAATTGCTTTTATGATGTTTAAGTATGTTCCTTCTATCTTGACTTTGACGGTTTTTATTAAGAAAGGATGCTGTATTTTGCCAAATGCTTTTTCTGCATCTATTGACAGGATCATATGGTTCTTTTCCTTTCTTCTATTAATGTGATGTATCACATTGATTGATTTGCGAATATTGAACCAGCCCTGCAGCCCAAGAATGAATTCCACTTGATCATAGTGAATAATTCTTTTTATATGCTGTTGAATTTGACTTGCTAGTATATTGTTGAGAATTTTTGCATCCATATTCAGCAGGGATATTGGCCTATAGTTCTCTTTTTTTGCTGGGTTTCTGTCTGGTTTGGGAATCAAAGTAATGCTGGCTTCATAGAATGAGTTGAGTCCCGAAGTTTTCCTTCCATTTCTATTTTTTGGAACAGCTTGAGGATAGGTATCAACTCTGTGTTGAATGTATGGTAGAATTCCCCAGGGAAGCCAACTGGTCCAGGACTCTTTATTTGTTGGGAGATTTTTGATAACTGATTCAGTTTCTTCACTAGTTATGGGTCTGTTCAAATTTTCTATTTCTTCCCGTTTGTCCAGTTTGCTGGCATACAATTTTTCATAGTATTCCTTGATAAATTGCTTGTATTTCTGAGGCATTGGTTGTAATACATCCATTTTCATTCATGATTTTATCTATTTGGGTCATCTCCTTTTTCTTTTTGAGAAGCCTAGCTAGAGGTTTATCAATTTTATTTTTTCAAAAAACCAACTCTTGGTTTCATTGATCTGCTCTGCAGTTTTTTTAGATTCTATATTGTTTATTTCTGCTCTGATCTTTATTATTTCTCTTCTTCTGCTGGGTTTGAGGTGTCTTTGCTGTTCTGCTTCTAGTTCCTTTAGGTGTGCAGTTAGATTTTGTATTTGGGATTTTTCTTGTTTCTTGAGATAGGCCATTTTCCTCTTAGGACTGCCTTTGCTGCATCCCAAAGGGTTTGGATTGTTGTGGTTTCATTTTCATTTGTTTCCATGTATTTTTTCTCTAACTGCCTGGTTGACCCATTCGTTCTTTAGTAGGATGTTATTTAACCTCTATGCTTTTGGAGATTTTCCAGACTTTTTCCTGTGGTTGATTTCAATTTTCATAGCACTGTGATCTGGAAGTGTGAATGGTATGATCTCAATTTTTTTATATTTATTGAGGGCTGTTTTGTAACCCAGAATGTGATCTAGCTTGGAGAATGTTCCATGTGCACTCAAGAAGAAAGTATATTCTGCTGCTTCAGGATGTAGAGTTCTAAGTATATCTGTCAAGTCCATCTGGTCCAGTGTTTCATTCAGGGCCATTGTTTCTTTACTGATTTTCTGTCTAGATGATCTGTCCATTGTTATAAGTGCAGTATTAAAGTCCCCTACAATTAACACATTCTTACCAGTAAGATTACTTATGTTTGTGATTGTTTTATGTATTTGGGTGTTCCCGAATTCAGTGCATAGATATTTGTAATTGTTAGCTCTTCCTGCTGGATAGACCCCATAATTATTATACAATGCCATTCTTCATCTCTTGTTGCAGACTTTAAAGTCTAGTTTTTCTGAAATAATTATGGCTTTTCCAGCTTTCTTTTGACTTCCAGTACATGATAGATAGTTCTTCAACCCCTCACTTTCAATCTGAAGGTGTCCTCAGGTCTAAAATGGGTCTCTTGTAGACAGGAAAAAAATGGGTCTTATTTTTTAATCCATTCTGATACCCTCTGTCTTTTGGAGCATTTAGTCCATTTACATTCAGTGTTATTATTGAAAGATAGGGGTTTAGAGTCACTGTGTTAATCTGTAGGTTTCATGGTTGTAGTGATGTCTCTGGTACTTTGTGGTCCTTGTAACATTTCACTCACAGAATCCCCCTTAGGATCTCTTGTAGAGCTGGTTTAGTTATGATGGATGAATTCCTTCAGTTTTTGTTTGTTTGGGAAGACCTTTATCTCTCCTTCTATTCTGAATGACAGGCTTGCTGGATAAAGGATTACTGGTTGCATATTTTTCCTGTTCATCACATTGAAGATCTCCTGCCATTCCTTTCTGGTCTGCCAAGTTCCAGTAGATAGGTCTGCTACTACCCTTATGTGTCTACCTTTGTATGTTAAGACCTGTTTATCCCTAGCTGCTTTCAGAATTTTCTCTTTATCCTTATATTTTGCCAGTTTCATTATGATATGTCGTGCAGTAAATTGATTCAAGTTACGTCTGAAGGGAGTTCTCTGTGCCTCTTGGATTTCAAGGTCTGTTTCGTTCCCTGGATTGGAAAAGTTCTCATCTCTGATTTGTTCAAGTACACCTTCAGCCCCTTTCTTTCTCTCTCTTCTTCTTCTGGAACTCCTATGATATGGATATTGTTCCATTTGATTGAATCAGTTAGTTCTCTAATTCTCCCCTGGTGATCCTGGACTTTTTTTTTTAAATCTCTTAGCTTCCTATTTTTCCATGTTATCTTCTAATTCACCTCTTCTCCCCTCTGCCTCTTCAATCCATGCTGTGACTGCTTCCATTTTGCACCTCATTTATAGCATTTTTCAATTCATCATGACTATTTTTTAGTTCCTTGATCTCTGCATCAGTAGATTCTCTGCTGTCTTCTATGCCTTTTTCAAGCCCAGTGATTGATCTTATGACTATTTTTCTAAATTCTTGTTCATTTATATTGCTTATATCTGTTTTGATCAATTCTTTAGTGGCCACTCCTTCCTGGAATTTGAGGAGAATTCTTCCGTTTCGTCATTTTGGCTAGTTTTCTATCCCTTGTGGGTTTTAAAAGCTTGTTATGTGCTCTGCACCTGTGAGCACTGCTTTATTAAAGAGGAGGTCATACACTGTCCAGGGCCTGGCCCTTCAGGAGGTGTGTTTTGGAGAGTTACTTGCTCTCTGTTGTTGTAACTTTGGTTATTTTATTTCCCTACTTGTAGTGATGTTTTGGACCCTCCACCAGGTGTGCTTTGATTTGTTCCTTGAAGTAGCTGTGGAAAGGAAAACAGATAAACAGGAAAGAAAAACATGCAATCACACAAATGAAACAAACAAACAAAAACAATCAAAAAGCAAAAAACCAGAAACACCAGCTACAAGTAAAGAACAGGGTGGAGGTGGTGCTGATGGAAGAGCACATACAAAGAGAGAAATGACAGGGGCAGGGTAAAGGAAAAAATAAACATTGACCAGGCAGAGAGACTAAATAGCTTAATTCAGAGAGAGAGCAAGGAGAATAAAGGAGGAGGCAGAGAAAAAGAAATGAAGATAAAATTATCTAGAGAAACTATAGGCTTGATTATTCCAGAGAGAGAAAGGAAAGGAGGTGGTGTAGAACATGTATCAAGAGAATGGATTAAATATGTCTGCTAAAACAAACCAACAACCAGAGTACCCAGTCTAGAGGAGGGAAGAGATAAGGAGAAAAGGAAGGAAGAATATATCTAAATAACAAGAATTGTCCTAGAATTAATCCAGGCAATGCAGCAGCACTAGTCTGGAGGAGGGGGCCATCTGGTTCCTCAGCATCTATCCCACTCCAGTAGACATGCAGTTACCTGGCATGAAGGGGCGTGGTTTGGTGTAGGCGGGTCCCACCTCCACTGTGGGCCCCAGGGACCCATCCCTGAGGCCCCACCTTGGTCGTGGTGGGGAGAAAAATGGCGACCTCCCAGCCTCTTCTCCACTGACCGGTGTCCCAAATCACTGTGCCGTCCTTGCTGTGCTGTGGGCACAGATGAGGAGGTCTGTCTCGCTCTGCCAACTTCCATGCCCTGGTACTTGGCTGGGATTTAAACTCCCGCTCCATGCACCCCAGCCCTGGGTCCCAGCTGGTTTTGTCCTGTGCCACAGTACTTCAGGGAGAGGACTGCTTTCTCCTACTGTGAACTGCATCCCTGACCTGCCCCCGAACCCGGCGGTGGCTCCCCTCCTCCCCAGGTGCACAAACAGGGCAGCCGGCCCCAGTACGAAGGCCCCAGAGTTAGAGATGGGATCCCTCTCCATCCTGGTCGGAGGTTTTTCTCTTGTCTAGATACAGTCCTACACTTCCCCAGCCACTCTTTCTCTTCCCTTTGTCTCTCTGCAGAAGAGGATCCTTCCTCTCCATGCCTACACGGCCCGTTTTATCTCCCCCAGTTCACAATCACCCACCTACAGCCCATCAGGTTGTCCCAGTGTCTCCTTGTTAGACTCCTGTCTCTTTTCCTTCTAGACTCTCTGTTTGAGAGACATGGGAAGTATGGATCCCCCTACTTTTCTGCCATGTTGGCCGGCCCTGAAATCTTACCCTTCTGATACATCAAAATGTGGTTCTGACTTTTATTCTTATTCGTTTCCTTCTAAACACGATTCAGTGGAGATTTCGGATTCAGCTCCCCCTGCACCGCTGGTCAAAGAAGTCACCAAGAGGTTCTCAACCCCAGACGCTGCCCCCGTGTCAACAGAACCAGCTTGGCTGGCATTGGCCAAAAGGAAAGCCAAGGCCTGGAGCGACTGTCCACAGATCATTAAGTAGAGTGACTCTTAACCCACTCCTGTTGCCAGTTATTGGCTCTTCTCTTGTCCTTGTTATTTATTTTTTATATGAGGTAAAGAAACCAAGCTAGGGAAAAGCAGCATGTTTTATAGGCTCTAAAATAATTGTTTAGAAACGGAACTGGTGGCGTTCCTTGTAAAGAGTGTATTTGCACAATCCTAGGTCCTGGTGCCTTGAGCTCCTCCTCATTCTTCCATCCGAGGGACCACACGAAGCAAAATCTCCAAACTAAGAACTTCTTACGAGAGCCTACCATGCCCATTCTACAGCGCTCCACACGTAACACACCCACACACCATTTAGAACAACATGTCCTTTTGCCAATATTTGTAATGGTTTGTGATTCTCTACTCCAGTTTACCCTACCATTTGTTTGGTGGTTTCTTTCCTTTTCTACGGTAATGGTGAAAGAAAGTATCATATAGATAGAAACAATAATGCCCATTCTCCTGAATGCAGTGAGTAACTAGGTATCGTAACAATCTGGCTGCCACCTCTTTCCGTGTCTGCTTTTCTGAATTCTCCCTGGTCTGAAACTGTAACATGCACATGTCCACCACACTGCTATTCTACAGGTCCTGCCACACCAGGACTCCCTTAAGAACATATTAAACATTTGGCCCAGTTGGCTCCTAGGCAACATTTTTATTTACCATCATGAAGAAAGGAAGCAACATATTCTCTTTCCGTCTCTGAGAATCCCCATCTAGTGCAGTGGTACTTAAGATGTCCTGGCTCCATCCCAGTCCTACCTACCAAATTAGATCCTTTGAGGATGGGCCAGGACTGTCTATTCTGGCAAAACTCTTCAGACGAATTCTGATACATCCCAGAGGTTGAGAACCTTGGGATAAACTGCTTCCAGTGTAATCTAGCTTTTAAAACTCTGAAAGGGAGGCTCATTTCACCCCAAGAAGCAAAAGTGAGAGAGGAAAAATAACCCATCCCCCAAACCAGCCATTTATTACAAGATAGGAGAGGCTACTGACATTACATGTCTCTGAATATTCCCTTAGGTCTTTAGGGAAAATTGACAGGAAGCCAAGATTTGGAGCCTTTGTACTAAGGACTTCCTATGGAAAGTTTCTTTCTTTACTGTAATTGAATGATTCATAGAGTCAAATGTTCAAGAGCATTTATAATTTTGAGCATTCACCTTGATACCTTTAAAAAACATCTCAGAGTCTAAAGTGGCCTTGTTGCTCCACACATGTGGTCCAAAGAAGGGACATGGCAAGCATGAAGCATAGACATACCAGCAAACCCACACTTTCTATTTCATGGTGCCAGCATATTCAACTTTTAAGATTCTGACTCCACAATACAAGTACACATCCTTCACTCAGTGCAAGGGGAATCACATTCCTTTTTCCTCTCCTACAAAAACATTTTATCAGTATCCATCATGCTGAGCTCCCTCAACATGCAATGTGCTGTTATTATTCTGTCATTTACCATATAGAAGGCATCTTCTGGAAATGATGGCTCAACCTCATGGTAGCAACTGGCAAGTGTGGTCAAGCGGATAGTTGTACTCTTGCAAGTCGGATTTAATATTATATATACTGGATCAGACTGTTAAGAATCAGTGTAACTTGAATTTTTTTTATTCCTGCGGGAAGCAATTAATATTCCAATGCATGTTTTCCACACTGATGTTAATTTCTAAATCAAACATGTAGGCATTTGTTAGTTTTCAGTGATTTCATTACTAACATAACACCCTTTTGAATGGCAGTCTTTCCACCTAGAGCCCTGGTATTCTAGTGCTACAGTAATTCTTCCAAACTTTGTCTTTCATCCTGCCAGCTTTGGATAATACCACAGTAAGGGTGGAGAACAGGGGGAAGAAATCAGATCACTGAAGAAGAATACTTAGAAGAGTCAACTCTCTACTGGCTCACATACCACATAGGAGAAACGCCTTAGTCACAAAGCTCCTATGAAAGTCTTTAGAAGTTAAGAGTACACTGGGGAAAGGGACAGTCAGAGCACTTACTTTCAACCACTTCCTGAAGGGTACATGTTTAATATTTCATGTAAAATGACTCCAAATTGCACTAAATACCAATGAAGTGTTATTTTGCTTTAGTTGTGCTGCAGTCTTTTCTGATAAACTATGGGGGAAATTCAAAACAAAAACATTTTTTTTTTAAATCAATGATTGCTATGTTAAATTTTTTTTTAAACTTGAAACACATACTTCTCTTGGCAAGGTTAACAGATTAACTCTGTTCATAAACATATATAGAGAGTTTTTGTTTACTTTTTTAATTTTTCAAGTGCAATTGTTTCTTACACATTAATTACTATTATCATTTTAGCCAGTTATCAGCAAATTATAGTATGTATTCATTGTCTCTTCTTGTGACATTTAGTTTAATTGCTTATTTTAAAGCAGAAACATTAGTTACAGTGTCTTGCAATATTTTTAACCAATAATAAAATTAAGTAGAGACAACAATGAAAAATATCTTAGTGTGATTTTAATATTATTTTGAGATTTTTGGTTGTATAAAGTTTTAATGTAAAATGTCCATTATTGAAGGAAAGAGATCTTTCAATAAAAAATACATACAAGATCTTCAGCACTGATGGAATTTCCTTTTCAAGTTGAAGTTTTTACTATTTTCAATGACTATAAGCAAGCTCATATAGCTTTTGTTGAGAAAGAGAAATTTCAAGGCATTTTATGTGCTACCTTATATTTTTTACTAGGTGTTTTAGAGATAAGTAATGAGTAGGGGCAAATAAAATGTTTATCTCCGTCCTAAATTGGAATTGAATGATCTGCATCCCAGACAAAACAATCCTACAGCCTCCTTACACAACACATGGGCCCCAGAACAGCAACAGTGGCTGGAGCTGAGAGAGCTGAGACCTTGTGAAAGGCAGCTTAGGGTCCCAGGCCAGACCTACTGACTCACAGGCCTGCACTAGGGCCAAGTGAGTGATGTGAAGCATTCATCTTGGGTGCCACAAACTATGTAATCAAGAAAAATACTATTTTCATACAGTATTATATATATAGTATATATAGTATGTATGTATATATATATAATATACATTATATATACAATTATATACAAATATATGCATTATATATATACACAATATATACATTATATGTTACATATAATGTATATTATATATAGGTACTATATATAATGTATATTATATATAGGTACTATATATAATGTATATTATATATAGAGGTACTATATATAATATATATTAGTACTTGGGGCACCTGGCTGGCTCAGTCGGTAGAACATGTGACTCTTGATCTCAGGGTTGTAGGCTCAAGCCCTACACTGGGCCTAGAGATTACTTAATAAAATAAAAATTCATACAAATTCCAACATGAACAATTATCAAAATTTTAAATAAAGACAGGATCAGTATTGCTGATTTTTCTTTTTGCCTCAGGTTCCATTATGGCCCAGCAAAACACACTTTCAGCCCTCTCAACTGTTAACGTGCATTTCACTCTAACAAGAGCTTCAGGTGGTTAATACATTAAGATTTAAGAAGCACTGGGGGCATCTGGGTGGTACAGTTGGTTAAGCATCCGACTTTGGCTCAGGTCATGATCTCATGGTTCCTGAGTTTGAACCCCACTTTGGGCTCCGCACTCTCTCTGTCCCTTGTGAGATTCTGTCTCCCTCTATGTCTCTCACTCTCAAAAAAAAAAAAAAAAAAAAAAAAAGATTTAAGAAGCACTGATTTAAACTTGGCAGAAGAGATGTTGTTCTTTTTGACCAGTCTGTACCTCAATCCCCACTCTAGGTTTGGGGAAATCTCCCAACTCATGGGTCTTGCACTCACCTCCCACCACCAAAGATGAAATGCCCGATATGTGCTTTCCTATACTCTATCAGGGGCATGGAACCTGTTTCACTTAAAATTGGAAGAGACTCTGAATTTGTCTCCCAGTTGAAATCAATGAGGAAGTCTGATGGTGGTGGGTAACTGTCTATCTAGCATTAGTGGTCTGAGCATTTAGAGGTTCAAGAACAGCAGCTGTGTCTTCTCCAGGCCACAGTCATGCTGATTTCAGGCATTCATTATTCCTGGCTGTATAGCTCTAGCCCTTGTTGCAATTCTCCAAGCTATTCAATATTCTTTTTAAAAATTCTTTTCTGCTTAAAATAGCCTAAGTTGACTTCTATAGCTTGCAGCCAAGGACTCTGGCATGTCTGATATTTGAGACTTTACTGACGAATAAATGGACCAGTTAAATGATACCACAGTTGACTGTAGAAAAGGGAAGGTGAACAACAGGATACATTTTTGTTACTTTAAGTGCCTGAGCACAAGTGTCTGGGATGTAATATGCCCTAAATAGTTATTATTATTACTACCACTAGTGGCTAAATTCATAGTACCATAGCAAAAAAAAAAAAAAAAAAAAAAAAAAAAAAAAAGCTGCTTTATTACCTGAGCTATTATATCGTGAAATTTCAAGGAAAATTGAGACATTTTTTCATCTGAGTAATTTAAGTGACATGGAAAAGAAGATGACATAACTTCTGCTCCAGTGATCCCTGCTGCTACCACCTAAAACTCCCTACTCTAACATACTACCCTAAAACTTAGTGGCTTAAAACAACTGCCATTTTATTATTTCTCAGGATTCTATGGGTGAGAAATTAAATGTCTGGCACCAGAATGGCCTGAATAGCTGGGGGCTGGCTGGAATGCTGGGGGCCACATGTGTGGGACTTCACCTGTCCTTGGTTCTCTGGCTTCCTTGGTTTTCTTAGTAAACGTCAGGGCCATTCCCTCACAACATGGCCTCTCCGTCTAGCTGCCAGACTTCTCATGTGGCAGCTCTGGGATCCCATGAGAGCAGAAGTGCCCAGCCCTTCTTGAATCTTGGGCTCAGAAGTGACATTAGTGTCACCTCCACTGCATTCTGTTGGTTAAAGCAAATCATGGACCAAGCCCAGGTGCAAGAGGAGACTGCATACAGGGCCTGGCTCCCAGGAGGAGCTATAATTCACCGGGGGCAACTTCATACCAAGCAAATGCAGGTATAAGCAAAGGACTATGGCACTGGAGAAGCAGGTCCAGCCCCAAACCATACACATTAAGAGAATCAGGACACTTAAAAGTACATAGAGTTTTTTCTTTCCTGGTTTTTGTTGTGTTTCCTACCTCCAAGCCAGTGAAAAAAGGACATACAATCACAAAATCTAATAAATTGAGAAATACAGACACAAAAATATTCATCAAGATTTGTATATCAAAAATGGAAAAAAAAAGAGGATAAATCAAAGGAAATATTATAGGAAGAGATAAATATATACATAGATATAGTTCAATACTGGTATTTTGTTCACTTAAACATACTAAATAAGGAACCTAATTTGATAAAAAACATCCTACCTCTGAAAACCTTTCGTTAATAGATCTCACTGTAAATAAGTAAATGGTGTATTACATCATGGACTGAGTGTTTAACCCACCAAGTAAACTCTGATCTTCTTTTTCACAGAAGTCTATAAAAAAAAGAAAAAAGCCCAAAGTAAAATATCCATAGCCTAATTCAAAGAGTGCTACTAAATAAATTGATGTTTTTGTTCTGTAATTCCTTTTAAAAGCATTTGTTCTGCTATAGGAAGTTAAATATGATCATTCTCCAATAAAGTATCATAGACAAGTTTCTTAAGCAAAAATAATCTTTAGTATAAAATAAGACTAATCCAAATGTTCTGTAACGATAAAATATTTTCAGATATCTCAGATAATCGAATAAGGACTGTACTTGATTATATTTGATGTCCACCCAACAAATCCAGACAATAAACATAATTATTTCTACATCCAATAAGAAGCATTGATTCCCAGACCACAGGAGAAGAAAAGACTTGTCCAGGAAGTTCATACACACTTTGCAATCGTCCACTCTTAGATTCCAAGATCCACAGTTTCCCATCAGTAGATGCTGCTGCCAGCAACATTTCATTGCTACAATCTTGGTAACAGAAAGCAAACGGTGTCGCATACACCTGGGAAGTAGTTTCAAATTTCCACTGGAGGTGACCTTTCATATTACAACAGTAGATAAAGCAATCATGGGAACCAAAAAATATTTCTTGCTCTGATGCTGAGGTACATGGGGATGAAAAGATTGGTTCACTGGTAGAGAACTGCCAAACCTGAAGGATGAGAAAGGCAAAAATAATTCATCTAAGTTCAACAATTGTCCTGTAAAGCTTTAGGAAATTCTTAATAAAAATTTAAGCAATGTAAGCTATTAAATGGTAACTACACACAGAGAGAGGAAATAATGGCTTTTTCTGAAAAGTAGCATTCTCAAATTATACCTCTGTTCCCAGTGGTAAAATCTAGAACAAAATACACTGGAGTGTTCTTACTACATAAGTCACTGCTATGCAGAATATGATGAAATAAAACTAATTTGAACCCCATTCAAGAGCAAGCTATTACTATTATGTTCAGAGACACTAAGTTCAAAGATAAAACTACACTCAGTTTTCAATGTATCTTATTAAAAACTAAATCTTGTTCTATTCTCCTAATGTAAGAAGATGGAAGTGACTGAAAAGGAAAATTTATGTGCAATAATTCAAATTAAAGGTTTAAACAAAAAGCCATGAGTTGTGTGTCTGCCTATGGATTTATACTCTCTACTTATTTTAAAGGTACCATAGACAAACCTGTCGGCCAATATTTTGAAGAAAAGAAGGAAAAGGCACAAGTCTAAGGTAGTGTTTACAGTAAAAGCAGAATAAAAAGCAAACAAAATGAGAACAGTGGGCATCTTCATGAAACAGGATTTGTAATCTTAATTCTGTCCACCTGGAAAAATCATTTTCATCTATGGTTCACCCAAAAAAATAGCAGTAACAGTATTTGCCTCTTCTTACTTCTTAGGAATCTAAAGGTGAGAATATGTTCAAACTATTTTGTAAGTAAAAATATTAAGTGAACATCAAAAAGATCTCATCACAAAGTAATTGTCCCACATCAAGGAACTGCCAGGCCAGGCAGAGTGAAAGTAGAATAAAAAGCACCAGAGCAACACTGGCCACCACTGGGCTAACTCAGGGTGGAGTTAGCACTCTCTCAAGTATACAAATAGTCCCCAACATCAAACCTACAGCAGCAGTTGGGCCACCAGTGATAGTCACTTGTGGATAAAGAAGTGGAGATTATCCTCCCCCACCCAAAAAAAGACCTAATGTAATGCAGAAGAAGCCTACCCTGCCAGTCATGAAGTTGAAGATGGCACTTCATACAATGCAATTTGGGTTATGCCACCTATTTTGGTTTTCATAGAAAAAGCAGGGGCATCTTTAAATGTTCAAACCTTGAGGCGCTGGGGTGGCTCAGTCGGTTAAATGTGTGAGATTCTTGATTTCGGCTCAGGTCATGATCTCAGTTTTGTGAGTTCGAGCCCCACATCAGGCTCTGTGCTGGCAGCACGGAGCCTGCCTGGGATTCCATCTCTCTCTGTCTGCCCTTAACCCATTCATGCTCTCTCTTTCTCTCTCAAAATAAATAAATAAATGTTCAACACCTCAATAGAAATTATAATAAAATTGCCTAAAAACTGGTAAAGTTTTTGTTTGTTTAATGTTTATTTTTGATAGACAAAGCATGAGTGGGGGAGGGACAGAGAGAGAGAGAGAGAAAATCCAAGGCAGGTACCAGGCTCTGAGCTGTCAGCACAGAGCCCAACAGGGCGCTCGAACTCATGAACCATAAGATCATGACCTGAGCCAAAGTCGGACGCTCAACTGACTAAGCCACCCAGATGCCCCAAAACTGGTCAAGTTTTTAAAATTGGGGGAGGGCAGGGTGCCTGGATGGCTCAGTTGGTTAAGTGTCTAACTGTATCTCAGCTCATGATCAGGTCACGTTCATAAGTTCAAGCCCTGCATCCAGCTCTGTGCTACCAGCACAGAACCTGCTTAGCAATCTTTCTCTCCCTCCCTACCCCACTTTCTCTTTCTGTCAAAATAAATAAACTTTAAAAAAAATTGGGGGAGGGCACAAATAAAGCAGTGTTTGAATCTTTTCAATCTACTATACTCTCATTCCAAAATTAAGAAACCTGTGGCTTGACAAAATCAAACTAGTTTTCAATACAATGACTTAAATGATGATGTTTACAATTTTACTTCAGTGGTCACCAACTATTATGACTTTGAGAAAGATAATGTAAAATGGAACCAGAAATTTTTTACCTGTTCTCCAAAGTGAGTAAAGCAGAGTAAATTTCCATCTACACAGCCAATACAAATATACTGTAGGCAACACCGTGGAGAAGAAAAGAGTGGTTTTCCACAGGAATGTTTCCAAACTGTGTTCCCAGTGGCCTGCCATGAGCAAAAGCAATTCACAGCATTTAAATTATATTACTAATCAATTACCCTTTATGAAACAAACTCATAAAATCTCCCAGGGGCAAAGCTATAAACATCAGAAAGTGCTGTAATGGCATGCTGATATCATAAATGAAGCTAGCATACATATACACAGCTATAAAATTAATCAGTGCTCTTTATAAGAGGTGAGATAAAAACGTACAATAAAACCAGGATATAATTAGAACATAAGATATATCCTTAAACTATTCTAAGTTTTAATATGACTGAGAAAATTCTACCAATTTAAAAAAAACAGATCAAAGACATACATAGAACTTCTATCTTCATATCAATCATTTTTAAGGAGTTCTGGTCCAGTGAAAGCTGGACTATAGTTAATTAAAAACTACTTTAGGGGGCACCTGGGTGGCTCAGTCAGTTAAGCATCTGACTCTTGGTTTTGGCTCAAGTCAACATCTCATGGTTTCATGGGTTCGGGCCCCGCACTGGGCTCTGCACTGGCAGTGTGGAGCCTGATAGGGATTCTCGGTCTCCCTCTCTCTGCCCCTCCCCCACTCACACGGTCTCGGTCTCTCTCAAAATAAATTAATAAACTTAAAATTTTTTAAAAATACTTCAATTTTTCAGAATTCAAAGCAAAAATAAAACATTCAAGACAAATAATAAAATCAATATATGTTATTTTATGCCTACAGGATTTATAGCCAGTAACAGGCCTCCCAGTGTAGCCACATATAAATGATGTGGTATCAGGCTCAAACAAGGGGACGAAAAGACAGTTCCTCCACATTTTAACTTCCAAACACACTTCTTTTTCTGCAAATAAGAAAACAAATTAATTGGTTTCTGCTGGTGGTTAACAAATCTACATATCTGATTTCTCATATCACCTCTATTTAATTAATGTAAATTTTTATTCTTAGTATAAAAGTAATACAGTTTCACTGTAGAGATTCAAGTTAGTATAAAGATTACAAAGACCACCCAGAGAGAACCACTGTAAATATTTCAGCATTTTCCCTTTTGATCTTTTTGGGACATACAATAGTTTAATATAGTTGAGATCATTCTGAATATATACTGGCATCTAATTTAGCTCATTTACTTGGTAAAACTCTATTACTTTAATGTATAATATCTCATCTGAACATAAAATTATTTCTCTACCTTATCACTGAAACTTGTTTCAAACTAATTTCATGGTATCATAAACAAAACCTAGTAATAGACATCTCGGTGCACATAACTGTCCATGTTTTTGATTACTTTGGCAGGATAGAATCCTAGAAGAAGAATTTTACTGAATCAAAGGATATGAAGTTAGCTGTGGCCCAACTGTTTTCTTCAGAGACTTCACTAGTTACAATGCACCCCCACCCCACCAGCATTTAACATATTCTTGTCTAATACTATCTGGTTATCTATCATGTAGTTTAAATTTCAATCCTTTGATTACTAAAGATAGGAAACATTTAAATACATTTACTAGACACTTCTTTTTGGGGTCTTTTATGTTTATATTCCTTGTTTATTTTTCCATGTGTTTATAATTTGTGTTTGTTCTTCCATTTATTCTTATAAATGAATCTTAACTCTGTCACATTTGCTTCAAATGGTTTTCCCCAACTTATCAGGTCTTATTGATATTTTTCCCTTTGTGATTCTTTATATTGTCAAGATGGTAATGCTAAGCTCTTTAGATTTAAAAACTCTGAGTAACAAATTTATTTGTGAAAATCTGGTAAGGATGTTAAAAATGTCTTAAGATATTAAGACTGTTAATTAACTCATTCTTCCCAGACCGCAATGCTAAACTTAGGGAAGAGTGAATACCAGCACCCCCCCCCCTTAGTCAAGAGCACTTGACAGTTTCCTACTCTTCTAAGCTTATAAGAAACTGATGAGGTTTCTCACATAAATATCTAAAGCATATGCATGCTGGTCATGAGATCCAATGTAAAGGAGTCCTGTGGTTGGATCCATGGTTGCTGAGCTTTTGACAGCATCCTTGGTAGTAAACATCCAGTATTCTTCTCCACTATTACTTTTCAGAACATAAACTAACCCATTATAACAGCCTGTTGGGAAACAAAATACAAAAGAGGAGATTTAGATACATCACCAGAGAATAATTCTTTAGCCTAAACCATGACCATTTATTTATATTTGATGCTCTTTATGTGTACTACTATGTTCAGCTCAGGTTTAAACTTCAGCAATGTAAAGCAGAAAACCAAATAGTAATCACTTGTAAAAATACCTACTAGTAGGTATACCTCATTTTGTTTTTAAAGTACCATAAAGTGCTTCACTACTGAGAAAACAATGAAGCACAGTGCAGAAGAGAGGTTTTGACAGACCTGGAATCAAATCTCTTCATGGCCATCATTGGGCAAATTACCCAGCATCGCTGAGCCTCATATTTTCTCCTGCATGTGGACACATCTACTCCAGTGTTATTGTAATAATTAAGATAACATGGATTAAAGGGTGCCTGCATGGCTTAGTTGGTTGAGCATCCAACTCTTGATTTTGGCTCAGGTCATGATCTCATGGTTCGTGAGTGTCGGGCTCTGCATTGGGCCCCATATTGGGCTCTGTGCTGATGATGCACAGCCTGCTTGGGATCCTTTCTCTCTCCATCTCTGCCTCTCCTCCACTTGCTCTTTCTTTCTCAAGATAAATAAATAAAATATTTTTTAAAAAGATAATATGAATACCCAGTGCACAGGTGTTCAAGAAATGCTAACATTAACAATAGCTAACATTTATTGAGCTTTTACCTTGTGAAGTGTTATATCTGCAGTTTACAGATGACAAAAGGAAGCACAGACAGTTTTACTAGGGTAAAACTACTCAGCTGACATGTGGATGAGCCAGGATTTGAATCTAAGAAGTCCAGCTTCAGAGCCTATGCACTTAACTACTATAGCAGACTGCTTTTCCCAAACTGCTACAACAGGTGAGAAGCTAGGGCAGGAGTTCCTGACTTGGTGTAGCCAGAATAACTCAGGCGACAGTAGGCGTGGTCAAAACCTACAGAGTGAAGATCACTCAAGTTCCCTGCAGTGGATGTAAATCAGGGCAAGCTGATTTGGGGCACTGGTCCACCACTCTTTACATGACTCTGCCTATCCATATAACCACTGCTGCCCATTTGAGGCCCAATTCCAGAGTAACTGCAGTGCTGTTTTCTTTCTAGCAGTTAGTACTTAGTAGCAAGAAAGTGGCCTTCTTAGTTATGGTAAAGAAAAATGTCCTACACAGTGAAGTACCCCAGGACTCAGTTGGGTAATGAAAAATTTCTTTCAGTTCATTTCCAGAAGAAAATCTTTGTGACCTTGGGTCAGGCAAAACTTTCTTGGCTAGGACACCAAAAGCATGATCCAGAAAAGAAAATAAATGATAAACTGGACTTCATTAAAATTAAGAACTTCTCTTCAAAAGACATTATGTTAGTGAAAGAAAGAAAAAAAAAAGCCACAGCCTAGGAGAAAACATGCAAAACACTTATAGATAAGGGGCTTGTATCCAGAATACATAATATTCTCAGATCCCAACAAGAAAACAAATATAACAATTTAAAAAATGGGCAAAAAATCTGAAAAGTCATAAAAGATACACAGATGGCAAATAAATTCATAAAAAATACATCATTAGTCACTAGGGAAATGCAAATTAAAACCACAGTTTTAACTCAGTTAAGTGTCTGACTTTGGCTCAGGTCATGATCTCACAGTTTGTGGGTTCGAGCTGTGCACTGTCAATGTGAAGCCTGCCTGGGATTCCCTCTCTCCCTCTCCCTCTCTCTCAAAATAAATAAACTTAACAATCTAAACAAAGAAACAAAAAACCATAACGAATGTCTGACTTTTGATTGCAGCTCAAGTCATGATCCCAGAGTCATGGGATTGAGCCCCACATCTGACTCTGCACTGAGCATGGAGCCTCCTTAAGATGCTCTCTCTCTCTCCCTCTGCCCCTCTCCCCTGCTCACTCTCTCTAAAATAAAAAATAAAGCCATAATGAAATACTATACCATAACAATCTGGCTAAAATAAAAAGATTTTCAAACTGACAATACCAAGTACTAGCACGGATGTGGAACAGCTGGACCTCTCATACACTGGCGGTGGGAAGGCAAAATGGCTCAGTCACCAGGAAAATATTTTGGCAATTTCTTACAAAGTTAAAGCTATACTTACTGCATAATCTCCCCCTCCTAGGTACTGACCCAAGTGAAATTAAAAACTTATATTCATACAATATCCTGCTTACAAATGCTTATATCAGTCTTATTTGTAATTGTGAAAAACTGGAAACAACCCAAATGTGAATAGAGTATGATTTGTCCAGACAACAGAATATTCAGCAACAAAAAGGAACTGGATACATTCAATAGTAAGGATGAATCTCAAACACATGCTAAGTAGGAGAAGCCAGACTCAAAAGCAAAAATTAGAAAATGTAAAACTAGTGGGACAGAAAACAGATCAGTGGTTGCCTGGGGTTAGGGGTAGGGGAAGGGAAGCCTACAAGTGACACAGACCTTTTGAGTAATGAACTCTTCATTTGGTAGTGGTTACATGACAGTACACATTTGTCAAAACACAGAACTGTAAACTAAAGAGGGCAAGTTTTCCTGTATATAAATTAGATCTTAATTTAAAAATGTCTAGACCCCCATGTGTCCCAGGCTTTGAGTCTAGAAACTTGGGATGCAAACAGTAACTTCAACAAGCTGACTTTCATGGATGGAAATTATTCATGCTCATTCACATATATAACTGAAAGTTCCCTGTAGCATATTTTCAAAATGTATGTGGTCAAAAGGGAAGGATCAAACTCAGATTCAAGTAGATCCTAGCTAGGATAGCACAAGTAGGGAGGCATATTCCTAAGCACTCAGCACAAGATTCCACAAGCATATAAAGTAAAACTTAATGTAGTAGGGGGAGTAAAGACAATGGTAGTCAAGGAGAGGCATTACACCTGGACCCCATATTTAGTAAAGTAAAAGTCACCTATACTTTAATGAAAATGATTAGCAGCTAGTAGCTAACAACACTTAATGAGCCCTCAGTCTGTACCTAGCAATGTACTGAAGGATTTATAAGCAATTATCTCAATCCTCTCAAAAGCTCTATGATGTATGTGGAATTTAAGAAGCAAAACAAATGAGCAAACTGAAAAAAAGAGACAAACCAAGAAAAAGATACTTAACTAGAGAGAACAAACTGATGGTCACCAGAGGGGAGCTGGGTGGGGGGATGGGTAAAATAGGGGATGGGGATTAAGAGTACACTTATGACGAATACTAAGTAACATATAAAATTGTTGAATTACTCTATTGTACACCTGAAACTAATATAACACTGTGTTAGCCACACTGGAATTAAAATAAAAACAAACAAACAAAAGCTCTATGATGATTGTACTGGTTTTAAAATGTGTCCACAAATTCTCTGACACTTTTACTTTCAAGAGATGGAGCCTAAATTCCCCTCCCCTTGAGTATAGGCCAGGCTTAATGATGTGCTTCTAATGAACACAAGCAAAAATGATGGTATGCAACTTTGGAAATAAGGTCCTAAAAGTACTGCCTTGCTCCTTCCCTCCCCACCGGCCCCCCTCCTCCACTCAGTCTGAGGGAAGTCAGCTGCCAGGTTGTGAGACCACTCAAGCAGCCTACAGAGAGGTCCATGTGACAAGAACAGAAGCTTCCTGCCACGAACCGGCCAAGAACTGAAGCCTTCTGCCAGCAGCAGTATGAGATAGCTGTCTTGGAAGATTTTTCAGCCCAGTCAAGCCTTCAGATGGCTGCGGCCACATGGGAAACCCTGAGCCAGGACTCCCAGCTAAGCTACTCCTAAATTCCTGACCTCAGAAACTGTGAGATATTTGCTACCCTAAACCATTAAGTTTGGGGACAATTTATGAGGCAACGGGTTTTATTTATTATAAAACTAAGAACACTAAGTCCTAAAGGTCATAAGAACACTAAGGTCCTAAAAGGTCCAGCAACTTGTCAAAGTTCACAAAGCTGATAACGGTTTTAGAGCTAGGTTCAAATCCAGAGACTATGACCCAAGACCCACACTGTGAATTAGCATGTGGGTAACCATAATTGACAACAACCAAAGCTACCATACATAGATTTTTAAATTTAACTTGCTCCTACTAGCATTATCATATGGAAACTTACCCACTACAATAAAGTTTCCACACTTAGATACACATGCTGAGGATTCAATTCGACCTCCCAAAATCTGTTCCCATTTCACCTTCCCAGAGTAAAGGTCAACTGCCATCATTCTGTGGGAATGGGAGCCAATGTACACAGTTACAGAGGACTTAGCAGCAGCGGAGATGACAACCAGAGGGGAAGCATCCACACATTTGCCTGTGTCCGTCCTCCACCTCACATGAAGCTCCATTTTCTTGGCTTCTATCACAGATGTTCCCTCGTGAGAAACTTCTGCAACACAGGATGGATCTTTTGACTTCCCAGTAAGAGCTGGAGGATTTAGGCTTGTCACATTCTGAATGTTAGTCTGTGAAATTAAATCGGAAGAACCGGCTGAAGAGCCAAGTCCTAACTTAGTTAAAAACTCCGAATTCAGAGACAAAATCTGACTCCCTCTGCTCACTGCAATAAAAGCAGCTAGCTCATTGTCACAACTTAAAGTCAGGACAGATTTCTGAGGTAAAGATTTTCCACTGATTTCCTCTTGATTAGTATCGCTGAATTTTCTTTTCATGGCATAATTCTTGCTAAATAGCAGATCTTCATCTGGAAACACTGTTTGAAGGACGTGATTGTAAATCTCTAAAATGGAACTGCTAAGAATAATTTCCAGAAGCCCAGGTATTGATGTGCCAACTAGTTTTTCAATCTCATTGAGGAGCCGTATGGACTTTAAGGAATCTCCACCACTATTTAGGAAGAGTGACTCATCAGGAACCTTCAAAGGATGTTCTGAGAGACTCAGAATAGACTATACAGGAGAAAAGGGAGAAATGTGGTAAAGACCTAAAACCAAAACATTCAACCAATTTATAGGTAATATATAAAGGATAGTACTTACATTAATGATATGAACAAAAGACACATAAAACAAATATTTTTAATAATTAAATTTTAAAATTATTTTCTTTATAGTAAAGGGAACCATCACCATGCCACCAATTTTATCACAAACTCACTATAAAACTGCAAATTATATTTCCCTTTAGAGTGATTTCCCCACCCATAAAATAGGGCCTAGAATTATAAAAACATGACTTATTAATTATAAAGTCCACAAGATACTAATATCTAATATTTATATAATATGGGAACAATCTTTGTCTTCATTTGCTTCATATAAATTGAAATTATTTTCTAAGAATCTAAAAATGAAGCAGATAAGAGTTTTATCAGAATATCCTTTATTTTCAAACAAAACTATATAATTATATCCTCTTTTCAGAACCCTTCAGAAAACTCCACATTTGTAACAAAAACTGTACTGACCTATGGTTGTAATATATATAAATATATGTATATACATATATACATATATATACATATATTTCAAAATAAATTTAAATTGTAATGTAATATATATATGTATATACATATATACACATATATACATATATATACATGTACACATATATTTCAAAATAAATTTAAATTGTTTGACACACACACACACAGAACCCCCAACTTACAATGATTTAAGATATCTTAACTTTACAATGATGCAAAAACAATATACATTCAAGGGAAACTGTACTTCAAATTCTGATCTTTTCCCAGTCAAGCGACATGCATTATTATCTCATGATGCTGGGCAGCAGCTAAGAGCCACAGCTTCCAGTCAGCTATGTGATCACAAAACAACTGATATGCTTAGAACTATTCTGTACCCATACAACTATTCTGTTTTTCACTTTCAGTACAGTATTCAATAACTTACATGTAAGATATTCAACAATTTATTATACACAGGGCTTTGTGTCAGATGTTGTCCACCTGTAGGCTAATGTAAGTGTTCTGAGCACACTTAAAGTAGGCTAGACTAAGCTATGATGTTCGGTAGGTGTATTAAATGCATTTTGACTTAGGAAAATTTCAACCTACACTAGGTTTATCACCATGTAACTCCATCATAAGTTGAGGAAGATCTGTATATACAAATTCCATTAAGCAGAAACATACGTGTTGTTACTGCTAGTTCTTCCAGAATAAGGACATAAGTCCTTATGCCACAGATTGTACTATACCAAGATTTGGCCATTTTCTCAACTCTGACAAGCACTGCACTCCCACTGCCCCATTAGGGAAAAGTTACGTCAAGATAGGTCTTGTCTTCCTGTGCCTTTGTGTCTACCTCACTTCCGATAAATTTCTTTATGGCGAGGGAGGCTTGATATTAACCTAGAGAACTCTTAATTTAATATAAATTGAATAAACAAAAGTATATTACTTAACATTTGGGCATTAATAATAATTCTTAGAAAAGTTTATCAGACTTATTAGGATGCTAACATTCCCAAAAAATATAACATGACCTCTTCAGAAAAACAAATTTGTATCTTAAAAATTGAACCATGGGGAGCATGGGTAGCTCAGTTGGTTAAGCATCTGACTTTAGCTCAGGTTATGATCTCCTAGTTCGTGAGTTCAAGCCCCGCATCAGGCTCTCTGCGTGGAGCCCCCTTTGGATCCTCTGTCTCCCTCTCTCTCTCTGCCCCTCTCCCATTCAAGCACATTCACGCATAAGCACGTGCACTCTCTCAAAAATAAACATTTAAGGGGTGCCTGGGTGGCTCAGTTGGTTAAGTGGCCAATTTCGGCTCAGGTCATGATCACGCAGCTCATGAGTTTGAGCCTCGTGTCAGGCTCTGTGCTGATAGCTCAGAGCCTGGAGCCTGCTTCCAATTCTGTGTCTCCCTCTCTCTCTGCCCCTCCCCTGCTTATGCTGTCTCTGTCTCTCAAAAATAAATAAACATTAAAGAAAATTAAAAAATAAACATTAAAAAAAATTAAAAAGTTGTACCTTCCACAAATGCTGTAATTTTTCCCAAAGTTCCTCTTTTCCATTGAGTTTACACTCAGACTTCAAGTTTACATAGTTTAAATATATCTTGTTTAACTCAGAAACATCAATTTTGCCTTAAAAGAGAAATAATTTTAAAATTTCAGCACAAACCCTTTCTACTATCTTCATTAGTTATAAGAATACATACATTTTTCACTGTAAAAGTTAGAATTCCTATAGAATAGTTTGTGATAGGAAAATCAGTTCTAAAGAGAGCAGTCCCATGCTACCAAAAATGTAGTAGGTAACAGATAAGAAAAGAAAAAGGAGGAGCTAGTGTTTATCTTAAAGAGTTAAAGAAATGGTCCTACCGACTGAGCAATTACTGCGTTTTGATGTAAATATTAGATAAAGATGAAATTGGAAAGGCAATGTGGTCATTAGGAGCATATGTTCTGAAGTCAGTCTTACAATTTCAATTCTACCACTAACCAGCAATATAATTTTGTCAAAATTACTTAACCTCTTTGAGCCTTATTTTCCTTATCTGTAAATGGGAATAATACAACCTACTCCCAGGATTTTCTAGAGATAAATAAAGTGGGTTAATTATACAAAGTACTTAACAGAGGGTCTGCCTCAACATATGCCAGTATTACTTAGAATAAGAATTAAGAAGCCTTTAAACTAGTTATGAATACAATTAGTATTCACTTGGCGCTGAAACACATCTGCTTCAAATGATTTTACCATGAGATGTAAATGGTAGAGAATCGATCAACACAAGTTCATCCGGGATGGCATGGCTTGGAAGATGTTCCTGCAGTTCTTTAAAGATGTATTCCTTTACTACATCATTTTTGGACACCATGAACAGAATTAATTTTTCCTGATTATACCATGTAACTGCACAGGACTCTACGTGCTGAAGTCCTTCAGCAACCTGTGAGAGAGATTATCCCAATTTGTCAGAGGACATTTAAAAGCAAACTTCCTAAATGCTCAAACTTCTTATGTCTGAAATCAACACAAATTAAACTGTAAAATAGCTAGAGATTTTCAAAAATTGATTGCTACTCTTACTGTAGCCAGCACACTGGGTTCTTAATGTTTTTCAAAATAATAGCTCCCAGAGCAAAGTAAACCATTATTTTCAGTTGTTAAAATCCACTCTGTCACTTATTTAAAAAACAACCATCTCTTTATGCTGAAGGACCACAATGAATTAGTCATATCTTTCATTGCAATTCATTATTAATACAAAAATCTTAGGTTTAAATAATACTAATAGAGAACCCCAGTACAGAAAATTGGTGGTGGCTACCTTTAATACCTACATATGTTACTAGATATTTAATATTTAAATAGTCTTACTTGTTGAACAAATTCAATGTTAAGACGTTTGCCATATCGTTTGATCTGACTGTCCTTTCGTCCCAGGAAAAACATCTCTCCATCTTTCACTGTCACCAAGTCTCCCGTGGCTCGCATTGTGCCAAGTGGTACTATCATTTCATCATCAAGAAAACACACTCTGTTTTTGCCACCTTCACAAGATATAAACATCAGTGTAATAAAAAAAAAAAATCCATGGGAGGTATATTAAAAACCATCAAATCAAGAACATCTTCAAAAGCTGTTACTGAGTTTCACATTTTGAATATTTACATGGGCAGCACACTTTTAAATATCACCTGACAAAATTAATTAACAATAACCTCAGCAAAATAAGAGACAAAACAAAATTTCTAAAAATATACATGTGATTAAAAAAATTCTTAGAATACTGCTTAAAAAGAATTTTGGCTATAAACGTCCAAATTACAGTTTCTAAATTACTTTTATATCTTCCCTAAGAGTATCAGACATTGTTATCTGAAATTATGATAATATTAAATGTTTCATGACTGTGAGAATGAGATTAAAAATTATCATCACTGAAAAGAATACGGAACATAAGACATATTGGTGAAAGAATAAAGTTATCAGATTTTTTTCCTAAAAAAAAATTATTCCCAGTCAATAAATGTAAAACAACCTAAAAATACTTGGCCATTGCCTTCTTGAATTGTGAAACCATTAGTATCTCTGACTTCAACTACTGTTCCAAGCAGTGGAAATCCCAGTGGTACAGGCAATTCACATCTATAAAAACACAACAACCCAAACCATATTTAAAATTTTCATTTGAAAAGAATATTTTTCAGTGTATTTAAATCACATTGTACTAAATAAAGAAAAATAAGGTTTTGGTTATGTTAGAATTCAAAGACTGCCAAAAGGAAAAGATTAGGTGGAAAGGTTATCATAGGTTATTTATTGCTCTTTAGTTAGAAAAAGTTCTAGCAGGATCTGCAGCACTAGTTATAAGAAAGGCTCTGGATCCCCAGTGTAAAATTCTAGATAAAATAGTATTTCTAAAATTACTACCCCAGTGCCTACCAAAAACATTATTAGTGTTAAGATACTGGAAAAATACAGTTTCTCTCTAACCTATTTAGTAATTGAAGCCCTTACTTCAAAGTAGAGTTAAGAAACTTCTCTGGAATCTTGTAAAAAGTTGCCCAACTTGATACCTCTGTGATACCATAAATATTAAATATTTGTGTTTTATTGCCTACTCCTCTCCAGCTTTTGAGAACAGCCAATGATGGAAATGCTTCACCACCGAGGGCTAATACTCGAAGAGAAGTACTGGCTGATAAAACAGTTGACTTGATAAGCTGAGATCCAAATCTTCGAAGCAATGTTGGTGTTGCCTGTGAACACATTAAAGATAATTTATTTCTTTTCACTTCTTTTTAAAAAAGTAAATACTGTAATAATTAGTTCAAAGCTTAATACTGGACACCTACATGAAAATTAAGGCTGTTTATTAAACTGTAAATCATTTTGGAAAACTACTCAGGCAACATTATCTTCTTAATGTGCTATCAATTTCTCTTGAGAAAAAAAACTTGAGAAAAATATTAGTTATGTTTAATTAGGTAATCTAGACAAAATGGTTTAAAGATTAAAAAGGACAAAATATATAAAATCAATTCACATTTCCTTTCCCACTCTCTCTGTAGAAAAATATATAAAAGGTTAAAAAAATGTTCCTAAAACAAAACAATATGAATAAAGATTTTTAAAAACACTTTTATTGAGATATAACAGACATACAATAAACTATACATATTTAAAGCATACAATATAAATTGAGATAAGATATATGGATATGTCAGTGAAACTATTACTATAATCAAAAAAATGAATATATTCTTCAGCCCTAAAATTACCTACTTACCATTATAATTCTTCCCTTCAACTGGACCCCTAACTCCAGACAACACTGATCTATTTCCTAATGATCAGCTGGTATTTTCTAGAATTTTACAAAAATGGAATCACACAGGGGTGCCTGGGTGGCTCAGTCAGTTAAGCGTCCGACTTCGACTCAGGTCATGATCTCACTGTTCATGAGTTAGAGCCCCACATGGGGCTCTGTGCTGACAGCTCAGAGCCTGGAGCCTGCTTCAGATTCTGTGTCTCCTCTCTCTGCCCCCTCCCCAGCTTGCATTCTGTCTCTGTCTCTCAAAAATAAAAACATTAAAAGAAAATTTTTAAAAAATCTTCAAAAAAAATGCAATCACACAACATAAATTCTATTTTGACCTGACTTATTTCATTCCATATAAATACTTCGTGATGCGCTTATATTGCATGTATTAATTCACTTTTTGTCTCAGTTCAGACTGATATAACAAAGTGCCACAGACTAGGTAGGTTACAAACAATAGAAATTCACTTCTGATAGTTCTGAAGCCTAGAAGTCCAAGATCAGGATGCCACCATGACTGGGCTCTGGTAAAAGCCCTCTCCCAACTTGTTG
This sequence comes from Prionailurus viverrinus, assembly GCF_022837055.1. NCBI lineage: Eukaryota > Metazoa > Chordata > Mammalia > Carnivora > Felidae > Prionailurus > Prionailurus viverrinus. Next base: position 160,943,015 of record NC_062564.1, on the reverse strand, counting down.
CATATTCACATGGCGGAAGAGTCTTGGGAGGTCCATGGGGTCTCTTTTCCAAGAGCACTAATCCCACTCATGAGGACTCCATCCTCAGGACCTAAGCACTCCTAAGGGCCTCACCTCCTAATACTATCACAGCATACATTAGAATTTTAACAAATGAATGGGGAGGGAGGAATAATCACTCAGACCATGGGACTTTTCATTGCTGAGTGGTACTCATTGCATAGATCAGGACTAGCATTTGTATTTCCATATAAAATTTAGGATCAATTTGTCAATTTCTACCAAAAAAAGTCTACTAGGATTTTGATAGGAACCATGTTTAATTTAATCTTGACACTATTGAGACTTTAATCCATAAACATGAAATGTCTCTTTATTTAACTCTTTAACTTCTACCAATAATGTTTTTTTTTTTTTTTTTTCTTTACTGCACTGGCTAGAATCAGAATAATGTTGACGAGAAGTGACAAAAGCAAACATCCTTGTTTTATTTCCAATCTTAGGGCAAAATCATGCAGTCTTTCACCAAATAGGATATTAGCTGTAGATTTTTTTTTTTTTATAGATGCCCTTCATTATGTTGGGGAAGTTCTTTAATTTCTAGAGGTTTTTTTTTTTTTAATCCCAAGTGTTAGATTTTGCCAAATACTTTTCCTTCATCTGTTGAGGTAATTACATGCTCTTATTTATGTAGTGTATATTATCAATGGATTTTTATTTATTTTTGAGGGAGGGAGGGCATGAGGGGAAGAGAGAGAGAAAGAGAGACAGCAAATGTTGGGGGGGGGGGCAGAGAGAGGGAGAGAGAGAATCCAAGCAGGTTCTGCACTGTCAACACAGAGCCTGATGTGAAGCTCAAACTCATGAACCATGAAATCATGACCCTAGCCAAAATCAAGAGTTGGACACTTAACCAACTGAGCAACCTGGGTGCCCCTATCAGTGGATTTTTAGATGTTAAGCCAAATGTGCATTCCTAGGATACATCCCACTTGCTCACATTTTAAATTTACTGAAACTGGTTTTGTGGTTGAGAATATGATCAATGTGCTTGAAAAGAATGTATTCTGCATTTACTGGATAGAGTGTTCTATAAATGGGATTTGATTGATAATTTTGTTCAAGTCTTATATGTTCTGATTTCTAGTTTTTCATTCAGTTGTTAAAAATGAGGTATTAAAATTTTGAACCATTGGGTTATCTAGTTCTCATTTCTGTCTAGTTTTGCTTTATGTATTCGGAACTTCTAGTTTTAGGGGGATATACATTTATAATTGTTACATCTTCTTGATTTACCAATGTAGCTCCTAATGTACTGACCATTTTATCATTATGAAATGTTTTGTTGCTTGTTTTTGTTTGCTTGTTTGTTAATAACTAGCCTGGGCTAAATCTGTAGTCTGTCTTTCCAGTGATGTGTGGCCACTAATGTCATTGCTCAGTTTTACATATATAGTCTTATTTTCAATTTTATATCTTACTTCCTATGGGTCATCCTTGTGTGTGCATAGCTCAGTAGTCAAGCAATGACTGGACAAACTGTCCACAGAGATGGATCTGTGTGGATAGATGAGCTCAAAGTTTAGGCCATTTTCAAGCTTAACCAAGCTTTTATTTTCCATGGGCCCTTTTGGATCTCTAACGTATATGCACACAACCTCAAGGTCAGCCAAGAATCTGCTTGGGCTCTCTGGTCTCTGACTCACAAGTGCAGCCTTAGCCAGAATGTGCTTGCCCTCCCCTCCATCACAACCTCAGACTACAGAAGTTTTTGCCCTCTTTGCTGGCATACTTCATCATTTTCACAGACAGTGCTGTTGGGCATGGATATAACCTACCATTCCAAGTTGAATAAACTCCCTTATAAACAGTGGGTCCTGACAGAAAAGTCTGTTTTGACTGAGCTGGGGCTGGCAGGAAGAGCAGCTCAGTCTAGAATGCCACAAATTCCCATTATTTTTATCCAAAATTAAAAAGTTTAAAAACAATTTTCAGATCATTGTATGCCTCTGGTTGATTTCTAAAGTGTTAGAGTAGTTGCTTTTGTTAATTTTGTCCAGCTTTCTAGTTGCTTTTTGGGGAGAAGATCTGCCAATCTCTTTACTTGACCATAGAAAATTTCCATGTGAATCAAGATTTTTAAATAGTTTCTTTCAGTAAAAGATGCAGCATTAATGGACAACTTGAATTTTAATTCAAAAAGATGACTTAAAGTCTTGGTTTGTCAAAATATTTAAGTAACAGAATGACCCTACATCCCAATATGAATTTATTGTTCCAGATTCTTGTCTAGGAATTTAGCACCTCCATTTACTCTCAACATTCAGGGTCTGGGGTAATAAATTATAATGGCCACCCTATTTATAAGGCATCCTCAACCAAATTAACTGTTCTACCAAGTTTTACGATAAGGAAAATCTCTTGTCAAACTGAAATGTTCTGGCCTTCATTTCCGGTGCTAAAAATAACTTAAACTTTGAACTCTATAAATAAGTGCACAGCTATGAATACTCAGCAAGATAAAGCATAGTAACACTTTTCAGATACTCAAACTGAAATGATAAATTTAGTGGCAAAATACTAGTCAATATACGTACTTTGTTACCAAATCATTCTAGGCACACAGAAATAGGACTTAGGAAATAACAGAAAAAACAGGGGATGTTAAGGTTCCTTGCAAAATTTCTAAGGTAAAATTCTCATAAAAATGAAAAACACGGGGTGCCTAAGTGGCTCAGTCTGTCAAGCATCCGACTCTTGATTTCGGCTCAGGTCATGATCTCACAGTCAGGAGATTGAGCCCCAAATTGGGCTCCAAGCTGGGTGTGGAGCCTGCTTGAGAGTCTCCCTCTCTCTCTGCTCCTCCCTCCCCCATGCACATGCCCTCTCTCTCAAAAACAAAACACTTAAGCTGACATTTTGGTGGCTAGCAACCTAAGATTTTGCTCTAATTAAATGGTTTCACTTTTAAAGTGCATCAAGTTTAATATAACTTGTTATCCAGAGTATGTGCAAAAAAAAACAAAACAAAAAAAAAGTTCAAACATATTTTAGGTTTGTAAAACACCAAAAAGTGGACCTTTCTTTCCAAAAGGTCCTTATACCTGAAACAAAATAAGTGTTTAACTACCTCAAAAGCTAAGTCTATTTCACTTTGGGGTCTTTCTCCCCCACAATAAATCAAGATATTCCACTTTAAATTTTTAAAACTTTATGGGGTGTTTGGGTGGCTTAGTTGATTTAAGAGTCCAACTTTGGCTCAGGTCTTGCAGTTCATGGGTTTGAGCCCCGTGTCAGGCTCTGTGCTACAGACAGCTCAGAGCCTGGAGCCTGCTTCGGATTCTATGTCTCCCTCTCTCTGTCCTTCCCCTGCTCATGCGCTCTCTCTCTCTCTCTCTCTCTCTCTCTCTCGCCCTCTCTTTTTCTCTCTCAAGAATAAATAAACAGTAAAAACAAATTAAATTAGTTTTTTAGGTAAGATTATTCGTAAATAAAATCTATACAGGATGCTCTTTTTAAAGTATATAATATACATTATACACATAAGCAAAAATCCTTGATGACTTATATATCATTTGATGAGAAATCTGATTTGGAAGGAAAAGATGAACCCTAACAACAAAGCTAAAATTCACTATGAGACATGCAAGAGAGCTGACGACACCGAATCCATCTGCAGCATTCCATCTCGTTCATTTCGGCTAGATGACCTCCCTTGGGGCTTTGTATTGTGTACCCTCTGGAGATTAATATCTGTACCTTAGAAATGTCTGCCAAAGTCAGGATTGAGGGGGGAGGGAGAAGTTTGCTTTGGCCGTCCATAAATGTGTTCAAAATAATCTAGTCTCTCTCCCCTTCTTCAGGCACAGATGGTGCCACAAGATCTAAGTAAAGATTAGCTGCCAATTAGGTACATGTAGACCCTTTGATCTTACTACAGTGCTGTCCCCTATACATCTTTGGTCTATAAAATCTATAGACTAAGGTCCTGCCTTGACGGAGAACAGCTGCACATCTCTGCATCATCATTCAGCCAGTCCTCCCTGTCACTATGTTACTGTGCATAAACTGCACGTATGTAAACTGTGTGGAGTTGCCAGCTTCATTTTTTGTTCTCAAAGTCCCTTCACAGTGTGGAGGATACTTTACAGTTCCTCCTCCTCCTCCTTCTAACAAGACAGGACATGCCTTATACAAAGGAAAGGACATCCTGTCAGCTTGTGTACTTCTCTTCCTTACTCAAACTCAAATTTGATCTGCTGATAATACCCCAAATTAAGTCTTGTGAGTTAAATAAAATCACCATGAATATATGCACAACTTGCTGTGTTCTGGAATCATAGTTAATAAATGTGTATCAGTTTCTCACAAGGACTCATGACCCCAAAAAGGTTAAAACCACTGCCAAAGTAAATTTAACTGAAACTGTGCTAAAGGGGATTGGATTTAAAGAGACAAAACTCATAGACTTGACATAGAAGGGAAATCTCCTTCCATTTAATGACTCTCTCTCTCAAATATGTTAAGGTATTTTGAAAAGGTTTCCTAAAAATTATGCTCCTTGAATTTTATAGAAAAATAAGTTAAAGTCCTGCCCAGACTGACAGAATGATTCACCATAGATGAGAATTTATACGCAATTGATATACCCAGCAAGCCACATTATTATATTCATTTTATATATATTTGTAAACATATAATATTTTTTTAAGGATGAAAAACATTGCCTAAAAACAAAGTCAACATCAAATTTTGCCTTTAGGGCAGAAATTTAACATCCTCGAGTCTCTTACACTAAATATAAATCTGATATTTTTAGTTTATCATGATACACATACAATTTTGCTAATTCTCTCTAGTATCTTTAACTATTTGCAATGTAATTATCTTAAGGCTTGTATACCAGTCACCTACTTTGATACACATTTTAAAATCTTTAAAGATGACAAAGTATTTGTTTCCATAAGTTAATGTAAAATATACTGATATAAAAAGTCAGAAAATGTAAATTCCTACCTAATTATAACTTAAAGTTTGTATTTTCTACTGAAAGCTGAAGTTTAAGGCAGGAGAGGCAAGTGTATCCCAACAGATTTGAGTGAAGGTCAACTTCCTCTAGTTATTACTATGCCAAATGCACAGTGAAATAATTTTCTAGGCAGAATTAACTGATTTTTTTCTCCCATTCTCAAGTAAATTAGATGATATCATCAGAAGACAACCCTTAATAATCTAACTAGATTATCATTAGTCCACTGTAAAAAACAACCTACAGGAATACAAAACATTCTCTAAAATGTTAAATAATAGGGGTGCCTGGGTGGCTCGGTCGTTTAAGTGTCCGACTTCAGCTCAGGTCACTATCTCACAGTTTATGAGTTGGGAGTCTTGCATAGGGCTGTGTGCTGACAGCTCTGTTGGAGAGCCTGAAGCCTGCTTCGGATTCTGTGTCCCCGTCTCTCTCTACCCCTCCCCAACTCGTGCTCTCTCTTTTTCTCAAAAATAAATAAATCACTAAAAAAATTTTTTAAATAAAATAAAATGCTAAATAGAAGACAAAACATTTCATTTGCTCCTAAAATGTACCTGCAAAATAGTTACTCTGTGATGTGAAAAGAGAACAGCAGCTAACTTTGATGGAAGCACTTTGACAGAAGCTGGTACAATAAGCAGACAGGCACCACTGGATAGAGCAACAAATATTTCCACAACGGAAGGATCAAAGGTCAGAGGTGAGGCCAGAAACAAAACATCTTCTTGTGTGATCTCGAAAAGTAGCCTAAAGCAAAACAGAATGCAGTTATATGAAATGTCTAACATTTGGTAAACACATATCCTAAAAATTGATTTATGACCATTAAGTTTCTGGATGTTGGCCAGATTTTTATTCTTTTCTCAGATTAACCAAAATGGTACTATTAATCCTATAACTCTTTATAAATATAAGGATTAAAAGCCATTTAAAACAATATCCACTTCTTACTATGACATATTTTATCATCTGTGATGACTTTCTGATGTGTCAGTATGGCTGGATTGAACCACAGTCCCTAGAATTTCCTTTCTAGTAGGTTTTCCATTAGGGTACAAAACAAGGGATATTCTCTCAAGAGCTGGAGTACAGAAGGGAGGTGGGTGCCATTTAGTGGCACACATACCTCCCTGTTATTTCATTAAACACTAAACTAGGTGCTGCTGTGAGGGGATTTTGTAGATACAGAGTCTCTGGTTAGCTGACTTTAATCAAAAGGGAGATTTATCCCAGGCTGGCTCGATTTACTGAACTGGAAGACTTTTAAAAGAGTGTTGAGGACTTCTGTAAAAAAGACTCAACATCTGGGTCAACAATTACTCTCCCTTCCCCTAGGATCTTCTTTCCTGACTTGCCTGTGGAAAAAAGCACATGCCTATGGGTTTCCAACCTGCTCACGATCATCCCTTTCTGTTTACACTATAGACTCAGTCTTGCTTAGCCAGACCCCACAAACATAAGCCAATTCCTTACAGTAAGTCCCTGATATATCCTCCTAGTTCTGCTCTTCTGGTAGAATCTTGACTCCTTCTATCCTACTTATATATTTAATAGAGACCTCTGATTCCCTTTTCCCACTATTTGATATTTTTCTCTCAGTAGCTGAACAAAGAGCAGAATATATATAGTTAGGATATTACAGAGCATAGATAATCAGTGGTGAGCCTATGTCATTGCTTCATTCTGAACACACAAAACTCACTGTCTAAAAAGCAGGGATTACCTTAATTTCACAATATCTTCAAATATGATATTGTGGGGACTCACTCAGAACCCCATCGTTGATATGAAGATTACTTTAGGCTGAAGACATTTTGGATTTAACAGATGCAGAAAGAAGCCTTGTTAGACCTTTCCTTATCTCACTAATTGCAAAAACTTTTGGGAAATGAAGTTGCCATAAATTCCTTCTTTGGAGTAGCTTTTATTCCCAGGAAGGAAACCAAGAATGAACCTACTATAAATCTCTTCTACAAGTGACTTTTATGGCCCTAAAAGTAAACCAAAAAGGGATTTTTAACAGGTAAATAGATTTCATTAAGTTCAAGCATAAATAGCAATTGAGAAATTCACATACTTTATTATTTTTTTTAATGTTTATCTATTTTTGAGAGAGAGAGAACAAACAAGGGAAGGGCAGAGAGAGAGGGGGACAGAGGACCCAAAGCAGGCTCCGTGCTGACAGCGGAGAGTCTGATGTGAGGCTCAAACTCACAAATGGCAAGATGATGACCTGAGCCGAAGCCAGGCGCCCAAACGACTGAGCCTCCTGAGGGCCCCTAGAAATTCATATATTTGAAATCAGCCCCTTACTCCTTACTAGCAAATACTTGCTCCCACTTTACATACAATTCCTGCCTCTACTGGCCCAGTGCCTCTTCCACCTCCACCAGATTCCAAATCTGCTTCACTCTTTTCAATTCTCCTGCATCTCCACCCCACCTCACCTCTCATACTCTTAATGTATTGCTTTGCCTTTCATCTGAAAGTTCCAATCCATCAGCTTCTGAACATTCCTTACCCTTCCATCTCAAGGTATCTTAACTCCTTTACAATACTATCTCTTGATTTTTCAAACCAACTCTTCCTATCAATTCTCTACCATGAGCCCATAAATGTCTTCCATCTCAAAAATAAATCTGCACCTGCCCAGAATTCTTTCTTTCCCATTAAAACTAGCTTCTAGAAATGAACACTTTACTTTCTTATCTCCATTTCCTTATCTCTCATTCCTTTAGCACAGCCTAATGTAATCTGTCCTCAGTCTTGGGCCCTCAGAAATAAAGTTACTAAAGACTAGACTGTCAATTACAAGACACCTGTCTGCATCATTTCACCACTCCCTTTTTCTAGACCTGCACCATCCAATGATAGTCGCTAGAAACATGTGCCTTTTGAGCACCAAAAATGTGGCTAATCCATATTGAGATGTGGAAGTGTAAAATACAAACTAGATTTAAGATAAACATAAAAGCATATAATACTTCACTAATTTTCATTTTGATTACATACTGAAATAATATTTTAGATATACTGAATTAAATATTTGTTAAATTTTTTATTTCTTTGTACTTTTAAAATGTGGTTAGAAATTTTTTAATATTATATAACTTACAATGACATAAAAATATATACTTGTCTCACAAAGTTTCTATTTCTATATTTGTTTCTGTTTCCTCTTTTGATTTCCTAAGATTACTCCCCTTTGGTTCCCTTCCTCTTGTATTTCCTTCTTTCTTGTCAAGTTGAGAATCAACTTCATAGAGATTTCTCATCTCCTGACCACAAGAGCAAACCAAAGTCTACAATGCTACAGGAATGAACTTAATGAAATGGAAATATTTTTATATCTATTGGATTAAGTTCAAAATTCTTCAACAGGGCATACCAGGCTCCTGCCTCAAGTCACATGGCTCCTGCCCTCCCACTCTTTCCTCCTCTCTGCCCTGATAACACTCTTGCAAGCCAAACTCTTCCTTTCCCCCATTCTTCTGCTGTACCTCTGCCAGGAACACACTTCCTTCTTCTTAATAATTAAGAAGCAAAGCTTCCAAGCATATCATTTATTTGCTCTCTGTCTGGCTCTAGGTCTGGATCAGAGAGGTGAAGCCCCAGCCTGCAGAGAACTAAAGTTCAGATATAGCCAAAACAAGAGAGCCAACTACTTATGACTATCAATTTAGGAACAAGAGTTATAAAGAATGTATACTAAAAAAATTATTCCCTTGGGGTACCTGGCTGGCTCAGTCAGTACAGCATGCAAATCTTGATCTTAGGGTCATGAGTTGGAGCCCCACGTCAGGAGTAGAGTTCACTTAAAAAAGTATTTCCCCTTAAAATACAAGTTTTGAAGAAGGATTCAAAGGACAGAACTCACCGAAAATGTTGGATGTTTGGCAATATACATGCATGAGGGACTCTGACAATCTTAGGTATCCCAGTAGTGCCTGATGTATGGAGAACATAGGCTAAGCAATGGTTTAGCCTCACATCCATGTGCTCTTCTGACTTTTCTTCATTGTTCTCAGAATTTGTGCTGTTTGTCATTTTTCCTTCTTCATATTTCTGTTTTCTGTCATTTAGCATCAAACTGACTGCAACATTTTCCCAGTGAAGCCTGAAGAGTACTAAGTCAGTATGTTCTGTAAGTGTATCGTAATTCAATAATGTTTCATAGGAAGATTTGAATTTCTGTTACATGGGGGAACAAAGTTCACAATATTAGTGTTAAATGACTTTTTTACATACAAGTAATATGAAATATTCACTCATTCAACATTGTTTTGAGTACTTGCTATATAACTAGGGATTAAAAAATAAATTAAAAACTTGCAAGAATAAAGTGCTGTCCTTACTTTCAAAGTCACCTTCAAAATAAACAGACATAAAAACATCCAACTGCAGGGCAATGTGGTACCTGACCATGAATATGCTTGAAATGTTAATAGGAACAGAGGAGATTGATCTTAACTCTGCCTGGAAGGTCTGAGATTGCTTCATCATATGTAATATTTATAAGTAGCTTTTGTCCAAGTAAAGAGGGGTACTTTATTGGGCAAACAGCTAATGCAGAGTATATGACCCAAGAAAGCTAGTGTCGTGGAGAACTTTAATAATACCAGTAAGGTGAAGAACTAGGTATATAGTATTGTTAATAGGAGAGGAGAGGCTATCCTTAATAAATTTGTATACTCAATACTAAGGGGTTTAGACCTTAACTTATAAGCAATGAGACTCAATTGAAGGTGGCAAGGATAGACTGAGAAGTTAGACTTTTGGTAAGTGAGGGTTTTCTAATGAACCTTTTGCAACAATTGAGGTACGTGATTTGGGCCTGAACTAGTCTGTTGCAACAAAAGCAGACAGAAAGGGCCCGTGAACAAGAATCAATAGGGCTGGGCTTTCTGAATACAGAGTGAGCCTAAGAAGAGTGCTAAGTTTCTGACTCAGATATTTGGTAGATGGAGACAGATTAATACAGATTTACTTAATTTGGATAAAAATATATTAAATTCAACTTTTACATGCTAAAAGGGAGGTTCCTTTGAATATATCTTTTAGGATTTATAAAAAGAAGTTTAATGAAACATAAGTTTTCACATTAAAGAAATCACTATAAATGAGAGAAAAATAAGAAATGAGAACAAGGGTACAATGCAGGAGACTATAGGGTTTTATTTGTTTGTGGTGTGTGTATTAGGGGTCAGGTGTGGTATGGCCTGTAATATTAAAAAAATTAAGGACCTATAATACATATTTTTAAGACTTAGTTCAAAACCATCTTTTGCCATTAAACTTTTCTTATCTCTACTAGGTTACATTTATTTCTCTTAGGGTATGAACACATTATGTTGAACTTACAGGTTTAAGATTATGATAACTTTTCTCTCCAACCACAGTTGACCCTTGAACAACACATAGGTTATGGAGCCACCAACCCTAAAATCCATGAATGACTCTGACCCCCCTTCCCAAACTTTACTAATAGCCTACAGTTGACCAGAAACCTTCTTGATGACATAATCAATTAATACATACTCTGAATGCTACACGTACTATATATGGTTTTCTTAGAATGATATGTTAGATAAAAGATGTTAAGAAAACTGTATGGAAGATGCCCTAACCTGGAAAAGGAAAAATATATCCAGGTTTAGGAAGCATAGAGAGTTCCAAACAAGGTGAACCCAAGAAGGTCCACACCATAACAAATTAAAATGTCAAAGGTTAGGGGCGCCTGGGTGGCTCAGTCGGTTAAGCGGCCAACTTCGGCTCGGGTCATGATCTCGCGGTCCGTGAGTTCGAGCCCCGCGTCAGGCTCTGTGCTGACAGCTCAGAGCCTAGAGCCTGTTTCAGATTCTGTGTTGCCCTCTCTCTGACCCTCCCCCGTTCATGCTCTGTCTCTCTCTGTCTCAAAAATAAATAAACATTTAAAAAAAATTTTTTTAAATAAAAAAAAATGTCAAAGTTTAAAAGATACAGAAAGAATTTTATTGTATAAAAACAATTTTTTTTAAGATTTTAAAATTTATTTATTTTGAGAGAGATAGAGACAGTATGGGTGGGGAAGTGGCAGAGAGAGAGGGAGACAGAATCCAAAACAGGCTCCGTGCTGTCAATGCAAAGCCCAATGCAGGGCTCAAACTCACAAACTGTGAGATCATGACCTGAGCCAAAACCAAGAGTCAGACATTTAACTGACTGAGCCACCCAAGTGCCCCTAAAATTCTTTTTAATATTTGAGAGGGCAGGGGGAGGGGGGAGGAGGGGCAGAGAGAGAAGGAGACAGAGGATCCAAAGCACGCTCTGTGCTGACAGCAGAGAGTCTGATGTGAGGCTCAAACTCACGAGCTCATAACCTGAGCCAAAGACAGATACTTAACTGACTAAGCCACTCAGGCACAAAACACAGAGAATTTTAAAGTGGCAAGAAGCAAAAAGTTACATACAAGGGAAACCAATAAGGCCATCAGCTGATTTTTTCAGCAGAAACTTTACAGGTCAGAAAGGATTGGCATTATGTATTCAAAGAGCTGAAAAGAAAAAGCCTACAATCAAAAATAGTCTACCCAGCAAGGTTACCATTCAGAATTGAAGGAAAGATAATGGCACCTAGGTGGATCAGTCAGTTAAGCATCAGACTCTTAACTTCAGCTCAGGTCATGACCTCACGGTTTGTGAGTTCAAGCCCTATATCAGGCTCTAGCACTGATACTGTAGAGCCTGTTTGGAATTCTTGCTCTGCCCCTCCCCTATTCATGCTCACACTCTCTAACTTAAAAAAAAAAAAAAAAATTGAAGGATAAAGAATTTCCCAAACAAAAGTTAAAAAAGTTCACCACTGAACCAGCTTTATAAAAAACATTAATGATACTTATTTAAGAGGAAAAGAAGAGGCCATAATTAGAAGAAAATTATCAATAAAGAGATGTAAAATATGACAACATATAAATAAAATGTAAAGGGAGAATAAAGAAGTAGTTCTCTTAGAATATGTTTAACCTTAAGTAACCAACTTAATACAGACTGCTACATACTTAGGATGTTATCTATAAACCTCATGGTAACCACAAATCTACAATATATACAAAAAAAAAAAAAAAACAAACATAAAAAGCCAAGAATAACACAAATAAAATCAACAATCACAAGGAAAGAGATCAGGAGAGGGAATAGCAAAGAACTATAAAAACAATCAGAAAACAACAAAATGGCATTAAGTACATACCTATTACTTGAAATGTAAATGGTCTAAATATGCTCCAATCAAAAGACATAGAACAATGGAATGGATTAAAAAAAAAAGACCCATCTATATGTTGCCTACAAGAGACTCCCTTCAGACCTAAATATATGTACAGATTGAAAGAATGGAAAAAGATATTCCATAAGAAAAGAAAGAAAGAAAAAAAAAAAGCCAGGGTAGCAATACTTATTATTATCAGACAAAAAGACTATTTATTCATTTATTTTTAATGTTCATTTATTTTTGAGAGACAGAGCATGAGCCAGAGGGGAGGGACAGACAGACAGGGAGACACAGAATCCAAAGCAGGCTCCGGGCTCTGAGCTGTCAGGATAGAGCCTGATGCCAGGCTCAAACCCACGAACATTTGAGATTGTGACCTGAGCTGAAGTCAGACACTTAACCGTCTAAGCCACCCAGGTGCCCTCAGACAAAATGACTTAAAACAAAGCCTGTAATAAGAGAAAAAGAAGGGCTTTACAGAATAAGAAGATCAATACAACAAAAGCATATAACTATTATAAAGATCTATGTACCCAATACTGTAGTACCTACAGTATTTAATACATAAAGCAAAATTAAAAAGGGAGAAACTTACAGTAGTGGGGGACTTTTTAGAAAAAAATTTTTGAGAGAGCAAACATGAGTAAGGGGAAGGGCAGAGACAGAGAGAGAGTCCCAAGCAGACTCTGCACTGATAGCCCTGATGCAGGGCTCAATCCCACAAAATGTGGGATCATAACCTGAGCTGAAATCAAGAGGCAGATGCTTAACCAAATGAGCCACCCAGGAGCCCCAATAGTGGGGACTTTAACACCTTACATCACTAGATAGATTGTTCGGGACAGAAAATTAGGAAACCGTGACTTTGAACACATTATACCAGATGGGCTTAAATATATACAGAACATTCCATCAAATAGAATACAAATTCCTCACTCCTTTCAAGTACACATGGAACATTCTCTAGGATAGATCACATTAAGCCACAAAAATCAAGTCTCAATAATTTAAGAAGATTTAAATCCTAACAGGCATCTTTTTTTCTTTAATCACAATGATATGAAACTAGAAATTAAGAAAAAAACCTGGAAAAACACAAACACGCACAAGCTAAACATGCTACTGAACCAATGGGTCAACAAAGATATTAAAAAGGAAATCAAAAATTACATGAAGACAAATGAAAACAATAGTCCAAAGCTGGGATACACCAAAAGCGGTTCTAAGAGAATTTACAGTGATACTGGATTACCTCAAAGAAAAAGAACAAAACCCAAGGTGAGTAGAAGGATATGGTAAGATCAAAGCAGAAATAAATGAAATAGACTAAGAAGCAATAGAAAAGATCAATGAAACCAAGAGCCAGTTCTTTGAAAAGATAAAGAAAGTTGATAAACCTTTAGCCAGACTCATCAAAAAAGGAGGACCCAAATAAAATAAATTAACAACCAATATCACAGTAATAAAAAGGATTATGAGACTACTATGAAAAATTATATGCCAACAAATAGAATAACCTAGTAGAAATAAATTCCTAGAAACATACAATCTTCCAAAACTAAATCAGGAAGAAATAGAAAGTCAGAATAGACCAATCACTAGTAACAAAATTGCATTGGTAATCCAAAAACTCTCAAACAAAAAGTCTAGGACCAGGTGGACTCACAGGTGAATTATATGAAGCATTTTTTTTTTAATTTTTTTTTTAACATTTATTTATTTTTGAGACAGAGAGAGACAGAGCATGAACGAACGGGGGAGGGGCAGAGAGAGAGGGAGACACAGAATCGGAAGCAGGCTCCAGGCTCTGAGCCATCAGCCCAGAGCCCGACGCAGGGCTTGAACTCACAGACCTCGAGATCGTGACCTGAGCTGAAGTCGCTCAACCGACTGAGCCACCCAGGCGCCCCATGAAGCATTTAAAGAGGAGTTAACACCTGGGGTGCCTGGTTGGCACAGTTGGTAGAACATAGAGGACTCTTGATCTCAAGATCATGAGTTCAAGCTCCACCATGGGCATCGAGTCTACTTAAAAAGAAATAAATACAGGTGCTTGTATGGCTCAGTGGATTAAGCATCCAACTCTTGATTTTGGTTCAGGTCATGATCTCAGGATTTGTGAGATCGATATCTGAATCAGGCTGCACTGACAACACACAGCCTGCTTGGGATTCTCTCTATCTTGCCCCTCCCCTGCTCATGTACATGTTCTCTCTCAAAATAAAGAAACCTTAAAAATAAATAAACAGGGGCACCTGAGTGGCTCAGTCTGTGAATCATCTGACTCTTGATTTTAGCTCAGGTTATGATCTCACAGTTTGTGGCTTTAAGCCCTACATCAGGCTCCATGCTGAGAGTGTAGAGCCAGCTTGGGATTCTCTGTCTCTTTGCCCCCACCCCTCTCAAAATAAATAAACTTTAAAATAAACAAACAAACAAACACTAAATGCAAAAGAATATTTTTTTAAAAGACACTACAAAAAAAGAAAACTGCAGGCCAATTTCCCTGATGAACACGGACACAAAAACGCTCAATAAGATACTAGCAAACCTCATTCAACAATACATTAAAAGGATCATTCACTACAGTCAAATGTGATTTATTCCAAAGTTGCAAAAATGGTTGCAAAATGGTTGCAAAAACCATAATAAAAGGCCATATATGAAAAATCCACAGCTAACATCCTACTCAATGGTGAAAACAGAGCTTCTCCTCTAAGATCAGAAATAAGACAAGGATGTCCACCCACTTTTATTCAAATGGTACTTACTGGAAGTTCTGGCCACAGCAATAAAGGGTTTGGGGGTGGGAGGAAAGACATCCAAATTGGTAAGAAAAAAATTAAACTGTTACTATTTGCAGATGACATCATACTAATAGAAAACCCTAAAGATTTCATCAAAAACTATTAGAAGTAATAAATGAGGGTGCCTGGGTGGCCCAGTCTGTTAAGCATCTGACTTGGGCTCAGGTCATGATCTCACGGTTTGTGGGTTCTGTCAGCAGAGAGCCTGCTTTGGATTCTGTGTCTCCCTCTCTCTGCCTCTCCCTTACTTGCACATGCACACACCTGTGACATGCGCATGCGCGTGTCTGTATGTGTGTGTGCGCACACACACACTCTCTCAAAAGTAAATAAACTTTAGGGGCGCCTGGGTGGCTCAGTAGGTTAAGCGTACAACTTTGGCTCAGGTCATGATCTCATGGTTCACGAGTTTGAGCCCCACGTCAGTCTCTGTGCTCACAGCTCAGAACCTGGAGTCTACTTCAGATTTCTGTGTCTCCCTCTCTCTCTGGCCCTCCCCTACTCACTATCTGTCTCTGTCTCTCAAAAAGAAACATTACAAAAAAAGTAAATTAAAAAAAAAGCAAATAAAACTTAAAAAAATAAATGAATTCCATAAAGTTGCAGGATACAAAATTAATATACAGAAACCTGTTGCATTCCTATATACTAGCAAGGAAGTAGCAATTAAGCAATTCCTATATTCTAGCAAGGAAAGAGAAATTAAGAAAATAATTCCATTTACAATTACACCAAAAGTAATAAAATATCTAGAATGAATTTAACCAAGAGGCTAAAAGAAGAGTACTGTGAAAATATAAAAAAAAACACTGATGAAAAAAACTGAAGACAACACAAATGAACAGATATTTCATGGTCATAGACTGGAAGAATATCGTTAAGATGTCCATATTGTGCAAAGCAATCTAGATTCAATATAATCCCATCAAAATACCAGAAGCATTTTTCACTGAACTAGAACAAATAATCCTAAAATTTGTATGGAACCACAAAAGACCCCAAATAGCCAAACCAATCTTAAGAAAGAACAGAGGGTGAGGTATCACAATCCCAGTTTCAAAACATAATACAAAGCTGTAGTAATCAAAGCAGTATGGTACTGGCACAGAAACAGACACATAGAACAACAGGACAGAGAGCCCAGAAATAAACCCATGCTTATATGGTCAATTATGACACAAGAGGCGAGAATATGCAATTAGGAAAAGAGTCTCTTCAATAAATGGTGCTGGGAAAACTGGACAGCTACGTGCAAAAGACTGTAACTGGGCCCCTCTCATATACTACACACAAAAATAAACCCACGGTGTATTAAAGACCTAAATGTGAGGAGAAAAAGGCAAGATGGCGGCTTAGGAGGATGCTGGGCTCACCGCACGTCCTGCTGATCACTTAGATTCCATCTACACCTGCCTAAATAACCCAGAAAACCGCCAGAGGATTAGCAGAACGGAGTCACCGGAGCCAAACGCAGACGAGAGGCCCACGGAAGAGGGTAGGAAGGGCGGCGAGGCTGTGCGCGCTCCACGGACTGGCGGGAGGGAGCCGGGGCAGAGGGGCGGCTCGCCGGCCAAGCAGAGCCCCCGAGTCTGGCTTGCAAAAGCGGAGGGGCCTGACGGACTGTGTTCCGACAGCAAGCGCGACTTAGCGTCTGGGAGGTCATAAGTTAACAACTCTGCTCAGAGCGGGAAGGCTGGAGGACAAAGGGAGGGAGAGCTGCTGAGCCCCCGGACGACAGAACTCAGTTTGGTGGGGAACAAAGGCGCTCGCCAGCGCCATCTCCCCCGCCCATCCCCCAGCCAAAATCCCAAAGAGAACCCGTTCCTGCCAGGGAACTTGCTCGCTCCGCGCAAACACCCAACTCTGCGCTTCTGCTGAGCCAAACCTCCGGCAGCGGATCTGACTCCCTCCCGCTGCCACAGGGCCCCTCCTGAAGTGGATCACCTAAGGAGAAGCGATCTAAGCCTGCCCCTCCTGCCCCCGTGCACCTTGCCTACCCACCCCAGCTAATACGCCAGATCCCCAGCATCACAAGCCTGCCAGGGTGCAAGTAGCCCAGACGAGCCACACCACCCCACAGTGAATCCCGCCCCTAGGAGAGGGGAAGAGAAGGCACACACCAGTCTGACTGTGGCCCCAGTGGTGGGCTGGGGGCAGACATCAGGTCTGACTGCGGCCCTGCCCACCAACTCCAGTTATACACCACAGCACAGGGGAAGTGCCCTGCAGGTCCTCACCACGCCAGGGACTATCCAAAATGACCAAGCGGAAGAATTCCCCTCAGAAGAATCTCCAGGAAATAACAACAGCTAATGAGCTGATCAAAAAGGATTTAAATAATATAACAGAAAGTGAATTTAGAATAATAGTCATAAAATTAATCGCTGGGCTTGAAAACAGTATACAGGACAGCAGAGAATCTCTTGCTACAGAGATCAAGGGACTAAGGAACAGTCACGAGGAGCTGAAAAACGCTTTAAACGAAATGCATAACAAAATGGAAACCACCACAGCTCGGCTTGAAGAGGCAGAGGAGAGAATAGGTGAACTAGAAGATAAAGTTATGGAAAAAGAGGAAGCTGAGAAAAAGAGAGATAAAAAAATCCAGGAGTATGAGGGGAAAATTAGAGAACTAAGTGATACACTAAAAAGAAATAATATACGCATAATTGGTATCCCAGAGGAGGAAGAGAGAGGGAAAGGTGCTGAAGGGGTACTTGAAGAAATAATAGCTGAGAACTTCCCTGAACTGGGGAAGGAAAAAGGCATTGAAATCCAAGAGGCACAGAGAACTCCCTTCAGACGGAACTTGAATCGATCTTCTGCACGACATATCATAGTGAAACTGGCAAAATACAAGGATAAAGAGAAAATTCTGAAAGCAGCAAGGGGTAAACGTGCCCTCACATATAAAGGGAGACCTATAAGACTCGTGACTGATCTCTCTTTTGAAACTTGGCAGGCCAGAAAGAATTGGCACGAGATTTTCAGGGTGCTAGACAGAAAAAATATGCAGCCAAGAATCCTCTATCCAGCAAGTCTGTCATTTAGAATAGAAGGAGAGATAAGGTCTTCCCAAACAAACAAAAACTGAAGGAATTTGTCACCACTAAACCAGCCCTACAAGAGATCCTAAGGGGGACCCTGTGAGACAAAGTCCCAGAGACATCACTACAAGCATAAAACATACAGACATCACAATGACTCTAAACCCGTATCTTTCTATAATAACACTGAATGTAAATGGATTAAATGCGCCAACCAAAAGACATAGGGTATCAGAATGGATAAAAAAACAAGACCCATCTATTTGCTGTCTACAAGAGACTCATTTTAGACCTGAGGACACCTTTAGATTGAGAGTGAGGGGATGGAGAACTATTTATCATGCGACTGGAAGCCAAAAGAAAGCTGGAGTAGCCATACTTATATCAGACAAACTAGACTTTAAATTAAAGGCTGTAACAAGAGATGAAGAAGGACATTATATAATAGTTACAGGGTCTATCCATCAGGAAGAGCTAACAATTATAAATGTCTATGCACCGAATACCGGAGCCCCCAAATATATAAAACAATTACTCATAAACATAAGCAACCTTATTGATAAGAATGTGGTAATTGCAGGGGACTTTAACACTCCACTTACAGAAATGGATAGATCATCTAGACACACGGTCAATAAAGAAACAAGGGCCCTGAATGACACATTGGATCAGATGGACTTGACAGATATATTTAGAACTCTGCATCCCAAAGCAACAGAATATACTTTCTTCTCGAGTGCACATGGAATATTCTCCAAGATAGATCATATACTGGGTCACAAAACAGCCCTTCATAAGTTTACAAGAATTGAAATTATACCATGCTTACTTTCAGACCACAATGCTATGAAGCTTGAAATCAACCACAGAAAAAAGTCTGGAAAACCTCCAAAAGCATGGAGGTTAAAGAACACCCTACTAACGAATGAGTGGGTCAACCAGGCAATTAGAGAAGAAATTAAAAAATATATGGAAACAAACGAAAATGAAAATACAACAATCCAAACGCTTTGGGACGCAGCAAAGGCAGTCCTGAGAGGAAAATACATTGCAATCCAGGCCTATCTCAAGAAACAAGAAAAATCCCAAATACAAAATCTAACAGCACACCTAAAGGAACTAGAAGCAGAACAGCAAAGGCAGCCTAAGCCCAGCAGAAGAAGAGAAATAATAAAGATCAGAGCAGAAATAAACAATATAGAAACTAAAAAAACTGTAGAGCAGATCAACGAAACCAAGAGTTGGTTTTTTGAAAAAATAAACAAAATTGACAAACCTCTAGCCAGGCTTCTCAAAAAGAAAAGGGAGATGACCCAAATAGATAAAATCACGAATGAAAATGGAATTATTACAACCAATCCCTCAGAGATACAAACAATTATCAGGGAATACTATGAAAAATTATATGCCAACAAATTAGACAACCTGGAAGAAATGGACAAATTCCTGAACACCCACACTCTTCCAAAACTCAATCAGGAGGAAATAGAAAGCTTGAACAGACCCATAACCAGCGAAGAAATTGAATCGGTTATCAAAAATCTCCCAACAAATAAGAGTCCAGGACCAGATGGCTTCCCAGGGGAGTTCTACCAGACGTTTAAAGCAGAGATAATACCTATCCTTCTCAAGCTATTCCAAGAAATAGAAAGGGAAGGAAAACTTCCAGACTCATTCTATGAAGCCAGTATTACTTTGATTCCTAAACCAGACAGAGACCCAGTAAAAAAAGAGAACTACAGGCCAATATCCCTGATGAATATGGATGCAAAAATTCTCAATAAGATACTAGCAAATCGAATTCAACGGCATATAAAAAGAATTATTCACCATGATCAAGTGGGATTCATTCCTGGGATGCAGGGCTGGTTCAACATTCGCAAATCAATCAACGTGATACATCACATTAACAAAAAAAAAGAGAAGAACCATATGATCCTGTCAATCGATGCAGAAAAGGCCTTCGACAAAATCCAGCACCCTTTCTTAATAAAAACACTTCAGAAAGTCGGGATAGAAGGAACATACTTAAAGATCATAAAAGCCATTTATGAAAAGCCCACAGCTAACATCATCCTCAACAGGGAAAAACTGAGAGCTTTTTCCCTGAGATCAGGAACACGACAAGGATGCCCACTCTCACCGCTGCTGTTTAACATAGTGCTGGAAGTTCTAGCATCAGCAATCAGACAACAAAAGGAAATCAAAGGCATCAAAATTGGCAAAGATGAAGTCAAGCTTTCGCTTTTTGCAGATGACATGATATTATACATGGAAAATCCGATAGACTCCACCAAAAGTCTGCTAGAACTGATACAGGAATTCAGCAAAGTTGCAGGATACAAAATCAATGTACAGAAATCAGTTACATTCTTATACACTAACAATGAAGCAACAGAAAGACAAATAAAGAAACTGATCCCATTCACAATTGCACCAAGAAGCATAAAATACCTAGGAATAAATCTAACCAAAGATGTAAAGGATCTGTATGCTGAAAACTATAGAAAGCTTATGAAGGAAATTGAAGAAGATTTAAAGAAATGGAAAGACATTCCCTGCTCATGGATTGGAAAAATAAATATTGTCAAAATGTCAATACTACCCAAAGCTATCTACACATTCAATGCAATCCCAATCAAAATTGCACCAGCATTCTTCTCGAAACTAGAACAAGCAATCCTAAAATTCATATGGAGCCACAAAAGGCCCCGAATAGCCAAAGGAATTTTGAAGAAGAAGACCAAAGCAGGAGGCATCACAATCCCAGACTTTAGCCTCTACTACAAAGCTGTCATCATCAAGACAGCATGGTATTGGCACAAAAACAGACACATAGACCAATGGAATAGAATAGAAACCCCAGAACTAGACCCACAAACGTATGGCCAACTCATCTTTGACAAAGCAGGAAAGAACATCCAATGGAAAAAAGACAGCCTCTTTAACAAATGGTGCTGGGAGAACTGGACAGCAACATGCAGAAGGTTGAAACTAGACCACTTTCTCACACCATTCACAAAAATAAACTCAAAATGGATAAAGGACCTGAATGTGAGACAGGAAACCATCAAAACCTTAGAGGAGAAAGCAGGAAAAGACCTCTCTGACCTCAGCCGTAGCAATCTCTTACTCGACACATCCCCAAAGGCAAGGGAATTAAAAGCAAAAGTGAATTACTGGGACCTTATGAAGATAAAAAGCTTCTGCACAGCCAAGGAAACAACCAAGAAAACTAAAAGGCAACCAACGGAATGGGAAAAGATATTTGCAAATGACATATCGGACAAAGGGCTAGTATCCAAAATCTATAAAGAGCTCACCAAACTCCACACCCGAAAAACAAATAACCCAGTGAAGAAATGGGCAGAAAACATGAATAGACACTTCTCTAAAGAAGACATCCGGATGGCCAACAGGCACATGAAAAGATGTTCAGCGTCGCTCCTTATCAGGGAAATACAAATCAAAACCACACTCAGGTATCACCTCATGCCAGTCAGAGTGGCCAAAACGAACAAATCAGGAGACTATAGATGCTGGAGAGGATGTGGAGAAATGGGAACCCTCTTGCACTGTTGGTGGGAATGCAAATTGGTGCAGCCACTCTGGAAAGCAGTGTGGAGGTTCCTCAGAAAATTAAAAATAGACCTACCCTATGACCCAGCAATAGCACTGCTAGGAATTTATCCAAGGGATACAGGAGTACTGATGCATAGGGCCACTTGTACCCCAATGTTCATAGCAGCACTCTCAACAATAGCCAAATTATGGAAAGAGCCTAAATGTCCATCAACTGATGAATGGATAAAGAAATTGTGGTTTATATACACAATGGAATATTACGTGGCAATGAGAAAAAATGAAATATGGCCTTTTGTAGCAACGTGGATGGAACTGGAGAGTGTGATGCTAAGTGAAATAAGCCATACAGAGAAAGACAGATACCATATGGTTTCACTCTTATGTGGATCCTGAGAAACTGAACAGGAACCCATGGGGGAGGGGAAGGAAAAAAAAAAAAAAAAAGAGGTTAGAATGGGAGAGAGCCAAAGCATAAGAGACTGTTAAAAACTGAGAACAAACTGAGGGTTGATGGGGGGTGGGAGGGAGGAGAGGGTGGGTGATGGGTATTGAGGACGGCACCTTTTGGGATGAGCACTGGGTGTTGTATGGAAACCAATTTGTCAATAAATTTCATAAAAAAAAAAAAAAAAAGACCTAAATGTGAAACCAAAACCATAAAACTCTTAGAAAAAAACAGACCATAATCTCTTTAACATCAGCCTTAGCAACATTTTTCTAAATATGTCTCCTCAAGCAAGGGAAACAAAAGCAAATTATTGGGACTTCAGCAAAATAAAAAGATTTTGCACAGAGAAGTAAGCCATCAATAAAAGGTGAAAGCCATCAATAAAAGGGCAACCTACTAAATGGGAGAAAATACTTCCAAATGATGTATCTGATAAATGGTTAATATCCAAAATATATGAAGAGCTTTTACAATTCAACATCAAAAAAATTATAATAATAATAAACCAAAACCAAAACAAATAATCCCATTAAAAAAATAGGCAGATGTGGGAATGCAAGCTGGTGCAGCCACTCTGGAAAACAGTATGGAGGTTCCTCAAAAACTAAAAATAGAACTACCCTACAACCCAGCAATTGCACTACCAGGCATTTATCCACGGGATACAGGTGTGCCGTTTCAAAGGGAAACATGCACCCCCATGTTTATAGCAGCCCTATCAACAATGGCCAAAATATGGAAAGAGCCCAAATGTCCACTGATGGATGAATAAAGAAGATGTGTACATATACACAATGGAGTATTACTCAGCAATCAAAAAGAATGAAATCTTGCCATTTGCAACTACGTGGATGGAACTGGAGGGTATTATGCTAAGTGAAATTAGAGAAAGACAAAAATCGTATGACTTCACTCATGTAAGGACTTTAACAGACAAAACATGAACATCAGGGAATGGAAACAAAAATAATATAAAAACAGGAGGGGGACAAAACAGAAGAGACTCATAAATATGAAGAACAAACTGAGGGTTACTGGAGGGGTTGTGGGAGGGGGGATGGGCTAAATGGGTAAGGGGCATTAAGGAGTCTACTCCTGAAATCATTGTTGCACTATATGCTAACTAATTTGGATGTAAATTTTAAAAAAATTAAAAATAAAATTAAAAAAAAAAATAGGCAGAGGACCTGAATAGATATTTTCCAAAGACGACATCTAAATGGCCAACAGGCACATGAAAGACATTCAACATCACTAATCAGGGAAGTGCAAATCAAAAATACGAGATACTACCTCACATTTGTCAAAATGAGTAGAATCAAAAAGACAAGAAATAACAAATATTGGTGAGGATGTAAATTGGTGCAGCCACTGTGGTAAACTGGATGGAGGTTCCTCAAAAACTTAAAATTAGAACTACCATATGAGCGGAGCACCTGGGTGGCTCTCAGTCGGTTAAGCATCTCAATCTTGATCTCAGCTCAGATCATGATCTCACAGTTCATGAGATCAAACCCTGCATCGGGTTCTGTGCTGATAGTGCAGAGACTGCTTGGGATTCTCTTTCTCCTTCTCAAGATAAATAAACATTAAAAAAAAAAAAAAAAAGGATACCATATGATCCAGTAATTCCACTACTGGGCATTTACCCAAAGAAAATGAAAACATAATACAAGAAGATATATGCATTCCTATGTGCATTGCAGGGCTATTTACAGCAGCCAAGATATGGAAGCAACCAAGTGTCCAATAAATAAATGGATAAAGATGCTGTAATGTACACATACACACACATGAATATTATTCAGCCATAAAAAGGAGATCTTGCCATTTGCAACACAGACTTCAAGGGAATTATGCTAAATGAAACAAGAGAGAGAAATATACCATGATTTCATTTATATGTGTAATCTAAAGAACAAAAACAAAAAACATGAACAGACTCATAAATACAGAGAACAAATGTGGTTGCCATAGGGGGAGAAGGGTGGGTGAAAATGGGTGAAAAGGAGATACAGGCTTCCAGTTATGGAATAAGTTATGGGGATAAAAGGTACAGCATAGGGAATATAGTCAATAACATTGTAATACCATTATATGGCAACAGATGGTAGCTACACTTACAATGAAGATAACATATAAACTTGAACCACTACGTTGTACACCTGAAACTAACATTGGATGCCAACTATACTTCAATTAAAAAAAAGAATTAAACTCATAAAATCTCTCAAGTGACTACAAAGTAATGACCAAATAACATTTGCCTTACTTATTCTGCAGTTCAACAAGTGCTTTTCAAATTCAAAATGTTACATAAGTATTACATTATACAGCTCTTAGTGAATGTGCATAACCTTATACCATAAGAATAAAGGGCTCTAAAAATCTTAAATTCTGTAATCGCAATTATTTTCAATATTCACACATCTGTCTGTAATACTGAAATAATAGGGAATAAAAGGTACAGCATAGGGAATATAGTCAGTGATACCATAATCACACTGTACAGTGAGTTGGTAGCTACACTTGTAGTGACCTTAGCATAATGTATAGAGATGCTCGATCACGATGTTGCACACCTGAAACCAATGTAACATTTTGTATCAACTCTATGCACATTAAAAACAATTTTTAATACTGAAATATAATTAATCAGAACATATTTTACCCAATGTATTTAAATCCTGGCTTTGTTATATAGTGGTTTTGTAAATGGTACCAATTATACTTTGTTGAGCTTTATTGTCATTTAGAAAATGAAGGTAATATTTAGCTGGAAGCTGAGCATTACATAAATGAGCATAGTTCAAAGTGCCTCACTTTGCTGTGTTTCCTACACCAGGTATTGTTCTAGGTGGTGAGGATATGATCCTAAGTGACAAACTGTTACAAACAAGTTTCCTGTCCTCACAGAGGAAGAGAAACTGGCTAAAGTGACTGAGGAGATCTGGGAGGAAAACTAGACCAGTCATGGCATCACAAAAGCCTTTAAAATAGTTTCAAAAAAGAGGAAATGTAAAAAATGTACTTAGGACTGACTGAAAAGGGGCACAAGGATTTTGAAATTAAGGAAAACATTTATATCATGATTTAAGAGGTGTTTTCATAACTGTTTATATTTGCCAAAACTCATTAAAATGTACACATAAACTAGGTGATTTTTACTCTATGTACATTATACCTCAATAACTCTAATTTCTGAAAGATGTGAAATAT
The DNA here is from genome assembly GCF_022837055.1 of Prionailurus viverrinus. Lineage (NCBI taxonomy): Eukaryota > Metazoa > Chordata > Mammalia > Carnivora > Felidae > Prionailurus > Prionailurus viverrinus. The sequence continues at coordinate 160,917,628 of NC_062564.1, read as the reverse complement.
TTTTGAAAAAGGTAGGAGAGCTGTTCTAGATGAAAGGATACTAAGGAGGTGTGAGAAAGGGATGTATTATATGATATTTGACTGGATTTTGTACCCTTCCCCCGAAAAAGCTAAAAGGATTTTTTGGAGGCAAATATGGAAATCTGAATATGGACTATATTAAAACGTATTGTATCAATGCTAAAAAAGAAAATCATGAGAAAATACATTTACAATGGTGTACTGTACTGTATTAAAAAAAACAAACAAAACAAAAAAAAAACCATCGCATGTAAGTGGACCTGCGCAGTTCAAACCATGTCCAAAGGTCAACTATACGTTATAAGTAGCTGGAATCAGGTCTTGGGCTTCTTTCACGTACTGATGCCCTTCCAAAAAACTTGTCTTTAGTGTATGGTTTCTCAATCTCAACACTACTGACATTTTGCACCAGATAAATCTTTGTAGGTGATCTTGTGCTTTATAGGATTTTTAGCAGCATCTATGGCCTCTACCCACTAGATGCCAGGAGCACCGCACTGTCAGCATAATAAAAAATAACTGTGGACATTGCCAAATGTCTCCTGGGAGGCAAAATGATCTCCAACTGAGAACTACTATTCTAGTGGATGCTGGGTTCAGTAAGTACATCCTGATTGCTCATGTGTCAAGGAGGAACACTTATACCATCATCAAAGTAATGGAACCGGAAGCAAGGGACTTCCTATGGTGTTTTCTATATGCCCAACTCTTTATATAAGCAGTTATAAAGAACATGCAATACTGACAATTCTCAAATTCAACCACCTCTTTTATAAAACCTTCACCAAGGCTGTCAAGAAAAACGAATGTCACATTCCCATTTTAGCTTTGTTTATTACATCAACAAAGAAATAACCAGGGTCACCTGGGTGGCTCAGTTGGTTAAGTGTCCAACTTTAGCTCAGGTCATAACCTCGCAGTTCATGAGTTCAAGCCCCACAGTGGGCTCTCTGCTATCAGCATGGAGCCTGCTTTGGATCTTCTGTCCCCCTCTTTGCCCCTCTCCAGCTTTCTGGTGTTCTCACAAAAATAAACATTAAAAAAGCAAACAAACAAATAACCAATCTGAGAAAACTTTTGACTACACATTAATGTTTATTTAGAAAATATTCACCAATTATACTTTAGTTGTCTCCTTCTAGAGTCTGTATTCTAATACTCGTGGTTCCCTAGGAATTCCTCCATGCATCTCAAGCTTTTGATATTTTTCATTATATATTCAGAGATGCACAGACATATAGATACCTAAGTGGAACACATTTAAGTTATCCTCAAATACAAATTGGTTCAGCTAGGAAATGGGTGAAAACAGGCTAAACTGAATATATGTTCTATAATGTTCTTTTCTCCTCTTTGGTAAAACAATATTTTATGAAGAAATAATGAAACATGGGCTGGATCTTCCTGAACATGTAATAACCAACTCTTGCCCATAAAGCAATGTCTCTTGGCTAGATATCTGGTTGGCAGTCACTTAAAAATTAAAAAATAAATTTAGGAAGTGCCTGACCGGCTCTGTTGGTTAAGCGTCCAACTCTTGATTTCGGCTCAGGTCATGATCTCACTCGATTGTGAGATCAAGCCCCATGTCAACCTCTGTGCTGGCTGCATAGAGCCTGCTTGGGATTCTCTCTCTCCCTCTCTCTGCCCCTCCCCAGCTTGTGTTCTCAAAATAAATGGGCATTTTAAAAAAATAAATAGACTAGACCTCTCTGGAAAACTCTAAGTGCCAATCTCTTTTTCAAAATCTAAGCCTGGTTATAGTTCTTTAATGTTGTTGATCACTAAAAATTGCTACAAATATACAAAGATATGGTTTTGGGGCACCTGGGTGGCTCAGTCAGTTGAGCATCCAACTCTTGATTTCGGCTCAGGTCATAATCTCAGTTTGTGAGTTCAAGCCCCATGTTGGGGTCTGCACTGACAGCTCAAGGCCTGCTTGGGATTCTCTCTCTCCCTCCCTCTGTACCTGCTTCCCTCTCCCTCTCAAAAATAAATAAAATTTTAAAAAAGGTTTCCATTATTATAAAATTTTCCTAGAAACAACTTTGGAAAGAGAAAGGAAATTCAAAATAATGCACAGTAATTATATGTCTAGGGCATATAGCCTTCATGCTATAGGGCAGTGTTTCTCAATAGAGTGTAGGAGGTGAATTGTACCTCCAGGAGACATCTGGCCATTTCTGGAGACAATTTTCATTGTCACAACTGGGATGGGGTGGGGTCGAGGCAGTGCTACTGGCATTTAGTGGGTGGAAACCAGGGAGGCTGTTCAAATAACCTATAATGTACAGGATACTCCTCACAACAATTATCCAACCCAAATGTCTACATTTAGGAAACGTAGAAATGTACACACCCTTCAATTGAAAGATAAACACACACACAAAAATTTAAATACACACACTTACATTAATTTGCTGTTTTTCAACAAGAATATAACTTAGATTACATTTTTTCATAAAATGAGTTGACAACGCTGGTGGTGCATCTGGATCAATAGGAGCATAAGCAGCAGGGACTTGGAGAATTCTAAATAAAGAGTACAGAATAGCATTTCTTCAGCATAGAAGATCTGTTGAAAATCATCTTTAAGTATTTCTATTTCCCTATGTACTTTACCAACAACTATATCAGAAATGCCAATGTTTTTGTTGACACATTGTTGCTTATAGTTATTTCTATTTTGTTTTTAAGGCAGAATATCCACCATTAAATTTTTACCACTTTAAGATCCAAAATCAGTTAGTTGTTTTAACTAAAAGTACTCTGAGATAAGGGTGCTGGTCTGGCTCAGTCAGTAGAGCACAAGACTCTTGATACTGGGGTTGTGGGAAATCAAACCCCAAACTGGGTGTAGAGATTACTTAAAAATAAAATCTAAAAAAAGTACTTTCAGGTATACTTTGGGGACAATGGATTTTTGCACATTGTAAATTTTCAATAAAATTTTTTCAATGATTGAATGGAAGCCAAATTTTAACTTTTTTTGCTTTACATTTATACATTAATCTACTAACACACATATTATGGGATGAACATCAACTTTTCTACTTCTTTAATAGCTTTTATTTACTGTAGAACCCTAGTACAGAAATCACTATATAAGGATAATATTCTATAACAACTTAATGATGAACATTTTGCAAATAATAATTAGTGTCCTCAGTCCATAGCTCATTTTTTTATGAACCAACATCCAAAACTTCACTTATTCATTCATTTACTGAATACTTTGAGTACCTAAACTTCAGTCTCAGGAGAAAAAATAGTCATGTTATTTCTGAAATACTTGTTTGCTTTGATATAACAAATTTATGACCATTTTCTTTTGGTAGACAAATGAAGCCCTTATATTTTGGAGATACTTAAATATTCTATTAATGAAAATTTCTTGTCTCCTAAATAAACTCAGATCAATTAAATGATTAAAAATAATTGTTGGGAAATACGAACTTCTTTAGCCTCTCTAAAATTGACCAAGCAACACTATTCTGTATACTATTGTATTTTTATGTAAGATACAACATTCTATGTATTAAAAAATTATAAATTAGGTTAGAAAACTAAAAATTCAGTATTAAAATAATTACCCTAAAATCCAAGAGGGTAAGTTAATACCAGGATGGCAGTAGAGACCAACTTCCCGAATTCCTTGAAAGTCACAGTGTAATAGTAGAAAATTTGATAATTCTGAAGCAGCATGAACCACAGACTTATAGGTGTAATAAACTGGAGGCTGGTTGTTACACTCATCAAAACATACAGCTATTTTATCTGAATAAATGGAGGCAGCCCGATGTACCAATTCCTGAAGAGTCATTTCACTGGTTTATTGAAGCCTCATTGGTAGCAGAGAACTCCACCTATATACAGAGATATTATGGGGATAGGGAGTTTTAGGGAACATGGCAGGGTGAAAAAGGGAGAGAGAAACTTCAATACAAATCATTCCTCACAAAAACAACTATATCAAAAACATAATTAATCTCTGAATTTAGGAAGTATCTATGTTGAGAACAAGGAGTTGAAAATTAATCTGATACTATCAACCTAACACTAGGTCTGAGCTGGAAGAAAATTTGGGAGAGGAGTGATATACACAGATGAGAATGAAATAGGTAGAAATGTAGAATTCTCTCTGAACTTACCACAATGTAAAAAATGCATATAAAAATTTAACCAATAAAACCCACTTTAGGCGTGTCTGGGTGGCTCAGTTAAGTGTCCAACTTCGGCTCAGGTCATAATCTCACGGTTCATGGGTTCAAGCCCCGTGCTGGACTCTGTCCTGACAGATCAGAGCTGGAGCCTGTTTTGGATTCTGTCTCTCCCTCTCTCTCTGCCCCTCCCCCACTAATGCTCAGTCTCTCTAAGAATAAACATTAAGGAAAAAAAAAACCAATTTAAAGCACTACATGCTTAATTTTCTTTTCATTTTTCTTTGGTTTCCATCCCAGATTAAGATAAAGTAGTTAAAATCCTGCAAAATGTCTTTGAAGAGATTAATACAAATAAACTATACTTTTAGAAACTGAAGTTAGGTGAAAGCAAAGTCAACCTTTGATAGAAAAAAGGAAAATCTATCTAAATCGATCCAATTTTAGTCCACTGTATATAAACTATGATATTATTTAAGACTTCAGAAGTCACATCAAGTCCCTTTTGTAATTGTTAAATAAGCTCTTTATCCTCTAGTTTTTTTTTTTTTTAATGTTTATTTTTGAGAGGGAGCAAAAGAACCCACGCGCACACACACATGCACGAGCAGGGGAGGGGCAAAGAAAGAGGGGGACAGAGGATCTAAAGCAGGCTCTGTGCTAACAGCAGAGAGTCTGATGTGGGGTTGAAACTCATGAACTGGAGATCATGACCTGAGCCAAAGTTGGATGCTTAACTGACTGAGCCACGCAGGCACCCCAGAGTAGAAATAGTAATTCATCAAAACAAACCAAACCAAACCAACAAACAAAAAAACCCTTTAGGGATCATTGATTTAAAAGAAACAATTACTAGTATTTCCTTGAAAGGCAAGGTGATTTTTTTCTCTTCTGTGAACTCTTTTCCATATTTCAAAAGCAAATGAGATTTACCCAGTAGCCTATTTTAATTATTCAAGTTTATTTGTTCATATTTATTTGAACTGATTTCATTACTAATTCAAAATAAAATTAACCAGGTTGTCTGAGTGGCTCAATTAGTAAAGCATCTGACTCTTGATTCCAACTCAGGTCATGATCTCACAGTTTATGGACTGAGCCCCTTGTAGGGCTCTCTACTGACAATGTGGTTGCTTGGGATTCTCTCCCTCTTAAAATAAACTTTAGGGGCGCCTGGGTGGCACAGTCGGTTAAGCGTCCGACTTCAGCCAGGTCACGATCTCGCGGTCCGTGAGTTCGAGCCCCGCGTCAGGCTCTGTCTGGGCTGATGGCTCAGAGCCTGGAGCCTGTTTCCGATTCTGTGTCTCCCTCTCTCTCTGCCCCTCCCCCGTTCATGCTCTGTCTCTCTCTGTCCCAAAAATGAATAAACGTTGAAAAAAAAAAAATTAAAAATAAATAAATAAATAAATAAATAAACTTTAAAGAAATAAAAATAGAGGAGCCTGGGTGGCTCCATCAATTAAGCATCTGACTACATCTCAGGTTATGATTTCCTGGTTCGTGAGTTTGAGCCCCATGTTGGGCTCTGTGCTGGCAACTGAGCCTGGAACCTGCTTCAGATCCTGTGTCTCCCTCTTTCTCTGTCCCTCCCCGACTTGCACTCTGTTATTCTCTCTCCAAAATAAATAAATAAATAAATAAATAAACAAACAAACAAACAAACAAACAAAAATTTTTTTTAAAAAAAGAAATAAAGGAGCTCTTGGCGGGGGCTCAGTCAGTTAGGCGGCCGAATTTAGTTCAGGTCATGATCTTAACACTCGTGAGTTCAAGCACCACGTTGGGCTCTGTGCTGACAGCTCAAAGCCCGGAGCCTGTTTCCGATTCTGTGTCTCCCTCTCTTTGCCCCTCTCTTGCTCACGCTCTCTTTCTCTACAAAATAAATGTTCAAAAAAAATTTTTTAATAAAAAAAGAAATAAAAAATAAGGGGTGCCTGGGTGGCTCAGTTGGTTAAGCGTCCGACTTCAGCTCAGGTCATGATCTCTCAGTCTTTGAGTTCAAGCCCTGCATCGGGTTCTGTGCTGACAGCTCAGAGCCTGGAGACTGCTTGGGATTCTGTGTCTCCCTCTCTCTCTGTCCCTCCCCTGCTCACGACTCTGTCTCTCTCTCAAAAAGTAAATAAACATTAAAAAAAATTTTTAAAAGAAATAAAAAATAAAATTAACTTTCACCCATGTCATTTAATTGATATGAATTAGAGAACAAAAAAGAGCAAAATGAACCAATAACTATTGAGACCCATAAGGTTTGAAAATGCTACGATTTCTAAATATAAAGTTTAAAAATAGAAGATCTTTGGTATTTACAGTATTTTTAGTAAGCATTTCTATAAATATTTTCTTTTGTAATATACAAGATTAAAATTTTAAGCTCTTCCTCATACACACAAATTATCATTATATAAAGATGACTGTCCATACTATCCATTAATCATGCCAAATGAGTTTATCCCTGACAAGGTATAGTCAGTACAGAAGGATACCTTCTGCTACTCTCTCCCACTGTGAATAACAAATTGCCTATATTATACTAAGGCATTTTCATAAAAATCTTATGTGTATGTGCCAAAAAATTGCATTTTTCTAATATTTATTTGAGAGAGAGAGAGAGAGAGAGAGAGAGAGGGAGGGAGGGAGGGAGGGAGGGAGAGGGCCAGAGAGAGAAGGAAACACAGAATCTGAAACAGGTTCTGACCTGTCAGCATAGAGCCTGATGCAGGGCTTGAATTCATGAACTGTGAGATCATGACCTAAGCCGAAGTCAGATGCTTAACCACCTGAGCCACCCAGGTGTCCCCAAAATTGCATTTTTTTTAATGCAAAAGCAATTATAGCACTTAATTTTCCATGAGGACATTCTGATTAATTTTTATACTCCAAAATACTTGACTTCAAAGTTAAGGGGCAAGATTATAAAGGTAACTGAAGATACACCATTTTTATGACAAATTACAAGGCTACCACACCTCTCTATACAATTAATAGGTTTTTCTACTTTTAACTGTCAGTTTCCCAGGGGTTGCTACACACTTAAGACAAAATCTACTCTCCAAGGTTTTTATTTTCATTAACTGAATCATAAAATAAATATCCTCTCCAATAAAGAATGCTATACTTAAAAAAAAAAAAAGAGGGGTATCTGGGTGGCTCACTGAGCATCCTAGTTCTGGTTTTGGCTCAGGTCATGATCTCCTGGTTGGGTTGATGAGTCTGAGCCCCATACTGAGCTCTGAGCTGACAGCCAGGGTCTTGGGATTCTGTCTCCCTTTCTCTCTGCCCCTCCCCTGCTTGCTCTTTCTCTCAAAGAATAAACATTTTTTTAAAAAATAAAAAACAAATACATGAATGAACAAATAAATATAAGAACACTATATACTTTTATACACCCAAACATTTCTGAGCCCTTATGGGGGGGGGGGAGGGGGGAGAAGCAAGTAAGTTTAGCAGATTCACATGTAATGGAACCATGAAGTTAAAGATATTCCCTACTTCATTTACAGCAGTAGATGCTGCTATTTAGTCTTCAAAGGTCTTAAGACTGTCAACAAACTGTCGTGCTCCAGAGGTCTCTCTCTAGGTTATTAGTTATCTTAAAGACAGTTAAATAATCTAGAAACTTCCCCCCTCCCCATCCATGGGCTTCTTAATTTCCATTACACAACTACATTGAATAACAATGTACTTTATAGCTTCCAAACCTAGTAAGGAGGTGGGGCACACTTATTTTCTTCTAAAGAAGGGGCAGAGGGTCCGAGGCTGGGCAACTCAGGAAGAGATCGCACAGGTCACTTTAGTCTGCACATCAACCTGCCAGATGCCACTGACTCACATCCGAAGCAAAGCAGTGGCCCTGAAGTTCAACAATCTGTGCACAGGCAGCGCCAGGCCTCACCTTACTTCACTTCTCCCACACAAGTCCCCGCTGGACACCACCTCCTGCGAGACTCACTTTGAAGGCCTGGCCTGAGGGTTGGGGCAGAGGTCTGAGCGCAACCTGACCCCCCAACAAGCTGAATGGGAGCCCTCACCACACATACGTGAAAGAGCAGCCACACCCAAGCCGTAAAGCCTGCTGGCCGCAATGACCGCTGGGATCTAAGAGGCGCAGGCTGTCGCGTAAATCTTCTGCGTCGCTGTTGCAATGACGTAAGCTGAGCTACCCGGAGCAGGTAGTGTCTCACTGCCCCGCCCCCTCCCGAGAGGGCTGGGCCAACCTGGGAGTAGAGCTGGCAGCTTTTTTGCCTAATGCTGTCAGCTCAGGCACCTGTTTTGGTCACGCTGGGCAAGCTCCACCAGTGTGGAGCTATACCAAGAAACTGGGGCAAAGTACTTTAATTCAGAGACGGTGTTTTCTTTTCCACAAAGTGGAGAGAAAGATATTGCCTAGGGTTGATGTAAAGGAAGATGAAATAGTTGTGAAGTGCAATAGAAAGTGGACTTAATCCGCCTGGGTGGCTCAGTAGGTTAGGCGTCCGACTTCGGTTTAAGTCATGATCTCACGGCTTGTGAGTTTGAGCCCCTCGCGGGGCTCTGTGCTGACAACACAGACCCTGGAGCCTGCTTTGGATTCTGTGTCTCCCTCTCTGGCTGCCCCTCCCCTGCTCACACTCTGTCTCTCTCAAAAATAAACAAACGTTAAATTAAAAAGAAAAGAAAAAAAGAAAACGCTTAATCCATTCTATATTGTCTGGAAATCTGCGGTAGCGTTTGGGAAGATTGTGACTCCTGCAACGAAGCCTGCAAAGGAGATCCCTGTCATAATTAGGCTGAGACAGACATAATTGGAAGAAACAGGTTTTAAACGATGACTAAAAAATTTTTTCACTAATAGGAGCAATAAATAAAACAGGTCTGAGTGGGAGAGAGTGACCAAAGCTACACGCCTAAATAATAATTGGTTTCCAAGTTATCGTTGGAGACATAAATTATTACAAGTATCAAAGGCAAGAATGCTATTTTTAAGCTACTCTCTGCAATAGCTGAGTTTGTTGTTGTTGTTTTGGGGTGTGTGTGTGCTGAAGGACTGAGAAAACAGCCCAGCATGGACAACCATACATGAAAAATCATGGGACACCCTGTGTCCTTAAGGGTCAGTGGTAAGAAACTAGCAGTAATCCAAGCAAGGGTTAGCTCCACCTGCTCATTGATACTTTCACCCAGACGTACCACAGGCTACTCAAACTATCATCTTTTTTTTTTTTTTTTTTTTTTTTTTTTTTAGGAGGAAGGGGGTATTCCCAAACTTATTTCTGTATTTGAGAATGACACCATCATCCACCCAGCCAGTAAAGAAATCTAGACACCAGCCCCCCCCCCCCCCACATACCCAATTAGACCCTATGTCTCCAGTCCCTAATCTCAAAGTCTAGCTGCTGTGGTGATGTTAAACAGATTACAGATTCCTGGACCTCTATCCCCAGAGGTTCTGAATTAGTTTTCTACAGAAGGACCTACAATCTGCATTTAAAAATTGTTCTTATCTTCATTTCCACTACTGCTACCTTAGTTCAGGTCTTCTTGGTCAGCTTTTCCCTAAAGCTTTTCCAGTCTTGCTTGGCTCCAACTCTGAATTGCTGCTAGAGTGATGTCGGTTTTATTCATTATCATCTTTCAACTCTGATATTAATGATAGCTTTTTTTGTTTTTCCCCCTGTAGGATATGCTTTTTTCTTCTTTAGTTGACCTCAGACACTATCTTTCATGTTAGAGGCTTCCTGGGGTGTCTGGTAATTGTGACTTATCTGCACATATTTAAAAGTGGGACATTTAAAAGCAATTGGAAACAGAGTCTGTGGGACAAGTTCGTTGAAAATCAAGTTGAGAGAAGGGCTGTGGTGTATGTGGGGGTGGAGGGATGTGTCTCAGAATTGAGTATAAATTTTTTTACTTAATTGTTTCAGGTGCCTGGTATCCTCTAACACAAAAATATTGTTTTACTCTTTCATGAATAAAAGACTTCAGAATTAAGCTGCAGGGGTGATGAGTAGTGGCATAAGGATATAACTCATTCCTAAATGACCTTCCAATCCTTTTAGTTACCGTTGTCAGCCCTTTTTTCAGAAGCCAACTTCTCAGGTTTTTAAGGGGTTCTGTGATATAAATAGGATTGTTTATTACCTTTGTTCTCTGATTTAGAATTTAGCTTTTTCCAGGGGCTCCTGGGTGGTTCCGTTGGTTACATGTCCGATCTTGATTTTGGCTCAGGTCATGATCTCACAGTTTATGGGATAGAGCCCCATGTAGGGCTCCATGCTGACAGCTCGGAGCCTGTTTGGGATGCTTTCTCCACCCCAACCCACATGCACTCTCGCTCTCAAAATATATATAAATTCAACTTTTCCAAATCAGCTGAACCATTTGCTTTTGAGTCCAGAATTTTATCTTTTCCTCTAATCCTTAAGAGTTTAGGACTCTTAAATCCCTTTAATATCATTTTCAAAGGGGCTTAAGAGGAAGCAAATGCAGAAGGCGGTGTTCAAGACACCATTTATAGCTGGTAATCTAGAGTGACCATTCTAAAATATAAACCAGATTAACCATAACATTCTCCTGCTTAAGACCCCCTTCAGTGGTCCCTCATTGCCTGCAGGAGGACAGTCAGACTCTTTACCAGGGTAAACAAGATGTTTCTCTTTCTAGCCCTGTCAGTGGGCCACTGCTCCCCCCACCCCCTTCCTCATACCTGGTCCTGTAAGCTCCAGCTATGATGAGACCCTAGTAAATCTTCTGAATATACCAAGCCCTTATCAAATTTCCTGTGTTTTGGCTAGGTCTCAGGCTGAAATACCCTTTCCTCTCCCTGTGACTGTTTGATGCACATTTACCCCTCTTAAGAAAACACAGCTTAAACATCACCTTCTTGATTCCTTTCTTCAAGCCTTGTATTGGAATTTACCTATCCTCCCCCACCATCCCATGAACCCAGCATACTGTTGGGAGGAACACTCTGCCATGGGCCTGAATGTCCTTGCAAATTCTTGCTGGGCATGCCAAAAATACAAGGTATTGATTGCTTTTTATCCAGGTCATTTTTCAGGGTTGTTTGGGGTGACGGATCTTCAGAGCTGAGGTAATGCTTTCCCAAAGAGCCTGCTTGCTTCCATTTCCTATAAAAGCGAATCTCCCAAACTTAGTACTCTTTCCTGTAACACAACCTACTGCGTGCGCAGACATCCATCTCTGTCTGACTCCATCACCCCAGTGGGACTTGGGAGGCAGGGGGAACTGATAAATGAAGCTCTGGCCACTGCTTTTGCCTTGAATAATAAATTTCTCTTTGACCCAGGAATCTCATGTCTGCTGCCACAAAACAAAACTGTAACAGGCTAGCATATTAGCTTTTCCCTAGGGTAAAAGCCTTTGGACCCTTCCCAAATGGGGTCTTATATTTCTCACAGAAGCTAGCAACAGCTGCATTAAGTAGGCTCCATGCCCATGAACCCAATGCAGTGTTTAAACTCACAAACCTGAGATCGACTCGAGCTGAGATCAAAACTTTGATGCTTAACTGAGCTAAGCCATTCATGCACCCCAACTACATTATTTCTAAGTTTGACTTCTTATACTAGTTAAGTACCTTGCAAACAGAGTTTCAGGGTTTTTTTGTTGTTGTTTTTTGTTTTTAAGTAGGTCTCACGCCCAACACAGAGCCCAGCATGGGGCTTTAAGTCACAACACTGATATCAAGAGTCAGATGCTTAACTGACTGAGCCACCCAGCTGCCCCAAGTTTCATGTCTTAGACACCTGTTTCCCCAACTACCTTTTTACTCTTCTCCTGTCCACTATATCAAATGCCTACCCTAGAACCTTGCTGATCCTTTGCACATTTGTTGCTACATTCTAATTTCACTTCTCTTCACCTAATCCCCCACTTATCTCAGTTGTCAATGTCATTTCTTTAAAAAATAATAATTTCAAAAGCGATTTTGACTATCCTTGACCTTCAATGTGTGGGGTTTCCATCCGCCACACAATTAACTCAGAACATCCAGCTGGAAGAAATGCAGAGGACAAGGTACGTGGAAGGGAGCAAGGAGCTATCATGTTCTCCAGGCATACCACTCACCTCATCTCCATGTCGCCAAGAATGAAGCTCTCCAAACCTCGTCCTTCTGGGTTTTTGTAAAGGCTTAATTATGAAGGCATAATTGATTAAATCATTGGCCATTACCTATTGATTTAACCTGTAGCCTCCTCCTCTCCCTGAGAGTCAGGGCAATGGGAATGAATGGTCAACCCTCTAATCATGTATTTAGTTCCCCTGGCAACTATCCCCTATGAGATACGTTCAGAAAGTCACCTCATTAACATCAAATCAGGTGTGTTTGAAAGGAGTTTGTTATGAATACCAAGACACCTTTATTAGAGACAAACCAAAAACACTTTTAACTTTAGAAAACAGCTGGTTGCCTGAGGAGAGGTGGGTAGGTGGGGGTGAAATAGATGAAAAGGATTAAGAGTACACTTACCTTGATGGGCACTGAGTACTACACAGAACTGCTGAATCACTATATTGTATACCTGAAACTAATACAGCACTACTAACTACACTGGAATTTTAAAAAAAATTTTAGATGTTTATTTATTGTTGAGACAGAACATGAGTGGGGTAAGGGTGGGGAGAGAGAGAGAGAGAGAGGAGAAAGAGAATCTTAAGCAGGCTCCTAGCTCTGAGCTGTCAGCACTGGGCCTGAAGCAGGGCTCAAACTCATGGACCTCGAGATCATGACCTGAGTCCAAGTCGGAGGCCTAATCGACTAAGCCACCCAGGCACCGCTACACTGGAATTTTCAAAAAAGACACTTAATTGCTCTTATCACTTAGGAAATCCTAAGGGCTTCAGGATATCTGTGTTAGAAATAGGACAAAGACCAAATATACATTATAAATCACGTTGTCCTACTACCCTAAAGATAAGCTCCCTGTTGTCTGCTTTGTAACATCACAACTGGGAGAACAGTGATTTACTCTTAACGGTGCTCAGCTGCCAAGTTGAAGGCGGAGAAAATTAGTGGTTGGGTTCATTCAGGCTTGTTTTGTCAGGTGGCTAGGAAAGAATGGATGGATGAGGGAGGTCATGCTGTTTGCAAAAGGAGTCTATTAAAGTTCTGTAAAGGAACAGAAACAACATTTTATACACACACACACACACCATATAAAATATATATAAAAAATACACATTTGAAAAAGAGACACAGAGATAGATACATGTATTTTAGTTTTTTTTAAGTTTGTTTATTTTTTTTTATTTTTTTTAAACATTTTAATTTTTTTTTAACGTTTATTTATTTTTGAGACAGAGAGAGACAGAGCATGAACAGGGGAGGGGCAGAGAGAGAGGGAGACACAGAATCTGAAACAGGCTCCAGGCTCCGAGCAGTCAGCACAGAGCCCGACGCGGGGCTCGAATTCACATACCGCAAGATCGTGACCTGAGCCGAAGTTGGACGCTTAACCAACTGAGCCACCCAGGCGCCCCTAAAGTTTGTTTATTTTTGAGAGAGAGCACACAAGTGGGGTAGGGGCAGAAAGAGAGAATCCCAAGCAGGCTCTGCACTATCAGTGTGGAACTGACATGGGGCTTGAACTCACAAACTGTGAGATCATGACCTGAGCTGGAGTCACAGGCTCAACCAACTGAACCACCCAGGTGCCCCAATAGATATATTTTAATAAACTGCCCCACACAATTGGAGAGATGACAAATTAGAAATCTGTAGAGCAGGCCAACAGGCTGGCAACTCTAGCAGGGTGTCTATGGCAATTTTAAAAACTCTACAAGATATTTCCATCTTTGTTCTTTAAGGCCTTCAACTGACTGGATGAGGGCCATTCACATTATGGAGAGTAATCTGGTTTACTCAAAGTCTACAGATTTAAATGTTAATCACATCTAAAAAATACCTTCACCACATCCAGACTGGTGTTTGAACAAACACCTAGGCACCAAAGCCTAGCCAAACTAACACAAAATCATCATATCGAAGATATCCATCAGTATGTCAATAGTGAAGTCAAACAAGTAATTTTCAGTGAAGCAAATTCAGAGATTGAGGAAGAGTACAGGGCCCTCCTGTGTGGGCCTCCTTTGTGCAGTGGTTTTCCATTTTGTCACAGGGCAAGGAGTTCAGTGTTATGGTAGATCCTGAGAACTTCCAAAAAGGTTAAAAGCATCAGCTCCTGCCATCGAACTCCTAGCTACTTAAGAAGAAAATTTATGCACGCGTGTGCAAACACACACAAATTTACATTGCATACTATAGCTTAGTCTAAAATGTCTAAGCAGCATGCAGTTTTTTCTGAGAGGCTTGGATATTTATTTTGACTTGGTTAAGAAACAAGAAGGCAATTTCCCTTAGGAGTTGACCAGGCTCTATCTGAAACTCGAAGAAGGCATGAGATTCAGGTGATGCCCTCGGGCAAGATTTTCAGAGGCAATAACATATATGCATATATTATTTTATTTTTTGTCTTTTAGAGGTGGGACTTAGTATGTTTATTTTAAAACAGGCAATATTTTAGAGCAGTTAATTTAGGTTCACAGCAAAATTGAGCAGAAGGACAGAGTTCCCACAAACCCCCTGCCCTCCAATATGCTCTGCATATTGCAGAGCCTCCCCCATTATGAACATCCCCAAGCAGAGCAGTACATTTGTTTCAACTGATAAGCCTACAATGACACATCATTATCACCCAAAGTCTATAATTTACATCAGGGTTTATTCTGGTGTTGTACATTCTATGGGTTTGAACAAATATATAATGAGATATATTCACCATTATAATATCACACAGAGTGGTTTCATGGTACTAAAAATTCTCTGTGCTCCTTCTATTTATCCCTTCCTCCCCACTAACTCCTGGCAATCACTGATGGCTTCATTGTTTTTTTTCCATCTTAGACATTGTGCTTGCTAGCGTAAGCAGGGGATAGAGGGAGAGGGAGGGAAGGATGGAGGGGTGCGGGGGGAAAAAGGGGAGGGGGGAGGAGAGAGAGAACCCTAAGCAGGCCCCACACTTAGCATGGAGTCCAATGTGGGTCTGGATCCCACAATCATGAACTGAGCCATAGTTTTGCCTTTTCCAGAATGGCATAAAGTTTTGCCATTGTATATCACACGGTATACAGCTTTGACAGACTGCCTTCTTTCACTTGGTAATATGCATTTAAGTTCCATATCTTTTCATGGCCTGACAGCTCATTCCTTTTTAGGACTGAATAAAGTTCTATTGTCTGAATATACAATTTATTGATTTACCTAAATTTGACTGGAAAAAACAACAACAACAACAACACAACTCCCCCAACACACACATACATTTTGGAAATCTAAGCCACCTCTTCTGTGACACTCCCCATTCTCACTGGTATTTCCACAAAACTTACCATTATTCTAGTGCTTACTCAGCATTACGTTTCTAATAACTTTATTTCTCCTTTCTACTCAGCCAGGACTTTTGCCTGGTTCATAAGCACTGGTCTATTTATTGAAATGCCTGGATCAGAGAAATAAGATCTGACTAGCTGGTGCCAAGAATGGAGCCTGGATGTGACTATTACTGCACTACTCATCATAATGCACTAACCAAAGGTCATTATTAAAAAAAAAAAGCACACACATACTTAAACACACTTATTACATATATTTATCACCAATACATCACAATGAAGTCACAAAAAAGTAGGCTTAGTTTAATTCACAACAATATAGATCCTGTGAAAACACATTTTTTCATCTTCTTTGTAATTTTCAGCACTCTGCTATTTAAAACAGTTAAACAACATTTGAGATTAAATGTAAAAAACTGTAATTGAATTCAGACTTCAGAAACTTGTGAAATAAAAGGCCATGATGGAGAAACATTAAGAAATTTGTAGAATAACCAAACTCTCACAGTCCCATATTCCTTTATAAAAGCATCTCAATAAAACAAAATAAAAACAATGGGAGACAAAAACTATGGAAAACACGAAAGTCAAATCAGAGATTTTGGTTTAGTACTTTCCCTGAGTCTCTTGTTTTTAAAAATCAAATGTAAGTAAGGCCAATTCAAAATTGACCCACAGGTCTTGCCTCCTCCATGCTGATATGAGGAATACACTTAAGACAAGAGGCTATACACTCAAGTGGTCCCAGGGCTTTATTCAAATGTCAATTTGCTTGTGTCATTGCCACAGCATTATCTAACTCGCTGATGCCTGCTGCACATGGGCTTAAATAGCTGTCAAGATTTTATCTTGGCCTGCCATAATATAATATGTGAGACTATATACCAAATGAAGACAGAAGATTTCAGTTATTAATAAATATTAAATTCCTAAATGGATTTGGACACTATATACATCAAATTAAGGTAACTTACTAACACAGAAACAAACACTTTTATGTTTGAAAAAAATCTTACATAAACAGGAGTTGAGGGCAAGGCATCTTAAAATTTTAAATCTCAGATGTTACAGGAAAACACTTCAAAAAAACTGTATTTGTTAGATCCCAATAAAACAAAGTGGAAAAAAAGTGATAAGGTGATGCTTAGAATCAGACAGGCATGCTAATTCCAAAACAGTTGTCACCTTGATCTTAAACAAAATTGGCCCCTACAGGGTTTGTATTTGATCATTTAATTGCAATGATATATCTATATTTGTACATATATATGTATATATGTTTGCAAATGATCAAGCACTTTATTAAAAGAACATATAATTAATAAGAATAAAAGGGTTGTTAGAACCTAAAAATTTATTTTTTATTTCAAATGTACTAGGTTACTTGCTGGGTTTATTCTATAAGGGCACTAAGTAGTATATAGATCATACTTCATAGTCAAATGTAGAAAAACACCTTCCACAGACATGTTTTTACAATCATCCTTAGGACATCTCAAAGACAGGTGGCAAAGCACTGCTAAACTGTATGTCTCCCTTCATCATAATGAAATCTCAATTTCAGAATAACAGCCAACGTTTCAAAAGCTAATAATCATGCACTATCTTAAAACTGAGGGGTGAAAGGATGGCTCTAACCACCACAAAAAGTATGACACTTTTTCACATCCCTATTAATTAATTTACTAAGTACCCCGCTGCACAGGCGGGAAAAGTGAGGCACAAAGAGGCATGTATTTATTGTTGTTGATGTTTCAAGATTTGTCTAAAGTTAGACAGGGAAGAAAGGTCAAAACCACACTGAGACTCTAGAGGCTTGACACTTTTGGGATATAATGGATTCAAGGTTTGAGTGAAATGTTATATTTAACTCATGTCTTGTTTGCATCACACCATCTTAGTCTAACCTCTTGCAAACCATTTAAAGCATAGACCCGGGAAATGCCACTTACTACCTACTTTCTCTGACCAGGTGAAAAAGGCTAGCCAATGCTTGTGTGTAAACAAACAAACAAACACCACAAAAAACAGTGTTGTTGCATTATATGCAATTAGCAAGGTTCAATTATGAAAATATTCCACAACCGAATTGCAATAACTCAAGAAACATTCCACAAAATCTTCTAAGAATCTGTGGGAAGGTATAGTGCCTGGCCATCCCTACTAAAACAGAAATTTATCTATTCATTGCATTATTGTTGCTGATCTGAACTTAAATGTGTATGATCTCATAACTGGTAGCCTGAAAGTACTAAACTACTAAACAAAACAAAGGATCATCCAAACTCCTAGATGACACCAAAATATTTGTCTAGGATCATTAAGGAAAGCATAGCACTTTGGTACTCTTTTCAGAAAAGAAATCTCAAAATATATAAAGGTAATCATAAGCATATGGCATTTTACATTGACCAAGGGAGTAACAGTTAAATGGAAAAGGTATAACCACCACTATAACTTCTTGACCAACTTTATATTTTGAAACATCAGGTCTGCCCCTATCAACTACCATTCCAACTCCACAGGGTATTTTCCAGTGAGACATGCTGTACAATGACCATTCTTTTCAAAGCATTCCAGACCATTCCCATTTTCTTGAATCATAATATCCTGCTTTTCCACTTTCTGTTTTTTAAACTTTATCCCTTCTTGTACAGATGAAACTAGTCCTCCCACTGACAGATATACAACACTGTTTGCTCCTACAGAGGGAAAGAGGGGAAAAGGAAAAGGTCATGATGCTTCCTTTGGAAAGAAAGATCTGCCTCACAAGACAACAGTCACAAACAGGAAAACTTAAGCCAGCATAAAAATTTCTCTTTCATATTCTTAAAAAAAAAAAAAAAGCAGGGGTGGAGGAGGGGAGAGGGAATAAGCAATAAAATTCTGGGCCTTTATAATTTTTTAAAATTTGAAATTGGAATTTAAATTGCTATTTAAAATAGCACTGGAGGCTTCAAATCTAGAATGGATTCAGAAAGTCTCTCTAGTAATTTTCTTGATTATGAAAAACAGACTTTGAAGTCAGGAAAATCTGGGTTCAAATTTAAGCTCAAGGTCACTTTACTTTTCCTAAGTCTTTTCATTTATAAGGGAAACATGGCCTAACTATACGGTATCTGTGATATTATTACAATAATACAGATATGTTCCGGGCAAAAAGTGAGTGTTCACAATAAGGTACCAATTGGATGATATTCAAAGTATTTAACTGGTAAGGCACAGGCATGTCAAAACCAGCCATCTAGACAACCAGTGCGGAGGTACCAAGGCACATTGGCTAAACATCTGCTCTGATATTAAAACAGTTTATCTCACCTAATTTGAAAAGCAAATGTCTTGGGGTGCCTGGGCAGCTCAGCTGGTTAAGATCTGACTCTTGATTTCAGCCCAGGTCACTGGCAATGGGGAGTCTGCCTGGGATTCTCTCTCTCTCCCCCTCCCCTGCTTGCTCGCTCTCTCAAAAATAAATAAATAAACTTTAATTAAAAAAAAAAAAAGAAAAAAAAACAGAAAAGCAACTGTCTTATCCAGGATAAGCTAATCTCCAAGTCTGCTGACCTCATTATTAAAGATAACCCTACATTAGCTTTTCACTTTTTGATTTGTACCCACATCTAAATTATTCTATTATGATCTGTGGTAAAATTGTTCTTGTTTTTCTTCAGATCTGATCTTTGGGAGGCTTTAACTGATATGCCTGCAGTTCCCTCTACCTAGAAAGCCTTTCTTCCTTTTCACCTGATCTCACCTTGGCCTAGGTCTCCAATATAGCACTTACCATGGTGTGTATACACACCAGGCACTCTATTCAGAATACTATTCAGTATCTGCTTAACATGTTATAAAATTATCTATTTTTAACAAATGCTGGACATTGTTTTTATTACAAGTATAAAGACTGACAGGCTTTGGATTTTCTCTGTTAAAAAAAAATGTTTAGAGAAATTTTAATACCTACCCAGATATTTTGCAAGATGTTCAAATTCAGGTTTATTGGCAATAAGCTCTTCTTTTGTTGGTATGTTTATTCCCATAAAGCATGGGTATCTAATTGGCGGTGAAGCTACTCGAATGTGTACCTTGGAAAGAAATCATTTCACATATTATTCTAACATTTATAACCCTTCTGGAGCAGCCCTGCTCTAAACTCCAAAGCATCTGGACAAAGATTTCAAAATGTCAGCCACTTGTAAAAGATTCTTTTTACTGAGTTGCCTATTGTTTCCTTTTACCATCTATCAATGAGAACATTTCTTTCTTCTATTTCCCATTTAATGACTTTATATTCCTAGGACCACCTTCATTTTCTCTTGAATGCCACTTTTGCCTACCTCTTATTTTACCATTTCAGAAAGCAAAAAATGGTCTACAGGATATAACAAAAACCTTAACTACTATTAGGAGCTTTTTTTCTCTATTATTACTTTTCTGCCTTTTGTAAGGTACATTTACATGGCCATAATTGGCATCCACAATTATTTTACCTTTCTTATAAAGCAACGATTTTCCCATATTACGTAGTCTTCATAATTACAGTTTTTAGTGGCTACAATATATTTCATCATACTTAGGTAGATACATTTCCTACTGGTAGATACATAAGCTGTTGTGTATTCTTTTTCACTACCATAACAAATGGTGAATTTACTTTACACCTCTTTGTTTTTAATTACAAAATTTTCAAGGAATTCTGAAGAGATTATCATAATTCTAACAGCCATAAAAAAGCTGGAAAATCATAATCACAATTATTTTCAAAGCTTTCTAGAGAGACTGCCACTGCTTTCCATGCCACTTTCTCCTACAAGAGATTTTATTATTGAATCCACTTAACTATTAGTTGTAAATGACACCTCACTTCTGTATTTTGAATTACTAAGATATTTAGAGTTAGAATAAGCTTTGAGATTTAAAATATAGGGGCGCCTGGGTGGCGCAGTCGGTTGGGCGTCCGACTTCAGCCAGGTCACGATCTGACGGTCTGTGAGTTCGAGCCCCGCATCGGGCTCTGGGCTGATGGCTCAGAGCCTGGAGCCTGTTTCCGATTCTGTGTCTCCCTCTCTCTCTGCCCCTCGCCTGTTCATGCTCTGTCTCTCTCTGTCCCAAAAATAAATAAACGTTGAAAAAAAAATTAAAAAAATCAAAAAAAAAAATAAATAAATAAATAAATAAATAAATAAAATAAAATATAACCCAATGTGGCAAATCTATTACAGTAGGATTTGTTCTACATCTTCAAAAAGAGAAGTACTCTAAAAATTAAACAAACATTTTATTGTGTGGCTTTTGTGAGTTTTTAAAATTAACCTTATAAAAATTTTAATCTTTTATATTGAGGTTTTTAGTCTATTAAGGAGTATAGTTAGTATGCAGTTTAAGAGTGGCTATTATATGTTTTCCAAGTTGCTGCATAGTTATTCCTAAACCAACTCATTTGAAAGATGACAATTTATTTTATTGAACTATCCATTTTCATTCGCTGTACTAAATTGCAATTTTTATGTCAGTATCGTACTATTAATTATCGGTACTTTAGGGTTATGTTTTAATAATACTTACCTCTTTCGCACCAGATTCTTTGAGCAATTTGATTATAGGTGAGATGGTATTGCCTCTCACAATTGAATCATCTACAAGAACGATTCTTTTGCCTTTAAAGTTGTCCGACAATACTCCAAATTTTTTTGCAACACCAAGTTGTCTCAACCGCATGTTTGGCTGAATAAATGTTCTTCCTACATACCGGTTTTTACATAGCACCTCCACATATGGAAGCCCACACTGACAAGAAATAAAAGGACAATGAACAGCAACATATAGAGAACTCTAGATTCTTATTTTCTCTAGGTCATTCTTCCATTATAATATGTATGAAAACATATGAAATTGCTATTCTGAACTCTCCATCAATAGATTACAATTTTTCTTCACTATTTAAATTGTAGGGGAAAAAAAGGCAAAAAGTAAACTCGTTCAAAGTAATATACTCATTGGGAAAACCAATTGAATTTGTCAGAAGTTGTAATGTTTCTCTCTTAAACAAATATTACTTCCCTGTCTTGGAAAGGAACAGTAAGTGTGTGCAGACAGGACAATAAATCACTGACAAAAAAATTCACAGCAATTAAAAACTATCAGCAAGAAATGAATTGAAACTAGTATGCAGGAGTACCTGGGTGGCTTAGTCGGTTAGGCATCTGAGTCCTGATTTTGGCTCAAAATCATGATCTCAAAGTTTGCTGTAAGCACAGAGCCCATGTGGGATTTCTCTTTCTCTCTCTTTCCCCCCACCCCTCCCCAGCTTGTGCTCTTTCTCTCTCCCAAAAAGTAAATAAACATTAAAAAAATAAAAAACAAAACTCAGTATGCAAAGAATGCTTTTTGAGGGACAGGAGGTGATTTATCCATCTTTCAAGGTAATACTAATCTAAAATATGTGCATATTGGGGCGCCTGGGTGGCTCACTCGGTTAAGTGTCCGACTTCGGCTCAGGTCGTATCTCACGGTTCGTGGGTTCGAGCCCCGTGTCAGGCTCTGTGCTGACAGCTCAAGAGCCTGGAGCCTGCTTTGGATTCTGTGTCACCTTCACTCTCTGCCCCTCCCCCATTTGCACTCTCTCTCTCTCTCAAAAAAATAAACATTAAAAAAAAATTAAAAAAACAAATAAAATAAAATGTGCGCATATTATTTCTTTTGAAAACATAAAACTTTCAACATAGTGAATGCAGATGAGGACACCCCAGGATCACCATAGTCATATAAATCTATCTGGTTATGGAAAATGAAACTAAGCACAGTACTAAAAACATTACACAAAATGAACATAAACGGCTTTGTGATCACCCATACTAAATAGAGAACAAATAAACCAGTGGTTTGTGAGGGAGGGTGCTTCAAGAAATAAGTTTTAGTAATAATTAAATATTACCACTAAATTCTATAGGTATTCATGATGCTATATATTTTTTTTTAAGTTTATTTATTTATTTTGAAAGAGAGCACAAGCAGGGGAGGGGAAGAGAGAGAGGGAGAGACAAAATCCCAAGCAGACTCCACGCCATCAGCACAGAGCCTGATGTGGGGCTCAAACTCACGAACCATGATGAGATCATGACCTGAGCCAAAATCAAGAGTCAGACACTTAACCAACTATGCCACCCGAGTGCCCCAATGATGTTGTCTTTTTAAGTGAAGTGGATCATTCTGCTCATCTGTAGGTGAATCTTGGGGTGGATTCCACTAAAACAGTGCCATTGAATGAAAAGGTTGGAAAATAACTCTTGTTGTAAAGGATCCAACATTTTCTTTTTCCTTGTAATATACTGGTAAGTTTCTCTTTATATACAAGGGTTTCCGATTTCAGTGCTATAAGAGCATCTCACTGCATGTCAAGAGAAATACCTTTCCTGCATAACCAAGAGCAGCGGGTGTAGCAGATTCCGGAACAGTGCTAACCAAATCTGCATCCACTGGTGCCTCAATTGCCAGCTGCTGACCACAACGGTATCTTACTGTGTAAACCATTTGGTCTGGAATGTTTGAGAAAAAAAATAGATTATTTTTACTTAGCATTTCATTATTATTCTAAGAAAACTAGCTTGTTAGAACTCTATATATGGAGTACAAAAAGTAAAGCATATAAAACAACTAAAGCAGAAAATATAAACTGGGGAATTCACTATTTAAAAAAAATTTGGCCTTATTACATATCTGAAAATCATAAGGATTACTCCTAAAAGGAAAACAAGGTCCAGCATGAAAGGGAAAAATAGTGATATTATGACTTGTAGGTTCAGTCTCATATCCACAGCATCTAACAATGTGCCTCCAAAGAGCCAGGTAAGCCTTTGAACCAAGAACTGCCATGTTTCAGTGAGATAAATAAGAAACTTAAGTAAAAAGTTAAAGATATTTTATTTACCTTCAAATATACTATCTGGTCTTGCAAAATAAACATATTCAAAGATACAAAATGCCATCGGGTTTCCTTCAGACCTTGGTATAATATCAAGAGTTTGGACACTACGTTTGGTTATTTCCACAATTTCTCCAGGCAAGACTTCACGGTAATATCTTGGGAAACAATGTTAAAGAAAGAAGACTTTAAATAAACCAGTCCTTAAGACTGATAATAACATCTATTGTAAAGTACACAAAGAGTCCCTTCCCTTATAAAGGAAAAGTGGTTCCGTTTAATATAGAGATGGCTTAAAAAATAAAAAATTAATATTCTTCCAGCAGTAAATCTAATACTTGTATCTTGCGGTGCCTGGGTGGCACAGTCACTTAAGTGTCTGACTCTTGATCTCAGCTCAGGTCATGATCTCACATTTCATGAGTTCGAGCCCTGCATCAAGCTCTGAGCTGATGGTGCAGCGCCTGCTTAGAGTTCTGTCTCTCCTTCTCGCTATACTCCCCCTGCTCTCTCAAAATAAAAAAAAGTAATAATAAAAAAATAAAATAAATTTAAAAATTTTAATACTTCTATCTTATCCCTAAATTCTAATTTTTATTTTAAAAAATAAAAGCCATAAATTTTACTCAGTTTTGGAAGAACAGAGGTTAAAGAGAACATTTTTATCCTGGCTTAAATTTTTCGATCATAATTATTCCTTGTTGAGGAGATTCTTCCTTTCTAAAATAAGTCTCATAGTATTTTGAAAGCAAGATGCCAGTTTCAAAATTAGAAGGTATTACTGGAATATTAAAGTCAGTGCCAGTGCTGAGTAAAATGTACAAAAGAAACTGCATTCATTTATAGATAGGTCTTCTAGCAGCCATCAGAAAGAAAACTTTCACGTAACAAAAAACTTTTTACTGATGTGGAAAAAGTGAATATGCTGAGTGAAACAAAACTTACCTTGCGCCAATTGATAAAAAACTACAAGATTCTGAAGACACCACCCATCCTTCTGTTTCTGAAGCTTTTTTCTCTGTAAATCACAAGACAATTCAGTTAATGGATTCAAGAAATTTTACAAGAGGCTACCTATTTCAAGAGAACAGTTAAACACCAAATAGATAAATAAGCATCTGACTATGGCTCAGGTCATGCTCTCAGGCCCACGAGTTCAAGCCCCACGCTGGACTCTGTGATGACAGCTCAGAGCCTGGAGCCTGCTTCAGATTCTGTGTGTGTCTCTCTCTTTCTGCTCTCCCCTCTCTCCCGCTCATGCTCTGTCTCCCTCTCTCTCAAGAATAAATAAACATTAAAAAAAAGGGGGCGCCTGGGTGGCGCAGTCGGTTAAGCGTCCGACTTCAGCCAGGTCACGATCTCGCGGTCCGTGAGTTCAAGCCCTGCGTCGGGCTCTGGGCTGATGGCTCAGAGCCTGGAGCCTGTTTCTGTTTCTGTGTCTCCCTCTCTCTCTGCCCCTCGCCCGTTCATGCTCTGTCTCTCTCTGTCCCAAAAATAAATAAACATTGAAAAAAAAAATTAAAAAAAAAAAAACAACAAAAAAACATTAAAAAAAAAAAAACAACGAAGTACTACATCATTTTTTTTCTTTTTATCTAGTTCTTTCTCATTCATAAGCTTCCTATACCTAAAGATTTGAGGGTGTACCAATAGTAGGACAAGAACTTGGAAAAGCATTATGAAATTGTATTTCTTCTGAAGTGCATTACCTTTATCATTTATATCAGATACAGGAATAAGACGTCCAATGCATAGAGGGCGATTTCCATAAGGATCTCGTACGGCATAAATAACATCTCTGTGCATTATAAGCAGGGAATATGCTGTAGGTGCTTCCTTCATTAAGTTTTTAATCCTGGAATTAATTAAATAATTGAATAATTTCAGTTATAAACACAAGACATAAGCTCTGCAATACAGAGCTCTCGTAGCAGAGCTGTGAGCTTAGCCTAGTTTTACAATTACCTTGCTACCCAGTCTGGGGTGCCATCTTGTTCCTGAGGAGGTGTATATGCCAGTAACTGGGTAATCATTTCACTATCAGAACTTGTTGACAAACCAATACCATGCCGCAGAAGCTATTTAGAATGGAGAAAAGTGTAATCATTAGAGGGGAAGCTCCACCTCACCCCTCACCCAGTAGCCCACCATAATGGAAAGAGATCAGGCATTGTGTGAATTTTCAGTTATGAAAATCCTGCATTCTACTAATGACACATGTATATAATAATGGAGAACCACTGCTGAAAGCAATAGGAAGTCTCTGAAGGTTTTTAAGCAAGAAAAAAAAAGTGCTCTAGGAAGCATATAGAATAGCTTTTGAAAACTAAGTTTGAAGGAATATAAACCTGCAGTCAAGGTGGGGGAGAGTGGAGAAGGCACAAGAATTTGGAACTGTGATTCTAACTTTTTTAGCCCTTGACAATCCTGACCAATAGGATACATTCCCATAAGAGTGGCATACTACAGTTGGGGCCGCTCAATCCAGGTTTGTTAGTGATAGTGCTGGTGGGCTACCCATCCCCACTGATTATTGCTGACAGAATAGAAGAAAGGAATTAACTATATGGAACAATTAAATGTAGAAGATGTAATAAAAATTGGTTGAGCACACTCATGAAGATTATAAGGTTCTGAGCCAGTGTGACCAGGACAAGAACACCACCAATGACCTGTACAGGTTGAGTTTAAACTGATACTATAGAACATTTTCAGTAGGCAGCTAAATGTGTAGAGGTGAAATCCAGACTCTAGAAATGAGCTAGGTATTGCATGGAATTGAATTTTGGTGGTTATCACTAAGTGGTGAGTTTTTCTTAGTAATTTTTACTTCATATTTATACTTTTTTCATTGTGTGAATTAAAAAATTTTTTTTTCACTTAGGGGAAGAAAAACATATTATCATTATAATACCAGTGCCTAAAAAGAGAGCAAAACAAAGCTAGAATTGAAAATAAAAGGACAATGAGTGGTATGGAAGCATGGTTCTAGATATTTTCAACCCACCAAAATTCATCATCATTTGACTCCTGTCACTATTCATCCATGTAAAATGCCTTGTTCTAGAATGCTAAGGAAATAACTGTGTGTGCATGTGTGTGTGTATAACCATCCTGTTACTGAATGCCACCTGAGGGTTTTCTTTCCAAGGTTACCAGATCAAGAGTATTATAATCCAATGGACTGAAGAAACGTGGCATCAATAAATGAATGGCAAGAATGGATAAATAAGCTATCAGGAATATAAAGATACTAAGGAATTAAAAAAAGAAAGGAAGATAAACTAATGATGGATAAAAGCATAAGCATAAATTAACATAGAATGCTCTCAATACCATGCTATGAACGAAAATGAACATAAGTAAATTCTTTGCCTTTTCCCCAAGTGGTTTCCTGTAATTGTTTCCAAATCACTTTCCCTTGTATTTGTTATCCAGTTTATATTCTATTTTCTTTTTATGCTTTGAACATAAGGACAAGGCTGAAGGGATAGGAACAGCCCATAAAATCCTAATTTCTGTTTCTCACAACAACCATAAATCAACTTTTTCACATCTCTATTCTAAAGCAGTACCATCAGAATCACCTTAGAAGTACATTAAAATGCAGACTGACCACCCTCCTGCTGCAGATTCTGGGGCTCAATCTTAGAATCTGCAATTATAACAAATACTCCAGGTAATTCTAATACAGTTGTCCTTTGCAGTTAGATAACAGGTGGCAACAATTAGAAAATATCCTGCACCAAGATCCCCAATAACTTCATTTCATTAATTCATCCTAATAATGAAAAAAAGCATTAAAAACACTTACCTTTTTCCTTAATTGAGTAGCATTTACCAATTCGCCGTTATGTGCCACAGCTATTTTCCCATGAAGTGTTTCAACAACAAAGGGCTGACAGTTTTCTAATTCACAGTTTCCTGTAGTGGCGTATCTCGTGTGTCCAATTCCAAGGTTTGAAATATATAATTTCTTCAAATTGTCTTGAGTAAAGACATGATTTACAAGACCCATTCCCTTGTAAAGTCAAAGTAGAAGCTCATCTTAGAAAAAAAAAACCAGACTTGTGGCCCTAGTGAGTAAAGGCTTTTATCCTATGTGCTCCAGAATTCTAATCTTAAAGACTAACCTAATTGTAAGAACCATGAAATATCTTTTTAGAAAAAAATTTGAGGGGTACGTGGGTGGCTCAGTTGGTTAAGCATCCGACTTCAGCTCATGATTTCACGGTTCATGAGTTCCAGCCCTGGTTCGTGAATTCCAGTCCCGCATCAGGCTCTGTGCTGACAGCTCAGAGGCTGGAGCCTGCTTTGGATTCCGTGTCTCCCTCTCTCTCTCTCTCTGCTCCTCCCCTCCTTGCACTCTCTCTCCCTCTCTCTCTTAAAAATAAATAAACAAAAAAAAATTTTTTTTTAAATTGAGGTGAAATTCACATAACAAAATTAACCATTTTAAGGTAAACAATTCAATGGCATTTAATACATTCACAATGTTGAGCGCTTGTTTTATGAGCTACTTTCCATTAAAACACTGAAGATGTACTAAACAGTAAATTTTGTCAAATAAACTAAATCAAATGCATTTTAAAAACCCAAAGCATGTTAAAATATTTAAATATATGACCTGTTTCCGTAAGTCAGTCAAGCAAACTATCACACAGAAATGGACCCTAATTGGACAAATGGAAAGGCTGATCCAGCGTATGACTTTTATATGCAAATTATTTGTTCAAATTTCCTTCCCCCACCAACATACTAGTTATCATCTGGTTATTGTTATCTTTATTATCAACATTTTTTAATGTTCAAATATACCTTGTGTGTTTTGAATGTTGGTACTGAATTCCCATCACTGGTCACAATACCAGCACTCTCCTGACCCCTGTGAATACAAAAAGGCATCAACTGTTAAATTTAAATTTACCTCATTGATAAGCTTCTTTATGAAGCATACTTTTCTCAAGAGCATTCAGGGACTGACAATACATTACATGCTACCAGTACCAGTGCCCCTTCTACTCAACGATGATGGTGACCAGATAGATGATATTGTCTGAGTTGTAACTAATATGTCAGGCACTGTCCTAAAATTTATAGGAACGACCTAATTTATTAGGCTCTCACAACAATCCTATGAACTAAATACTATGATTATCATGATTATCATTCCCATTTTACAAATAAGGACACTAAAGAAATGGAAGTTAAGTAACTTGCCCGATGTTGCATGGAAAGTGGCAGCACAGCCAGTATGAGAACACAATCTGACTCCAGAATTTGAGCTTCTAACCCCTGTACTATGTGACCTCTAAATTGAGTATGTAGATATAAATGGATATCTCCAAATAAATTGTTAGGTAAAATGCTTAGTTGTGGGTACTAGAATCATGAACAAAATTCTTTTTTTTTTTGAGGTTTTTGCTTTGTTTTTCTGCACTTACCACTTTTCTTCCCCAACAAATATCTGTCACTTTAGTTATTACAAAAAAATAAATGCTGCTTCTAAAAATGCTAAGCTAATCAGGAACTTTGTATTTCATCTCTGCGTTAATATTTCTAGGTGATGAAATAAAGAAAAAAGCCAAAAGCTGGGCCAGAGGTAGTTATAACACACCTTAAGACTAAGAGGATCTGTACCACTACGGAGTAATAAAATAAAGATTCCAAATGCTCCACAATTTTAATAGTTCTATAAATACTAGATGTGTTTTAACAAATTTTTGTTCCAAAGAATGTATAACAGGGTAGAAATAAAAGGTAAATTTCTATCATATATGTATATGTACATTAATAACTAATTATAAGTCAATTAATACATTGACTTATTTGGCTAAAATAATGGCTAAAATAATATTTTTCAAAATTATATATTATAGTTGTTTAGGCATTTTTTTAAAGTTTATTTATTTTGAGAGAGAGAGAGAGAGAGAGAGAGAGAAAGTGAGCAGGTGAGCTAGTAGAGGAGGGACAGAGAGAGAGGGAGAGAATCCCAAGCAGGCCTCCATGTTGTCAGCACAGAGCCCGACTTGGGGTTAGATCAGATCATGAGCCAAAATCAAGAGTTGGACGCTCAGTGGACTGAGCAGCCCAGGCATCCCTGTTTAGCATTTTAATAAGAAAAAAAGTACAACATTAAGTGTACCTGCAAAGTAAAAATCTAAATATTTAAAATTAAAATTTTACTAAATTATCAATGCATTAAATACTACCAATACGTTAAATATATATGCATAACTCTATACACCCTATAAGACTGGATCACTTATGACTTGGGATTTCTTTACTCAAATGATGTGGTCTTCAAGGTTAACCTATGCTAGAAGACTAAATGACTCATGGCAGAGGGGAAAAAAAAATAACGTTTGCCATAAATCTTGGGGCAGAAAGAACCTCTGCCAACCACTTCTAAAATTATTTTTTAAAAATCAACAACCATTTAGTAAACCAGAGTATTATGTAAGAAAAGAAATAAACAAAACAATGGTTTTCCTTCCCTTTTGTCTCCAGGGTAATTTCCCCTTAAGTCTGAAATGAAAAACGTTAGGCATCATTTAGGTCCAGGCTTCTTTAATCACAAAGCCTGCGTATTTGGCAGTTTCTCAAGTTACTCCCCTCAAGCAGCTTGAACCAGTTAAACTAGATCTTTTCAGCTCTTTGGAGCTTATTGACAACCAGCCGTCTGGTTTCCTAGGAAACAAAACCTTGGCTAGAAATAGTGAATCATTTCCAGGTCACTTTCAACATGGAGAGTGGAGCAGGAAAGCACTGGACTGAAGAAGAGGTTAAAGCTTTGCTAAGTGTCTGGGCAGAAAAAAATATACGAAAACAACTTTATGGAACACTGAGAAATAAAGGAATATTTATTTACATTGCTAAAAGGCTGCAAGCACTAGGAGTATACAGAGATTGGAAACAGTGCCGGGCAAAGTACAAAAATCTCAAATATGAATACAGAACAGTTAAATATGCCCATAACTCTGGAGACAGCTCTAAAACTATGAAGTTCTTCCATGATTTGGATGCGATCCTGCAGTATGAACCTGCCACCCAATTAACAGAGGAAGATGCAAATGGCAGGTGCCTGGCAACGCTGAGCCAAAGTACAGCTCCAGAGACCACCGAAGGTAAAAAAGAAAAAGTAGCATTCTTTTGTTGTTTTTACCTAACAACGATAACAGTATAGGATTTCTGAGTTCATATGATAAACATAGCCTGGAATATTATGGTTGAGAAAAACAACTGACTTGTTACAGTATTTTGCACAAGGTAAAAAATTTAGAAAGATTAAATACCTCCACTTTTTAAATCCGTAAAATACTGAAAAAAAAAACCACATTAAAATGACATTAACTGCTAATGCCAACTGCTCCTTAAGCATGCCTGATGTTTTGTGAAAAATGGATTGGGCTTTGAAAACATTTTAGGTTTTAATTTTTTAAGGGTGGCAAAAGAAAAAAAAAATCAAATATATTACTCCACTGTTGTTTCCCCACAGCTCCAAACAAGACAGAACTTTCCGCTCTATATTAACGTTCCCATTTTTCTAAATTTATCAATAACAGCACTAAAATACTAGGAAATAATAACTTCTTTCATTACTTGTTTAGAAGAACAGCTCCCTTTAACAAAAAAATGAAACAAAAATAGACTTGATAGATTATATGATTTATGATTAAATGATTTAGATATTAAAACAAGGTTCTTGACTTGCTGTGTTGTTAAGCCCAACACTATTTACATAGAATTTGCTCACTGTCTGTGGAAGCTGAATATATCACCAGGGAAAGAGGGGAAATCAATGGCAGTAATGAGATTTCTCCCATAGCGAAAGTCTTACAGATGCTATTTTTAAGGGCAGAGTTGTTCAATTCAAATTTCTAATACCTACTGTCTGTGTATATCATGTGCAAAGCACTGAGCTACATGCTTTGTAACTGCAGAAAGAAGGGCATCATGAATAAATTTAACACCCAAAAGAAAATGGTAAGTGGTAGAATAAAGATAGCAAATGAGAAAGGATGGTACAATGACAGAAATTGAAGTTAGGTTAATTTGGGTTATCTGAACTTTGTGTGTAAAGCTCAATAATAAATCATTTGGTAAAAAATGCACTTCACTTAACATACTCCCTTTACATTGCTGATACTATACCAAATTCTGAGAAAGCTCTGCAGCCACTGTCAAGTTAAAGAGCAATAACACTGGGGGCAACTGGGTGGCCAGTAGGTTAAGGCATCTGACTCTTAATTTTGGCTAAGGTCATGATCTCACTCTCTTGAGTTCGAGCCCTGTGTTGTAAAAGCCCAGCCTGCTTGTGATTCTCCCCCTCTTTCTGTCCCTCCCCTGCTCGCACTCTGTCTCTCTCAAAATAAATAAATTAAAAAAAAAGAGCAATAACATTATTTTATCCAATTAATCACCCTGCACTCTTTGGCATTTAAATGCTTTAAATATTGGTTAATGGTAAGTAAATGACTCAACTTCTGAAAGGCCTTGATTTTAACCAGAGGTTGGTGTAATGAAGATGTGGGTGCTAAATCTCCACTATTTTTGCCCCTCTCTTCTCTGAGCCACCCCCCAACCCTGTCGCGCGCGCGCGTGCGTGCGTGCGTGCGTGCGTGTGTGTGTGTGTGTGTGTGTGTGTGTGTTTAATCTCCACTTAACAGGATCTCCTTCTAACCCATTCAGGTACCCCCATGGCTCCAAATTCCCCATTTTCACTCGTAAGCAGATGGCCCATAATTACTTCTGAACGTTGTATGTTTCAGGTATCTCAAACCCTCCAATTCTAAAACCATACTTTCTCTCTTCCCTCATTCAGAACTGATCCTCCTACAAACTGCCTCCACCTTACTATCACTGTATTTCCAATCATTTAAATAAACTTAAACATTAAACATTTGAGATATCCTTGACCTTTCATCAGTCACTAAGTCCTTAAAAAAACTACTGACATGTTTCATAAATTTTCCCCTGTTCTATTCTCATTATCACCATGTAGAACTTCATCTATCACATGGAATATTAAGATAAGCTCTTAACTGGTCTCCTTACTTTTCAGCCCCTTCCTAACACATCATCTACAATGTCTCTGGTTGTTGTTCTTTAAACTTTTTGAATTATAAAATTACAAGCACATTAGCATTTTGTTTACTTTAAAAATTATCTTTAAATTATACCCAGAATTAATTATAATTCAGGATTAAATGTTACTTAATGGTTCCATAATATTTGAGTGCATATACAGTTTGTCTTTGCCCCCTAAGAGAAATGATGCTATAATCAATACCTAACATTATCACTTTAGAATAGACTATCAGAAGTTCAATTACCGGTCAGGAGGGCTATGATTACTTTGAAACAGTGCTTAAAAAAAAAAAAAAATGCTTTCCAAAAGAACTGTACTTTGGGGCGCCTGGGTGGCTCAGTCGGCTAAGCGTCCGACTTCGGCTCAGGTCATGATCTCGCGGTCCGTGAGTTCGAGCCCCGCGTCGGGCTCTGTGCTGATTTCTCAGAGCCTGGAGCCTGCTTCAGATTGTGTCTCCCTCTCTCTCTGCCCCTCCCTCGTTCATGCTCTCTCTCTGTCTCAAAAATAAATAAACGTTAAAAAAAAAAAAGTAAAAAAAAAAGTACTTTACTTAACTAACTATAATGGTGTATGTGATTGATAACTTTTAATTTGCATTTTCTTAATTACTAATGCTATGGAACAATTTTCTATATGTTTATTCACTTTTACAAATTATGTCAGCTGAGGTCTTAGAAACTGCGTGATCTCTTTTGCCTTAAAATTTTGGCTGCTTTTTATTTGAGCTATAGAATTCAAAAGTTTTCAATGTAATCAGTGATGAAAAAGGTTTTGATTAAAGTTCTTAATGCAATCAAATAGTCTTTTTTAAGGCTTAGAAAGCCCTCCTTTACTTTTGGTCTGATTCATTTATAATGTCTTCTGGTTACTCTATGGGGAACCAGTACAATTTTTATTGGTATATGGTAAATTGAAGAAGGGAAGAAAAAGAATGTGCCTTTTCCACTGTTGGGATCAACCTCATGCAAGTGGTAAGAACAGAGGATCTAGTTCCTGTTAGGCAGCAGGTAGCCTGACTGAGCCTTGGCAAAGGACTCAAATACAAACTCTTAAGAGGCTTCATGTTCTGGAAGTTATAATCATCCTCAAATTCAGAATACCTTTGGCCTACTATTACTGCTGAATCACATTCTTTCAGTGACCAAATTTCCACTCTATTTCTCTCCTCTTAACTTGATACAAATGCATCAGGAGTGATGACTTAAGAGTCTCAGTTTACAATCTCCAGGGTATGGGGTCCCTACGTACAATTTTGGAATTATGCTAGGAATGATCAACCTAAGAAAAAAAAAATAGCCCAAAGAAGTTGGGAAGAGAAGCTTTTCTTTATCACGCCTACCAATATTTTCAGCTCCACGCTGTTTTCAACAAACATAAAACTAGGTCCTAAATCAGATAACAGACTAGCAAACTAGGGGCACCTGGGTCGTTCAGTTGGTGACTCGATTTAGGCTTGGGCCATGATCTTGGAGTCATGGGATAGAACCCAACACTCCATACTGAGTGGGGAGCCTGCTTGAGATTCTCTCTCTCCATCTCCCCCTCTGCCACTCTCCCCAGCTTGCTCTCTCTCTCTGAAAAAACAAAAAACATTAAAAAGTAGCCTGTGCCTCATTTTATGAAAACACCCAACTCATGAAACCAGGAAGATTAAGGCACCATTTTCATTTTTCAAGGTTGGCATGGTTCTTTGATATGACACATTCTTTGGTCTACTTAAGCAGAGCTTTGATTAATTTCTGGCAAGTTTAGTGTGTACCAACCAGCTAATTATAAAAGATACATATAAATTTTAGCTATCTGACCAAATATGCCAAATAAACAAGATTTTCAGATTATCTCATTACAGGACCTCTGTTTTACATTGCTAGTATCATTTATCAAGTCCCTATTATGTTAAAGTACCTAAAATACAAAATTAAAGAACATCTTTATTTTAAAAATGTAATTTAATTTGAAAATGAAGCACAATCATCTCTAGAAACTTATAAAATTAGCAAACAAAACTAGTGGAAGTTCAAAATAAACCATGTCAATGGAATGGAAGAAATTAAATCTGGGGGCATCTGGGTGGCTCAGTCGGTTAAGCGTCTGACTCTGGCTCAGGTCATGATCTCACTATTCCTGAGTTTGAGCTTCACGTTAGGCTCTGTGCTAACAGCTCAGAGCCTGGAGCCTGCTTCGGATTCTGTGTCTCCCTCATCTCTCTGTCCTTCCCCGCTCGTACTCTGTCTCTCAAAAAATGAATAAATGTTAAAAAAAAAATGATAAAAAAATTAAAATTTCCTTTATATAGATAAGTACAGTATTTAAACCATATTATACAGTATTTAAATCATATAAAATCTATCACAAATCTATAATCTTTCATCAATATGATCAAATTCAGCTCAAGGTACTAGCATTATCAGTCATTTAATTCAATATTTATCTTCCCTAGAACTTACTCTAAAAGGATTTCCATTCTTTTTCCAGGTAAAATGTCAGTTACATTAGAAGATAAGGAAGACCTCTCAGGAAATCCTTTACTTTTGGTTTCTCACATCAAACCAATGGAACTAGGTGGGTCAAAAAACAATGAAACTGATCAGATTCCAAATTGGAAAGTAAGATTGGTTTCTGAGAAAATGGATGATTTTTCCCGATAGAAACACTTAGGATTACTTCAAGTTTCCCTCTTTTTTTTATAATCTATACTAAAAAAATCATTTTTAAAAATAAATGATTTCTTTAACAAAACGTAAATTGCCTAGAAATACTAGCTTTCAAATTCACAACCTTCATCCTTTAAATATAGTAAGAAATATAGGTCAAAATTAAACATAGTAGATGCTTAATATTTAATGAACATGTCACTTTAGCACTCCTGAGGTCTAAGACAAACAATTTTACATGTGAAAGTAAATAATATCAAATCAATAATGAGGTCAAGGATGATTTTATTCACCAAATTAAAGTCAATATAAATCCCCACTTTGCTTCTAAATTTGTATTGAAGGTTGTTAATCTAAGTAAGGAAAAATAGTGAAAAGCATTTCAAAACAAAGACATTAAATGTACCACAAAATAAAAACACCTCCATATACCTCAGGTAAATGCTAAAAAGTGGTTTTTAATGACTTACATTATAGATGCTGAGGTCTGAACTACCTTCTTATTAAACACAACAAACATGAAATCTGACAAAAACACAAGATAATGTGGTTGTTAAAATAGCCAACATAACCTCAGTAAGTTGCAAAACTGTACTAGAGATCTAACATGAAGGTACCATGCTAGGATTTCTAACTAAGCAGGGACATTCTGTCTAGGGCATTATGAAATTTCTGGCACATTTCCTTGCATTAAAAGAATACTTCACTTAAAATGACACTTGTTTTTTAACCAATGGGACATTTTATTTTCATGAGGAGTAAGAAGCACCAATGGTTGTAATATGCCTCTTCCAACCCTTTATTCATGAATAGTCTTGGTTCCCAACCCTGACTGCACACTAGAATCACAATCTGGGGATGAGGGGTGGGGTTAGCAGTGATTTATAAAAGCTCCCCAGGAGATACTGATATGTAGCCAATGGAAATCATTAGATTAAAAGGAAGAGGAGATAATTGCTCCCACCTATCTTATCACCAAAAAATAATAAAAATAATAAACTGTTCTCAACAAGCCATTTTCTAATTGCAATGCTTTCTACAAGTCAATATTACAAAATTATGTATTCAATGCTCACTATATAGTTAAATACACACCACAGACCAAAGGAGTGGGATGGACGGGTAAGGAATGATAGAGAAAAAAACATGATCAAAATGTGACTAATTAAAAACAACTGTATTAAAGCCAGTCACTAACATGACAACAGATTCAGGTTCTGTACTTCATTTATCCATTAGTTTCAGAGGAAAGCTAAGCTATGATTTGTATTCCATCTCCCATGGAGAAAATGTCTTTCTTTATTAAGGATGCATCTAATTATTTATCTTATGTAACCATATATATGTATATGTATATGTATATATATATATATATATATATATATATATATATATATATACATACACATATATCTTTCCCTCCCCACCTGATACAGGTAACTCTACATCAATTATGGAACCCCCTATTAATCCAACTTTTATTCCAACTGTAGCAAATGAAGGAGGAAAACACTGGACTGTGCCAGAAATTAGGGCTCTAATAGGCATCTGGTCTGATATAAGAATACAACAACAACTAGAGGGAACAGTGAGAAATAAAAGGATATTTGAACAAATTGCTGCGAAGCTTCAGAAATTTGGAATAGAGAGAGATTGGAAACAGTGCAGAACAAAGTACAAAAACTTAAAACATGAATATAAGAGTGTAAGAATGGCTCAAGACCAAGGAATAACTAAGAGTATGAAATTTTTTACTGAGCTGGATGCCATTTTGGGACACAATAAAACAGAAAAATCACAAGAACAGGAATTCCAAGATGGAGAACAAGCCACAGGATGTGCCAATGTAAAAAGAGAAGAGGATCGGACAGGTAGGAAGACAAAAGTAATCTTAACATCAGGCTACATCATATAAAATGTCAGTATCATGATAACATGTATATAATCTAAGTTAAATAGGTTTCACTAAATGTTATTCAATAAGCTAATTGTTGAATTTATCATGAAACAGATTGAATGTATAATCAATCTCCTCCAGGACATAGAGAATAGTACAGTTATAAAAAAAGAATGAAATAAAATTGGATTTCCACAAGTTTAAAAATAGACCAATTTTAATAAAGTAAAAATGCAACTCTAGATGGCAGAAATTAAAGCAACTTTTCATATCAATATGGTAAAATTGTGAGTGAACAGAAAAAGGACATTAAAGAACTTAGAAAAATACAAAACCCATGAGAATGTCTTTGAAGTGTGGTTCTTCTGGGACATATCATAAAGTTCTTTAAAATGAGTTTAATCCAAAGGATTAAGATACAATACACACAAAGATATGATAGCATGAAATAAATTGGATGAGTTCTAGACCAGGAGTCAGGAAATCCAAGTTCTAGCTCAGTCTTTGTGGAATCCTAAACCAAGTATCTCCTCTACACTTGACAAAATGTTCTTAAAGACCTCTACTAACCATAAAGTTTCTAGATCTTAATATCTGCCTTAAACAATGGAGTCTTAATTCCTAGAGTGTGAGTGTGTGTCTAGGGGAAAGAGAGGCAATGAGAGTTAGGACTGAGAAATGGTGGTGAGAAGTACTAAAATCTTTTGTTGGGGAGAAAAAAGAAACCGGTCTGCTAGAGAACTATATACATCTATCCCATGAAAAATAAAATGACTAGTGATAAAGTAGCCCAACAGCAGCAGCATGATTCTGTTGATACAGTAATTGCAGACAATGATGATTCCATCAGTTATGAGTCTGTAAGTCTAGCTACAGATTTACAACACCAGATATTTACAGGGACCTACGACTGAAAGATATTTAAGAGTGGGGAATCTAAATTAGAGAAAAGGAAACAACTACAGTATTTAGCACCAGGCTCACTGTAAAAGGGAAAATAACATATTAGAGTTTAAAACACAATCCTGAAAATGAATAAAACCAAATCACCATATATCCCACTATGTTCACACAGTCATTGCTGGAGAAGCAGCTGAAGATGATTTAGTCAGTAATATGTCAGAAGACCTAAGAGAGAGAGAAGTAAAACAAAGTCCTGGCACAGGTAAAACAACATTTTTTTTGGTTTTGCGTGTGAAAAAATACATAAGATGTTTTTATATGATGTTGCTATGGACTGAAATATGTCACTCCTAAAGTCGTATCAACAAATGCAAGAGCAGGGGCGCCTGGGTGGCGCAGTCGGTTAAGCGTCCGACTTCAGCCAGGTCACAATCTCGCGGTCCGTGAGTTCGAGCCCCACGTCAGGCTCTGGGCTGATGGCTCAGAGCCTGGAGCCTGCTTCCGATTCTGTGTCTCCCTCTCTCTCTGCCCCTCCCCCGTTCATGCTCTGTCTCTCTCTGTCCCAAAAATAAATAAACGTTGAAAAAAAAAATTAAAAAAAAACAAAAAACAAAAAACAAATGCAAGAGCATTTGGAGACGGGACCTTTGGGAGTTAATTAGGTTTAGATGAGGTCACAAGGATGGGGCCTTTATGATGGGTTTTATAATTATATTTTATATATAATAGTATAATAAGATGCTACAATAATTAAAATACTATAAGACGCTTTAAGAACATATACGAAGTTATAACATTATATGAAGAATAATACTCATATTTACAAAATGCAGAAATGGAAGGTGAAAACAATTAATGACCCATAACGTTCCCTATGGCTGTTATTCTCAAAGTGTAGCAGCATCAGCACTGTCTGAGAACTTATGCATGCTTAAGTTTAAGAAATACTGCCCTGTGGTGAAGAACACTAAGGGGGTAGAGCAAAGTAAGTGCTTCCTATTTGACTGTTTGCCTTTTACACAAACCAAAATGAGGGATGAGGGGATCACCAGGCCCTCAAACAAAAGCCTAGCCATCACAGACCTTGCACATAGTTCAAAGATTCATACAACCTTGGAAAATGTAAAGATCATATTGATTAACAAACCAGGTAATCAAATTCCCCACACCCTTGGCAAACTTCTTTGTCTGATTTATCAGAGATGGTAGATTAAAAGCTCAGTGGGAGAAACGAAAGCTGCTAGAACAGTGGAAGGTGGAAATAGGGAGAAATTAAGGAGACTAACACGATAGGAACATGCAGCTGACTAGGGGTACGATAACAAAGGTAAACAAAACTGTGCTCCTAAGGTTTCTCAGGGCATCACAGCAATGACTCTTGTCATTAAAAGGAAAAAGAAAAACAAAAAAAAAGTTAAAATCCGATTGTGTTTAGTGAGATAGAAAGATTTCCATGGAAAAAGTTAAGAACCTTGGCATTCAGAAGATTTTAGCTTGCTGGTCCTCTGGACTCACTTAAGTCCAATACCTCAAGATAATTTTTTATATGTGAAAGGAAAACATTCAGCCAGATAAAAACTGAGAGGGTTTTTAAAAACTGTCTGGTATGCTTATATGTTAATTTGGAATATGTTTAGAAAATGTGAAACAGGAAATATTTACGGTCATTCTAGAAATTAACTTATTTTAAACTTTCCCATGAAAATAAAAGCAAAGGTATAAACCCATAAGAATCCCAGCAGCTAAATGCATAGGGAAAAAATTTAAACAGGTAAGAACTTTAGGCACAACTGCAATGCACAACTATTGAGGCACAAATTGCCACTGTACTATTTAGAAGATTTTGTACTGAGGTATAAAGATACGAATATTTATCTTCAGGATAAAAATTCGCATCAAATACCTTTCTTTAAAAACAAGAACACAATAGGGGCACCTGGGTGGCTCAGTCGGTTGGGCGTCCAACTTCAGCTCAGGTCATAGTCTCACATGGGTTCGAGCCCTGCATCAGGCTCTGGCTGACAGTTCAGAGTCTGGAGCCTGCTTCAGATTCTGTCTCCCTCTTTCTGCCCCTCTCCCACTTGTGCTCCATCTCTCTCCATCTCTCTCTCTCTCAAAAACAAATGGATATTAAAAAAAAATTTAAAAACAAAAACACAATAAAGTGATAAACATTCTTGTAAAAATAGGTAGAGGTCATTTTATTTTGATTTTATATATTCTACTAATGAAATATTGTAATCTGAGTTGCTATTGCCCCATATTGTTAACATTGACCCTTGGTCATAAATCTGATCTCCTAAAGGTTAATTTTTTTTCCCCCATCTTAAATGTATGCCAGGAGATTCCTTCTTATTTCAAATAAAAATCTAGCTAGAGCTGTGGACCTCCCGGATTCCAGATAACTACTTAGTTCCCTATTTAGAACTCCTGGAGATTTTGGTCAAGTGTAGGTTATAGGATGGGTTCAGGTACCTATATTTTTGTAAGATCATCAAGCACAGCCAGGGTTGAGAACCACAGCTAGGTTGTCTTATTTAGAGAATAAGACCAGCAGAGGGCTGAAGAAAGTAATACATCAAATCCAGTCTGATTCCATTTAGGCGAGAAAAAATAGCCATTCCAATTATCACTTTAAAAAATGCATGACTAATGCCATATGAAAGAAGTTAATCACTGGGAAGAATCACAGAACTCGTGGGCTATGCCTATCTATTACAATAAATAAGAAGAAATGGCCCATGAAAATTGAATAACTACTTCTTTGCATCTAAAATAAATTTATTTTTCCCCCCACGTGAGGCACAGGCAAGGGAGTATAAAAGCAATCAGAATGTTACCAGGAAAACGGTGCCGGAAGAGAAATCTGTGTTTGACAATCTTGTGCGTTACCTATCTCTTCTGAATAGACCTAAAATTGACTAAATTCATCTCCAGTATCAGTGCCTATTTATATGAGTTGGAATACTTCAATATCTGGGTATTCTTGCAAGTCACTGCTTTCTTGTAGAGGTAGCCAAAGGTAGATTGCTTCCGGCTCTGAGGGGTGGAGACAGACAGGCGTGCATGCATGCATGCATGCATGCATACATACATATATATCCTATTAAAGACCACTCTTATCATCAGCTTAAAAATCAGAAGTGAAAGACTACACTGTTCTCTTAAGAAGAATCTTAAAATGATCTATTTTCTTTTTGGATGTGGTAAAACATATCTCCAAAATTAAAATATGATTCACTATCCCCACAATTTCACAAAAATTAACAATGTGATGGCCAGCAGAGGGCACTAAATTATCTATTGTTAGTAACTCAGAGGCTATTCCAAGTTTATTTTCTCAAATTCATTTATTTTGGTTTATTTATATTAAAACAAAAATTGGGAATAATTTTCTTCTAAATTAAATATTTAAAAAGTTTGGTAAATTTTGCACGCTATTTGGGTAATCTTAGCAGTAAAATTATCATAAGCTAATGTACTTTGATCACATGAACCACAATACTGAGAACCTTTAAATTTTTAATCCAACAGAACCCAATAAAGATGTGATTGTTAAAATTTCAGAAAACCCAAAAATTATAAGTATGAAAAAAAGAAAGTTCAGACCTAGGTAAGCTGATAAATATAGGCAACTTGATAATTAAAGGTGTGACCTGAGAGATTGCTTAAAATCTTTAAAAAATTAAAATCTGGTCTTTGTCCCCAGTTCCTGACACAGAGCTTCAAAAACCTTTGGAATTTCCAGTGGTGAAAGTCTTTTTTATTTATTTATTTAAAAAAATTTTTTTGATGTTTATTTTTGAGAGAGAGCGCGCACACGTGAGCAGGGAGGGGAAAAGACTGAGGGGGACAAAGGATCCTAAGCCGGCTCTGTGCAGACCAGAGACAACCAGATGCGGTACTGCAACTCACCAACCCAGAGATCACAACCTGAGCTGAAATCAGAAAAAGAATGTTTATTTTAATGAGGTGTTCCAAGCTGGGTTTCTAAAGAGCTTCAAGATAGGACTGGTCACCAAAATGACAAACCTTGGGATTAAGAGGGTTGGAATTTTAGGCCACCCTGACCTCTAGCAGGGAAGTAACTTTGGAGACTAAGTTCAATCATGTGGCCGATGATTTAATTAATCACGTCATAATCATGTCAATAAAAACTGGCTTAGAAGAGCTTCCTGGTTGGTGAACACACTGATGTGCTGGGAGAGTGACAGGCCCTGACTCTACAGGGAGAGGGCATGGAGACTGCATCTAGGACCCTCCCAGACCTTACCCTATGTGGATCTTCATTTGGTTGTTCCTGAGTTTTATTTTTTATAATAAAACTGTAATCCTAATAGGACTTTCCTAAATTCTAGGAGTTGTTCTAGCAAATTGTCAAACATGAGGGGATTACAGCATCACCTAAGTTTGTAGCCAGTCAGCTGAAGTTGTGGCTGGCATGTGATGTAAGGGCAGTTTTATGCAAGAGTGAGCCCTTAGAGCTGTAGAGTCTGATGCTAGCTAACTCCAGGTAGTGAGTGTGAGAAGTGAATGGCAGTGTATCAGTTGGGATAGAAACATAATAAAAACTAAATGCTTCTCTTTCCTTAAAATATGCTAAGTGTAGGGATTTCCACACTACCACTCTCCAATATGACATCTTATTTTCTGGGACTAACTACTCAAAATTTCTATGGGACACCTAATATCTGTTAATCTTTCCATAACCCAGAAGTAGGACATGTGCCTGAGCCTAGAACTGATGGTTTTAGTCACTTAGGTAAAATGTTATAAATTCAGATTCTGTTGAAATAAGGTTTGCCAAAATTTACCTTGGACTTGTGCTCTCCAAAACGTAGCCAGTGGGGTGAGGGTGGGAGAATGGCTTAGGCATGGATGAAAGAAGGTAAGTCTAGTTATAAAAGGGCAACCAGGAGTACCTGGGTAGCTCAACTGGTTAAGCATCTGACTCTTGATTTGGGCTCAGTCATGATCTCCCAGTTCATGAGATGGAGCCCCTTGTGGGGCTCTGCACAGACAGTGCTGTCTGTGCAGAGCCTGTGTGAGATTCTCTCTCCCTCTCTGCCCCCTCCTCCTCCCAACTCAAGCATACCCTCTCTCTCTCTCTCAAAATAAATAAACTTTAAAAAATAAAAGGGCAACCAGAGGGATCCTTATGGTGTTGGAACCCTTGATTATCTTGACCTTGATGGTGGTGACATGAACCTACAAGGTGATAAATTATTATAAAACATAATACATATACATAACTCACAGTGAGTGCAAGTAAAAGGGGAAATCTGAATCAGAATAGTGAACTGTATCAATGTCAATACCCTTCATTTATTAGTATATTACGGTTTAACAAAATGTTACCATTGGAGAAAACTGGGCCAAGTGTAGAAGGGATCTCTATTATTTCTAACAACTGCATGTGAATCTACAATTATCTCAATAAAAATTTCAATTAAAAAAAAAGTAGCCTATTAGGTAGCCTTTGTGGCTCCAAAATACAACCTATTATTGAAGGTCTTAATGTTGGTAAAAGCTAAAATTCATTCTAGTCTTACTGTGCAAACATATCCTTAAAATAAGAAGATCTGGTCCTATCCTCATATAAATCTCCACATAGCTATTGCTGCATCTTATAGGCCCCCTAACCACCTCTGGCCTCACTTGTCTATTGGTAATAACTACTGGGGGCACCTGGGCAGCTCAGTCAGTTGAGCGTCTGACTTTGGCTCAGGTCATGATCTCATGGTTCGTGGATTCGAACCACGAGCTCTGTGCTGACAGCTCAGAGCCTGCAGCCTGCTTCAGATTCTTTGTCTCCCTCTCTCTTTGCCCCTCCTCTGCTTGTAGTCCTTCTCAAAAATAAATAATGAAAAAAATTTAAAAAAAACAAAACACTGTAGTTTTATCCAGTTTTACAACAATCATTACAAGCAACAGCACAGACAATAGTAGTAACACAGAATGTTTTTAATGTTTTATTTTTGACAGAGAGAGATAGAGAGAGCAAGCGAGCATGAGCAGGGGAAGGGCAGAGAGATGGATACAGGGCTTGAACTCACCAACCGTGAGATCATGACTTGAGCCAAGTCAGACACTT
This sequence comes from Prionailurus viverrinus, assembly GCF_022837055.1. NCBI lineage: Eukaryota > Metazoa > Chordata > Mammalia > Carnivora > Felidae > Prionailurus > Prionailurus viverrinus. The sequence goes on along the minus strand of NC_062564.1, from coordinate 160,873,499 downwards.
AACAGACTGAGCCACCCAGGCACCCCAAATTAAAAAAGATAATAATAATGTCCCAGTGTATAGGAAAGTACAGGAGGCAAAGAAAACTATCATAGCATCAATACAGCAATCCAACATATGCATATAAGGAAGAGCTTTCCCCAAACTACAGCTGACTTATAAACATTCTATATGTACAGAGCTACACTACAATAAATGTATATTTACCAAGCTAAGCACCATCAGTTCCTTAAAATATTTACCTGTCTGCTGTTAACCTCTCAACATGAAAATTGCTAAGACCACTTAATCTCTTTTTTTAAGTTTATTTATTCTGAGAGAGACAGAGACAGCATGGGGGGGGGGGGGGCAGAGAGAGAGGGACAGAGAATCCCAAGCAGACTCTGTGTGTAGTCAGTACAGAACCCCAGGTGGGACTCGAACCCAAGAACCGTGAGACCGTGACCTGAGCCAAAATCAAAAATCAGATGTTTAATCGACTGAGCCACCCAGGTGCCCCCAGACCACTTAATTTTAAGGTCTTTTCTTTGTTTATATGTATTGCAGAAAGGCTCATTCTCAGTTACAATGAGGATCAAATGAAAAAGAGATGTAAGTTCTTTGTCAAGCATTAAAATACAACAATGAAACATATTACAAAATTGGGTCTACAAGTGCTATCATATTCCCAAATACTGCATACTGTGCCTTGAGACTTTTAAGGCAGAATACTTCCAAGATTTTCAAGGTGGTGAATCCTACAAAGGCATTTTAAAATTTGGTTAGAGATAACAAATGTTCTTGGCTATGAGGTTACAGTTTTGATGGTGGAATCCAGCATTACTATTTTCTCAGTATAATCTTCAACTGCAAAAGTAAATTTGAGTTTTGTGAACAACAAATATACACTGCTCTTTTCTTTGCTTTCTGACAGAGGAAGACACTGTAAGTACAGCCTCAGAAGAGGTGGACAGCCCCACAGCACTACAGAGTATCACTGGGTCAGGTACAGGGTCTAAATTGTTGAATTAAAAAAATTTTTTTTTGTATTTAAAGCTAATATATATATACAGTTTAAGAAGTTACACCAAGACTCTCCTATTTGTAAAAATCCAGCGAAGATTACCTATTGATGAAAAGCTAAATTATTCTCACCAGCATTGGAGATTAATCTGCCTTATAATTTTTAAAATATCTTATTTGAATATGAACATATGAAAAAGTTTTGACCCTCACATTGAAATCATTATATTTCTCAGTGCTTTATGTCAATCCAGGTTGTTTTAAATGAATGATATTCAAATACAAGATTTATCTATAAGTTTGTATAATTGTAATTCACATTGATTTATAGGTAATCATATTCCTTTAGAAGATGCTAAAAATCATTTACAGATTATAACAGTGAGCGACACAGAGGCTGGAAAACACTGGTGTGACAATGAGGTCAGAGCGCTTATACACATATGGTCTGATGAAAAAATTAAGCAAACGCTTGAAAGGGCCACAAGAAACAAAGAAATATTTGAGGAAATTGCCAGAAGACTAATGCAGTTTGGAATAGACAGAGACTGGAAACAATGTCGTACCAAATACAAAAATTTAAAATACGAATACAGAGTTTTACAAAAGAAAAATGGCAACCCTCAAAGAAAAATGAGATTTTATGAAGAAGTTGACTGCATCTTAAGAGGACCAGCTCTCAGAACTGCCAAATGGAAACATGGTAACCTTGAAATTGACTTTTTAAAATAAAATTTCTCTTAACTTTTTCTTTGTATTGTAATGTAGTAAAAAATTCCTCAAAAATAAAACCCTCACACTACTGTATGTTCAAATGACCCAATAAATTTAAGTAAAGAATTTCAATTTCTTTCCAAACCTTATACTAAAATATTCCTAATTCTTAAACTCATTCTTCATTTGTCCAACTGCTTTGATATTCTTACTTTACTGAACTCAAATCTGGAAGGCCAATGTATTTTAAATGTCATATAATGATTCTTTTCCTATGTTCTTTTAAGAATTTTTTGAAGGTCACGCCAAAAACCCAAGACCTCTGAGCATCAAAAGAAAAGCACATGAAGATGGTAAGAGCTTAAGAAATGCCAAGTTCTTCCACACTGAAAAAAACTTCCGTTGCTTTCTCCTGATAAAAGATATTTATTCCTGTCCTTGACAGTTTAGACTAAATATAATGTTTACAAGCTGTGTGAGAGCAAAAAAGACTGAGCAATGATTTCTTTCACAGCTCATTAAGAGTGAAAGTAACAGAGTAAATGGAAAATTTCCCAGAGTCAGAAATTTCTGCACAACTGTCCATTCATCATGAGCCTTTAAATTACTATTTGCAATGATTGCTATCAGAATACTGATATAGAAAAGGAAAAAAACCCACAAAGTAGTAAATCTGGAATTTTAGTTTTCTCTAAAGGTAGTTAGTAGAGGGTGTAACATTTTAGTAACTCTACAAATAAGTCAAATTAATTATGTGAGCTATAATTCCAAACTGACTCATTACAGCTGTCAGAAAAGGTAATACGAGGTAGTACAGCATATGAAAGAAAAAAATTGCAGAATAGAGGAAAAAGCACTGGACTGAGACTCAGAAAACCTGAGTTCTAATTTCTCTTTGACACTAATAACTCAACACAGAGCAAATCACTGCATCTCTCTGGATCTTTAGGATAATCCAACTTCAGCATTTTATAGATTTATAATCTATCAAATTATTTTGAGTATATACAAATAGTTTAACAGCTTAATATTTACAAAGTGAACACACCCATACAACTACCACTCAAATCAAGATATAAAACATTACACCCAGTCATTAATCATCTTGCTAGCCCCTATAAAGGTTATCATTCTTCTGACTTCTATTACCAAAGATTAAATTTGGAATCATACAAGATGTTCTTACTTTTCTGGTATGTGTTAATGTCAAGCTACTTTGACTAAACACTGTGAGATTCACCCATGATTTTACTTGTATCAGGAGTTTGCTTTTTCACTGCTGCTGAATATTCCATATATGAATATACATACCACCACCTTCTTTATCCATTCCACTCTTGGACATTTCCATTGTTTCCAGATGGGGACTATTACAAATAATGCTATAAAAATTCTTGTACCTGTCTTCCAGTAAACATATGTATGCATTCCTAGAGAGTACATACCCAGGAGTTGGACGGAAGGTCACAGGTATACATATATCTAGGTACAGTTCTTCTAAGTACTTTACGTATATTAATGCATTTACTTCCTACCACAACTCTAAGATGTAGGTGCTATCATTATACACAATTTATAGAGAAGGAAATAGAGGCATAGAAAAGTCTGTGCTCTTGAATGATCTGGCTAACATTGCCTCTCTGTGAGGTCCAGGGACCACATTGGCCCTGTGAAGTACAGTATTCCTAGCACTGACCACAGGGCCTTATATATACACAACAGAAGCTTAAGTATTTTTCGAATAAAGTATTAGATAATAACTGGAACCTCCCTACTCTCCACGACCCTTATTATCTCAAGTGAGGTGAAAATATTATTCTCCATTTTTGGACCTAAAGTCCAAGTCAGATGAGTTGCCTGAACTTTTCCTATGCCCTATAGTGTATATGCTACTGAAAAGGAAAACTGCTAAGGGCTAACCACACAGAAATATTATTCCCAACCCACTGGATTTTGCCCATTGAACCTGTAAGTACATAAGTCTAGCCCAACAAATGACAAAACAGACTCAGAAGTTAGGAGACTTGCCCAAGATCAAACTGATGTTACTAGGAAAAGGAAAATTGCTAAGGGCTAACCACACAAAAGTATCATTTCCAACACACTGGATTTTGCCCATTGAACCTTTAAGTACATAAGTCTAGCCCAACAGATGAGAACACAGACTCAGAAGTTAGGAGACTTGCCCAAGATCAAGTTGATGTTGCTAGGAAACCTAGGACTAGATTTCCCAAGTCTCAATGTTATTTCCAATATTGACCAGAATGAAAAAGCAGTGGTACTTTGAAACTCTTTTAGGGATAGATAAATTCTGCTTCAAACTAATGCAAAAAGCAAAGTTATAAATAATAATTATAACTGGAAAAGTTTAAAACACTTATGACTGAAAACTGAGAATCATTAAATTATAAAAGTAATTGAATTAAAGTCTTTCAAAACCAAAGACTGGAAAAATTAGCAAGGACAGTTTTAACATAAGTCACTTCCCCAACCAAGGATATAGAAATGTGACATATTTGGTCATTATTACTAAGAGATGAATATCAAAATAAAGTTATTACCAGCCTTAAATTTGGCAACTCAAAGCAAGTTCTCTGACAATCTATTCCTGTGTACTCCAACAAACTAAATGAAGATAAATGGAAACTAATTCCATAAAGGTTGTCTGAGTGCATCTTTCTCACAAGTAGCCTTTCCAGTGATAATGTTATATGCTCTGTTTACAGAACCAGTGTCTGTATCTCTTAAGAAAACTGCTCCTGAGATCACTGCAAATCGGTTTCCTCACAGCATAACACAACGAAAAGATTCTACAGAATGTTTCTACAGACAGGAGACCCCCTACGTGATCCAACTTCATCAGGTAAATCTCAAAGTTTTTAGAAGTATGAAAATGTTTATCAGTTGTAGGGTTCAATTCCTAACCCAGGGAAATTATAAGTCACTGAAAGAGCAGGCATTTTCATCTCCTAATTAACCAAGAAAAGGCGAACTAGTTGATTCATCAGATAAATCTATGAAACTTTAATAATTCCTTTCATGGAATCTTCAAAATACGTCCATGTCATTCTAGTCTCCAGAAAACATGCCTGTGGTTTAAACATGAAAATTTCTTTTTTTAAAATTTATTTATTTATTTTGAGAGACAGCAAGTGCAGCATGAGTGGGGGGAGGGGCTGACAGCACAAGGAGCCTGACACAGGGCTTGATCTCATAAACCATGAGATAGTGACCTAAGCTGAAATCAAGAGTCAGATGCTTAACCAACTGAACCACCCAGGTGCCCCTTAAACACGAAAATGTCTGATCTACAAAGGTGTGTGTGGTTTCTTCAGAACTCTGCAAACCACTGAAACATAGTTTTTAGAACTGAAAAAGCATGTGGTGATTAAATGTATGTGGCATGAAGACACAGGCACACAGTTTACAGCTGAAGAGGACACTGAAAATGTTAAATTAAAATTCCCCTTGACAGAAAGTAGAACTATGGAATAAATCTGCAAATAGCCAGAACTACTAGAAAGAAAGTACTTCTGGATGAACCCATCTGGATTAAGTATCCAGTGCATGACTATCTAGTGATTGATGTTCTATTTGTTTTTACATGAAATACATATTATAACTTTCAGGTACGCTATTATCCCCGAAACTAAATATTTTAGATCAGATTATGCCTAAGACAAAAACAGAACCAAATACAATGCAAAAGTGATAACAATCTCACCTTCTAGATTCCATGATTTAAAAAGATAATGCATGAGAAATAAATTCCTTCATCAAAAAGGAAAAAAAAAATCCAACAATAGAATTGTTATTACTGTGGTTTTAAAACAACTAACGATTGAGTGGAAGTAGGTGAGGAGGTACAGACCTCTGCAACGGACTACCGCTTGCCAGTGTACAGTGTATATAACTAACTCTACTATATACTAAACTATGATAACCTATCTAAGGCATCCAGTTCTAATGTTCCTTGATTCAATGTCATTGAAAAACATCAGTTCTTAATCTCTGAGCCCTACCTACTAGTTCAGAGTAGATTTTATCTTTAAGACATCAGGGAGATATTCTTCCAATCCGAGTCAGTTCCTCTAAAGAGTAGGGACTTCTGCTAATTCAAAATTTTGAATTGGATAAAATTATGGGAGAGGAACAGCCTCCTCAGTGCCCCTTAATGATTCTATGCCTACACAAGGAAAATCTTAAACAGTTTTCCATTAATATATTTGTGCCTCAGAAGCTACTGGGTTCCTTGCCACTGTTATTGAAAACATCACAAGGTCAATCTTCAAAACCAGGTTAACAAAGATTTACTTGGCCAAATGAGCAGTCTCATAGAATCCATTTATTATTGCTCTATTATAATTACATTTTTATTGCTCTTATCTTGTATTGTCTAATTGCATAATGCTTTCACATAAAAGCAACTACAGAAAAGTGCATGTAGCTAGGAATCAAGTTGTATTCACTTGAAAAAAAGTCCTTTTTTCTTCCAGCACATATTTAAAGGAGACTGAAGATGAACATTCTGAGTTATTTTAGTTAAAAAGTAAATAATTAAAAAAAAAATCAAGGTCAGTTCATTGGTCTCCCACAGACTGCCAGGCAACTCTATAAACATCCCTCGTTTCTGCACACCTCTTACCTTCAGAGAATATCCACAATAACTTATCCTAAGATGTTATAAACTAATGTTGCTCTGCACTACCATATAAGTAGATTTTAGTTTTTCCTTGGATTCTGTATCTAATCTTCTCAAAAAAATGTACAGTATTTTAAGACAAGATTTCTATTAGGGTCAACCCACAAGTATCCAAGTTAGAGTCATTCAAGTTAAAAATATTCTTTTTAATTCCTCCCAGACTCTAAGTCACTCTCAGCATTTAAGGAGGCGTACACAAGATGTGAAACAAACTCAAGTATTTGCGACCCTGAAAAGATCAAAAAGACTACTTACATTTCAAGTTTGGTGAGGGAAAGCAAATCATTTGTAATTCATTTATACTTGTTGCTCCAATATTTCTGATAAGTTTTATCGCCAAGTTGCTTAAATGTTTTAAAAGTTGTTGCTGCAGTTACTGCCTTATGAAAACTTTGTAATACTTTCAGCGATGTTAAATCTAGATTTATAGCAAATTCCAGGTAGTAAAAAACGGAACGATCACAGAAACCAAGTTATTTTTTAACTCAAAGGGATCTACCAAAAATCTGTATGTATCCTGTCATACAGGAACTGCTCCCTTTTAAATAAAGAAGGGAGTTACTTCTTGGCATCTTCTTACAACCTTTTCCTTCATTATCTGAAACCCGTGCATCTTTTTCAGATGCACTATTTCCTGTGACTGGTTTATTTTCAGTTAATTTGTATGAGATCTACAACCGGGAGTTCCTTTTGAATATCAACTAGCTGTTTCCGGGGGTATGAACTCTAGAATTCCTAAATTCTCATAGCTGTGCCTACATTCAAATATCCAGTCTGCTCAACAGCAGCCTTGCCCTTGCAAACAAAAGCTTGTGGTGGGTTGAAGGCTCCGCGCGAACACCTCAAGGTGTTGTAAGTCCTGGACCAGCAGCCACGCCACACGAACCTTTCTCAAAAGCAGCTCCAGGCTCTGCAAGATTAAGTCGGGGAGAAGTTCCGACCCGCCTAACCCTAGAGAACCGGAGCCTTAACAAATTGGCCAGACTTGTGAGGGGTGCATACTGGGAGGAGGGGAGCCCCTGAACAGCACTAGGGCTTGAGAGGGAGAAGTCCAGGGATGCAAGGTGGTGCCCGCGCACGCCTTGGCCACCTAGTCGATGCCACAGGCAGATACCAATCCAGGTAGTAGAGGTCTGGCCTCCTGGCCCTCAGGCGCGCACGAGCTCGCTAACACGGGCCGCGGGAAACAGCTTGTGCTGAAGAAGCAGCACACGCGCCGCCACCCCCACCCCTCAGCCGGTTGCTCACCGGTGCTGCAGACCCACAAGTCCCAGAGTGATCACATGCGGTACATCTAGCTGCGTGGGCCACTCTCCTGAGGCGATGCACCCGAAGACGCCACATTCCTCTCGGATTCCCAACTCCTCCAGCTCCATGTCGCTGCCGAAAGCACGTGGAGGGACCTGCCGCCGCGGCAGCGGCCTGAGCACCAACCAGCTGCCCGCTCGGCCCTTACGCCTCAAGCTCGCTTCCTTCCCAGCCGCACGACCCTAGCTACTGCGGCGGCGCGCGCTTTCCCAAAGTAAGCGTGATTAGCTCGCCCCCTGCCACCCTGCCCCGCCCCTTCAGTATCCACCAATGAGCGTGGAGGGGGCTAGAGGCTCCTTGGCTGAGAGGAGGAGTCACAGACGCCTAGGGTGGAGCTAGTCCTCCGCCGGAGCCCTACGGGGAGCTGCTTTTGCTGCACGTGGAAATCTCCGTTATTTTCCAACATCCAAGGTTAGGGTGATGAAAGTAGTAGGGTTAACGTCATTTCTCTGCCAGAAGATGTAAATTTTGTATGCTCCTCCGCACATGCTTTCCCCCGGCCATCATTACTTGGTACGCGCCAACCTATGAACCGCTCTCGCTGAGAAGGGGGTGGTCAGCGAGCCTCTGTAGAGTCGGGAGGGGCCGCCAGTGCGCGCCACTTTTCGCCTCGTCTGGAACAGCGCCCGCGCGGGGTGGTAGGGGCGGGGGGAAGCCTGCGTCTCTGCGTCTGCGCGGCGGGAAGCCTCGGGGGTAAAGCTAGCTCCCGGAGCCGAAGTTCCGCCGGGGCAGCAGAGAAGACAGGCATTCCTCCGGACTGTGGTACTAGCTGAGAGCCTGAGTCTGCGCTCCGGAATACCAGGCCTGGCCGGGGGTGTGTCTGTGCGCCGCCCTCCCTTCCCCGCCGGGTGAGCCTCTCTGACCACTCCTCTTTTCCAGAGCCCTGCCTCTGTTCCCAGCGCGGCGTTTGCCCCCAGCCCACGCAGGATAATGGCTACAGCTGAGGGTGAGTAACAGGCATCCCCAGGAATATTCCGGGGACTCCCTGCCCTCCCGCCTAGAGCTTGCGAGCTCTGTGCGGACACGTGCGCGCCCTGCGGCCCTCCTGGCTGCCTCTCCCACCCCCGGGCGGTGTCTGGTCTCCCTGCAGCCTTCTCTTTAGGCCGCTGGGCAGGTGGACACGTGGCCCAGGCACCGCCAAGAGAGGCGTAGGAAACCCAGCCCTCCCGGGCCTCTCCGAACTTTCTGAAATACTCGGAACTGACTCTGGATTGGGGAAAGGAAACGAAGTAGAGAAAGAGTGATTACAAAGAGAAATGGTCAGGGGTTGGAGAGGTGCCTGAAAATCGTGTTGGTAATCAATAGATATTGCAAAACAATCACAAAAACGTGTGGATTTTTCAAAGTCCTGCTTTTCCTAATAACCTGCTATCTCCTTAAAGTTAATAATTGAATTTACTGAAAATTTACTTTTTTTGTGTCCAGATTTTGTATGTGTGTGTGTTTTATAGTCTTTTGATGCCATGATGGCTTTGAAGAGCTCCAAAAGCACCAGGCAAAAAGTTGCCTTGCTTTAGTTTGCATTTATAGTTACATAATCATTTTATCTGTGAGTGATTAGATCCTCAGGAAAAATAGCTTGTGACATTTATGCTGGTTAAGTGTGTTTTTCCCCACACGCCCAATTTTTAAATTTATGATGAACCAACTTGTTTGTGTTGGCTAGTCAGTACATTGTCTTCCACAAAGAAAATTGAACTTAGGTAAAAAAATATATAGAGAGACCAAACAAAAAGATCCAGATGATAACGAGTAACAACTCCATAAAATCAGGGTATTAGAGCAGGTCTTTTCCTTCCATACATCCAAACTGGTATAATCTAACTGGCAGGTTAATCTTTCTCAAATGGCACTTTTATGATTTCTAAATGGCACTTCCTTGCTCAAAAATGTTCAGTGGCAACCCAAGAGCTATTAAAATTCAGTCTGAAGACCCTTTCACCTCCTGCATACTGCTTTCTTCCTATCCCTTCAACCCTAACTTTGATTTTTCTCTCTTGTGAATCCTATACCTATATTCCAGTTAGGTTAATTCACCAAGTTCACTCATCTGTGTTCATTTATGCGGTGTCTAGGAGAACAGTGCCAATAGAAATATGTAAAACTATGTAACTATGTTTTCTAGTAGTCACATTTTAGGGAGTAAAATGAAACAGGTGAAATGAATTGTAAATATATCATATGTAGCCCAGTATATCCAAAACTATATCGTTTCCGCATGTAATCAATATTTGTAAATGTGTGATATTTTGCATCCTTTTTTTTCCCCCATCTTGAAATCCATTGTGTATTTTAAACTTAACTCACATCTCAATTTGGAGTAGCCGTGTTTCATATTTCATGACCAAATGTGGCTAGTGGCTCCCTTACTGGAGGGAACAGCCCTAGACTTTTTATCTCCTCTCTGTGGAAGTTCTATACATTTCAAGACTCTTAAATTTCAGTGCCACAAATTATTTTCAGTCATCAGTCTTTCCTGAATTCATCTGCTAGTTCTTAGCAGGCGTTTTGGCACTTGTAATATATGTCTCCTATGAGTATGTTTTTTCTATCCATTAATTGAAATTCCTACCCTGTTTAACAACTAGGTAATAAATATGGATTCAACTGAATTGTGGAGGTGCAGTAGTTAAAAACTTTCTTTTGCCTTGTAGCTAACCTAGGAAACATCCTTGACTTTCCCCCTCTTTTATCCCTATGTTGAATGAGTGGTTCTTAAAACTTTTACCTTTTAAATATCTTGAGCCTTTCAACCACTGCTTTTTCCTTAGACCAGGACATTTCTTGGGCTGTATTGCTGCAAGAGCATCCTAACTAGTCTTTCAGTCTTTAGTTTTCTTCCATCCACCCCTTCCTCATTTCATTTTCCACGCAGCAGCCATAATCTTTCTAATATAGGAATCTGTCATTTTGCTGAAGTGTTTAAAAGCCACATGGTTGTTCTTAGGATAAAATATACACATTATCAACATGATGTATGAGGCCTAAAGAATGAATAGTGAAATGCAAGGGAAGGAAACTATGTTTGGGCCAAGAGAGAACATGTCAAAAGCCTGTGAGTGGGATATAGAAATTCATTCATGGAAGTTAGAGTTCTGGGAAGGGAATCAAGAAATGTGAAGTTGGAGCACTAAGCTGAGGCTCTATCTTGAGGAGCCTTTTAAACCTTGTCAGTGAGTCAGGACATTATGATAGGGTGGGGATTCATCCTCTAGATTAGGTACCCTGCAGTGGCAACTATTAAACTGAATTGTAACTGGTTTAATGGTTACCTCTGCTAGCTGGTGATCTTACCCCTGCCCAATTCTTCCTTGTCTTATCTCCTGCCATTCTTTTTTACTCTCAGCTGCTGCCCTCCTTCCCCTACCCTATAGCAGTGCATGCACACACAGTGTTCCAACCATATTGAAGTTCTGCCATGTACTGTTTTACCCCATGGTCACCGTCACTACCTACCCCTTTTCCTCTTCTGGCTAAGTGTTTATCCTTCCTCTGATCGCAACCTAATCCTCACTTTGTTCCAGCCTTTCTTCTCTGATGTCTAGACTAGGTTAGGTGGGCCTGCTGTGAACCTGTGATCCTATAGTCTGTTTCTTACATCATACTTGTTATGATGTCCTGTTTAATTTCAGCTTCCCTCAGGCTCAGGTCTCATGAGAACAAGAACTCTCTCTTGTTTACTGGTATATCCCTAGTGTACCTGGCGCACAGACACTAAAAAATGCCAATACTAAGAATGAGTCCTTGTTCTGGGAATGTGAGGGTGATTTCTTCCCTTGGAAATTTTAAGTCCTTAAACTTCTGTTACCTCTGATCTTCATCTAAATCATTCTTTCTAATGACCAGAGTCTACTTTTTTTAGGTCTGTGACCTGCATCAAAATTAGAGTCTCTTGTACTCACTTCCTCACAATTTCCTACATCTTAGTGTGGAGAAAGGATTAACAGTGGGGGATAGGGAAGAAAGATTAAGAAATAACCACCTGGGTGGTTCAATCAGTTAAGCGTACAACTCTTAATTTCTGCTCGGGTCATGATCTCACAGTTTGTGAGATCAAGCCCAGAATCAGGCTGTATGCTGTCAGTGTGGAACCTGCTTGGGATTCTCTCTACCCCTGTCTCTCTGCCTCTCCCATATTCATGCACATGCTTGTGAACTAAAAAAAAAAAATAGAGGCTCTTGGAAATGGGCTAACTTCAGTGGGTGGGGGGTGCCTCTCCTTACACATTAACTAAACATCAGGAAACCCTTCTGGCTGAACTTTGCCATTTTGCCTGCTACAGAAAGCTCTGAGGCTGTAGCCTGCTTGAGATTCTCTCTCCCCCTCTCTGTCTGCCCCTCCCCTGCTTGTGCTCTGTCTCTCTCAAAATAAATAAAAAACTTAAAAAAAATTTTTTTATTTTCTCTAGTTTGATTGTAAGAATATGGTATAAGATACACATAACGGACAAAACGCGTTACCCAAGCATTTAACATTACCGCTTAACAGATAACGTTGATCTTCTGATCAGCAGTAAACTATTAGTTAAGATTTGGGGGAGTAAAAGTTATATGCAGATTTTCAACCCTAAACCCCACATTGTTCAAGGGTCAATTGTAATTATTTACATAGTTCTAATTTTTCACAAAATTGTGTGAATCAAATATGATACCTGTGAAAATACTTTGTAGGGTATAAGGTTCTGTGCAGGTGAATGAATTTTTATTAAAATTATTAACCACTTTGTATGTTCCCTGATTCATCATTCTAGATAATTCAGTCTTCAATTAGGAAATTTTTCCCTGAAATCTGATGTTTCCATTTTATTTCCACAGTGCTGAATATTGGTAAAAAACTCTATGAGGGTAAAACAAAAGAAGTCTATGAATTGCTAGATAGTCCAGGAAAAGTCCTCCTTCAGTCCAAGGACCAGATTACAGCAGGAAATGCAGCCAGAAAGAATCACCTGGAAGGAAAAGCTGCAATCTCAAATAAAACTACCAGTTGTATTTTTCAGTTGTTACAAGAAGCAGGTAAGTGGCTCTCCCAATAGCCTCCACTTTCATACTCTCTCTCACACACACATCCTGGTCCTTTTCATGGGGGAAATGACATTATTTGGATTAATAGCTTGTTGACTACCAGGTATATTTTTCAGTTGTTACAGGAAAACAGGTAGGTGCCTCCCTGCACAATCTCCTTCCTTTTGAGTGTGCACATACACACAGGGCACACTCTGATCTCTTTCATCGGGAGTTGACATTATTTGGGTTAACAGCATGTTTTGGGGGATGTCTCACAAGCTAAGCTTTAAGTTAAATCAAACCAGGAACTCTTAAATTTCACTATAACACTTTACTGAACTTGGAATTAGTAATGCCATTTAGTTAAGGAATCTTAACAGTTTGCTGTGGTCTTTCTCTGGCACACATATATTTTATGTAACTTTTCTCTCCTAGGACATCTTCCTAGGAGAGACTTCTCTATGAGGGAGGCCTATTCTGATGTTAGGTAGTTGTAATTGGAGAGTTGAAATTTGGTACTTGCAATTCTGGGCATTTACTCTTTGCTCTGCACCTTGGAGATAAGACAGAATTTCAAATCCCTTTTCCACTTGAAAGCCCTGAAAAGTATTTGAAGATTGCCACACCTTCTCACCCTGTCCCAAGTGAGGAATTTAAACTAGATCAAAGATCTCCAAGGTTACCTCCTACTTTAAAACTGAAAGAAGCCTATTTTCTATAGAGACATCTATTCAAAAGGATGAAATTAAGATCAGAACTTTCTATGGAGGGCACTTGGAGTAAAGAAAGGGGAATTAAGATAATGGGCTTTTCTGCAGGGATTCAGTTAACAGCTGATTTGTCTGTAGTGTAGGAAACCTCTGTTAATAAAAGATTTGAGCTCTTCTGGGGCTCCTGGCTGGCTCAGACAGAAAAATGTATGACTCTTGATCTCAGGGTCATGAGTTCAAGTCCCACGTTGGGTGTGGAGATTACTTAAATAAATGAACTTAAAAAAATTTTTGAGCTCTTTCCCTCAAGTGTAAAAGGCTTCATTACCTGGGATCACTCAATCTTTGAACCCTCCAGTTCCTTACCTATAAAATAAAAGCTTAGTTTTTTACTACCCTAGTTCTAACTTTATAATTTAATAGTTTTGTCTCCTTTTACTTCCCAGTTGCCCTTTCATTTCTTAGAGCTTCCAGTAAGCATTTTATTTATTTTCAGAGAGAGAGAGAATCCCAAGCAGGCTCTGCGCTAACAGTGTAGATGCGGGGCCCAAACTCAAACTGTGAGATCATGACCTAAGCTGAAATCTAGGGTTGGATACTCAACTGACTAAGCCACCCAGGCGCCCCAACAATAAAGTATTTTTTAACTAAGGTATGTACAGTTTTTTAGACATCGTGATATTGCATACTTAATAGACCACAGTATAGTATAAAATATAACTTGTATATGCATGGGAAACCAAAAAATCCATTTTGATTTGTTTTATTGTAGTAATTGCTTTATTGTGGTCTGGAACCGAACCCTCAATATCTTTAAGGTATTGCAGGATTTTTTACCACAATACCCAGGATTCGTTGTCTCCCTGCTTCAAAGAATGAAGAGGTGGACACAAAATGAGCAGTGGGCAGAAGTTTATTAGAGTATAAGAAAGTAAGAATAGTAGGAAAGCTCTCATTACTGAGAAGGAACATTTGAAAGTGAATGCTTGAGGACTCTAGGCTCGGGTCCTTTTTTTTTCTTTTTTTTTTTTTTAATAAGGATCTGGTCAGCCCTCCCCTTTGCCTTCCCCCTTGTCCTTTCTCAGACTGTAGTCTTATTGGCTTGCTAGTTCTAGGTTCTGGGTTGTCCATATCTGATTGGCTCTTTCCATTGTATGAGGAGTGGTCTATGGCCTTATTTAGGTCTTTTGTCAAAATCTGGAGGGGAAACCTGAGGGGGAGTAGGTGGAGTATGTTGCATTCTTAAGAGGAACCTTATGCCTGAGGGGACTTGCTGTGGTCAGACACTCCCAGCTTTGTTCCAAAACGTGTTTTTCCCTGCCAAGGGACTTAAGGCCCTAATCTGTCCCTCTCTGCCTACTGAATCCTCTTCTCTTATCATAGCATGTTTATAATTTCTCTTAATCTTTCTAAATCCAAAGGGATTTAATAACTTTGTTTTTAGTCAAGATAGATATACCTACCTTCCACAAAATAACAAGGTAATTCAAGTTAAATCAGTTCTGTCTGTACAGAATGGGCTCTTGAATAGTTTTGTCTCTTTCATCATTTTCTGTTGAATGTTTTTAAGTTAGCGTGGAACTAACTTAATTGACAACGTAATTTGTCTCCATACCATAAATCCTTCTATACATTGAAAGTGAGTGTGTTATTAGAAACTTAAAGGACCACTCAGATTTCCTAAGTAATACGATTTTAGGATTTTTTTTTTTAATGTTTGTTTGTTTTTGAGAGAGCATGCAAGCGGAGGAGGGACAGAGAGAGGGGGACAGAGGATCCAAAGCAGATTTGAAATCAAGAGTCGGACGCTTAACTAAGCCATGCAGGCACCCCAGCAGCTAATTTTTTTATTGTTAACAATTTATAGTATTAAGCAACTTTTTAAAACGTTAATATGTATAGGAGAATGAGATAACTTGGGAGGTTAAAAATGGATCACTTAATCTGTACTGCAAAAGGAACCTAAAATTAGTTTGATGCTCTGTATAAAAACCTGCTCAGTCACTGAGAAACCACCAGTCAAGGAAGGCTTAAAATAAAAATTCTAAAATCAGGGGTCCTGGGTGGCTCAGTGTGAGTTAGGGCCCCACTTCGGGCTTGCTGCTGTCAGTGCAGAGCCTATTTGGGATTCTCTCTCTCCCTCCACCTCTCTCAAAATAAATAAATAAACATTAAAAAAAAAATATAGCACCTACGTATCCGTAGTAATTATACATAGCTACAGAATTGCATGTATATATATTTATATATATATAAATGCTCTCAAATAACAAGGTAAGTACAGGCCCAAGTTTTTATTTGCTTATTCAGGAAGGGAGTATTCAGTGTGCTTTCTGGGGCTTAACAAAAAGTAAGTTAAGGTGACCACGTTGTCTCTCTTTGTCCAGGATTTTCCCAGTTTTGACTTTGAAAGCCTTGCATTTTTTTTTTTTTTTCAACGTTTATTTATTTTTGGGACAGAGAGAGACAGAGCATGAACGGGGGAGGGGCAGAGAGAGAGAGGGAGACACAGAATCGGAAACAGGCTCCAGGCTCTGAGCCATCAGCCCAGAGCCCGACGCGGGGCTCGAACTCACGGACCGCGAGATCGTGACCTGGCTGAAGTCGGACGCTCAACCGACTGTGCCACCCAGGCGCCCCAAGCCTTGCATTTTTAAAGGGAAAGTTTGTTACCCTAAATGAAGTACTCCAACAATTACATTTAAATCACTGTGTTTGGCATACTTAACTAAAACTTACTTGGTTCACAGGAAATGTTGAAAGATATTTTTCAGGTTTTATATACTGTGAAATTAAGGAAAACTTTAGTTTTAAAAAATTCTTAGATTTGTTTTAGAGGATAGATTAGGAATTCTGTTGTTTTATCTAATTTTTACTCACTGACAGTTAAATAAATGGTATGTTTAGTTGACCCCTAGTGGTCTATTTAAAATTGCTTTCAGGGGCACTTGGGTGGATCAGTCGGTTAAGCATCCGACTTCAGCTCAGGTTATGATCTCATTGTCTGTGAGTTTGAGTCCCACATCAGGCTCTGTGCTGATTGCTCAGAGCCTGGAGCCTGCTTCAGATTCTGTGTCTCCCTCTCTCTCTGCCCCTCTCCTGCTCATGCTTTGTCTCTCTCAAAAATACATACATTAGGGGTGCCTGGGTGGCTCAGTCAGTTAAGCATCTGACTTGGGCTCAGGTCATGAGCTCACGGTTCGTGAGTTCAAGCCTCACAATGGGCTCTGTGCTGACAGCTCAGAGCCAGGAACCTGCTTTGGATTCCGTGTCTCCCTTGCTCTCTGTCCCTCCCCTGCTCGCGCATGTGCGTGCTCTCAAAAATAAACAGACATTAAAACAATTTTTAAATAATAAACACATTAAAAATTGTTTTAATTATTTTCTTTATAAGCAAGGTTATGTTCTAATTAAGGTTTTTCTAGAAATTAGAGTGGGAAGGGTACCAAATGACAATTAGTAAATTAGGATTCTAGTTTTCTCATTGTCAATCATAAGCGAACTATAAAATACTGTACAAATAATAGATACAAGTAATATTTCTCCATGGAAATAATATTCTACATACTACACCTGAGTTATAAAATGTGTGGGTTTGGTCTCAATACTTAAAAATCAAAACTTAATCTTTTAAGTCTCGGTTCTCACACAGAAACCTACCGTAATTACATTTAGGTGTGTTAGTAGTCATGGGTATGAATCCTACAGTTGCTAAACCACAGACAAGAAGCTGGACAGCCTTAATACATGGGTGGCCCCAGAGATAATGTGGACTGATTAGTTGTCAGACACAGTAATTCAGAGTATGAAGTGACATTTGCTACATGGTAGGAGTTCTTTTTCTCATTGCATGCAGTCATGAAATTTGCTGAGATGATGTGTATTAGAGCAATCATCATCTAAACTGAATTTTTTTTTTTTGAAAAATTTTTTTTTTCTAAGAGTCTTGCCGTAAATTGATTCTGTTCTTTCAGTTCTCTTAAATGTGAGGAAGGGTTTTCCTCTGAAGAAAGTAACGATTATGTTTAAAGGATAGATGCGGACACTGGTCTTTCAAGCTTGGTAGACACAAATATGACTAATGATTAACAGATCTAAAAAGGAAAAATTCTTGAAGCTAGGCATGTAGTTACTGCCTCAAGTTAAGGATTGACTTAAATCATCTGCCTATCCATGAGCATGAGCCCAATCATTCTTTAAAGGTTAAAATGACCATTACACTGTTATTCTTTCCCAGAGTTCCTGTTCATGTAGCATACTACAATTCTGTTACAATCAAATTGTACTGGTCAAGCACAGAGGGAATACAGAGAAAACAGTACAGGTTTTGAAACTGTTCCAGGCACCATTACTGATTAGCACCATGACCTAGCTTGTCAAATTACTTAACTTCTTTGAGCTTCTGTTTCTTTCATTGTAAAATGCAATGATACCTACCTGAAAATTTTTATAAACATAATAACACCTACCTGAAAAATTTTATGTATGGTTAAATGAGATAACACATAGAACACTTGGCACAGTGCAAGACTTCCATAAATGTTGATTCCTTTCATGTATGGATATACATATGTATGTATATAGATATATATGTGATCAAAATTTTTTTTATCTTTTTCTGATGAGAAAAAATTGATTTTAGAGGATTAGATTGGGATTAGAGGTACTAACATTACAGTCTGAAGATGAACATTATTGTGTTAAACCCATGCAGGTTTCCAGCAGCTGCTTCAATTCATGTTAATGCTATAGTATTCCCTTGTGCTGTGATGTAATAACACTTCTAGGAGAGGCAGTATAGCATAGTGGTTAATTGGGTAGCCACACAGAGTTGAAAGTGTTGATTGGAAACCCTACTTTATCTCGTACTAGCTAACATGATTACTATGCTTCTATCCTTATCTATTTTGTTGAATGTTTGCCCCTATTATCTACCTTCTCAGGTATTATGAGGATTAAACAAATGAAAACGGATTTATGATGCCTGACCTAAAGCAGGTCTTGCTACTTTTTAAAATTAAATTGTGGTGGAGTGGCTGGCTCAGTTAGTAGAACATGTACTCTTGATCTGAGGGTCATGAGTATAGGCCTCATGTTGGGCATAGAGCTTAATTAAAAAATTAAGGGGCACCTGGGTGGCTCAGTTGGTTAAGCCTCAGACTTTGGCTCAGGTCATGATCTCGTGGTTTGTGAGTTCAAGCCCCGGACCGGCTTCCTGCTGACAGCTTGGAGCCTGCTTCGGATACTGTGTCTACCTCTCTCTCTGCCCCTCCCCTGCTTGCACTCTGTTTGTCTCTCTCTGTCTCTCAAAAATAAATATTTAAAAAATATTTTTAAATTTTAAAAATAAATTTTAAAAAATATTTTTAAAAAATTGTGGTAAAAGATACACAATAAAATTTATCATTTTAACCATTTTTAAAATTTTATTTTTAAGTAATCTCTACAGCCAACATGGGGCTTGAACTCACAACCCTGAGATCAAGAGTTACATGCTCTACTGACTAAGCCAGCCAGACACCCCTCATTTTAACTATTTAAAAATGTAAATTCTATAACATTAAGTACGTTTACAGTTTCCCATTTTCAGAACTTTTTTACCATCTTAGATGGAAACTATGACCCATTAAACAAAACTCTCCATTCTCCCTTCCCAGCTCCTGGTAATCTCTATTCTACTTTCTGATTATGAATTTGCGTTTTTTAGGTACCTCATGTAGGCGGAATTATACAATACTTTTATTTCACTTAGCATAATGTTTTCAAGGTTTATTCATGTTGTAGCATGTATCAGAGTTTTGTTTCTTTTTAAAATGACTGAACGATAATTCATTATATGTATATTGTACATTTTGGTTATTTATTAATTTGTTGATGATTGGCTATTGTGAACTTTGGTGTACAAGTATCAGTTTGAGTCCCTGCTTTCAATTCTTTTCAATACTGCCTTTTCTAGAAGTGTTATTACGTGGTAGCACAAAGTAATACTGTAGCATTAACATGAGTAAAACATTTCCTGGAAACCTGTATAGGTTAACATAATAATGCTCATCTTCAGGCTGCCAGTGTTAGTACCTGGAATACCTAAAAGTGGAGTTGATCGATCATATGATTCATAAAAATTGTAACTAGTATTAGGTTATTTTGCAAGACCCCCAAATAAAATAGCTCCCATCACAAGTTAGCTCTTTATCTTAGTTTTCCACTAACATTTGAGTAAAAGAGAAGGGAAAGGAAGAACAAATGTTTTCTTTCCTCCTGGCCACATTGGCTGCAGTTCCTGCTGCTACCTATTGGAGACTTTTTTCAGGGATTATTTCCTTCAAATTTTAAGAGAAAAGGGCTATCCAGAATGTAGGGCTATATCTGCTTGTGATAAGTGGATTGATTTTTTAAAAAAATTCTTTTTTAATTTTTATTATTTTTGAGAGAGAGAGAAAGAGAGTGAAGCAGGGGAGGGACAGAGAGAGAGGGAGACACAGAATCTGAAGCAGGCTCCAGGCTCTGAGCTGTCGGCACAGGGCCCGATGTGGGGCTCAAACTTGCGAACCAGGAAATCAGACTTGAGACGAAGTCAGATGCTTAACCGACTGAGCTACCCAGGCGCCCTGTAGTTTGATATTTTATAAGGCCCATATAATACTGGTCTATCAAATATGAGAATCTTATCACCAAATCTGATTTAAAGATAATTAGTACTACTTAGATGAGTCATATGCCTAGTGCAAAGTTAGGTAAGCAGTAGCAGAGGAGTTACTCAGTATTTCTTGAATGTCTGAATGAATGAATGGTAAAGACTCTGAGACCCAGATCTTCTGATCCACTATATGCTTTGCCATGCAACATTAAAATGAAATATGCTAAATATTTTGATAAGCATTAAGAAAGCCATGTTAATAATTTTGTTTTCCTACTTCCACTTAAAAAAAAAAAAAAGACATATAAAGGGGGGGTGCCTAGGTGGCTCAGTTGGACGTCTAACTTCTGCTTGGGTCATGATCTCATGGTTCATGGGTTCAGGCCCTGTGCCAGGCTCTGTGGTGATGGCTCAGAGCTTGGAGCCTGCCTCAGATTCTGTGTCTCCCTCTCTGTGCCCTTCCCTGCTTGCACTCTGTCTCTCTCTCTCAAAAATAAATAAACATTAAAAAAATTTTTTTTAATTACATTTAAGGATAACGCATTTGGCTAGATAGTTTTTGTTTCATTTTGTTGTGTGTTAACAGTTTTATTATGCCTCAGATGTACCTTTTTAAACACAGTTTTAATGCTTTTTAAAAAAACTTTTTATCAATATATAGGTATCAAAACTGCTTTCACCAGAAAATGTGGGGAGACAGCTTTCATTGCACCTAAGTGTGAAATGATTCCAATTGAATGGGTTTGCAGAAGAATAGCAACGGGTTCTTTTCTCAAAAGAAATCCTGGTGTCAAGGAAGGATATAAGTTTTACCCACCTAAAGTGGAGATGTTTTTCAAGGTAATTATTTTATATTTCTGTGCTTTACTATAACATAGCAACAAACTTAAAATTTCAAAATCAAAAGGTTTAAACATTATTAAAACTTTTGATATTGCAGCTGTCATTACAGAAATATATGTCAATAATGTACATTTTTGTTATCAGTGATAATTCAGATTTTTAAAAGAAAACATTTCTGAAACTCTACTTAATCTTAACTTTGGTTCAAGATCACTACCAAAATGAATAAATTAAAACTAGTAGTTACTAGGAAGAAAAGTTAACAATTCAGAAACTTAAAATTTTTTGAAGAGTTTGAAGTAAAGGCTAATACAAGGGATTTTTTTATATTAAAATACAGAAAAAGCTATTACCAATGTCTATTACAAGTGAAAACATAATAAAAATGTAGGAATCAGTGGTTATAAATTTGTATTTGTTTTCTTTATTGACTGCTTTTCTCTTTCCATCTTTGTTTATGCTGTTAAGCATAGTTCCAACGTCAGAAGTAATGTCAGTGTAACATTTTTAAACAGTCAACTAAAATCTCCTCTCAGCCTTTTGGCCCAGATCAAGTATAATCAGTGAACTGCGTACCTTAAAATGTTTATATTATGGTTATAATACAAATCAAAAATTCATAAAAGAAAAATTTCATGTGAGGGGCACCTGGGTGGCTCAGTCGGTTAAGCATCTGACTTCGGCTCAGGTCATGATCTCACGGTTTGTGGGTTTGAGCCCAGCATGAGGCTCTGTGCTGACAGCTCAGAGCCTGGAGCCTGCTTCAGATTCTGTGTCTCCTTCTCTGCCCCTCCCTTGCTTGGGCTCTGTCTCTCTCTCCCCAAAATAAATAAATAAAATTAAAAAAAAAATTTTTAAAGAAAAATTTCATGTGAAATTGGGACACTACTTAGAATAAAATGAAAATCTTTTTTTTTTTTTTTTTTTACTAATGTCTTTATATTAAGTCTCTTGAATTATCAAATAATAACCCTAAAGACTTGTAGTCTTCTATAAATTCTTATCAAAAATGAGGTTAGGAGCAGTACCTGCCTGATTCATCTGATAGAGCATGCAGCTCTTGGTCTCAGGATCATGAGTTCAAGCCCTATGTTGGGTGTAGAGATTATGACTTGAGCCGAAGTCAGATGCTTAACAGACTGAATTACCCAGACACCCCAATAAACATTTAAAAAAAATAATAACTTTGAGACTTTTTTTTTTTACAAAAAAATAAAAATAGAGAAATCAAAAATAATTGTTGGGGTGCCTGGGTGGCTCAGTCAGTTAAGCATCGGACTCTTGATTTCAGCTCAGGTCGTGATCAGGCCACGAGAGATCAGGCCTATGTGGGGCTGTGTACCGATGGCACGGAGTCTGCATAGGATTCTTTCTCTCTACCTCTCCCCGACTTGTGCTCGGTCTCAAAATAAACTTAAAAAAAAAAAAGATAATTATTGTGAATTAAAGGGTTATTTTAACCAAAAGTTAAGTATTTAGAGAAAAATAATTCTGAGGAATTCTTGGTCAAGTAAAAAAAGACTTCAGTTTATCTCAAAAGGTTAAAATTTTTATATTTAATTGTATTCCTTTACTCTGTTTTCAGGATGATGCCAATAATGATCCACAGTGGTCTGAAGAACAGCTAATTGCTGCAAAATTTTGCTTTGCTGGACTTGTTATAGACCAAACTGAAGTGGATATCATGAGTCATGCTACACAGGCTATTTTTGAAATACTGGAGAAATCTTGGTTGCCCCAGAATTGTACACTGGTTGACATGAAGGTACAAATAAAATGGAGGTTTGAGAGTAAAGATTGTAACTGAGAAATGCCTTTAGCTGTAGAGTTTTGAAAACTTTTCTTTGGTGATATGCTTTTTCTAGATTGAATTTGGTGTTGATGTAACCACCAAAGAAATTGTTCTTGCTGATGTTATTGATAATGATTCCTGGAGACTCTGGCCATCAGGAGACCGAAGCCAACAGAAAGACAAACAGGTAATGCTTCAGGGGTTTTTTATCCTTTGCAAGATCAGGCTGGGATAGAGGTGAACAGGAAAGTGGAAGGAAAGAAAAGGCAATTATTACTCCCTGTGTTAAGAGCCTGAGTTAACTGCTATTTATGTTTAAGGATAAATAAGTCTTAAATTTCTTGTACCCTGAAAAAAAAATTATAATAGAAATAGTTTACATTTACAAAGCAGATTTCTCATTTATTATGACTGTCACACAGGGCAAGTATATTCTTGTTTGGCTAATTGAAAACTAAGGTACTGAGATGATGATAGATGTTGTCATAATTATAAGTGGCAGATCTGGAACTCTGTCCCAAGTGTTCTGGATCTTACCAGGTTACATTTCTGCTCTGTCTTACGAAAAACAAAATAAGGGCAGATGCCTAAAGTTGCTAGTGTACAAAGCACTTAATGAAATAAAATGAAAATACAAGTATACTTCACTATCTAAACTTTCTCTATTTTAATTCAAGAAATGAATTTATAGACCCATACATTTTCAGATACATTCCTTGTTGTTCAGGCTCTTCGTAATCTACCCAAAACGCAAAAATCAAATAATTTTAGTTAGTAAAAATATTACTAATAGAATATTTGTATTCTAAACTTTCTACCCTATTTTCTAGTCATATCGTGACCTCAAAGAAGTAACTCCTGAAGGGCTCCAGATGGTAAAGAAAAATTTTGAGTGGGTTGCAGAAAGAGTAGAGGTAAAACTTTTATAGTAAAGTCATACTGTACTGTGTTTTTCTTTAAGAAAATCTTGCTTCAAAAAGGAAAATAAAAGTGAGAATCTGTAGTTACTTTCTTTTCTCCAGTGGTTTTAAAACAAGGAGCACCTTTAAGAAATGTACACCAGACTCTTCTCAGTGACATACTAAAACCCCTTGCTGTAAAACTGGCCAGTACACTCCCAAATTCTTTTGGGAAATACTAGAATCCTTGTCTCCTCCCTGCCTCTTATATTTCCCACCCACCCCTCTCCACTGCTCCTCAGTGTTCCGTTAGCATGAGTTCCATAAGCAGATTTCAGAATTAGAACTCAATCTGACATTAAAATGTCACTTTAAGATTTATGGTGTTATTATTATAATTACATGGAAATTGTGATTTGTGGTTATCCAACAGTCATAGCTACTTTTAAGTACATCATGTCCATGGAAACATTTGCATTTTGAGTTCTAAGCAACCAACTGAAAAAAGATTTATATCTTTTTTATAGATTATAAATTATTAGCTTAACAAACAGGTCTAGAAACTAGATTGGCTGATTATGCCTTAAAATCTCCATTAAACTGAATATATGAAAAATCTTAGGATGAAGTATTTTATTATATTTTTAATGTTTATTTATCTTAGAGCAAGTGAGCAAGGGGCAGAGAGAGGGAGAGACAGACGGAGAATCCACAGCAGGCACTGAGCTGTCAGCACAGAGCCTGACACAGGGCTCAAACCCATGAACCAAGAGATCATGACATGAGCTGAAGTTGGATGCTTAACTGACTGAGCTACCCAGGCACCCCAGGATGAAATATTTTATATTACAGCTTCCTGAGTATTAATTAGAAGGGTTCAGTATTTATCCTTGCTTTGTATTATAATAGTAGATGTAATTTATCTCATTAAAAATGTTACTCTTTAGGGGCGCCTGGGTGGCTCAGTTGGTTGAGCAGTGGACTTCGGCTCAGGAATGATCTCGCAGTTTGTGAGTTTGAGCCCCACGTTGGGCTCTGTGCTGACAGCTCAGAGCCTGGAACCTGCTTCATATTTTGTGTCTCCCTCTCTCTCTGACCCTCCCCTGCTCCCACTCTATCCATCTCTCTGTCAAAAATAAACATTAAAAAAAATTTTCTTAAATGTTATTCTTTAGGTCTTAAGTATGAAGACCACTTTTCTTTATATATAGAGTTTATTTTGGAAAAGAAATCCTCTATCATTTTGTCCTGTTTGTCTCTGATTTGAATTCGGTCTATTAGGAAAGAAAATATTCCGTCCAGTTGTAATTTTACTATAGCTCTGTAAACTGACTATTCTTATGGTATTCATCTCTATATTTATCCATTTTTGCCATCTTTATTTTGCATGTCCGTGTTTTTCTTTTCTAGTTGCTTCTGAAATCAGAAAGTCAGTGCAGAGTTGTAGTATTAATGGGCTCAACTTCGGATCTGAGTCACTGTGAAAAAATCAAGGCGGCTTGTGGAAAATTTGGCATTCCATGTGAACTTCGGGTAACATCTGCCCATAAAGGACCAGATGAAACTCTGAGAATTAAAGCAGAGTATGAAGGTAAATTCATACAACTAGAGCATTTCAGGAAGTTCTCCTGATTTTGCTAAAAATTTTATGCTTAGACTAATAATGCTGAAGAAGAGCTATGCCATGTATCCAAGGAGAAAAATATGGTAATCTAGGCTTTCATGATATGCACTTCCAAAGAAGGCACTTAAAAAAGAATGGCTCAAGGAGAAAGATTTGAAAATGCAACATGGGCACACCTAAAACTAATGCAACACTGTGTGCCAACAACGTTCAGTTATTTTTTAAATGTTAAAAATAAGTAAATAAAGGAGTAGAGCCTCCTCCTCGAAAAAAGAAAATGCAATATGGAAGGAAAATAAAAGTTAGGTCTTTAATAAGAAGCCCCTCAAGTATTGTTTCTGATATGCTCCAACAGAAAATAGGCCCCATATCGATTTTGGGAGGACTGAAGTTGAAGTAGCAGAGCCTCTCAAGTATTTTTAATGGACAGCCTTTCAGGCGGTTAAACATAAAATTAAGGAAGAATTTTAATTTTTTAATTTTTGTTATTTTTTTTTTTATTTTTTTAAGTTTATTTATTTATTTTTGAGAGAGACAGAGTGGGCAGGGGAGGGGCAAAGAGAGGGGGAGAGAGAGAATCCCAAGCAGATTCTGCACAGTCAGCGTGGAGCCCGACACAAGGCTCAATCTCACAAATCGTGAGCTAAAACCAGGAGTCGGATACTTAACCGACTGAGCCACCCAGGTGCCCCAAGGAATAATTTTAGAATTTAGTATGTAAAAGAAATGGCTTGATGTGATAGTATTGATCTAAAATAATGGAGTCTCATACACCTGACCAAATGTTTCTAAACTGGGAAAAATGTTGATTTGAGTATACTTTCTCAAGGTAGTTGTTATAGGAGCATAGTTACTAAGTTTTGGGGGCCGGGGGACTGGGATAGTTTCTAGACCTGTTTGTTAAGCTAATGAAAGCCTGAACTCTTTATCCAGAAAAATGTAAATACATAAAATTTTTAGATTTCAGGTTAGGAATCTGTGTTAAGAAACAAAGGAATAACTTATAAATTTATCAGAGAATGAAATGTTGAAGGGATATGTTAGAAAGTATATTGAAGAGACTTAAATATTTGGGTACTATATTACTGAATCTGTCTGCCTTTACTCATGTGCCCCTGAACCTCTAGTCTCTGTTAATGAGGTCTTCCTATACCCTGTTGGTTGAAGGATACCAGGATAGACCCTAGTTGGCGTAATGTCATTCTTTGTTCCAGTGAGCCTAAGCAGCCATAGTAGAAGGGGCCTTTGAGCTATTCCCTCACACACTCTAGTACTCCCTTTATACTATATATCTCAAAGATGGCCAAACCGCTCTCCCTGTTTTGTTACTTGAGATATAATAGGTAGCAGAGTGAAATATATATTTTGAATGTATGTGTAATAATAGTGTCTTATTTTGCTTTTTGTGGAGACTGCTAATAAAGGAACTGAAGGAGTTAAGGCACATAGACATTTTGTTTTCACCTATCTTAAAACCTCCTTTCAATTACATGTGTGTAATTTCCCTAGGGGATGGCATTCCTACTGTATTTGTGGCAGTGGCAGGCAGAAGCAATGGTTTAGGACCAGTGATGTCTGGTAACACTGCATACCCAGTGATCAACTGTCCTCCACTCACTCCAGACTGGGGAGCTCAGGATGTGTGGTCTTCTCTTCGACTACCCAGTGGTAAGATGCATTGAATCTTTAAAACTGTTAAAAAATTGGGAACACACAAAATAGTAGAGAGAATAACATAATGAAATCTCATATACCTATTACTCAGCTTCATCATTTAACATCTTGTTAACCATGTAGCCCTTCCCTGCTGGATTATTTTCAAGCAGATCTTAGATAACAGCATTTTATACTTAAATATTAAGTATGCTTCTCTAAGCAATAAGAACTTTAGTTTTTAAATCATAATCATGATACCATATTCATAATAAGAAAAGTTAGTGATAATTTCTTAAAATCTTCTAATTTTCAGTTAGTGTTCAAGTTTTTCTGATCATCTCATTTGTTTTTACAGTTGATTTGTTCAAATCTGGATCCAACACAGTCCTTACAGTGCATTTAGTTGATCTCTCTCTTAAAGTCTTTCAATCCTCCTCCTTTTTTTCCTTTCATTTATTCTATAGAATATTTAACATTTTGGATTTGGCTAATTACATTTCTGGATGTTTAACATGCTTTTCCGTCCCCTGTATTTTCTATAAACTGGTGGTGAGATCTATAGTTAGATTATGTTCAGGTTTGGTTTTTTTCCCCGCAAGAATACATCATTCATGGTATGGAGTTTTTAAGGTAAATGTGATTGTTACTTCTGTAGAGGAAATGAAATTTTATTTCTATAAATTAGGGGCCAGAATAAATAACATATAAGGAAGTTTATCAATTATCTGATTGAGCAGAATCTCATGAGTAATATATTGTGGTAGTTTTATCATAGTCCAAGATAATGATCTGATCTACAAGTCCTAGGAGTCAGTATTGTTTCAGTAAGAGTTGATTTGCTTGTTACTTAAGCCCCAAACTTTTTCAGAGTTGTGTAAATCTGCTCTTGGTATGTTAAATATGTTAAGTGCTTGAGCCCTCCAACCTGTTCCAGTATGGACTGGCTTCTCTCTAGGCCTACTTGTCCTGCTATTGTCTTTTTTTTTTTTTTTTTTTCCAATATATGAAGTTTATTGTCGAATTGGTTTCCATACAACACCTAGTGCTCATCCCAAAATGTGCCCTTCTCAATACCCATCACCCACCCTTCCCTCCCTCCCACCCCCCATCAACCCTCAGTTTGTTCTCAGTTTTTAAGAGTCTTTTATGCTTTGGCTCTCTTCCACTCTAACCTCTTTTTTTTTTTCCTTCCCCTCCCCCATGGGTTTCTGTGAAGTTTCTCAGGATCCACATAAGAGTGAAACCATATGGTATCTGTCTTTCTCTGTATGGCTTATTTCACTTAGCATCACACTCTCCAGTTCCATCCACGTTGCTACAAAGGGCCATATTTCATTCTTTCTCATTGCCACGTAGCACTCCATTGTGTATATAAACCACAATTTCTTTATCCATTCATCAGTTGATGGACATTTAGGCTCTTCCCATAATTGGGCTATTGTTGAGAGTGCTGCTATAAACATTGGGGTACAAGTGCCCCTATGCATCAGTACTCCTGTATTGGGTAAATTCCTAGCAGTGCTATTGCTGGGTCATAGGGTAGGTCTATTTTTAATTTTCTGAGGAACCTCCACACTGTTTTCCAGAGTGGCTGCACCAGTTTGCATTCCCACCAACAGTGCAAGAGGGTTCCCGTTTCTCCACATCCTCACCAGCATCTATAGTCTTCTGATTTGTTCATTTTGGCCACTCTGACTGGCGTGAGGTGATATCTGAGTGTGGTTTTGATTTGTATTTCCCTGATGAGGAGCGATGTTGAGCATCTTTTCATGTGCCTCTTGGCCATCTGGATGTCTTCTTTAGAGAAGTGTCTATTCATGTTTTCTGCCCATTTCTTCAGTGGGTTATTTGTTTTTCGGGTGTGGAGTTTGGTGAGCTCTTTATAGATTTTGGATATTAGCCCTTTGTCCGATATGTCATTTGCAAATATTTTTTCCCATTCCGTTGGTTGCCTTTTAATTTTGTTGGTTGTTTCCTTTGCTGTGCAGAAGCTTTTGCTCTTCATAAGGTCCCAGTAGTTCATTTTTGCTTTTAATTCCCTTGCCTTTGGGGATGTGTCAAGTAAGAAATTGCTACGGCTGAGGTCAGAGAAGTCTTTTCCTGCTTTCTCCTCTAGGGTTTTGATGGTTTCTTGTCTCACATTCAGGTCCTTTATCCATTTTGAGTTTATTTTTGTGAATGGTGTGAGAAAGTGGTCTAGTTTCAATCTTCTGCATGTTGCTGTCCAGTTCTCCCAGCACCATTTGTTAAAGAGACTGTCTTTTTTCCATTGGATATTCTTTCCTGCTTTGTCAAAGATGAGTTGGCCATACGATTGTGGGTCTAGTTCTGGGGTTTCTATTCTATTCCATTGGTCTATGTGTCTGTTTTTGTGCCACCTGCTATGGTCTTAGGATCTCTCTTTACCTGGACATGCATTTTGCCTTTCTCTAGTCTTAGATCTTCTGTTTCCTAGGTCATGTGTCTTCCCCTTTCTCTGTTTACTCCTAATTTGTCAGAGAGCATTCTTAGTTAACTCCCTGAGGAAGGAGTACAGTTGGTACACTTTTTTGACACCTCATATCTATAACATATGTTTTAGCATAGCCTCATACTCCACAATTTAGTAATGGAATCCGGGGTTGAAAATTATTTTCCTTCAGAATTTTGAAAACATTACTCCATTGTCTTATATAGAGTTATTGAGAACTCTGGCACCTTTCCACCATTCCGATTCTAAGTTGTTTATGAATTTGGTTTTTTAAGTTTTGCAAAGGTGTGTCTTGAGTATTTTCATCTTGGGCTTTCAGTGGGCTCTTTTAATCTGAAATGCTGAGGGGCACCTGGGTGGCTCAGGCAGTTAAGCGTCCGACTTTGGCTCAGCTCACGATCTCACAGCTTGTGAGTTCGAGCCTGGCGTCAGGCTCTATGCTGATGGCTCAGAGCCTGGAGCCTGCTTCAGATTCTGTGTCTCCCTCTCTCTGCCCCTTCTCCAGCTCACACTATGTCTCTGTCTCTCTCTCTCTCTCTCTCTCTCTCTCTCTCTCTCTCTCAAAAATAAACATTAAGAAAGAAAATCTGGAATGCTGATTCTTTAGTCTGGGAAATTTTCTTCAATTAACTAATAATTTCCTTCCCCCTCCATTTTCCCTCTTTTCTCATTTTTGGATTTATTACTCAAATTTGAACTATTCTGATTTCTAGTTTTTCTGTCTCTTATTGCTGTACTTCCTGGAATATTCCCTTAACTTTATATTCCAGCCCTTCTATTGAGTTTTTCATTCTAGATACGGAATTTTTAATTTCTTAGAGCTGTTTTTTGTTCTCTGGTCTTCCCCCTCCCCCATCCTTTTTTTTTTATTTAATCTTTGCAATAACATTTTTTATCTCTCTGAAATTATTATAGTTTCTTTCACATTAGTTCCTTTTCTCACCTATCTGGTGTCTGGTAATCCTTGGCTGTAGAGTGCAGCATTATAAAAGACCAGTGGGAAGGTCTGTGCAAGTGGATGGCACTTGTCAAAAGTGGGTTCCACTGTGGGGTGATCTGGAAGGGTTGTCTTTGAATAACCCCTCACATCAGTGTCACTTCATCTTTTCTCATGTGTGACCAGAATTATCCAAAGAATCTTTCTATTCTCAGTCTCCTCTACCTGGAGGAATAAACCTTGCTGCCAGCATTCTGGAATTTGATGATTTTAACATGTATATAAACTAAATCCCCTGTTTTCACTGTAGCATTTCTTGCTTCAATTGTACCTGGTGCCCTCCAGTCCACAGAAGTCTGGACCAAAGTCTGTTTTACCTTCAGAAAAATTAAAGATTCCACTATGGTGCTGAAGGGGCAATTGCTCATGTACATTGAATGGGGCAAGGGATCTAATGGCCTAACTGCTTCTCGACTTTCAGCCAGTCGGGGGGGGGGGGGGGGGGCTCATTTTTCACCTCCACTTCTCACTTCAGAGGTATCTGGTGCCACTAATTCTACAGCCTTTGCATGGGTTTTTTAATGTTGGTCACATTGCTTTTCCTTTTTCCCTGCTTCCAGTTTAGGATAAAATTTTCCTATTTTACTAAGTTAGTTACCACTCCGTTTCCTTTTCAGCTGGCCAAATGTTATTGCTGTATCTCCCTGTTCTTATATGTTTATGTCTATTTTCTTTATTTCCTTTACTGCTGTTTTTATTTTTAATTTTTTTAAAGCTTTGGCAGATCATTTTTAGTTAATTCAATATAAAAAATACGATGCCATTAATAATATTTTTACAGCTGGACATGTTTGGTCTATAGTCAGTACACATGTATTGAAAAAACCTTTTAGTGTAACATTCAGCTATTTACTGCTGTTTTTATACAGTTTCGCCGATATACTTTGTGATTAGCCCATCTTTAGATCTTTAGCTAGATATCTGATTGTATCAGCTACTCTAGTGAAAGATTTAGTATAGCTATAAATGAAAGTCTAACTAAATTTATGCTAGGGAATAGTATAGGTATTATCAAGGGAGTTTAGTAAAGGGGAAATGTGACAAGCAAAACTTTGGCAGTTTTTATCTAGTACTGTCCAAGGAGAGAGAGGGAATCCGATGATTTGTGCATTTTGATTAGTAGAATTGGGGATAATCTTTTGGGTAAAAGTTTTACAGTGGCCTTTGTAAAATCCTGAAAACTCTATTTCTCTTTCTCTTATGGCATGCTCACTAGATAACCTAATTTTTGGTAGTTAAGCTTTCCTGATATCAGAAAGGGAGTCCTGAGCAATAGGCACAGGTATTTCAGACTCGAGTAGAACCCTGTGCCTAGAATACTGCTACTACTAACAGTTGACATTCATTGAGTACCAGATGCCAGGCACTGCTTCAAGCACTTTATCTGTATTCACTTGTTGAATCCTCACATAAGGTAACCACTAGTTATCATTCCCATCTTAATAGATAAGGACACTAAAATTAACATGACAGCTGTCACATAGTAAGTGATGGAGCTACACAAATTGGTTTATTAATACAAACTAATAAATTGTGTGATTTATACTTTATTCTTACTGGGGGTAGTGGAAGTCAAAGAGCCTGATGAATTCCAAGAATATTAGGGAATGGAGCTTTGGGATCTATAAGCTAGTTAGTACTTAACTTGAGTGACACAGAGGTAATAGTACCACCCCAAGAAACTCTGCCTGAGCAAACATTTGCCCCCCACAAGGAAGTTACTTTCTTACTATACTGTCTTTTAGATCTTGTTAATATTGAATTTACTTATAACCTGATATTTGGTAAAATTATTCTTTGTTTGGACTTGTTATTGCTTAAAGATTTAGGATGGTTCAATTGCAAAGACAAAAGTAGCAGCTAGAAAACTATCAAAAAGATTAACACACTTCAAGTTTGTCTAAGAACAGGTGCTTCTGTCTACTTGATCTTTGTTTTATTTCTGTTGTCTTTCACCAGGGATTTAAAAGTTTATTGTATGTGAAAAGAACTTTCGAAAAGGTGAATTTCTTTATAGTTGGATTCAGTGAAAGAGTGATAGACACTGTATATAAAATAGCTTTTCATGGTACAGAATTATTATCCTCTTATAATCTACTTTACCACTCTAGTAGTAGAGATAGAAACTCCTCCTGCAGATCCTACTTTAGACAAGGATGATACAGGAGCTTTTTATGGTCTTTGGTTAACAGGACTTCTCTGAGTGTAAAATAGTTTACTAGGGGGGCCTGGTTGGTTCAATTGGTAGAACATGTGACTCATGATCTCAGGGTTGTGAGTTTGAGTCCCGTGTTGGGTGTAGAGATTACTCTAAAAAAATAATTTACTAACGGTGTTTTCATTATTGACAGCTCAATTTTCTGTCTTTTCCGTTTTGAACCATTAGGTCTTGGCTGTTCAACCATACTGTCCCCAGAAGGATCAGCTCAGTTTGCTGCTCAGATATTTGGATTAAACAACCATTTGGTATGGGCCAAACTGCGAGCAAATATATTGAACACATGGATTTCCTTGAAACAGGCTGACAAGAAAATCCGAGAGGGCAATTTATAAGAACATCATTGTTTTGGGGTTTTTTTTGTTTGTTTGTTTGCTTTTAGGAGAAAAACTACATTTCTTGTTTAGCTTCAGAAAAAAAAAATCAAAACAAAATTTTTTAAATCAGAGAAAACAATTTACTAGTGAATAAATGCTTTTCTAGATTCATGGGTTAGTAGACTATATGGACATAATTATTAGCATTTCTTTAGAGGAAGTGAAATTACTGTAAGAATACTTTTATGGTCATTGTTAGGTAGGTAACAATCGGATATATTTCTTAAATGCTAATAAAGTCCTATTGTCGAGCTCTAAAGTTACTACTTGACCTTCTGAATCTCAACCCATAAGTTTTAGAAAGTTAAAATGCCTGTATCTTAGAGTCATTGTTAGGTAGGTAACAATCGGATATATTTCTTAAATGCTAATAAAGTCCTATTGTCGAGCTCTAAAGTTACTACTTGACCTTCTGAATCTCAACCCATAAGTTTTAGAAAGTTAAAATGCCTGTATCTTAGAGTCATTGTTAGGTAGGTAACAATCGGATATATTTCTTAAATGCTAATAAAGTCCTATTGTCGAGCTCTAAAGTTACTACTTGACCTTCTGAATCTCAACCCATAAGTTTTAGAAAGTTAAAATGCCTGTATCTTAGAGTGATAAGAGAAAAATATAGTCAGTCCTCTTTTACATTATGATCTTTACAAAATCCTAAGGGCATGTTGTTTTATTTGCAGTCAGTATCTCAGAATAGATGTGTATTTAGCTGTAGACAGAGATGCTGCTTTGTTTTGTTTTTGCTTGTTTTCTTAAGAAAAGTTGAGATGGGTGTTAGGGGTAGGAAAGACTAAGTAGGATAAAGGGATACTGTGGAAGCCATGGAAAGGGGACTTTTCTGAGAACTTTTCTGCTGGGTGTTAGGGCAGTTCCCCATGGAAAAAAAAAGTATAGTGTGAATCACCTTTGCCATTCCAAATGAAAGATATACTTAGCTATTATGGGTGCCTCTGTGATCCTAAATTCTTTTAATTCTGATAATACATGTTTTAGCCAAACTAACAATCCTCAGCCTAATGTCATTTTTGAAAACTGGAATCTCCTAGTTGATAACCATTAAGTAGTTTCTTTCTTACAACAGAAGTCTGAGCAGGGTACCCAGTGAGATTCACCTCTAAGAGAGCAGTTGTTACTGAGAGGTGTTATAGTTCATCATCAATCTGTAAGCCATATTTGGAAGTCACTGTTAGGTTGTGCAGTCCTGAGTACTTTTTATAGATCACTAAACTTTAATCTGAATGTCCATGAACCCCTAAAACTTGCAGGGAAAATTTTACATATATGTTCACATTTATAAAAATGGGGCAACCATAGTTTTTATCCAAAAGACCTGCATCCTCAAAAATGTTAAGAATCTCTGGGATGCCTGGCTGGCTTAGTTCGTTAGCCTCTGACTCTTGATTTCAGCTTGGGACATGAACTCAGTCATGAGATTGAGCCCCGCATCAGGCTCAACCCTGGGAGGGGGCCTGCTTAAGATTCTCTTACTCTGCCCCTCCCCCACTCATTCTCCATCTTCCTTCCCTCCCTCCCTCCTTCCTTTTTTCTCGCTCTCAAAATAAACTTTCTTTAAAAATATTGATCTCTGCTACAGATCAAATCTGGATAAGACCCTTGCAACTGCCTTATACTGTCTATACCTTTTCACCTCCCTCTCAGCTGTTAACAAGCTTATCATCTCATATCATTTCTTTTACCTGGTCTCTGGGGCAGGGTATGATTAACCTAAACCACTTCTTTCTTGACTAGACACCAAGATACTCCAACCTCAATCCTGAAGTTTTTCTTACATTATTCTTTCCCCTTAAGCATTGATGTTTCCTACACAGTCTCTCCATTATTTATAAGTAATCATTGGAGTAACTCCTTAAGCTAAAACCAGTATTACTGATTGCTGGCGCTGTGTTTGTAGTCTTGTATTTCTGTCTGAATGCTTTAAACTTAATTCATCTTCCACCCAGCCTGTTAACTCTGGCTACACTCACTGCTCCAAATCATTAGTGTTATTTCATACTTGATGCTTTTCTCTTACATTCACATCTCACTTATTACCAAGTTTTTAATTAACCCTGTTTACCCATCATCTGTACAAAAGCTTCAAGTGGAGGTCAAATTCTGCATTATTAGGCTGATCTAGAAGGTCTCCATTCTCAGTGTTTTGAAGTTGTCTAGGACTTACAACATAAATTTACAATGTCTTTTGCAGTTTAGATTCCTTTGAAAATGAATGCCATTGACTCTGCCCGTAGAGATTGCACACACAATTTACCAACAGATTTCATTGGTTTTTGGTGTTCCCTTGAAGCCTATCCATGGTCTGTAGTTTAAGAATTACTAATGAAACTCATCAAGGGAACTCGCTTTCCATAATTTTTCAACTGTCACTTAATCTATGAGATTAAAAACCTTAATCTTTAATCTCTAAGAACCTTAAGTTCTTAGAATGAGCTATTAAGATCTAGTCTGTTATTAAAATTTGTTAGTTACTAGAGGTTCATCTTCACGCTCTGTGAAACCTTTCCAAATCCCTTCTAGCTACAATGGCTACAAGTAGTTCTTTGTTGGGTTGGAAGCTCCAATAGAGGAGAGGATTGAATCTTACACTTTATTTCCTTCCTCACATTGCCATGTGCTATGCCTGTCTGCTAGAGATGGGAGAATTATAAAAACCATGTTCTGCTTCATTCTTTTATGTTCACAAGGACAATTAAAAAGATACAATTTCAACATCTTTAAACTTTGGCTTTGTTGCTTCTGAATAGTCATTGGCTGTAGTTTCAACTCTTCTATCCCCACCTAGTAAAAACTTCACCTGTTTTTGTGTAGTACATGAAAAAAAATTCAAATGTTTAGACTAGTGGATAGAACTGACCTTTTTTTTTTCTTTTAACTTTTATTTGGTAAAGAGATAGCAAGCAGTGGAGGGACACAGATAGAGGGAGACAGAATCCCAAGCAGGCTCCGCAAGGCTCCAGCACAGAGCCCAGTGTGCAGCTTGAACTCAGGAACTGCAAGATCATGACCTGAGCTGAAGTCAAGCGTCAGGTGCTTAACCAACTGAGCCACGCAGGTGCCCAGGACTGACCATTTTTAATGGTCATTATGTCATTATCCACTTCACTACTAGCTTCATAGAATATATATATATATATATATATATATATATATATATATATATCTATCTATCTATCTATCTTCAGTAGTGTTGTTACATTAGTACTAAAGTTCTTGAAAGTATTTTTAACTGTTACATAAATTAACTTACACAAATTTACCTGGTTTGCCATCTTTAGGTGTTTGTACTTTCTGTGGGCTTGTAGGTAAACATAAAAAGAAGAAAAATTTCTCCAAGTCATGTAGTACTTAAACTTTGTATCATAAAATCATGTTATAGTTGCTGTTGCTTTAATGCCTTCTGAAATGAAAACACTAGCCAAATAAAAGACAAAGATAAGTTCTTGTGTGAAGCTTTATTAATTCATCTATTCATGAAATACATGTTTTGCCTGGTTTAATTCTAAGCCCTAGGAAAGCAGCAGTAAATAGAAACAAGACCCCCACTGTCACAAAAATCTTATGGGACTACAAACCATGAAAGATCTATCAGGTAGCCTTAGGAAAGTATAAGTGCATATGAAGACTAACCAAGGTGATGATAGGACAGTGCTGGGAATAAGAGGAAGGCTCTTCTGAGTAGAACAGAGCAATGATGTACAAGAGCAAGTCATGCAAAAAGGTGGGGAAAATCACTTACTAAACAGGAAGTAAAACAGCTTGGCCTTTTTGACCACCTGCAAACACATGCCACTGTTGCTGGAGCTCTGGTGAGCAAAGGTAAGAATGGAAGATGATTGTAAGCAAAGGCTAGATCACTTGGGGCCTGCAGGCCACATTGAAGTGTGAAAGGAAAAAACACTGGAAGGTTTGAGCAGGGGCATAACATGACATTTAACATGTTTTTAAAGTTCTCTGTCTAGTGTGTGGATAAGCAAGTTAAGGGACTATTTATTATCCAGGTGAGGGATGATGTGACCTTCAGTAAATTAAATGTTAACACCTCAACTGCTTCAAATGTAAAATGAGACTAATACTACCTCCCTCATACTGTTAACAGAATTAAATGAGTCAACATATGTAAAGTATATCCTGACACATGAATATGTAACATTCCTTTGGCATATTGTAGATGAGTGAAACAAATTCACCATGAAAATTACCTTGAATTTATTTTTTAATTACCTTGAATTTAATATTCTGTTCAGCTGATTTCATTTCTAAAAATAGGGGAAAGGGCAGGGAATTAGCATAATAATGTGGCTTATCCACAGTCCATCTTCAGCCCAGCAGTTCTTGGGAAGCCGGTGAAAATGTTTTAATGGCACTTTTTTTGCATTTAACTCACCACAACCTCAAATTACTTGGCATGGAGTTGTTCATCTAGCATTGTGGTACAGTGAAAATAGAATGGAAATAAAAGGATATTCTTGGGCACATCACTTTGAGCTTCACTTCTCATTTGTAAAGTCGGGCTAAAATCTTTTCTGCCTACTTCACAGAGTGGATAAAATGACAAGATACTGTATATGGAAGTTGCTCAGGAATCACAAATGGCTAAATCCATTAGTGCAAAAATAAGGTTTTGAGTACTGATTATGTGCAAGATCCTGGAGATGCAACAATGAACAAGATCCATTTTCTGCTCTCAATCTTGGGGTCTTCCAAGGACAATTTCAAAGCACTACATCATCTTAACCTGGAGGAAAGGAGCAGAGATTCTGAGCACACAAAGGAGGAGGGGATTTAAAGAACAAGTATATGTTGTGAGTGAAAAGGAAGGACTCTTAGGAAGGATTCTTAACTCCCCACACTATTCTTAATCCCTCTTAACTTTCTTCATTAAATTGATTACCACTGGACATTGTATATATCTCTCCCAATTAGAAAATACATTCCATGAGTACACTGGATTGTCTTTTTGTTGTTAATTGTATACCTAGCCAACTAGTAGCAGAATGCCAAATACCAGCACATATGAAGCATTCAGTAGTATTTGAAATGGATAAATGTGCAAATTCCCATAGGTATGGCAACCTGGAACTACACATAACCAAATGTTAGAGGAGTGTAACATGCAAGGGGACTAGGGAGTAACAGAAGACCTATGTGGGTTGGGTAGGTAGCAAGCTGTATTATAAAGGACCTTCCTTACATGATAGGCTTTTGGATTTTATCCTGAGGGTAGGAGAATGGCATCACATAAATGCTTTAAAATATCACTCTGGTTTGGAAGACTTGTCTCAAAAATGGCAGACAAAATCCATATATTTATATCCTGTTTGCCATGAAACCCCATTAAAATTACAAAAGAAACAGAAACCTAGGAATTCATAGAATTCTGAGGAATTTCTGGAAGCTACATAGTATATGAGATCAGACTGATGCAGAAACCAAAATTGTGAATCCTTTTGCAAAGTCAATGTTCTAAGAAGTTAGAGAATCACCCCTAAGGCACCAAAGGTTCTTAACCTTTGGTGGGTGGGGTTGTTGTATAAAAAACACCTTTGGAGACTCTGATGAGAGCTACAAAACCTTTTCTCAGAAAAGTTGACACAAAATCTTGGGCATATCAAATGTCATCTGAAACTCGCCTAACCCCATGAAATCTAGGCATAATTAGCTTAAAATCTGTTACGGTTCCACAGTCACTGAAAGTCCACAACTCTTTCCATGATTTTTACTAATTTACAAAGACTATATCCTCCTGAACTAGTTCACTAAACCAATAGTGCTGCTTTTACATTGTGCTATATTGACCAGACATGAAATGTGCCAAATACCAATGGACACAACCATGAGCTGGACATACTTTCTGCCCTGAAGGAACTCAGATTAGGGGTTAACATAAGCAAAAACTCATTCAGTTAAAAAAGTTGAGTACCAACTATGTGCCAGGCAGTGTGCTAGAGCCTAAGGATACTTCAGTGAATAAGGGTAAATAGGGCCCCTGGCCTCATGGAAATGACAGTCTATATAAAGAGATAGGCCTTAGATGATGAGTGTTCAGAAGCAAAGAGCTACATTAGAGAGTAATGAGGAATGTTGCCTAGTCTGCAAGGTCAAAGAAGTAACTTTAAAAAAAAAATTTTTTTTTAATTTTTTTTAACATTTATTTTCTGAAAGAGCATGAGCGGGGGAGGGGGCAGGGAGAGCAAGCTAGACACAGCATCCAAAGCAGACTCCAGGCTCTGAGTTGTCAGCACAGAGTCCAATGTGTGCAATCCACGAATGCGAGATCATGACCTGAGCAAAGTCAGACGCTTAACCGACTGAGCCACCCAGGAGGCCCTTAATTTTTTTTTTTAGTATTTATTTTTGGGAGATAGAGCATGAGCAGGGGAGGGGCAGAGAGAGAGAGAGAGAGAGAGAGAGAGAGAGAGAGAGAGAGAGAGAGAATGAGAGAGAATATCTGGTGCAGGCTCCAGGCTCCGAGCTGTCAGCACAGAGCCAAAGTGGGGCTTGAACTCATGAACCACAAGATCATGCCCTGAGCCAAAGTCGGATGCCTAGCCAACTGAGCCACCCAAGAGCCCCTACTTTTTTTTTTAATGTTAATTTATTTTTGAAAGAGACAGAGTGTAAGCAGGGGAGGGGCAGAGCGAAGAGGAGATGCAGAATTCCAAGCAGATCCCAGGCTCACAGCTGTCAGCACAGAGCCCACAGAGCCCAATGCAGCGCTTGAACTCAGGGACTGTGAGATCATAACCTGAGCCAAAGTCCCACGTTTTACCAATTGGGTCCCCCAGGCGCCCCAAAGAAGTAACTTTTTTTTAACCTGGAACCAGGATACAGAAATATTGAAAGATGAAAACAGGATGACGAGAAAGAGAAGAGACGTGAAGTGGCAGGAGTTAGTAGGATTTTGACAACACTTGAGTCTGCAGCGGTGTTCAATACACTGTCCTGTCATTCTCAAGAGTACTCAAAAGGTACTCTGTTCTGACATTCAAACACATCCTGGTATTTAAGTTCTTACAAAAACTCTAAACCTGTCTATATCTATGTATTACTTGAGGTGCATGAAGTATCTTTTATCCCTAGAATAATGTTTTCCTTATCTTACAGTCAGGAAAACTGGGACTCATACACAACTTGTTCACAGGCATCTATAGTGAGTCGCAGAGCCAGGAACTCAATCTAGGCATTCTCACCCCAAAACACATTATCCTTTGGCCGTATTGCCGACTGTTCCTGAACTGGAGCCCAAAGGGCAGCCAAGAGGTTTTCATCAAACGTGCTTCGTACTTGGAAGTTTTTTTTTTCTTTTGTGCCTTTCCTTATATTCGCTTCTCTGCCAGACCTCTACCCAGACCCAACCCCAGGTGTTCCTAATCTTTCAAGATCCTTTTCAAGTACAATTCCTTTATGAAATATTACCCAGCAGCAAAGAGAACCGTCTCTCTCCCCCTCTCCTTCAAAAGACTTCCTATGGTTTCTAGCTAGTATATTACCACCCTACAGACCTTTTATTTATCTTCCGTAGGCCGTCACTCAGCTCCGCCTCGTGGGACCAGGGTGCTGCTTCGCCGGCAGCGGTACCCCCGGAACCGCGGACTGCTTTGAACCAAAACTGGTGAACCCGTTCTGAACCCACTTCCGTGGTCCGACCCTAGTTCCTTCAGACCGGTTTCAGGTAAGGTGCATCGACTGTATCCAGGCAAATTCCTATAAGATCTCGGCCTCCGATGCTGACTCACGGACGAGTGCGCTTCCGACTCCGAAACGCTAAGCAACTACCAGCTTCCTCCTCCGCTTGTCCACCTCAGAGATCCTCTTCCGGGGTAGAGGTCGGCCCGCCCAGCTCCGTGTCTCGTTCAAGATGGCGAGCGGCGGCGGCGGCGGGGGGGTTTCGGTGCCTGCCCTCTGGAGTGAAGTGAACCGTTATGGCCAGAACGGTGACTTCACGCGCGCTCTTAAGACCGTCAACAAGAGTAAGTGTCGGGGCGGGCGCCGGGGCGAGCTCAGGCCGGAGGGAGGACGCGGCCTCCTTCCGGCGCGCACGACCCCCTCCAATTAGACACGGGAAGGGGAGACCCCGCCGCCCGCTGCAAGAGCCGGAACACTGGGCGGGCTTGGGTCGCAGCCCCTCAGTGATCAGCCCTTGGTTCTGGGTTGCTGAGAGCCACGTGTACTTCCCTCTTTACCCATCGCGGGAAGTGAGGGTGGAATTTAAAGGGACCGCAGCTCCATGCGCTTCTTCCCAACCGTTTTCTTATTTGACTCTTAGCGTTTTTACTCCTTAATTCGCAAATAGCCCACATCGCCACCTTTTCTCTTTCCTTTTAGCGGAGTGATCAAGACAGTATTGCTGAGGGAGCTTGTTTTCTTGGACCGCAGCGGAGGGAGGAACCTGTAAGGGACACGTAGTTTAGAAGCTAGTGCTGACAAGGTGGGCGTTGTACAGACTCAGGGGAGATGGAAAAGGACTGATACGGATGTTAGGCCTCTCACCCCCATCGATAGACTCTCTCTCCAGTGTCATCAGATCAGAAAATGTGTGTGTAAAAGCACCAACATTTGAAATAACGTCGGAAGAAAAGTTTGGCCTCGTTTGTTTGTTGTTGTTTTTTTTTTTGCCCTGTAACGGATAATTTCGAGTCAGTTGCCTTGCATGAGAGGTTTAGGTATTATATTCATTTATCCTTTAGTATGTAACTATAATATGGCCAGGCTTTGTAATGCTGTCATGCTAAATTCTTTACTGAAGATGCAACCTATATTTGGGAGATTTGGAAGGTGATTGCCAGCACATGGTTTGGCTGTTTAAAGCAGTAATAACATACAAATTATGTCAGTAGCATACAAGATTGTGTAAATAATTTGTAATATCCTATTGTTAATGTGAAAAGAAGTGATTGTGCCCCCAGTGCACTTCTGGTGATCAGACATTAAGGAAACTGGCTATTGATTAGAGTTATTTTGATTACTAAACTTGTTTTGAATTAACGTTAGCCTTTGGCTAGGCCTGCAACCCATACTATTCAGTGGCAGTATAGTAAGTATTTTGCAGGAATTATTTAATCATCAAGTTTATCAGTGTATTTATCAATATATATTTTCTTAATTGGTAAAAATTTTCTTTAATTTTTACACAGAATTAGGTTCCTGTTGTTGCCCAGGGGCAAGGAGAGTGATCCTGATCATTTTGACACTGAGCAGCTGTTTAGCTTTGAAACTTTGCCCCTAAGTCCTTCCTTGTCCCCTTTTGGTTGGTCGTCTTAGATGAATAGGGAAATTTTGAATGGTTTTTGGAAATATTGCTAGCAAAATAGCTTGCATTTGTGTTCTTCACAGCTTATAGATTTTTCTAAAATATTCTCATTTTATCTTCTTAATAATTTCGTAAATGGGTAAACTTTCATACTCATTTTGCAGATCAGAAAACTGACATTTATCAGTGAAATGATTTGCCCAAGAGCTCGAGACATTAATGACAAGCTTGTACTCAAGCCTAAGTCATTTGCTGCCAAATTCTGCATGAACATTTTTACTTTCTCTGTGAACTAATGAAATATGTAAGATGTAGCATGTGTCCTAAGATGGAAAAGCCAGAGAAAATCGCTTCTTAATTCTTTTTCTTTTTTTCTTTTTTCTTTTTTTTTTTTTTTTGCTACATGCATCTTGGGAATCTGTCTCCTTGAAAATCTTACTAAATTATAACGGTCCTTATTGCCACTTCTTTTTAAAATATTTTTTATTTTTATTTGTTTTTGAGAGATAAAGGGCAGAGAGAGAGGGAGACACAGCTCCAAGCAGGCTCTGCGCTGTCAGCAGAGAACCCAGTGCAGGGCTGGAACTCCCAAACCGTGAGATGTAGACTTGAGCCAAAGTCAAGAGTTACATGCTTAACTGAGCCACCCAGGTGCTCCCCTTATTGCCACTTCTTAAGTTAAAAATGATCAGTCATTTTTTTTAATGTTTCAACTAATTGTTGCTGCAGTAAAATTGGAAATGTAGCTTTTTGAGGCAGTGGGTGGGAAAATCTAGTAAAATTGTAAAAAGGGAATGGATTTTAAAATTATTTTCCTAAAATTTTTCTTAGTACTACAGATCAACAAGGATGATGTAACTGCTCTACACTGTAAAGTGGTATGCCTTATTCAAAATGGAAGTTTCAAGGAAGCCTTGAATGTCATCAACACTCACACTAAAGTGTTAGCCAAGTAAGTGATTCAGTTAGTTGTTTGTGCAGTTATTAGAAATATGTTTACTGTAACTCTAACCATTTCCATGGTTTTTCTTCTCTATTGAGTGATTTTTTACCTTTTCTTTCTTTCCTTTTTTTTTTTTTTTTTGTTTTTTGTTTTTTGTTTCCTGTTTGCTAGTAGTATTTCTGAAACTGGAAGGAGCAATAGTATCTTTGTTCTTTTCTGCCTTAGGAAGTATTTTTTCTTAAGTCTATTTATTTATTTTGAGAGAGAGAATGCGAGTGGGATGGGCAGAGAGAGCAAGAATCCCAAGCAGGCTCTCCACTGACA
This sequence comes from Prionailurus viverrinus, assembly GCF_022837055.1. Lineage (NCBI taxonomy): Eukaryota > Metazoa > Chordata > Mammalia > Carnivora > Felidae > Prionailurus > Prionailurus viverrinus. The sequence continues at coordinate 160,830,011 of NC_062564.1, read as the reverse complement.
GCGCAGAGCCCCAGGCAGGGCTTGAACTTACGAACCCAAGCTCATAACCTGAGTCAAAGTCTGATGCTTAACTGACTGAGCTGCCCATGTGCCCTAGGGAGCCTTTTTCTTTGACCCACTAAGAAGCAAGTAAACTGCTGAGGGATATGGGGCATAAATATAATGATTTCTTGGAGGACATAAGGAGAACAACTTAGAAGTTTAATTGAAAAAAAATAAAAGGCAGGGGTGCCTGGGTGGCTCAGTCGGTTAAGCGGCTGACTTCGGCTCAGGTCATAATCTCACGGTTTGTGAGTTCAGGCCCCGCATCAGGCTCTGTGCTGACAGCTCAGAGCCTGGAGCCTGCTTCGGACTCTGTGTCTCCTCTCTCTGCCCCTCCCCTGCTCGTACTCTCTGTCTCTCAAAAAAAAAATTTTTTTTTAAATAAAAAAATTTTTTAAAAAAAGGCAGAATGGGTAGAACTAGAACCTCTAGGGTAAGGATGTATAAGTAGAGGTCTTTAGGATAGTATGGCAGTCTTAGCCTGACCTCTGTGCCTACCTCCTTTGAGAATGGTTTAGGTGAGTATGATTTTAGGCCAAGATCATTCAGTTTTAGAGCTCTTTAGCAGTCTTTAAAATGTATAACATTTGTTGTTATTTTTGTTAATCTTTTTCATTTCTCATTTCATGAACTGTGAACCTACATTCTAAATTGTTACTGCAACTTAATTTTCTTTATAGTTATGCCTAAGCCCCAGAAGAAATGTGTATTGAAATAAAGTTTGCAGCATATTTACCTTTTTTTTTTTTTTGATGTTTATTCATTTTCAAGAGAGAGATTATGAGCAGGGGAGGGATAAAAGATCCGAAGCGAGCTCTGAGCTGACTGCAGCAAGCGCAATGCAGGGCTTGAACTCACGAACTGTGAGGTCATGCCCTGAGCCAAAGTTAGATAGATGCTCAACTGACTGAGCTACCCAGGTATCCCCAGCATATTTACTCTTTGATGAAATATTGGTTTATAAATTTAAAAACGGTGTACAGTGTACCCTTGAACAATGCAGGCACGAACCCTCCATGTAGTCAAAAATTTGAGTATTCCTTTAGACTCCTCAAAAATGTTACTGATAGCTTATTATTGACTGGAAGCCTAACAGATGACAAACAGTCAATTAACACATACTTTTAGGTTATATGTATTATATACTATATTTGTACAGTAAAGGAAGCCAGAGGAAAGAAAATGATATTAAGAAAGTCATAAGAAAACACACTTAAAGTACTATACTATTTATTTTTAAAAATCCACATATAAGTAGACTCATATAGTTCAACCTGTGTTGTTCAGAGGTCAACTGTATAGTTAGTGTACTTCTTTTCATATAAGAAAAGGAGGATATAAGAATTTATAGGTGTATTTTCCTGAGTTTAGAAAAACAAACACTAGATGGAGAACAGTGAATTAAAGTAATCACTTCTAGGAGGTAAAGGGGAACAGGATAGATATGATTAGCCCTGGAATAAAACCTCTTAGTGCATATATACCTTTCTGGGTTTGGGGTTTGTTTGTTTTTTCTTTAACTATATACATGTAGATAGATGGAAAACTAATTTTAAAACTTAATTAAAAATATAAGAGGAAATAAAGGGGACTCTGCTTTCTAGTAAACATGTTTATACTAAAATTCAATATCTTTTTGAGTTTTGGCCATTTTGTGAGGTAGGGAAATTTTCAAATAATGTTTTTTAGGCAAGTAAATAAAAGATATTGTCATTTGCTTCATAAATATTCTTCCTCATGGGTTATGGTTAAAACTCCCAAAATGAGTTTCAGGTTGTCATATTAGTGTAGCTGAGTTAAGTCAATGTAGATAAGTAGTATTTTTGTTGTTGTGTGTTTTACCATTTGTTTGATTATAAGCACTATGTTCTTTTAAGATTTTAGTTACCTTTTCTTTGCTACTCATTTGCTTCTTGAACAAATTTAAAGCAGCTTTATAGGATTTACTATTTCATTAATAGATTTAAGAGACTACTATAATAACCCATTTAAAATAGTGTTCAGATAGTCTTTTTGTCTAAAGTAATTAGTTATTTAGCTGATTCATTATTTCATTCTCTCTTTTTTTAAATGTTTATTTATTTTTTGGGAGAGCACTACCAGGGGAGGAACAGAGAGGGGGGACAGAAGATCTGAAGCAGGCTCTGTCTGCACTGACAGGCTGACAGTAGTGAGCCTGATGTGGGGCTCAAACTCACGAACTGCGAGCATTATTTCATTCTTAACTGTTTGTTTCAAAAGGCCAATAATTCTAATAAGAATATCCATGAAAGCAAGAGAGGCAAGGGACATGAATGTAGTATTTTCTGCCATTTGTGAACTGTTTTTCAGACGTGTCACTAAATGTTGTCAGTTTTCTCATCCATTGTTAATGGTATTAAATGACTTAATATAGATCAGGTGTTTACAGCAGTGTCTGGCATATGGTGGGTGCTCTGCAGTGTTAACTAATGACCAGATACTGGGTTTTTTTTTCTTTTTCAGTAATTCTCTTTCCTTTGAGAAGGCATATTGTGAGTACAGGCTGAACAGAATTGAGAATGCCTTGAAGACCATAGAAAGTGCCAATCAGCAGACAGACAAACTAAAGGAGCTTTATGGACAAGTGGTAATTACTGCTTTAAAATACCTGTTGACATTCATCCTGAGTGAGCATGATTATACCTGTAGCAAGGAGCAGGGATGAGGAACCCCAGCCCATCCTGAAAACTCGCCACCAAACCAATTCTTGAGGTTTCAGTATAGTCCCTCTTGATCTTCACACAAACGTTTGCATATATACTGTTCTATGAATAAATGGCTTCTTCATGGTAATTAGAAAATTAAAGAAAATTTAAAACTATCCTATCAAATTATAATTTTTTAGTTGGAAAGGTGAAGGCCAGGGGGATATGTTTAAAATAAATTATGATGGATAAGAATCTGGATGAATTCAGGTAGTTTATGAAATCCCTAAAATATCTTATTCTGAAAGGGTTTTGAGACCTGTTTAAGCCTAATGTAAAAATAGGGCTATTAAGGATGAGAGGACAGAAATGTTTTATTAGATTTAACAAAATCCTCTTAAAGATTTTTAAAATGTTATTAAGGGCAAATAATGTTGTATTAAATGTATTGTCCCAAGAGATGGTAGGAGTTTAACAATACATACAGGTTGGAGAAAGATTTGGGCAAGTTCATGGATTGTAGGTTTAGAAAGAACTTTTAAGGTAAGCTGGGCAAATTTAGGGTAAATTGCAGCATTTTGAGATTGATGAAGGGCACCGATTTCTGTCAGACATGGTTGATTTAATTTACCCAGAGTGGCAGTTCTTCTTGCCCTTCAAGAACAACTTGAATGAAATAAGCAGGAATTATGTTCTGTGTACTTGATATATTACCCCTTTACTAGCTCATTTTTGGGAAGGAGAAAATGAAGATCAAATAAAGTGAACTCCTAGGAAGTGTTAAGTCCTTTTGTTAACATCTAATTTTGTTCTTGTTTATTGGAGCTTAATACTCATGGGTGGGGAAATGTTTTCATTGTAAGTCAGATCTAGGTAGCAGGATGATTTCCTTGGAAAGGTTTTCTTTTACAGCCCACTTAGGCACTTACCCAGCCTCAGGAAGGGGGTAAATACAATGACTTTTCTTTTTGGATCATGCCTACAAACCTGCAGTATAGTAGAGATTCATTGCCGAGTAACTTTGCAAGTATTAGTAGCACGCAGAACTAATTGAAAAGTTATAAAGGAAACTGTTGATTGCCCATAACATGCTAAATTAGGTTTGCTACTTAGTGATTCCAAAAAGGATTTGTACGATGTTTGAGACTTAATACTGTATTTGTCTTCCTCTCTGGTTTTTTACTTGCTATTTGTCTCCCTAGCTATACCGGTTAGAACGCTATGATGAATGCTTAGCAGTGTATAGAGATCTTGTCCGAAACTCCCAAGATGATTATGATGAGGAGAGAAAAACAAACCTTTCAGCAGTTGTTGCAGCACAAAGCAATTGGGAAAAAGTGGTTCCAGTGAGTATCCCCGTGTACCCACACAACTATGAAACAATAATCCTATCTAGTGTTTGACTTTTATTTTGCTCCACGGCAGGAGAACTTGGGTCTCCAAGAAGGCACACATGAACTATGCTACAATGCTGCATGTGCACTGATAGGACAAGGCCATCTGAGCCAGGCAATGAAAATCCTACAAAAAGCTGAAGGTTGGAAATTTATTAAATTTATGTGTAATTGTAATAAATAACTATTATTAAAATAGTTATTTCCAAAAATTGTACTCGACTTTTGTGAAGTTTGTAAATGGAAATAATGATATAGTGGGAGTTTTTCAAAGTTCATCTAGCTTTATGGGGCACCTAGGTGGCTCAGTTGGTTAAGTGTCCAACTTTGGCTCATGATTTCACAGTCTGTGAGTTTGAGCCCCAGGTCGGGCTCTTTGCTGACAGTTCAGATCCTGGAGCCTGCTTCGAATTCTGTGTCTCCGTCTCTCTCTGCCCCTCCTCCCCTGCTCGTACTCTGTCTCAACAATAAATAAACATAAAAAAAAAAAAAACAGTTCATCTAGCTTTTCTCTTGGCATTTTAACATATCTCTCCCTTATTTCTATCTAATCCCTAAGCCAGAGTACTTGTCCATTTTCATCCATACCAAACCTTAATTTTGAGGAGGTTTTTGAATGAATTACTATGAATATTAAATGTAAATTGAGTTCATGTCAAGTATTTACAGCAATACGTGGCATATAACATAAGCATCCAATAAATACTGGTTATCATTATTAAACTGGTACTCAAGTATAATGATAATTTAGTGTGACTGTGTGGGTACGTGCATGCATGTGCATACACAGCATGTATATTGGTGACACTATTCAAGCACATCTTAACTCCGTTTAACATGTTTCCATATATAGCATTTACATGCTCTGAACAAGCTTTTAATTAAGAAAAAAAGAAAAACAGCCTATTAGAGAACTTATGTCTGGTTTCAACTCCTGGAACATGTAAACTTTTCTTCTGAATACATATTTCCCTGGAAGCTATAAACGTGATATAGGGACTGCAGTAAATGGTGTAGAGGAAAAAATGGTGAAATGAGGTATATGTTTGAGAATTATAATTTCTTGATTATACCTAGTATTGACAGTAGTATGGGAAAAGGATATTCTTATACATGGAAGATTTGAGTATAAAGTAGTGCCAACTTTGCAGTGGGCAATTTGGTGATATGTAGCAGATTTTAAAATTTGCTTACCCTTTGATCCAAGGATTTCATTTTAAGAAAATAATTAAATTAGTTAAAAGCAAATAATTAGATAAATGAAATTTATTTTAAGAAAATAATTAGATAAGTTCATATATGTATTTTTATGAATGCTAATTGAAGGGGTAGTCATAAGAAAGAAATTTAAGGCATGATGAGTTTCTGTCCTATAAGAGGATTGGCTAAGTTTTACCATAACCACAAAATAGATTATTATTATTTTAAATGATTGCATGGTAATGTAGATCTATATTTATTATAATCTGAAGATATCTACATATTATTAGATGAGGAAGGGGGTCTCAAAATAGTATGTAGAATGTATCTGTTTCATTTTAACAGTAGCTGTGCATTTGCATTTAGAAAATAGTAATTGAAATGCGAATAGTGGTTCTTTTGGTGGTGAAATTATTGTCATTGTTTTAATACTTTTTTTGTCATTGGTTTTTTGCAGTCAACATTTGTTACATTTATATTTTTTAATTCCCTTAAAATTTTTTTATTGTTTTTTTTTTTAATGTTTATTTTGAGAGAAAGAAAGCACACGTGTGTACAGGGGAGGGACAGAGAGAGGGAGAGAGAGAATTCCAGGCAGGCCCCATGCTGTCAGTGCAGAGCCCAACCTGGGGCCTTGTTCCACAACCGTGAGATCATGACTTGAGCTGAAATCAAGAGTTGGACACTTAACCGATTGAGGCACCCAGGCTAAAATTTTTTTTTAACCTAGAGATTACAAATGAAAGAAAAATGCCAGAGAGCTAGAATAACGAAAACTGATAATATTTATGTAACATAGTTGATGTTAATAATAAAGTTCAAGTTTGCTTATTATTAAAATTATCTTGAAATCTTCTTCCTAAGAATTTAATTTTTGTCCTTTGGAATGGTGAAAGGAATGGGAGTTACCCTGCAATGTTAATTTTAAAACCATTTTTTTCCTATAGATCTTTGCCGCCGTTCATTATCAGAAGATTCTGTAAGTATTCCAGTGTTAAACCCAGATTTTACACTTCTGACTAATATGAATTTATAGGAGGCTTTGTTGTAGTGTTTATTAACTTGTTGAAATAGGTAATTTATTTCATATAAATAGAATAGAAACCCTCTTGATCAGTTATTTGATGGAGTCTCAGGCTGAGAAATTACAATAACAATTTTTATATACCTTATACATTTTATTTTAAATTCATATTAATATAAATTCATTGTCTTATTTTAGATATAAGGCTCAGGTCTTTGAATATGGGTCCTTTTATAGGAATTCCATGCATATTTCTTTAATGAACCACAAATAATCCAGTAGTCAACGATTTTCAGTTTTGTTTAAGTGCAGTACCTTAAAGACAGCTGTGAAGTAGTTTCATTACAGAGTCCTTATAGCTGTTAGCTTTTTCACCAATCTTTTATTGTTTTCTAGCTCATACCTGTTGACACAGCAGTTTACTCTAGGAATCCCCTTTATCAGATTCCTAAATTTTAACAAAACTGACAGTAAGGGAAATTTTCTGAAAATTACATGTTGTCTTTGAGATCATGTATCTTTTGAATGTTTGGAACACTTGGTAATTATGAAGATCAATTTGGAGAATTTACAGGGGAAAAAAGTTTCTTTTTCTACTTAGGATGGGACTGAGGAAGACCCACAGGCAGAACTGGCCATCATTCATGGGCAGATGGCCTATATTCTGCAGCTTCAGGGTCGTACAGAGGAGGCGTTGCAACTTTACAATCAGATAATAAAACTAAAGTAAGTAAATTATTGAAATGAAATGCCTTTTATAGAGGATGAAGTTTCTTTGTAAATGTTTGTTCCTTTTTGACTGTTGTTTATTGTTCACAGGCCGACAGATGTGGGATTGCTGGCTGTGATTGCAAATAATATCATTACTATTAACAAGGTATGGGCTATCCATGGCTTTCTTATATTTTACATTGAAAACGTATTACCTCGGCTTTGTCCTAGGGTAACTGTTCTTTTTCCATGACACAGTACAGTTGTAGCAAAATTACAATGGAGAGTGTTATTTAACTTTCATAACGATGATGATTCTGCAAGCCATATTCAGATAATAAAACTTTTTTGTAGTTACAGACTCTGGACTTTAAAATCTTGGCCTTTTACCAGTTTATAATAATGTAGAGAATCTATGTATTGAAAAATAAATTGGACTTTTTTTATGTTTTTATTTCTTTTCGAGAGAGAACGTGCAAGAGAGAGTGGGGGAGGGACAGAGAGGGGAACACAAGAGGATCGAAAGTGGGCTTCCTGCTGATAGCAGAGAGCCCAATGTGGGACTCAAACCCACGAGCTGCAAAATCATGACCTGAGCCGAAGTCAGACGCTCAACTAACTGAGCCACCCAGGTGCCCATTGTTTAGACTTAAACATGCATGTTTTATGTGACATTTTCATCTAATGAGTCTGAATACAAGTTTTCTATATAAATAATTTTTTTCTTTCTCGTGGTTTTTATTTGGGGGGAGGGGAAACATGGACAGGTTTTCTCTCTACCCACTCCCAATACTACATGTAAAATATTACAAGTGTGTATATAAACAGGTCTAAAGAGTACTGTGTTAGTAAAATTAACTACCATTTAGAACACTGTTTTAATGGAAGAACATTTCAAGTTCAGATTTGAAATTCAAGTCAGCAGAAAATAAGTAACATTTGATTCCTTTTGATCAGCTGTGTGAATCTTCAAGTGTCATTTATTTCATCTTCACAGTTACGTTTCTAGGTGGCAGTACTTATCTCTGATTTATAGGAATATAATCTAAGGCTGAAAGGAGTTAAAACAGTTTGTGTAAGGTCACACAGCCTGTGTTAAAGGTGGAACTTGGATTCAGATTCCAGAGATTCAATTCTCTGATTGCAGAGTCCTTCATGGTAGTTCTCCCCTTCTATAGTAGAAATCTAGAGAATCCCCAGAAAATGAGATAATAGCATCAGGGCCAGTAGTAGTTATAGGATGTTGCAGGCTATCAGCATAGTTTAGGTCTCCAAAAATAGATTGTGGCATTTGAATCTTAGCATTATATATCTGCCTGTGTTTATGAATTATTTGAAATGCCAGTGAGGATAAATTCATTTTACTTGGATATATGATTATGGAAAGGAGAGTGTGTGAAACACTAAATATCTTAATCTCATTGTAATTATATGCCAAACTTTCTTTACTCAACAAACTTTTTATTCAGACTAGTGCTGGATGCTATAGGTAATGCAAAGAAATATGAAACTCAGTCTTAATCATTATATTGTTCAAACTTTTTGACTTTTAACTGAAGTATTGGTGAAAGAAAAGATCTCCATGTTGGCAAATTTGTAGATGACCCTTGAAAAGGAGGGTTACAGTTTAAGCAAGTGAACATATGGAGAAATATTTGACCTGTGGGAGGAAACTAAGAAAACAAATTAAAAAGATATGTACTGGTTTGGAGCTTCACACTCAGAAAAAGTAGAATTTATTCTAGATTTCTTCTTTGCTTCCTTTTAGTCTTCATACTAATAGAAGACCTGGTTTAAAAAGCATAGGGATATCATTTATTTGCAAATAGATATATTATTTAACAAAGAATATTGTGCACACAGTAGACATTCACATGCTCAGTTTGGCCTTCTCAGGATGCAATGTAATTTAATTGTCTTCCTTATCCTAGAAAGGTATGTGACATTCTAGAATTCTTAACAATAACACTGTGCTTGTCCCACATAGAAGTTTGAGAAATTGAACTTATTTGAGCTTCTACCTAGGTGAGAAGTGTGTGTGTTGGGGGGGGGGGTGGTGGGGAACAGTACATTACATTAGCATTTTTTGCTAAAAATGGGTTCAAAAGAGGTGTGAATTTATTTCTAAATTTTAATGATATGCTTACGTAATGACTATTGCAAAGAGAAATGAATTGCGCTCCTCGTTTGTTATCTAAATTCTAAAGGGCATAGTTTGTAGCTTGCATATTTCTTTGTATCTTTGTCATTAGTCCTAATTTCCAGTGTAAGATTTGTTCTGTCCATATGTACTTTTCTTCACAAAGCTCAAAACAAGCAGTTAAGAGTGGAAGGATAAATCAAAAGAAAACCAAGAACCTAAGACAAATTTATATGCATCTTAGAGATTTAGGCAACCTAACCAGGTAGATGTATTATCTTCCAAGCTCTCTTGTGTATTAAATGGAAGAGTAATAAAGTCTTGAAGTGTTAAAAGAGTTAAAGTCTGAGATTGCTGTTAATGGCAGATGAACTTTTTTTTGTCAGGACCAAAATGTCTTTGACTCCAAGAAGAAGGTGAAATTAACCAATGCAGAAGGAGTAGAGTTTAAGCTTTCCAAGAAACAGCTGCAAGCTATAGAATTTAACAAAGCTTTACTTGCTATGTACACAAACCAGGTAGGTAACAAACCTCCAATTCCCCTGGCTAGCCCTTTTGGAGTATGGCATAAGGGGTGCATCAGTACAATTTATTTATTTATTTTTTTGTCTTATGTAAGTACAATTTATTTATATACAAATAAACATATATATTATATAAATAAATATATATAAGTAAATCAGTACAACTTATTTACATTTTTTGTCTTATATGTCATGTGTTCTTCAGAATGTCATGTATCAGATTTTATTTGTTAAACAAGTAATTTGCACAATTCTTTGTAAGGGTCTGCAGCTGCCTTTTAAGAGGAAGAAAACATTATTCACACTTGTAAATGAGATAATGTTCTCATTACCTTATTTCTGATCTGAGTTAAAGTAGAAGTCATTAAAGATGTCGACTGTGATTATAGGTTTAAGATCTTTCATTTTATTTTTTACTATTTACTTAAGTTATAAATGCTAAGGATGTAATTCTAACTCTAACATGCATTAATTCTAAATAATGATTTTATATTCTTCTGTAACAGAGGTTTTCAGTGGGAGTGAGAGGCAATAACATTTTTATTATTTAGAACTGAGTCTAGATACTTTAGCAAGAAATACCTATACATTTTGTTGTTTTGAAGCAAAGACTGATACTTGTATTTTTTTTAACAAAATTCTGGAATTTAAGCATACAAATTAATGTTTAGAACTAGTCCTTTCCTAAATACTTTCATAACTCATGGCTTAAATTTAGTAAATGGAAATTTTTTTCCTATAAGAAAAAATTGAGAATAGATATTATAAACCACTTCTTTCACCCTAGATAGTTGTTCACTTACTGTTGTCTTTCAGCTGAGTTCCCTCCTCTTCCACCCCCATCCTTTTCTTTTTGGTCATTCACTTACTGTTTAATTTCATTAACCAACTTATTTGGGGGTGGGGGGGATACTATCTTTTAGGCAGAACAGTGCCGCAAAATATCTGCCAGTTTACAGTCCCAAAGTCCTGAGCATCTCCTGCCTGTATTAATCCAAGCTGCCCAGCTCTGCCGGGAAAAGCAGCACGTAAAAGCAATAGAGCTGCTTCAGGTAAAGGAATTACTTGAATTTTTAATGAGGTGTCAGAGAGTTGCATCCTTGTTTTATTTTCATTATAATAGCCTGCAAACTTGTAAATAAAATGGGAAAACTAATAGGTAATATACCACTAGACAAATTCCACAGTGTCACTTTAGTTAATTCTTGAGCTACCACTTTGTTTTGTGTAAGTTTGCATTAATGTTTGCCTAAACCCTGAGGAATGCTTTTCATTTGGAGATCAATTTAGCATGACTTAAAGGTTTGTTTTAGGTTAATAATACCAGAACATGCTTAATCTTTTTCAGTAATGTATTTTCCAATGAGTCCCAGTCTAAAAACTCAAACAATTACAGAGATACTGACTTGGTTTTTGTCATTCTAAACCAACTGCTAGATTACATGTTTGAAATTCCTGAGGGTACACTACATTGGAAAGTTGAACTGGGTAAAATTAGGACCATCCTGAAGGGCAGAGTTGTCTAGGCAGGGGTTCTCAGTAAGGATATATCATCTGTTTTGAGTATCTTATTTAAACAAACAGAACTATGTGGTAACCTGAATTATTATTTGTCTAGTAATGACTTCCTGGAACTTGATATTATTACACTTTCCGAGCATAATTTGATGTTTTTTTTCAGACATAATTTTAAAACAAAATAGGTATCAAATAAAATTTTTCCGGAATTAAAATTTTGATCTAAAACCAGAACTTTACTATCTTAAAACTGGATTTAAAATTCTGTGTAGATGTGGTAATTGAAACATGTGCAGCTAGTTGAATAAATTAGGTGTGATTTTTTTTTTTTTCCCTCCAACTAAAACATTTTAGGAATTCTCAGATCAACATCCAGAAAATGCAGCTGAAATTAAGCTGACCATGGCACAACTGAAAATTTCCCAAGGTATTGATAGTGATTTCATCATGGTTAAAATATCATTTTAATGGAAACATGATTAAAATGATTCTGAAGTACTTGTGGGCTATGTGATTTAAAAAATTTTGCGCGATGATGAATCATAATTATCGATGTTTCAAACAGCCTTTTCTTGGGCTATTAAATTTTTAGAATGATTCTCAGTATATGCCTTGAAAGTCAGTAGAAGCAAAGGATTCCTATGTTTCAAAAGATCATGCTTAACGCAGATTTCCTGGGTATGTCATGTGTAGAAATGCTTCTGTCACTTGGTAGTATCTATGTGAAATAAGGGTTACTTTGCATTCTAGTTCTCAGAATTTCTTAATCCTTTATCCTTTGTTTATATTTTGACTCATATCTTTGGGGGAGAAGAGGCAAGACAGTTTAATGAAAACTGATGTTTTTGAATCTTACAAAAAACTGCTTTTGTTTTTGCCCATGATTCTAAACAAACCCTGAGTGATTGTCTGTAGCTATGTATTATCTGCATTTGGTAACCACTATCCAAGTATAACTATTTTAAGTTTAAAATTAAACGAAATTTTAAAAGCCAGTTCCTCCTTTGTGCTAGACACATTTCAGAAGCTTCATAACCACATGTGGCTAGTTGAACAGGGTAGATTAGGAAATTTCCATCATAGAAAGTTGTATCTCTGGTGTAGACCATGCATTCTCAGCATTGGGTGGTGGGGATCAGTTGTTTGGTGGATGATCAGAAAAATTACAGATATTATGATGGCTGAAATGAAAATTTCATGGGTAAAGATGAGAATTGACAATGGGGGGGGGGGAGGAAATGTCTTAAAAGGCTCCATAGTGTAATGAAAACAAGATTGAGAAACATTGTTGGTCTTGGGGTGCCTGGCTGGCTCAGTTGGTAGACCATGAGACTCTTGATCTCAGGGTTGTGAGTTCAAGCCCCAGAGCCCCATGTTGGGCATAAAGATTACTCTAAAAGAGAAAATACAAATGGGCGCCTGGGTGGCTTAGCTGGTTAAGTGTCCAACTCTTGAGACTCTTGATTTCAGCTCAGGTCATGAACTCATGGTTTGTGAGTTCAAGCCCTGTGTCAGGCTCTGCACTGTCCTGACAGCACAGAGATTCTCTGTCTTTGTCTCTCTCTCTCTGCCCTTCTCCCATTCATGTGCACACGTTGGCATGCACAGATGCTCTCTCTTTCAAATATAAATAAACATTAAAAAAAAAATTATATATCTTCCTGTTACCCATACTCACATTTCCTTAACTTCCTCTCTTAATTTTTCTTTTCCCACGTCTCCTTTTTCTTGCTCTTCCCCTTATTTTCTTTACTTCTCCAGTTTTCAGTTTATTTTTGAAAGGATTATTTATCGTACTAAAATTACTAAGAGCCTATCATGGTTCCTGTGACAAGTCTTTGAAAGGTTATGTTAGTGAGGTATGCAATGAGTAAAAAAAACAGTATTTTGACACCATAGGAAGTTTGCCATTGCGCTCCCATCTACAGTATTTCATATTTCAAAGTCTTTAGGGTAGAGCTTCCTTTAAGTGACAGTCTACGAAAGGATAAATAGAACTTAACAGACTAGGTGGGAGTTGGGATACTTCTTTTCTGGTAACATCTCTGCCATTAACTCTGTGGGTGTAAGCAAACTATATTGTTTCTTTAGGACTCCGTTTCTTTATGTATATGTAAAAAGAATAAGTAGAGTACATTATCTCCAAGATCCCAAAGCTTGAGTATTTAGAGATACTACAAAGTGACTTAAACTTCTTGTATTTTTTTCATAATATGTTTTCTTCAGTGTGATGATGATGATGTTTTTAATCTCTCAAGGTAATATATCCAAAGCATGTCTAATATTGAGAAGCATAGAAGAGTTAAAACATAAACCAGGCATGGTGAGTTTAAAATATTAAAAGACTGAAAGTAATGGAATTATAGTTTGTTGGTATGTTTGATTTTTTTGTATTTAATTTCTATTTATTCATAATGCAGTAGTAGTTAAAATACAGTTATTTATCTGGTATACATTTAATCTCACTTTATGTTCTGCTTTGCATTGGTTTATTAGGCAAATATTTGAGGCACTATTTAGGCTTTATATTATCACTGAAAGCCAACTTTAAATGATCTAAGACCTACATAGGGAATTTCTTAGCCTAAATTATTCTGTCATGTCTTCAGTGTGGTATTTTGAGCTAAAACAATTTAGTAATAGTGGCCAACAAATTTAGTTTTTATTTCTCTGATGATTCAAGCATCACAGGTTTAAATCAGTGATGTTGCTGTGAAAGCATGTGTTTCAAAGCAGAGACTAATGCTGTAGTTGGTGGTATGTGCATTTATTGTACAGGGACTTTTATTCATGTCTGTATCCTCTAACACAGCTTGTTTACAGTCAGCACTCAGTAAATGTATAACAGTAGTGCTTTCTCTTTTGAAGACTCATATTTTAAAGACTGGGTGATAATTACTTTATATTAGAAGCAAACGTAAAGGTTCCTACTATTTCATATCTGGCCTTTCAAGAAATATTTCCACTTCATCTAGATTGTTGAATTTATTGGCATAAAAGTTGTTCCGATATTTCTTATTTATCTCTTTAAGATCTGTAGAACCTCTCTCATTCCTGACACTGGCTGTTCAGGTCTTCTTTTTCTGTTTTCTGGTCAGTTTAGCCAGAGGTTCATCAGTTTTACTGATTTTCTCTAAGATCCAGCTTTTTGTTTCTCTTTCCTTTCTGACCTCATCTCATTGTGCCCCTCCCATTCTCACTATACTCCAGCCACATGGGCCTCCATGCCTCCATACCAGGCAAGCTTTTCACTGGCTTTTTGTAGTTCAGGCCAGATACAACTTATGGGACATTAGCTGTGCTGCAGTGTACCTCACCAATCAAACATTGGAAGTCCCAGCAATGTCTTACCTTATAAACTAATACTCTAAACACTTACTCTCAACTTGTTATACTTACCTTACCATACACTGGTAACAAACTGTGAACTGGCACTACTTTAAGAGGAAAGCTGGGGTGCCTGGGTGGCTCAGTCAGTTAAGCGTCCAACTTCGGCTCAGGTCATGATCTCGCGGTTTGTGAGTTTGAGCCCCGCGTCAGGCTCTGTGCTGACAGCTCAGAGCCTGGAGCCTGCTTCCGATTCTGTGTCTCCCTCTCTCTGCCCCAGGGTCTCCCACTTGTGCTCTCTCTCTGTCTCTCAAAAATGAATAAATGTAAAAAAAAATATTTTTTAATAATAATAAAAAAATAAGAAAGTTACATTTTATAGATAACTACCTTTGCATTTGGAAACCACTGCTGTATACAGTATTTCTAGTTACTGTGCTCTAAAAAGATAATAATTTTTATGATGAATTTGGTATTGACAGAGCCTAGCAACTTTTATTTTCTATTTCTTCAATTTTTTTCATTTTCAAAAAGCTTATTCTGGGAGAGAAGGGAATTTTATTCATTAATTTATACTTTTGGCTGGGTAGGTGTCTGCATTAGTGACTATGTACAGCCATGAGGAAGATATTGATAGTGCCATTGAGGTCTTCACGCAAGCTATCCAGTGGTATCAAAACCATCAGGTAAATATGTGGAAGAAATTGTCATGAGGGCATGTTTTTACATAAAAATAAAAAGCTTCAGGGGCACCTGGGTGGCTCAGTTGGCTAAACATCCTACTTTGGCTCAGGTAATGATTTCATGATTCATGGGTTTGAGCCCTGCATCAGGCTCTGTGCTGATAGTTCAGAGCCTGGAGCTTGCTTTGGATTCTATGTCTCCCTCTCTCTGCTCCCCCCTGCTCGCATTCTCTCTCTCTGTCTCTCAAAAAAATAAAACATTAAAAAAAAATAAAAAGCTGCAAGTAGTGAACTTAGTGAATAAAATATTCCAAGTCACTGTTTAAAGAATGGAATATTATTAGACTGTCAAATTAATTTTTTAAGTATACCAAGTAATGTTATTAGAAATAGGAATGGCTGCAAAATTAAAAACAGAAGTTCAGTTATGGTTTTAACTGTGTGTGTGTGTGTGTGTGTGTGTGTGTGTGTGTGTGTGTGTGTGTGTGTTCGTGTATAATCTCAAAAAACAGTAATACATGAGTGCATTAGGAGTGCTAATCTTGTCGAGAGAGAGCTCGTGGATGGTAGTAATTGGTGAAACAATAAATACATGCAGTAATTGTATCTCATGTGTCCATGGAATAGGAACACTTTTCATTTTTTCCATTATGGGTTTGTTTATAGGCAGTATCCAATTTATAAATATACATTCACACAGTATTTATACTGTTAGCACTATTAGCAGTGGAGGGATATCAGGGTTCTGGGAAATACTGTGTTAATATTTGAGAACTGTGGTGACATATCTTTAATATTTGCTCATGGGGAAATATTTCTAGTTATAGACAGTGTAGAGATAGGTTATGCTCCAAATTCATAAATTGGTCATCACTTGTATAATTTGTCTACCTCCCTCCCTGTATGTGTGTTATTTTTTGTTGTTTCATGCATTCAGTATAACTTAAGATGAGGAATGTAATGGATAGGTCCATCTTAAAGGTCTAATGAATATAATAACTTTATGAGCTTGCTAGATATTTAGCTTAAAACTTTTTTTTCCTCTTCTTTTTGAACCTGTAGCCCAAATCTTCTGCTCATTTGTCCTTGATAAGAGAAGCTGCAAACTTCAAACTCAAATATGGGCGGAAAAAGGAGGCAATTAGTGACCTAGAACAGCTATGGAAGTAAGTTCTGAAAGGTGGAGATGTAAAAATGCAAATTGTATTGCTGTTACTTGATACAAATAAGTTATTTTCTTGTTTATGTTACTTTTTCCAGTTTCATAAACTGTTTACTATCCTTTTTTTTTTAGACAAAATCCAAAAGATATTCACACCCTGGCGCAGCTTATTTCTGCTTACTCACTTGTAGATCCTGAGAAGGCAAAAGCGTATCCTTTTGATTGTTGTTCCAGATAGCTTCCAAATGCATGCTAGATCCTTTCCACTACCTCATTTGACCAGGGCTTTTTCTGTCGTCGTTTTTGCTTTTTGTTTTTTGTATTTTTTTTTAAGACTTTATTTTTAAGTAATCTCTACAACCATCGTGGGGCTGGAAATCACACCCCAAGATGAAGAGTCCACAGGCTCCACAGCTGAGCCAGCCAGGTGCCCACTCCCCAGCAGGACTTTTTCTGTTGTAAGTTTCAACAAACAAACAACACCCTCTACTAACTAGTAAGAGCAAAAATGAGAATTTATTGATCTACATGACTAAAAACTACCATAACAGATCCATCTTGGGGTACAGTTTGATCCAGAAGCAAAAATGAAGTCAACAAGATGCAGCTGTGTCTCTTCAGGTTCAAGTCCAGCAGCATAAAAAAAGAAAAGAAAAAGCATATTTTATTTGAGTAGTTGTGAAAGATTCTGAGATGTCATTTTGATTGAGCTGTCTTAAGTTACATGCCCATCTCAATTACTGGAGAGATTCAGTGCCTTAATTGGCTGTGCTACTCTGCTCCATCAGGGTGTGCTCATGAACCCAAGGTGGAGTGGTGGATGCTAAGCAGCCATGAGTCAAAACTTTTATAGTGAGCAAGTCTATGATGTATAACCGTGGTAGTTGTTTTAGAATGGAGATTTTATTAAGCCACCATCTTGAAGTGTGTCACTGAGTTAAGGAATGGATGATTAAATTATTGCTCTTTTTTCAGGGTATATGATATGTAATTGACCTTATGACCTGATTTGTTATTCTGTAGAAGATTTAAGAACATTTTTTTTACTTTTGGCAAAGGACATCAAAAACTGTCTTTCTTTTAACAGACATATATATGTATATATATTGTGTTCCTGAACTCCTGTTCAATCCCAGTCTTAGTAAACACCTGCCCTCGTCAGATAGTATGTCTCTGAAAGTAGATGTCGAGGCTCTTGAAAATTCTCCTGGTGCTACTTACATTCGGAAAAAGGGTGGAAAAGTTGCTGGAGATAGTCAACCAAAGGAGCAAGGGTAATGTTTTTCATTGTAACATTCACTAATGCTGACTTTAAATTATATAAGGAATAAAAAATACATTCTGTGAAAATTCCATGTGAATAAAGTTTAAGTCCCCTTTGTTCCCCTTCTCTTTTGCTATACCCAGTTCTTAGTCCTCATCCTGTTTACCCCCTAGTAGTGTACTCTGTTCCCCCTAGTACTGAGTGTATATCCTTCAGGATCTTCTTTGTGTTTACACACAAAGATAATTTTAAAATATTTTCTTTGGATTGGTTTATTTTTTGTTTTTTTACAGAAGGGAGTAATATATTGTTCTTACTGTTTTCCGCCTTTTGTTCTACTGAGTCGTGGAGATTTTTCCATATTCCTAGTATAGACATACTTCATTCTTTTTATGCATAGTATTCCATTGGCTGGATATTCTCTACTTTTTTTATTTGTAAGTTTTTGATGTACACTTAGTACATCATTTAGTAATTCTATACCAGAATTCAGATGAAGTTTATTTTGTTGATTTGGAGGAAGGATTAGCCAGCTACATTAACTTAGAAGTCATTCTTTTTTTTTTTTTCTTTTTTAAAGTTTACCTGTTTATTTTGAGAGAAAGAGAAAGAGAGAGCTCACACATGTGTGCAAGAGTAGGGGAGGGGCAGAGGGGGAGAAAGAATCCCAAGCGGGCTCAGTGCCACGGGCTTGAACCCACAAACTGTGAGGTGGTGACCTGAGCCTAAATCAAGAGATGGACTCTCTCAACCGACTGAGCACCCAGGTGCCCTAGAAGTCAGCAATTCTTACTCTCCCATATTGCCATCTCAGAAACACTGTGGAGGCCTACAGTGTAATGTTTAAGATTCTATGAATAGAGAGTCAGGATGAATAGAGAATGGAAGGCATATAACCCTTCCCCCAGATTTGTGGCTTTCATAATTTTTCACTGTTTTCTCCTTTTTTGAAAGAATGCCTTTTGAAATGCAAATTTTTTGTAACTTAAAAAAATATATCAACAACAGTATATGATTAACTTTGTTATGAACTCTATTTGGTAAAAAAAAATAAAAAATAAAAAAAGCACTGTCATCCTGATAATAGGTTTTTAAAACTAAAATAAGGAATTGTAGGTCCCAGAGATACTACATTGTTCCATATTCCATTTCATCATATAAGTCCTACCTCAAGCTTCACCAAAATGAAAAATTCAAGCCAGATCTTAAGGGGATTTTTAAATAACACCTATTTTATATATCTTTAGTAATTTTTTTCCTCTTCCAAAACAGAGTTGAGTAATCAGTAGGAATATAGTTCTTTTCTAATTCTTTATTTATTTATTTATTTATTTTTTAACTAATCTCTATATCCAGCATTGGGGCTTGAATTTACAGCCCAAGAATAAGAGTCACTGCTTTTCCAAATGAGCCAGCCGGGTGCCCCCTTTTCTAATCCTAAGTCTAGCAGAAGGAAATAATAAATTAAATCCATTTAATTTCAGTAAAGGTTGCATGCTCTGTGATTGTGCAGAGCATAGAGGAGTACACCAGAGGGAACAGTTTCTTCCTGGGGACAGTCAGGGGTTAAAAAATTACTTCAAGGAGGAAGTGATTGTGTTGACTCTTAAAGAGGATGAATTAAGCAGAGTGCAAACAAAAGCAAAGAAGAAATTGCAGAGAACCTTTGAGAAATTGCAGGTCTGACTGTAGAGTGTGATTAGTAGAGAGTCAATTTAGAAGACTATTGCATGGTCTGGGTGAGAGATGAAACTCGAAAGTAAGACCCTGTTGGGGCATTTGGGTAGTTCAGTTGGTTAAGCATCCACCATTTGATTTTGGCTCAGGTTGTGATCTCACATTTCATGGGTTTGAGCCCCACACTGAGTGTGCGCTGAGCGTAGAGCCTGCTTGGGATTCTCTCTCTCCCTCTCTCTCTTCTACTCCCCTGCTTGCGTTCTCCTTCTTAAAATAAATAAAAAGTAAACATTAAGGGACACTTGGCTCAGTCAAACATCCAACTTCAGCTTAGGTCATGATCTCACAGTTCATAAGTTGAAGCCCCACATGGGGGCTGACAGCTCAGAGTCTGGAGCCTGCTTCATATTCAGTGTCTCATTCTCTTTCTGTTCTTCCCCCGCTCGTGCTGTCTCTGCCCCTCCCTCTGTGTGTGTGTGTGTGTGTGTGTGTCTCTCTCTCTCTCTCTCTCTCTCTCTCTCTCTCTCTGTCTCTCTGTCTCCCCCCCCCCTCGCAAAAATAAACATTTAAAAAAGTTTTTAAAGAAAGTAAATAAATAAACATCAAATAAATAAAGACACTGTATGTTGCATATCCTATTTTTGAGGGTACCCCGAAAGAACTTCCACAATTGAATGACTTGTTAGAATGACTTCTTGGCAGGAATTGTTGCAGTCTCATCTTTATGCTTCACTGTTTCATAGTTCCCATAGAGATATAGCACATATGATTATGTACAGAGGTATTTTCTGTCTGCCTCTTAACTGCTGTCAATACTTGCTGAAGTGTCTTCTTGATTTTTCATGCTCCTTTCAGCACCACCACCCCCTTTTTTGGTCAGTGTACTTAATGAAGATTTTACTTAAAAAATTCTATAAACTTACCAGTTTCAAGATTTGAAAGATAAAGAAGTACAGAGTAAAAGCTTCCTCCCACCCATGTGTGCTCTCCTCTCTCCAAGGTCACAGCCAATGTTACTTGTCTTACATACCCTCCCAGAGATATTCTTTGTGTGTATGATATGTATACATGTTCTTTTGCCTAAGAGTTTAGTTACCTGTTGTTTTACCAAGCATATAACTTCACATAGTATTGTAGATTTTTTTGCTTATTCAAGTTTCTTCCCTTTTTACACAGACTTAATATATGGCAATGTAAATGGTATCTACATTGCTAGCCCTCTTTTTTAAACCACTTTCCAAAAGCTGCAGTGTACGAAGCTTGATTAAACTTAACCAGTATACTGAAAACAATAATACATTGTGTGTTAACTAACTAGCATTTAAATAAAAATTTGAGGAGGAAAAAAAATACCTAGAGAGGAATTGAGATTATGACTTACTCAATTTAACATTTGTTCCTGCAGCTACTTGAAGAGCAGCAGAATTAGTGCCCCAGCATTGGCTCTTCCATCACAGACACTTGAAGCCAGCCAACCTGAAAACAATGACCTCACTCAAACCATTTTTAAAGGCTTTTAGGAAGGACAGATGCTCCATTGGGTGATACCTTGTTCCATCAGTATGTATGGAATCCTCTACACCCAAGGCCAATTTCTACTGGCAGAGTTTGTTCAGTGTGTTTTTGTTTTTGAATAAAATATGCTTGAATGCAAAAGTGGAAAAAGTAAAAATAAAAAAAAAAAAAAAACTTAACCAGTATTAATATCCCAGCTAGTTTATAAAGTTTGGCAAGACAATATAAAATCTTAAATGCTTTTATGATAAAATGCCCAGCTCACTCTTTTGCACGTTTATTCTGCTGTAAATATTTTATCATGATGATGGTAATGATATTTCTTCTCTTTATAGACAAGGAGATTTGAAAAAGAAGAAGAAAAAAAAGAAAGGTAAGAATTTTTTCTTTTTTTATCTTTAGATTCTGTCTTATAGAATCTTCAATTAAATGCTTGGGTTTAGCCCTATATAAAAGTCATCACGCATAAATACACTGTCCTCTCTTCTGTCTTTGAACACTGACTTTAGTCTCGACTATAGCTAACATTTTATTTTTTTAAAGAGTACAGCTGTAGAGAGTTTGATTCCCTGAATTTACATTGTTCCTCTAGTTATGTTGCTCTTTTGCTGTGACTGTGAATAGGTTACTTAAGATACCTGCCTGAGTTTTTCATCTATGAAATGGAATGTGGGGGCGCCTGGGTGGCTCAGTCGTTAAGCATCCAACTCTTGATTTCAGCTCAGGTCGTGATGCCTAGGGTCGTGGGATTGAGCCCTGCATCAGGCTCTGTGCTGGGCATGGAGCCTGCTTAAGATTCATTCTCTCTCTCTCTCTGTCTCTTTCTTTCTTTCTCCCTCCCTCCCTCCCTCCCTCCCTTCCTGTCCCTGCCCCCTTCTCCCCCACTTAGGCTCTGTCTCTCTCTTAAAAAAAAAAGGTGGGGCGGGGAACAGAGCTTGTTGTTTATATCCACTCTTTCAGAGAAGGACTTTCTGCAGCTGGCATGTCTTTCCCATTAATCTGATGGGGCCAACATAGGTCAGTGTCCAGCCCTGAACCATTAACCAGGGGAATGCCGTACATTGTTTGGCTTAGGCTATAGTTGATTTTAGTCCATAGCAGGAGAGGGTAGAATTACCATGTTTGGCGTCAACTAGTCAGAGGTTATCCTTGGAGCCACCTACCTGTTTCTGAATCTGGGAAATTTGTGGTGTAAATCACATTGTTTTTGATTTTGTTCGCTATTGTGTTAGAATTCAGGTCTCTCAAGTCTGCTAAGTTTATTACCATTCCTCCATCTGTTTTCCTGCTTCCAAAATTTTATTGATAATATATTTTTTCCTATTTTTCCTTCTAATGTGTTTGTTTCCATCTTAGTAGAGTTTTGGGATGGTGCAGAAGCTAATGTTTGCATCCAGCCCACTATAAGTATTTGTTTTATGTATTAATAATACTGCAAGGGAGCAGCCGATAACTGTAGGTAGAAATAACTTGCCGTTTCACTTACTTTTTTATTTTTTGTAGTTTCTAGATAAGTATTTTTTAAAACTTACAAGTGATATATGTTCATTCTTTTTTTTCTAAGTGTTTATTACTTATTGTGAGAGAGAGAGATAGAGAGCAAGTGGGGGAGGGGCAGAGAAAGAGGGAGAGAATCCCAAGCAGGTTCTGTGCCGTTAGCACAGAGCCCAACTCGGGGCTTGAACTCACAAACTATGAGATCATAACCTGAGCCGAAACCAAGAGTTGGACACTTAACCGACTTAGCCACCCAGGCACCCCTTGAGAATATTCTTATACATAACCTTGTGTCTTTTGGATATCTGCAGGATAAATTTCTAGAAGTATGAATTTTGAGTGGCACTGCTAAATTTAATCACTCTCTACAAAGGCTAAACTGTGTACACTTCTGCCGTAATGTTTGAGTGTTTCTCACTATTTCACCAAAACTGGGTATTACTGCTTTTAATATTTGTTAGTTTGATAGAATTTTGTTACCTTTTTCATTTCTAATTAGTGAGGTAGAAGAGCATTTTTTCACATTATTAAGGACTTCTATTTCTCCTGGCTTACCCTAATAATAGCAGTGCCCATTTTTTTTGCATTTACCTATTGATTATCAAGACCTTTTTGTACATTAAGAATATCAGTCCACTCTGTTATATAGCATGCAAATATATATATATATGTGTGTGTGTGTGTGTGTATGATACATATATATATATATATATATTTGCTATTTCTCTTAAAAATATATCTCTTACCAAATGAAGTTGAGAATCCTTTATATAGGGGTGCCTGGGTGGCTCAGTCGGTTAAGCATCTGACTTCAGCTTAGGTCATGATCTCGTGGCTTGTGAGTTGGAGCCCCACATTGGGCTCTCTGCTGTCAGTGCAGAGCCTGCTTAAGATCCTCTGTCCCTCTCACCGTGCTCCTCCCCTGCTGGTTCTCTCTTTCTCTGTCTGTCTCTCTCAAAAAAAAAAAAAAGTAAACTTAAAAAAAAAGAATTTTCTATATAGATACATCTGTGAAGTCTTTTCCTTTATGGCTTCTGAATTTTCTGTCATGCTTAGAAATAAGGCCTTTTCCTCTGCTAGATTATACAAATAAAACTTTCTCAGATGAACTTACTTCAATTTTAATGTTATTTATTCCCAGGCTAGGACACATTCCTTAAGCAAACTCTCTTGAAAACATTACGGACAGATTTCTCATTCCTTTATCAATTGTTATACAGGAAAACTGCCTAAGAATTATGACCCAAAGGTGACCCCAGATCCAGAAAGATGGCTACCAATGCGAGAACGTTCTTACTACCGGGGAAGAAAGAAGGGTAAGAAGAAGGATCAGATTGGAAAAGGGACCCAGGGAGCAACGGCAGGAGCTTCATCTGAACTGTAAGTCATTGCTCCTCAATTGAAGTCACTCAGAGCATAGGTTGATTCTTTTTCAGATTGACTCAGGATCATTAGTAAGAATTTTTAAATATATTTTAAGTTAAGAAGTACAGTCAGATATGTTTAATAAATGTTTTATAATATACTTATGGAAAGAAAAGAAAATGTGGTGTTTCTGATTTGATTATATTGTAAATACTAGGATTGTAGAATTGTATTATAAATGTTAGGATTCGGTATCTTCAAACGGAAGCTCTAAATACACTTGTCATTCAACTGAATATGTAGATAAACAGATACTATAAGATGACTAGAAAGAAGTTATTAAAAATGTTACTAAATAAGTTATTTCTACATTGTAAGATTATAGGTCATTTAAATTTTTTTCTTTTCTAAGCTTTCTAAAAATTGGCATGAACCATATATTACTTTTTCTTTAATTATGAAGCAGTAAAAATTGTATTCAAAAGAAAAATGGATAGGGAGTTGGGAATCCCCCTTTAAAAGAAATAGAATAATAAAAAAAAAAAAGAAAGAAAGAAAGAAATAGAATATATGTGGAAGATTGTTAAGAATAATGTGTTTTTATAGCCTTTTCTTTTGTTGAATATATGAATGACCAACACTTCCTGATCTGATGATTTTAGGGATGCCAGTAAGACTGTGAGCAGCCCACCCACCTCCCCACGACCTGGCAGTGCAGCAACATCGGCTGCATCTACAAGTAATATCATACCCCCAAGACACCAGAAACCTGCAGGGGCTCCAGCAACAAAAAAGAAACAGCAACAGAAAAAGAAGAAAGGTGGAAAAGGTGGCTGGTGATTGGAACATTCTTGTTTCCAGGCTATTTTTAGTCTCACTGACACTAGGAACATAATAAAGGTAACACAGCAAGAAACACAGAGTTCCTCCCTCACCCATCCCCCACATTTTCATAAAATTATTTTCTCATGCATCAAACAGGAAAACATCTTCCTCAGACTCTGCCTAGTCAGACTTAGCCTACTTGTACTACCTAGCTTTGCACAGATGATAAGCCCTCAAAATAATGGGGCATTTTCCCACCTTGATCTCTGTTGCATCCTTTCTCTTTGTGTGCTGATCTGGTGTTTTTTCAGTTTCACAAACAAGGCATGTTATCCAAAGTTTCCTAGGATTTAAACAGAAACTACTTCTGTTCCAACTAGAGTCTGAAGATACTTGTTCCTACCAAAGCCCATTTTAAATTATGTCTTAGGAGGCCTTAGGAGACTGAAAGTGGAATCTTCTTAGCATTCCAAATAAATAACTGCTTAGAAATATCATGTGATAAAAAGGGACCTTATTAATACACTGGTGTTCTTCACTTCATTACATAAGTGGCCACAGGAAAACTAAAGTAAATGTCATGATTAATTCTAACTATAAATTCTCTGTTACGTGATACTGGAATATGGGATACTACATATACTATATATGTTATTTATATATATATATATAGTAATGAAAGGTGTGTGGGTGTGTATATGTACATATGTATACACAAGTACACACATATATATAAATTAAGACTTCTTTGCACCCCAGTATTGTTTTCAGATGATGATAGCATTATGCTGATTTATCACCATTAAAGAACTCAAGCAAATGTATCAATGTTGCAAGAAGTTGACTCCTAGACTCAGTGGTTCTGAGGTCAGATGGGTCTGGACTGTTTCAGTCAGAAAGATTTAATGGCCCTGTCAAGAGCTCAAACATTGACTTCTGAGGTAGAGAGAAAATCCACCAGAGTTCAGTAGCAGGCAGTATTAGAACTTAACAGAACTGTTTGGCCCAGTTAATAGATACTGAAATGACTCCCCTTCATCATTCAGAGTACATGCATTCATTACCCTTCTCAAAGTAATGAAGTATTATACAGTCAGTCTGGTGTCAGTGTTGCTCTGGTCTTTCCTCACCTATAAGCCACTTTCCCATTGAACCTGTGAGACAGACACACTGGGATGCCCACCCTTGTGAGTATTCATTTTGTGCTGCCCAAGATAGCATTGAATCTAGACTTTGAGTATTTCTTTATGATCATATATTACTTTGTCCTTATTAATAAAGTGCTGCTGTGTTTGACTCTGAACATATCAAAACTTCCTCAAAGAGATTTTTAAAAGGCTTTCTTCCTCTACAAAAGTAAGAAATGTGGTGCTGCCTTTCTGTTTAGCATAATCAGAATCTGCAGTAACATCTAAACAAGAGACCCTCATATATGAATGATTTATTATGGCATAATACTTTTTGAGCTCAGAGAATACTCTTGGTAAGAGTGATGTACTTACTCCTTCTGAATATATACCCCATTACAGGAATAATTGTTAGTAAACTTGTTAGTTAGGAATCCATTAAATTTCTGTGGTGAAGGATAATCATTTTTAGGTTAACTGAGCTACAGAATTTTGTTGAAAATTATCCATTGTTGAAAATTTTGACCCAATGCACCAAAAAGTGAAATTTACATTTCTCTACTTAGTCACTGTAATTGCTAGTCATTGTCATTACCAGCCATTACTAAGCAACTGAAACCTCAGTTTAAATAAATTATAATTGTCAAATGAAGTATAAACATCTACATTAAATTTCTAGTAATTGTTTCTTCTTTTGGACAGGTCTTTAACCAATGACATATATACTTTGTGTATATATATATATGTGTGTGTGTGTGTGTGTGTGTGTGTGTGTGTGTACATTTATAAAAGACAATATGGATACATCCATTCACTGTGGTACATTTTAAAATAAAAGATTCTAGCAGTGAGTATGGATTAAGGTGTTATGGGTCTTGGCATTTTATAGGGACTTCTGGTTGGTATATGAAGAATTTTTTAGGCTGAATATCTAAAATTGTTTCTTGCCCCTCCCAGAAAGCTACAAAACTAATCTGATGGGACTGGAAGAACCCAGTTTTACCTTCCAGTATATAAACAAATTGAGTAGTAAACATTTTTTAAGTTATTAAGCACAGCATTTTCAAGGCTGAGTGGAAACTGCTAACCTGAAAAACTGTTGCATTACTCAAACCTGGAACCTGCCTTTCATTCACTGTTCCTTGCAAGCCTATTTGAACGGTAGATCTGATGAAGGAAAGTCAGTTTATTGCATTGATTATTTTGTTGGATTGTGAAATATGTTTTTGAATGCAGTTTAATGAAATAAGTGTTGCCTGGGTGGCTCAGTTAAGCATCTGACTTGATTTCTGCTTAGGTCAGGCTTAGATCATGATCTCCATATTGAGAGCTAGCGTAGCATCAGGCTTTGCAAGCTGAGCCTGGGCTGAGCATAGGATTCTTTCTCCCTTTCTACCCCTTACCCCCTTGTGCTCTCACTTTCTCTCAAACATTAAAGCAAAATAATAAAAACCATCCATATGCTTTTAAACCAGTTTAAAAAACATTACACCACCTTTGAAAAGCCCAGGTGGTACCTAATTTGCTATATATAACTGTGGGCGACTATTTTTGTTTAGTTGTAGTTTTAATACCCAGCATTACTGGTATCCGTGATCCTGGCCGACTACTAATTTAATCTTAAGAATTCTTTTTTAGGCGACATGTGTCAGGAATTTAAAACAAGGGAACCGTTCACTTTCTCTTCCCTTGAGCATCCTGGATAGCAGCCTCTGGACACTCCTAGTGTAGTTAACCGGGGGGCGGGAAGATAAAAACTTGACTTTTCAGGCTTATGGTTACTGGCTTGGAGAGGCACAGAATCTGCTGGGACGCTGGTTCCCTTAAGCGATCTCCCGACGGGAGACACTTAGGCCTTAGGCCGGGCTACTCTGGAGTGGTGAGGTAGAGGTGAGACGCTGGAATCTGGGCCAGCTTGGAAGGCTTTTCTGAGACACTGTGCCCCGGCATAAGAGAATCCTGCCATAGTGCGACCTGCCGAGGAAGTGTCGCGGATGGGATGGTAGGGTGGAGGCTTTTCCTATGCAGATGATCGGCCCCACGGGTCTCCCAACTCCCGTGGCTGGTCCTCCCCACTCCTCTGGGTTTAAAGCTTCCCCTAGCTTCCCGGCCATCTCCTCCCCTCCCCCAGCCCCTGGTTCGGCGAATCTGCTGCGCGGCGGACCCCGCTAGTGGGCGCGAGATGCCCGGCGGCAGCCTACGCGCCGGGAGACTGGCCCCGGCCGCACGGTGACCGCGGGTGTTGTCTACGCTGCGTGGACCTACGTCTCTACCCTGCGTCCGCCTCGGGGGCCACACCTGCCGCGATCCAGAACCCAGGCTCCAGCGCGCGGGCGCGCGGAAGGAGGGAAAGAAATTAGGACGGTGGAGATGGAGAGGGGGAAGGGGAAGAAGAAGGGGAAGGAGCCAGAGAAAGAAAAAATTCGGGAAAAAGGAAAGGAGGAGAAAGAGAAAAGGGAGGTGGAGAAGGAGAAAATTAAGGGAAAAGAAAAGAAGGGGAAAGAGACAGGGAAGGAGGAGAAAAATAAGTGTAGAGAGGAGGAAAAGAAAGAGCGGGAGACCGAGAAAGAGAAGGAACAACTTGAGGGAAAAGACAAAGAGAAGAAGGATAACAACGCCTTGACGAAGCCCCCGCTGGAGCCTCTGGTAAGGGGCCGGTGCCTCGGACCCGCTCCCCAAGGCCATTATTGGCGATCAGGCCCGAGCGCCGCTGGCTCTGTTACGTCCGAGGCTCCGACCGGCGGGAGGGAATCCGGTCTCCTTGGGCATTTTAATCTGTGGATGGGAGGGGGTGTGCCAAGCTTCGCCGGACCCATCGCTACCCCTTTTTCCCCATCACCTGCCTCACCCTCACGGCTAACTAACCCTGCCGCTGCGCCCCACCCCTCTTCGGGTCTAGCGTTGAGGAAGAAGAGGTCCTGGTTGGTCTTCACGGGGCCGGAACAGCCCTTCTTGGGCCCCATCTCCGTCCAGCGCTCAGCACTACAGCGCTACAGCACAGAAACCAGACCCGAACCCTCGCCGCGCGCGGGCTCTCCAACCTAGTCCTTCCCGTTGAACACGTTCTTTGTCAGAAAGTGTAGGGTCCCTGAATTCGTGCAGGGTGTGTTTTAGGGCTAGACCTTCTCCGTGGTTACAATAAAAATTGTTTTCAAACTACTAGCGCCCAGAAGGGATGGTCACAAAGTTTTAACTGAGAGGTCTCAGAAACCAGGCGCTGCAATCACAAAAGAACAAATACCTATGATTCTACTTATATGAGGTACCTAGAGTGGTCAAAATCATATAGAGTAGAACTGATGATTGCCTGGGGCTGAGGGCTGGGAGAGTGGGGAGCTAGTCATGACTACCGAGTTTGAGTTTTGCAAGATGAAGAGCATTATGAATGTAGTTAATACCACTGAATTGTATGCTTAATAATGGTTAAGATGGTAAATTTTATGTGAATTTTGCCACAGTTAAAAAATTGAGGGGGGGGGGCGGGTAGGATAAAAAGGAAGAGCAAGCTTTAAGCCCAGCTCAATGGACTTCTGTGCCTGGAGTTCCTGAACTCACAGGCGCTTTTCTGGTTCTAAACAATTTGAATTATTAACTGAGATTTGATCTCTGGTAAAACACAGACTATTATAGATCCAAATATAAAAGGAATGACTTTTTATAGGGAACAGAGGTGTTCAAAATCACAAATTGTGTCCAAACTCTTGGTTTACATTAATCCCAGCTTTCCTTAAGAGATTAGATAAACATGAGGAAGCATGTATTTTAGCATGCATTTTGCTAAAATAAGGTAAAATGTAAAGCATCAGTGACTGCTGAATTTCTAGAAAGGATGGGCTTAGGGACAGTGATGTGGTTGGAAAGAGTAGGGAACTGTTTTAATTTACACTTCCATAGGATCTCAGATACCATTAATTTAGTACCACTGAAAAAGAAAAAAAAATGCTGCCAATCAAAACATGACATACCATGAATTGTAAAATCCTCATTTCAGAGATGTTAAAATGTGGGAGGGAAAAATGCATCTTGGAATTGATGAAATATGTTGGGGTAACATATTTGTGTTAGCATGGGGCCATTTGTGGAGGCAATAAGGGAGACACAATCCACACCCTACAGCCATTTATTCCTTACCATGACACTCCCAGAATGACACTATAACATTTAGATGCAGATGTGAGGCAACGTGAATGAAGGTAGGATATAACTATGGAAATACTATTTGCTATAAGAGCCATCAAGAATTAACTCCAAAAACATGTACTTCGTCTTCTTTTTTAAATTTTTAAAAATGTTTATTCATTTTTGAGAGAGAGACAGAGCGTGAGTGGGGGAGGGGAAGAGAAAGAGGGAGTCACAGAATCCTAAACAGGCTCCCGGCTCTGAGCGCAGAACCCTTGCCAGCTTGAACCCACAAACCGTGAGATCATGACCTGAGCAGAAAGAAGTTGGTCGCTCAACTGACTGAGCCACCCAGGCACCCCAACATGTATTTGTCTAATTCTGGTATTCAGGAGACAGTTTTGATAAATCATGCTCTGTACGAGACCCTATTAGATCAGATCTTAAAACATCTTACTTTCACATAGATCTTATTTTTTAAAAAAAGAAAAAGGAACAGTGAAAAAAATTCACTTTTTTTCCAGAAACCCAGTCTAAATCTAATGTCAACATTTAGTATTTGAGTACAAATGTAAATGATTATTATTTCCAAACCAGTGCCATTGAAGACAATTACTGTGCATGAGAAACTTCTTCAGCAGGCTGTTTGGGAAATAGAATTGAATTCCTATAAGCAATCTTGCAGTATTGTTGGTCATTTACTACTGATCACATTAAATTTTGCACCCTAATAGCCACTTTTATGAGCACTCTTAACTTTGTCTTCATACCAGTCTGCAATGCTTGTCTCTCAGTCACTTGTCATAAAAATTTTTAAGGCTGGTATGTTGGTGGAATGCTTCTTTCTAAAGTTTGTGTCAAGTTCAACAGGTTTTAATGTCAGGTTTTAAAATAAATGTTTGTGATTGGAACCGTTTTTTTTTAATTTTTAAAATTTTTTTTTTTAACGTTTATTTATTTTTGAGACAGAGAGAGACAAAGCATGAACGGGGGAGGGTCAGGGAGAGGGAGACACAGAATCTGAAACAGGCTCCAGGCTCTGAGCTGTCAGCACAGAGCCCGACGCAGGGCTCGAACTCATGGACCTCGAGATCATGACCTGAGCCAAAGTCAGCCACTTAACCGACTGAGCCACCCAGGCACCCCTGGAACTGGTTTAACAATTTCTATAACCTTAGCCTTTTCATTTAATCATATTACTTATCTTAAAGAGTATAAGAAGGGAACTTTGCTCTAAAGTCTTCTAATCTAGTGATCCAATTGGGAAAACAAAACAGATCCGTAATAAGAAAACTTAAATGCTTACTTGCTGAATGGCACAGTCAGTACATGAACCATAGAGATCCCAAGATCTCAAACAGACTGAATTCTGGTGCAATCCCCAGTGGACATGAACTCAAGAAGCAAAATGAAGTGTGAAAATTGATCCTGTGATCTACGGCACTTCCTATAAATCCTGATCTACATAAAGTCTATATTTGATAGATTGACCAGGAGTTGGGGGATGGAAGGGTGTGGTGTGATTAATACCACATAACTAATAGCAGATTATAAAAAACAAACTGATTGGCATAGTTTGTTCTAGACATATTAATTTTTTTAAGTAAACTCTACACCCAGCGTGGGGCTTGAACTCACGACCCCAAGACTAAGAGTCCTGTCCTCTACCAACTGAGCTCAGCTGGGTTCCCCTAGATATATTAAATTTTTTGTGAAGTTTTGCTCTGGTTTACAGTTCCACAATTATCATCGGGTCCTACCACAGGCAGGCACACTACCAGGAGCCAGGAAAACGAGGCCCTGGTCACATGGGTTTATTGTTTTGTCTTTTTTTTTTTTTTTTTCACAGGAAAAAAATAAGCAGATCCTTGTGTTGGGCCTGGACGGAGCAGGAAAGACCAGTGTTCTCCACTCTCTAGCTTTAAACAAAGTCCAGCACAGTGTGGCACCCACCCAAGGTTTCAATGCAGTATGCATCAACACTGAAGATAGCCAAATGGAATTCCTAGAGAGTAAGCCCTCTTTCTTATTAGTAAACAGGAGAGGTTCATTTTGTTATACCTTAAGCCAGACATACTATTAGCAACATTGCATCTGTATGAAAAGTAACACTGGGTCAGATTTTCCTATACTTTTAGAATGCATATATAGTTTAATAGTGCAGTGGAGGGACAGGGGGAATCACTTTCTTTTCTTTTTATTTTCTCCATTTTACAGTGCTGGTATAAGAGGAAGCTGAAAGGAAAGCTATAGCACCCCCTCCTATAACAGCCTCTCTCCTCCCTTACTACCTCTAATAAACATGCAGTCTAGGCAAATAAAGTGTACTTCCTTCTCTGCAAATGCAACTATAAACAAGCCTTAAACCTCTTTTTGTAACCAGATGGCAGCCCAGAAGTCTCTACTCTAAAGTAATTCTGGAGTCACCGCTTCTCTAAATATTGCTGTTCCCCAAAGTTGCATAGATTCTCTTCTCTTTACACTCTCTCCTTGGATGATTTCATCCATCCTATTGGCCTTAAATATCATCCCTCTGCTAATGAATCCCAGATTTATCCATCCAGCCCAAACATATCCAGATGTCACCTGACCTTTCCACCTAGATATCTAATTGGCCTCTCAAACCTAAAATGGTCAAAACTAAGTGCTTGATTTATCTCCATATCTGTTCCTTTCCCTATAATCTACTGGTCAGTAAATGACCCCTCACCTATCATGTTACTCAAGCCGGAAAACTAGGGGTCACCCTTGATTTCTCCTTATGTAGCCTCACCTCTAGTCCACAAATAAAATACTATGAATTTTTCTACCTCTAAAACAAATCCTGAATTCATCAGTTGTATCCTTTCGTACTGCACCTATTTGAGTTGGAACCTATACTGTCTCTTACTTAGATTACTGCCATCACCTTTTTTATTTTTGCTTTCAGCCAGTTACAAAAAGAAAATGTGGGCCAAGAAATTGGTAAATGTGTAGGCAGATCTTTCAGCTAACAACATTATTAGGAATAGAGTTTTCAATTTATTAAGAAGCTATAGGAGAAATAATAACTTTAACCAAATATATAGCTAAGAAAATAGTCTCAAAGTATGAAACGTGAAAAGAAAGGAAGGAAGGGAGGAAAAGAGAGGAAGATTCCAACCAGGGGGAGAAAAGGACATACGCTACCATTGGAGTGAGGGACTTCAACATATTGTCAGTTATTAATAGGATCAAAACTAGAAAAAATCAGAAAAGATACACAAAATTTGAACATAATCAACAAGTTTCATCCAATGGACAATATAAGATTGTCCAATTAGACAATTTTAGCTACATCCCAAATCTAAAATACATGTTCTTCTGAAATACTCATGGAACATTTACCAAAATTGACCACTTCATGGACCATACAGCAAGTCTTAACAAATTTTTCAGAGAAGGGGCATCATACAAACCATGTTCTTTGACTACATTGCAATTAAATTAGAAGTTAATAACCAAAAAGATAAAAATCCCCTATATAGATGAGATGTCATGACGTCACATACACAAAAAAAGAACAACCCAAATGTTCATTCATGCTTAAATTATGTTAAAACCACGTGAATAACTTAGAAGATTACAGAACATTCTTTTAAAAAATTAATAACACGAAATACTTTACAGAATTAGCCTAGCTCTATAAAAGGAAAACAAAAGAAAGGCAAATCAAGACCCTTTCCCAGTAGTATTTTAAATGTTTTTGTTAAATTCCTAAAACAGGGGTCTTCAAACTACTAACTTCTGTTGTAGTGTGGAAGCAGCCACAGACAATATGTGAACAAATCCACATGTCTGTGTTCTGATAAAGCTTTATTTGTAGGCACTGAAATCCAAATGTGATATAATGTTCATATTATGAAATGTTATTCTTTCTTTCTTTTTCCTGAAATTTAAAAGTGTAAAATCCATTCTTTCTTCATGGGCTATACAAAAATAGGCGTTGGGCCAGATTTAAACTGTGGGCCATAGTTTGCCAACCTCTCTTCTAGGAGAAAAACAAAAACTAAGTTCGCTCTATATATATTATTATCATTACTAGTAAGTTTCTTCTGGAAAGAATCAGCAGAATGAAATAATCCAAAGGCATTTTTTTTCTGAGGCAAGTATTCCTTAATGTTCACAGGATCATATTAACTCTTAGTGCAATGTTAAGAGAGAAATTAGTTCTGGGATTTTGACAAAGGAAAAAGATTGTGCAAATGAGGCTGGCCAGTGAATTCAGTCCATCTAAAACTTACTTTAGAGGAAGGTGTGTTTTAACCCACCACCCTGAGTTATTTTAGTAGCCTACTCCCATTTTCTGAGTTTAACAGATAGGATGGCTGTGGCCCCTGGGGTCGCTATGTTTACGGATCGGAAGGCATCCTCTGTAGTATCTACTGTCTTTATGCTGATCCTTTATGTTCCAGAATGATTGAACCACTTGTGGAGGGTAAATATTCCCACCAACCATTTCCCTAGTAACAGCTCTCTGGTCATTCTCTGAGTTGGGTACACTCTAACACAGTGGTGTTTTATCAAAACATCTGTCCAGTGTTTGGATATTATCTAAAAGTATCTTTTCTGGCACCTCAGTGGACACTTCTGCAATGTTTTTGGTGTCTTCTTTCTCCACTATTCTGTATAGTTGGCGGCAGTGAACCTTTCCGTTCCTATTGGGAAATGTACCTGTCCAGAGGATTGCTGCTGATCTTTGTGGTAGATTCAGCAGATCACAACAGATTACCTGAAGCCAAGAAACACCTTCATCAATTAATTGGAACAAACCCAATCCTTCCTCTGGTTGTGTTTGCAAACAAACAGGTAAAAATCTGTGCAAATATAAGTGGTATTCAATAGCTTTATTGCCAATGAAAGAAATAGAAATGTCTACTTTTAATAGCTAGATATTTAACAATATGCTGTATATTCAGTTTAGTTTATACTTATTAGATCTTCTGGATTATAAACTCCTTGAGAATAAAGACCATTATTCATCTTTGTGTCCCTCAGAATACTTAGTGTACTGTACATAGTAGAAATTCAAAACATATGTGTTGAATTTAATTTCAATAAACATTTACTGATGGTTGAATTGGTTTCAACAAAATATTTGAGGGACTACCATATATAAAGAAATAGTTTGTTTTAGATGAATTAACCTGACCTGAATTTATTTCTCACATATACATTATAGGTATTAAACTACCATGGAGAAACTGGAACCCTTGTATAGTGTCATTGGGAATGTAAAATGGTGCAGCCACTATAGAAAACAGTATGGCAGTTCCTTAAAAAATTAAAAATATAACACCCATATGATCCACCAATTCCACTTCTGAGTACATACTCAAAAGAATTGAAAGCGGGAACTCAAACAAATACTTGTACATCCATATTCACAGCAGAATTATTCACAATGCCAAAAGGTAGAAGCAAACCAAGTGTTTGTTCTTCCATGGATGAATGGATAAACAAAATGTGATATATACACACAATGGGATATCATTCAGCATTAAAACAGGAAATTCTGGTACATTTTATTACATGGATGACCCTTGAGGACAATGTGGTAAATGAAAGAAGCCAGTCACAAAACAACAAACACTGTGTGATTCCACTTTTACGAGGTACCTAAAGTAGTTAAATTCATAGACACAGATAGTAGATTAGAAGTTACGAGGGAATGGGCGGAGAGGAGATGGTGGAGTTATTGTTTAATGGACACAGGTTTATATTGATGATGGTTGCCTTGAGTTGGGGGAGGGAGAAATGGGGAGTTATTGTGCTGTGAGTAGAGAGTTTCAGTTTTGCAAAGTGAAAAGACTTCTGGAGGTGGATTGTTGAACAAAATGTGACTGTACTGAAGTGTACACTTAAAAATGGTTAAAATGGTAAATTTTGTTATGTGTATTTTACCATAATAAAATCAGTTTTAAAAAATTGAACATCTATAGCATTATAATACTAAAGCCCCTCTCTCAATTGCTAAGATTGCCAATCATTAGAGAACTTGATTCTCCCACTGCTTCTAAGGGCGAATGTTTATGAAAGTAAACTAATTACAAATGATGACCTAAAGTAGGAGCCTATGTTACAGTCCAGTGTAGAAGCTACTTCAGAATTTTTGTTTTTGAGAGAGAGAGAGAGGGAGAGAGAGAGAGAGAGGGAGAAAGAGAGAGAGAGAATGCATGTAGCAGGGGCAGAGAGAGAGGAAGAGAGAGAAAATGGGCATTTGGGTTATTTCCAATTTTTTATTGGTATTTAAAGTGCTACAGTGAATCTCAATGTATGTGTTTCCTTATAGATACGTATCAACATTTCTCTAGTGCATATACTTTAAAGAGGAATTGCTGGTTTTTCAGATTTGTACATACTCAGTTTTCCTAGATCTTACTTACCAAGTTGTTTTTCCCAAAGATACTGCACCAATTTATTCTTCCACCAACGGAATATGACAGTTTTTGCAGCTACATATCCCTCTCAGTACTTGGTATTGTCAAACTTTTTCATTTTTACCAATCTGATGGGGCTGAAATTTTATCCCGTTATTCTAATTTGCATTTCCTTAGTTACTAGTGAGCTTGAACATCTTTTCAGATGTGCATTGGTTATTAGTTTCAAATTCGTTTCATTCTTTGAAGCTAATTTCTACGTCTGTGAATTGTCTTTTAATAT
The DNA here is from genome assembly GCF_022837055.1 of Prionailurus viverrinus. Lineage (NCBI taxonomy): Eukaryota > Metazoa > Chordata > Mammalia > Carnivora > Felidae > Prionailurus > Prionailurus viverrinus. The sequence goes on along the minus strand of NC_062564.1, from coordinate 160,793,550 downwards.
CTTTTCACAAATTCCTATTAGGGTGTTCATCTTTTCCTATTTGAGTTGTAGAAATCTTTCATATCTTTTGAGAAAATAATCCTTTGTTACTTCTGTGCATTACAAATATCTTCTCCAGCAACCTGCTGGCTATTATTTTACTTTGCTTATGGTTCTCTTTTTTATACATAGCTTTCCATTTATTTTTTAAACCACCACATTAAAAAATTGTTATTTTAATTCTAGTATAGTTAATAGTGTTATATTACTTTCAGGTGTATAATGTAGCGATTCAGTAGTTCTGTATGTTACTCAGTGCTCATCAAGATAAGTATACTCTTTAATCCCCTTCACCTATTTCACCCATCCCCCCACCCATCCACCTCCCCTCTAGTAACTGTTCTCTATAGTTAAGAGTCTGGTTTTTGGTATGTCTCTTTTTCTTTCCTTTGTTTCTTCTATATCTTAAATTCCACATATGAGTGAAACATATGGTATTTTTCTTTCTCTGACTGGCTTATTTTACTTAGCATTATGCTCTCTAGATCCATCCATGTTTCTGCAAATGGCAAGATTTCATTCTTTTTATGGCTAAATAGTAATAACAATGATAATAATAATAATAATAAATACACACACACACACACACACACACACCCAATGGAATATTCTTTATGCCACATCTTCTTTAGTCTGTCATCTATTGATGGACACTTGAGTTGCTTTCATAGTTTTACAATTGTAAATAATACTGCAGTAAACACAGGGGTAATTGGTATTTTTATATTTTGGTGGGAAATTACCCAGTAGTGTGATTACTGGATTATAGGGTAGTTATTTATTTTTTTTTTTTGTAAGTAAACTCTATACCTAGTGTGGGGACCAAACTCTTGACCTTGAGATCAAGAGTCGCATGCTCTACTGACTGAGCCAGCTAGACGTGCCGGGGTAGTTCTATTTTTATTCTTTTGAGGAACCTCCATACTATTTTCTACAGTGGCTGCACCAGTTTGCATCCCCACCAACAGTGCATGAGGGTTCCTTTTTCTCCACATCTTCGCTAACACTTGTTATTTCTTGTGGTTTTGATTTTAGCCATTCTGACAGGTGTGAGGTAATATTGTGGTTTTGATTTGCATTTGCCTGATGGTGAGTAGTGTTGAGCATCTTTTCATGTGTCTTTTGGCCATATGTATGTCTTCTTTGGAGAAATGTCTGTTCACGTGTTCTGCCCATTTTTTAATTGTATTATTTGTTTTTCTTGGTGTTGAGTTGCATAAGTTTTTTTTATATATTTTGGATACTAACCCTTTATCAGATATGTTACTTCTCCCATTCAGTAGGTTGTCTTTTATTTTTGTTGCTTGTTTAGTTTTTTTTAGTTTTCGTTTGTTTTTAGCTTTCAGGGAATTTTTGTTTTTTGTTTGGTTTTTGGTTTTTGGCTTGTTTTGTTTGTTTGTTTGTTTGTTTGTTTGTTTGTTTTGCTGTGCAGAAGCTTTTTATTTTCATGTAGTCCCAACAGTTTATTTTTGCTTTTGTTTCCCTTGCCTCAGCAGAAATATCTAGAAAGATGTTGCTACAGCCAATGTCAGAGATATTATTGCCTGTGCTCTCTTCTAGGATTTTTATGGTTTCAGGTCTCACATTTAGGTCCTTAATCCATTTTGAGTTTGTTTTTGTGTGTTGTTTAAGAAAATGGTCCAGTTTCATTCTTTTGCATGTTGCTGTCCAGTTTTCCCAACACCATTTGTTGAAGACACTTTTTCCCATTGCATATCCTTGCCTTTTTTGTCTTAGATGGATTAACCATATAATTGTGAATTTATTTCTGGGTTTTCTAACTCTGTTCTATTGATCTCTGTTTTTGTGCCAGTACCATACTGTTTTGATTACTACAGTTTTGTAGTATAACTTGATGTCTGGAATTGTGCTGCCTCTACTTTGGTTTTTCTTTTTCAAGATGGCTTTGGCTATATGGGGTCTTTTGTGGTTACATACACATTTTAGGATTGTCTTGTCTAGCTCTGTGAAAAATTCTGGTGGTATATGATAGGGATTGCATTAAATGTGTAGATTGCTTTGAGTAGTATAGATATTTTAACAATATGTGTTCTTCTAATACATGAGCATGGGATGTCCTTCCATTTCATTGTGTTGTCTTCAGTTTCTTTCATCAATGTTTTATAGTCTTCTTTTTAAAAAAAAATTTTTTTTAATGTTTTTATTTATTTTTGAGACAGAGAGAGACAGAGCATGAACAGGGGAAGGGCAGAGAGAGAGGGAGACACAGAATCCGAAGCAGGCTCCAGGTTCTGAGCTGTCAGCACAGAGCCTGACACGGGGCTCAAACTCACGGACTGTGAGATCATGACCTGAGCTGAAGTTGGACGCTTAACTGACTGAGCCACCCAGGTGCCCCAATGTTTTATAGTTTTCAGAGTACTGGTCTTTTACCTCCTTGGTTATGTTTATTCCCAGGTATTTTATTATTTTTGGTGCAATTGTAAATGGAATTGTTTCCTTAATTTCTCTTTCTGCTCCTTCATTATTAGTGTCTAAGAAATGCAACAGATTTCTGTACATTGACTCTGTATCCTGTGACTTTACTGAACTCATTTATCAGTTCTAGCAGTTTTTTGGTGGAGTCTTTTGGGTTTTCTATGTATAGTATCATGTCATCTGCAAACAGTGAAAGCTTTACTTCTTCCTTACCAATTTGGATGCCTTTTATTTCTTTTTCCTGGATGATTGCTGTGGCTAGGACTTCCAGTACTATAGAATGAACATCCCTGTCTTATTCCTTTTTTTCCCCCAAGATTTATTTATTTATTTGTTTGTTTTGGGGGGGGGGGCACAAGTGAGCGAGGAGCAGAGAGAGAGAGAGGGAGAAAGAGAGAGAGAGAGAAGCAGGGTTCACCTGAAGCAGGGCTTGTGCTCACCCAAACTGGGGCTCAAGTTCACCCGAATCGGGGCTCAAGCTTACCTGATGGGGGGCTCGTGCTCACCAGAAGTGGCACTCAAATTCGCAAATCGTGAGATCATGACCTGAGCCCAAGTCAGATGTTTAACTGACTGAGCCATCTAGGTGCCCCATCCTTGTCTTATTCCTGACCTTAAGGGAGAAGCTCTCAGTTTTTTCCCATTGAGTATGATGTTAGCTGTGGGTTTTTCATATGATTATATGGCCTTTATTATGTTGAGGTATGTTCTCTCTAAAACTACTTTGTGGAGGGAGCGGGGGTTATCATGAATGGATGTTGCACTTTGTCCACTGCTTTTTCTGCATCTACTGAAATGATTACATGGTTTTTATCCTTTCTCTTATTGCTGTGATGTATCACATTGATTGATTTGCAAATATTGAACCACTCTTGCATCCCAGGAATAAATCCTACTTGATTATGGTGAATAATTTTTTTAATATATTATTGGATTCGGTTTGCTAATATTTTGTTGCAGATTTTTGCATCTATGTTCATCAGAGATATTGGCTTGTAGTTCTCCTTTTTTGTGGTGTCTTGCTCTGGTTTTGGTGTTAGGTAATGCTGGCCTTATAGAATGAATTTGGAAGTTTTTCTTCCTCTTCTATTTTCTGAAATAGTTCAAGAAAAACAGATATTAACTCTTCTTTAAATGTCTGGTAGAATTCACCTGCAAAGACTTCTAGTCCTGGACTTTTGTTTGTTGGGAGTTTTTTGATTATTTTTTTTTTCAACATTTATTTATTTTTGGGACAGAGAGAGACAGAGCATGAACGGGGGAGGGGCAGAGAGAGAGGGAGACACGGAAGCAGGCTCCAGGCTCCGAGCCATCAGCCCAGAGCCTGACGCGGGGCTCGAACTCACGGACCGCGAGATCGTGACCTGGCTGAAGTCGGAGGCTTAACCGACTGCGCCACCCAGGCGCCCCGGGAGTTTTTTGATTATTGATTTGATTTTAATTGCTGGAAATTGGTCTGTTCAAACTTTATTTTTCTTTCGGATTCAGTTTTGGGAGGTTATATGTTTCTAGGAATTTATCCATTTCTTGTAGGTTGTCCAATTTGTTGGCATACAATTTTTAATTATATTCTTTTATAATCATTTGTATTTCTGTGGTATTGGTTGATATTTTTCCTGTTTTGTTTCTGATTTTGCTCCTTTGAGTGCTCTCTCTCTCTATTTATTTTTTATTTTTTGATGAACCCAGCTAGAGGTTTATCAATTTTGTCGATCTTTTCAAAAAATCAGCTCCTAGTTTCATTGATCTGTTCTGTTGGGTTTTTGTTTTTTTTTTTTTTTTTAGTTTCTATATCATTTATTTCTGCTCTAATCTTTATTACTTCCTTCCTTCTGCTGGTTTGAGGTTTTGTTTCATCTTCTTTTTGTAGCTCTTTTAGGTATATTGTTAAGTTGTTTATCTGGGAATTTTCTTGCTTCTTGAGGTAGACTTGTATTACTATAAACTTCCCTCTTAAAACCACTTTTGTTGTATCCCAAAGATTTTGGACCATTGCGGTTTTGTTTTCATTTTTCTCCATGTAATTTTTATTCTTTGGTTGACCTATTCATTGTTTATTAGCATGTTATTTATCCTCCATGTATTTGTGCTCTTTCCAGTTTTTTTCTTATGGTTCATTTCTAGTTTCATAGTGTTGTGGTCAGAAAAGATGCATGGTTTAAGTTCAGTGTTTTTGTATTTGTTGAGATTTGTTTTGTGGGTTGATATGTAATCTGTTCTGGAGAATGTTCCATGTGCACTTGAAAAGGATGTGTATTCTGCTGTTTTAGGATGGAATTTTCTGAATATATCTGTTAAATCCATCTAGTCTAGTGTGTCATTCAAAGCCAGTGTTTCCTTGTTGCTTTTCTATTTGGATCATCTGTCCATTGATGTAAGTGGGGTGTTAAAGTCCCCTTATTATTATATTACTACTGATTATTTCCTTTATGTTTGTTATTAACTGTTTTATGTATTTGGGTATTTCATGTTGGGTGCATAAATATTTACAATTGTTATATCTTCTTGTTGGATTGTCCCCTTTATTATTATGTCATGTCCTTCTTTGTCTCTTGTTACAGTCTCTGGACACCTGTGTGGTTCAGTCAGTTAAGCATCCAACTTTTGATTTTGGCTCAGGTTATGATCTCACGGTTTTTGAATTCAAGCCATGGTTTGGGCTCCACACTGACAACGCGGAGCATGCTTGGGATTCTCTCTCTCCCCTCTCTCTCTGCCCCTCCCCACCCTCTCTCTTTCAAACTAAATAAATATACTTAAAAAAATTCTTTATGAAGTCTACAGTAAGTAGATGTAAGTATTGCTACCTCAGCTTTCTTTTGACATCCATATGCATGATAAATATTTCTCCATCCCTTCACTTTTCAGTATGCATGTATCTTTAGGTCTAAAATGAGCCTCTTTTAAAAATTTTTAAAGCTCTACATCCAATGTGGGGCTTGAACTCATGACCCCAAAATCAAGAGTCATGTGCTCTACTGACAGAGCCAGCCAGGCACCCCTGAAATGAATCTCTTGTAGCCAGTATATATATGGGTCTTGTTTTTTAATCTATTCCATCACTCTGTCTTTTCATCAGAGCATTTAGTTCATGCTAATTATTGATAGGTTTGTATTTATTGCCATTTTGTTACTTGTTTTGTGGTTGTTTTTGTAGCTCTTCTCTGATCCTTTCCTCTGTTGTTCTTTTCTCTCACGGTTTGCTGGCTTTCTTTAGTGATATATTTGCATTTCTTTTTCTTTAATTTTTGCATATCTATTATTGATTTTTGATTTGTGGTTACCATTATGTTATATATAATACCTACATATAGCATTCTGTATAATAATTTGATGGTCACTTAAGTTTGAAACCATTCTTTACTCTTCTCCCCACATTTTAGGTATATGGTACCATACTTTACATCCTTTTATTTTTTTCATTCCTTGACTGATTTTTACATATATACTTATTTGTATTGCTTTTGTGCTTCCTACTTTTCTTACTGTTACTTACGGTCTTTTCACTTAAATAGAGTCCCCTTTAAAATTTCTTGTAGGACTGGTTCAGTGGTCATGAACTGTTTTAGCTTTTTTTATCGGAGAAACTCTTTATCTCTCCTATTCTAAATGGTAGCCTTGCTGGATAGAATATTCTTGGCTGCAGATTTTTTTCCTTTTAGCCCTTTGAATATATCATGCCACTCCCTTCTGGCCTGCAAAGTTTCTGCAGAAAAATCTGATAGCCTTATGGGATTTCCTTGTATGTAACTGTCTTCTTTTCTTCTGCTGCTTTTATTTTTTCTTAATGTTTATTTGTTTATAAGAGAGAGAGAGGAGAGAGAGAGAGCATGTAAGCAGGGGAGGGGCAGAGAGAGAGGGAAACAGAGAATCCCAAGCAGGCTCCACACTGTCAGCGCAAAGTCCATTGCAGGGTTCAAACACATGAACAATGAGATCATGACCCGAGCTGAAATCAACAGTCAGACATTCAACCAACTGAGCCACCTAGGCACCTCTTTCTTGCTGATTTTAAAATTCTCTCTTTACCACTACTTTTTGCCATATTTATTACTATGTTTCTTGATGTGGACCTCCTTGGGTTGATTTCATTGAGGGATCTCTGTGCCTCTTGGATCTGAATATCTGTTTTCTTGCCTAGATTAAGGAGGTTTTCAGCTATTATTTCTTTGAGTAAGTTTTCTGTCCCCTCTTCTCTCTGTTCTTTTGGGATCCCCATAATGTGAATATTATTACCCTTGATGGAGCCACTGAGCTCCCTACATCTGTTTTCATTTTGCATATATTTTTATCACCTGTATAGCTTTCCATTTCAAATAGTCTATTTTATCAATGCTTTCCTTTCTGGTTTGCATCTCTTATCTTCATCAAATTGAATAAACAAAGCCATTTTTAAACAAATTTATAACTTTTACTGGGGCTTAGTAATGAAAGATTTGGATATTTGAGTTAAGTTTTGGATATTAAGGCATCTTTGGTTTAGTTTAAGGCATCTTCGTTTATATTCCTTTGCCAAAGTAGTCTATGCTTTTAGATGACTCATTGGTTCAAGTTATTATATAAGGATTTTTAAAAAGTCATCTTACTATTTTTACTTTTTGAGTGATGGCCTCTATTCTATTAATGCACAGTTATGCAAGTATGGAATAAACCTGGGGTTTATCCCTGATGTGCTTTTTGTTTTTAACATATGGTGACTTTTATTTTATTTATTATTTTTTAAGTTTATTTATTATTTTTTTAAGTAAACTCTATGTCCAACGTGGGGGTTCAAACTTATGACCCCAAGATCAAGAGTTGCATGCTCTATTGACTGAGCCCTATCCCTGATGTGCTTTTATCATTACAAGGAGCTCCTCTTTTTATCCAACACTCTCCTCATATATATTCTTCCTCTCCAATTCTGTCAGTGAATTTATTAACTTAAGACATTGTCCACATGTTACTGGATCCATTAACACTGTTTAAAAAGTCACTGCGGGGTCTAAAACTAAATGAATTCTGGTTTCAGGCAGGCACTATATTGGGGTGACCAACATTTAGAAATGCAATAAATTCCAGCCATATACTACCAGAAACATTTTTCTAGATATGTCTCCTGAGGCAAGGCAAACAAAAGCCAAAATAAACTATTGGGACTACACCAGAATAAAAAAGAACCCATCAACACAGCAAAGGAATCCATCAACAAAATGAAAAGGTAAATACTGATTGGGAAAAGGTATTTGCAAATGATATATTTGATGAGGACTTTATATCCAAAATACATAAAGAACTTACACAATTCAACACACACAAAAAACAAATAATGCAATGAAAACATAGGCAAAAGACATGAACAGACATTTCTCTGAAGAAGACATACAAATAGCCAACAGACCCATGAAAATATGCTCAATATCACTCATAATCAAGGGAATACAAATCAAAATCACATTGAGATATCATCTCACATCTGGCAGAATGACTAGAACCAAAACTGTAAGAAATAATAAGTGTTGGTCAGGGTGTGGAGAAAAAAGGACCCTTGTGCACTGTTGGCAGGAAAATAAATTGGTGCGAGCACTGTGGAAACAGTATGGCAGGTCCAGGTTATCAAAAAATTAAAAACAGAAATACCATATGATCCAGTGATTCCACTATGAGTGTTTACCCAAAGAGAACTTAAACACTTAAATGGGTGATGGGTATTAAGGAGGACACTTGTTATGATGAGCACTGGGTGTTATATATATAAGTGATAAATCACTAAATTGTACTCCTGAAACCAATATTACACTATATGTTAACTAACTAGAATGTAAATAAAAGTTTGAAAAATAAATAATAAGAAATAAAACTAAAACACCAATTTGAAAAGGTATATGCACTCCTATGTTTATTGCAGCATTATTTACAATAATCAAGATATGGAAGCAACCTAAGTGTCCATCTGTAGGTAAACAAGTAAAGAAGTTGTAGTATATACATACATATTTTGGAATATTACCATAAAAAAAGAATGAGATCTTGCCATTTGTGACAATAAGGATGACCTAGAGGGCATTATGCTAAGTGAAATGAGTCAGACAGAGAAAGAAGAATACCATATGATTTCACTTACATGCAGAATATAGCAACAAAAGAACAAATACAAAAAGCAGAAATAGACCCATAAATACAAGGAGATGGGCAAAAAGGAATGAAGGGGAATGGGAGGTACAGGTTTTCAGTTACAGAATAAATAAGTCACAGTGATGAAAGATACAGCACAGGGAATGTAATTAATGGTATTGTAATAGCATTGTATAGTGACAGATGGTAGCTACACTTGTGGTGAGCATTGAATAACACATTGAGTTGTCAAATTACTATGTTGTACACCTAAAACTAGTGTAACATTGTGTGTCAACTATACCTCAATAAAAAAAATAAAATAATTCATCCTATTGAATATAATTTTGGGCAAATAAAAAAGAAATGGAAAAAAAAACAAAAAAAAGCAGATTGACTGCAGTGCTTAGAAAACTGATTAAGATGTTATAAAGGCTTAACTTCATTCCAAAAATTTTTTTTGATGATAGCTCATAAATACTGGTATAATCCTGCTACCTGTTTTTTTTTCTTTTCTTTTCTTTTCTTTTCTTTTCTTTTCTTTTCTTTTCCTTTCTTTCTTTTTTAAGTAATCGCTATATCCAGTGTGGGGCTTGAACTCATGACCCCAAGATCAAGAGTTTCATGTCTACCAACTAAGCCAGGCAGGCACCCCATTGCTGGTATAATGCTGATTAAAATCTTTATATTCGGACAACCACTGAAGTCATAATAATGGGGTCACAATATCCTCCACATTAAAATGGAGGTGGGATCATTGAGAGCAATGAGAGTAATACATTTTTCTATCCAAAAGGATTGCAAAATAACTAGTTTTTTCCTTTCCTTTTTCTATTCGGGATGAAGGATCTTGAAACAGCCTATCGTATTACAGATATCCACGAAGCTTTGGCATTGTCTGAGGTGGGAAATGACAGGAAGATGTTCTTGTTTGGAACACAAGTGACTGAAAATGGCTCAGAAATACCCTCCGTCATGCAAGATGCCAAAGACTTGATTGCACACCTGGCTGCAGATATGCAGTGACTGAGCCTGGGCCCACTGTGCAGCTCTCAATCTAAATGTCACCAAGGAGTGTTCAGTGACAGGTTTGAAGCCACAGGTTTCCACTGTCGAATAAAAAATAAGCCACTTCCTATTTTCTCAGTGTGTGACATATATACAAAGATAATGTTAATTGATTAAGAGTCTCTCTGTGTTTAGATTTTGAACTTTAAAAATATTGGTAAAATAATATATTTGGGGGATTTGGATTTTTCCTCAACAAAATTAAAGTGAACATTAGTGAGCATTCAAACCATTTGTGGTTTTTCAATGACATGAGATTTATATGAAAATATTTTAATAAACTTCCTCTTTTCAAGGAAAAATCTAGGTGTCTTTTTTTTAAGTAGATTAATTTAACACTGTAAGGAAAGAAATGTCAGGATAGGGCAGTAAGAAAAGTAAGCACTATCAAATTACATGGAAATATAAATTAACAGCATTCAGAAAGATTTAGGAAATGCTTCTCTTTTAGGAGCCTGATAAACTAGATGATGAACACTGTGAAGATTTTATTTCTATTTTATTATTTTTTAAGTTTATTTATTCATTTTGAGAGAGAGAATCCCAAGCAGGTTCTGCATGCTGTCAGTGCAGAACCTGACATCAGACTCCCATCTCACAAATGTGAGATCATGACCTGAGCTGAAACCAAGAGTTGGACACCCAGGTGCCCCAGAATTTGATTTTTAAATACTTGACATTTTGCTTTTATATATAGGTAAGCTTTCTTCACCAGAAATATTTTGCAATAACTCTGTTTACCTACAAACATGATAAAAACCCAACTTTTGACTATAGTGTCTTGTCTTGATTTAACAAACAAAAAGATTTCAGTTTCCAGTCAGCATGTAAGAAGCTCAGAAGCCACCATTCCATTCTAACAATGAGTGAAAAGCTAAACACACTGACAAATCAAAAACTTCTAGGATCCATTAGAGAGATGAGGATACAGGGCAAATTGCTGCCCTTGAGATTGGAGAAACTGGTATGAGAATACAGAGAATAATAATTTATTGGAGCAGAGACTCATGAGTGGAAACTACTTGTGAGAACCAGTGCCAGGGTAGGAAAACCAGAACTATAACTGACAAATTGCTGGAGGCTCAGATGGACTGAGAGTTAAAAATTCAGGGTATCCAGTCATAGTGGGGTCCCTACAATTTTGTGACATTTATCTCCAGGAGCTTGATGAGATTCCCACAGCAAATATCAGAGAAAAGTCTCCCAGTGCTTCCAGCGGAGGGAAAAAGGAACCACTTTAAAACGTACCAAAACACTCTATTTTTATGAATAAGGCCTGCCCTCAAGGGAAACTAGTTAACCAGACCCTAACCTCCGGAGTATTATCAAACCCTAACCTCAGGAAGAGAAATACTCAACTCCAGCCCATTCTAGCCATCTTGTCCCACATAAACAAAGAAAAAAACAAAGACACACATGTGAAATTCACAGTCCAGAGGCACAGGCTCACTAAAAGACTGAGACCAATCATAGGACTATAGAACACTTCTCCTCCCCCCGCCCCTAACTCACCACCACATCATTAAAGGTCTGTTTATAGCAGTTTCTTTTACTTAATTCATTATGTCTGCATATCAAGGAAAAATTACAAGACATACTATAAGGCAAAAAATACAGAAGAGACATCAACCATATTCAGCATCAGAACCACACTCAGATATGGCAGAGATGTTGAGATTATCAGAACAGGAATTTAAAACAATTATGATTAATGTGATTAATGTGCTAAGAGTACTAATAGCATACAAAATCAGATTGGCTACGTAAGCAGAGATGAAAATTTTAAGAACCAACGAGAAATCCTAGAGATTAAAACAAAAACTACTGTAACTGAAATGAAGAATGTCTTTGAAGAGCTTTTAAGTAGACTAGACACAGCTGAGCAAAGAATCTCTTGAGTTTGAGGATATTTCAGTAGAAACCTCCAAAAATGAAAAGAAAAAAAAAGACAAAGAAAAAACCAGAATATCCAGGTACTGTAGGAAAACTACAGAAGATGTAAAATGCATGTAATGGGAGTACCAGGAGGAGAAAAAAAAAAAAGAAGAAACATTTGAAACAATAATGACCGTGAGGATTTCCCGAATTAATGTTAGACAACAAACCACAGATCCCAGAAGCTCAAAGAACATAAATGCAAACACACACACACACACACACACACACACACACACACAAACAGCAAGAAAACAAAACCTACACATAGGCATATCATTTTTTTTTTAATTTTTTTTTTCAACGTTTATTTATTTTTGGGACAGAGAGAGACAGAGCATGAACGGGGGAGGGCAGAGAGAGAGGGAGACACAGAATCGGAAACAGGCTCCAGGCTCTGAGCCATCAGCCCAGAGCCTGACGCGGGGCTCGAACTCACGGACCGCGAGATCGTGACCTGGCTGAAGTCAGACGCTTAACTGCGCCACCCAGGCGCCCCTAGGCATATCATTTTTAAACTGCAGAGAATTAAAGATAAGAAAAAAATTCTGAAAAAAGCCAGAGGGGTAAAAAACCACCTTACCTATAGCTGAACAAAGATAAAAATTACATCCAACTTCTCCTCAGAAATCATGCAAGTAAGAAGAGAGTGAAGTGACTATTTAAAGTGTTGAGAGGAAAAACACACCAACCTAGAATTCTGTACTCTGTGAAATTATCCTTCTAAAGTAAAGGAGAAAGACTTTCTCAGATGAATAAAAATCAAGGGAATTTGTTGCCAGTAGACCTGCCTTGCAAGAAATGTTAAAAGAAATTCTTTAGGGACGCCTGGGTGTCTCAGTAAGTTGAGTGTCCAACTCTTGATTTCAGCTGAGGTCATGATCTCACGGTCAACTCTCTACAAAGGTATCACAAGTAATATGTATGCACTTAACAACAGTGTATCAAAATCCATGAGGCAAAAACTTACAGAATTTCAAGGAAAGCAATAGATGAATCTACTATTATAGTTGGAAACTTCAAAACCCTCTATCAGAAATAGACAGATCCAGCAGACAGAAAACCAATGAGGACACAGTTGATAAAATGGATATCTTTTTGAAAAAAAAATTTTTTTAATCTTTATTTATTTTTGAGAGAGAGACAGAGTGTGAGCAGGGAAGGAACAGAGAGAGAAAGACACACGGAATCCAAAGCAGTCTCCAGCCCTGAGCTGTCAGCACAGAGCCGGACGCCTGGCTCGAACTCACAAACTGTGAGATCATGACCTGAGCCGAAGTCAGGCCTTCAACGAACTGAGCCACCCAGGTGCCCCAATATAATGGATATCTTTAGACTACTTCATCCAACAAAAGCAGCATACACATTGTTCTCAAGCTCACATGGAATATTCACCAAGGTAAACCACATTGTGGGCCATAAGTCACGCTTTAACAAACTTAAAAAAAAAATAAAAACCTTACAATATCTAGTGTCAGATCACAACAGAATTAAGCTAGAAATCAGTAATAGGAAGGTAGCTGGAAAATCCCCACATACTTGGAGATTAAACAACACACTTCTAAATAACACATGGGTCAAAGAAGAATTCTCAAGAGAAATTAAAAAAATATTTTTTTCAACGTTTATTTATTTTTGGGACAGAGAGAAACAGAGCATGAACGGGGGAGGGGCAGAGAGAGAGGGAGACACAGAATCGGAAACAGGCTCCAGGCTCTGAGCCATCAGCCCAGAGCCCGACGCGGGGCTCGAACTCCCGGACTGCGAGATCGTGACCTGGCTGAAGTCGGACGCTTAACCGACTGCGCCACCCAGGCGCCCCTCAAGAGAAATTTTAAAGTACTTTAAACTAAATGAAAATGAAAAAACAAATTATCAAAACTAGTGGGATGCAGCAAAATTAGTACTTAGAGGGAGTTTTATTGCATTGGATGTATATATTAGAAAAGAAGAAAGATCTAACATCAATCATCTAAGTGTAAAATGCAAAACTATAAAACTCCTGGGCAAGGGAAACAAAAGCAAAAATGAACTATTGGGACCTCATCTTCTGCACAGTGAAGGAAACAATCAGCAAAACTACAAGGCAACTGACAGAATGGGAGAAGATATTTGCAAACGACATATCAAATAAAAGGTTAGTATCCAAAATCTATAAACAACTTACCAAACTCAACACCCAAAAAAAACAAATAATCCAGTGAAGAAATGGGCAAAAGATAGGAATAGACACTTCTCCAAAGAAGACATCCAGATGGCCAACCGACACATGAAAAAATGCTCAACATCACTCATCATCAGGGAAATACAAATCAAAACCACAATGAGATACCACCTCACACCTGTCAGAATGGCTAACATTAACAACTCAGGCAACAACAGATGTTGGCGAGGATGCGGACAAAGAGGATCTCTTTTGCACTGCTGGTGGGAATGCAAGCTGGTGTAGCCACTCTGGAAAACAGTATGGAGGTTCCTCAAAAAATTAAAAATAGAACTACCCTACAACCCAGCAATGCACTACTAGGTATTTATCCAAGGGATACAGGTATGCTATTTCAAAGGGACACATGCACCCCCATGTTTATAGCAGCACTATCAACAATAGCCAAAGTATGGAAAGAGCCCAAATGTCCATCGATGGATGAATGGATAAAGAAGAGGTGGTATATATATACAATGGAGTATTACTCGGCAATCAAAAAGAATAAAATCTTGTCATTTGCAACTATGTGGATGGAACTAGAGGGTATTATGCTAAGCGAAATTAGTCAGAAAAAGACAAATATCATATGACTTCACTCATATGAGGACTTTAAGACACAGAACAAATGAACATAAGGGAAGGGAAGCAAAAATAATATAAAAAATTTTACAGGGAGAAGGACAAAACATAAGAGACTCTTAATTATGGAGAACAAACAGAGGGTTACTGGAGGGGTTGTGGGAGGGGGGATGGGCTAAATGGGTAAGGGGCATTAAGGAATCTACTCCTGAAATCATTGTTGCACTATATGCTAACTAACTTGGATGTAAATTAAAAACTAAATAAATTATTTTAAAAAACCTCACACACACACACACACACACACACACACACACTATAAAACTCCTAGAAAATAACATAGGAGAAAATCTAGATGACCTTGGGTATGGTGATGAGTTTTCAGATACAATACTAAAGGCACAATCCATGAAAAAAAAGAATTGATAAGCTGGACTTCCTTAAAATTAAAGCTTTCTGCTTTGCCAGCAACACTATCAAGACAAGCCACAGACTGGGAGAAAATATTTGCAAAATAAATATCTGATAAAGGACTCTTATCCAAAATATATAAAGAACTCTTAAGACTGAACAATAACAACACAAACAACCCAACTGAAAAATGGGCCAAAGACCTAAACAGACACTTTGCCAAAAAAGATTTACAGATGGCAAATTAGCATATGAAAAGATGCTCCACGTCATAGTCATAAGGGAAATGCAAGTTAAAACACCTGTCAGAATGGCCAAAATCCAGACCAGTGCCACCACTAAATGCTGGTGGGGATGTGGAGTAACAGGAAATCTCACTTATTGTTGGTGGGAATACAAAATGGTACAGCCATTTTGGAAGACAGTTTGAGAGTGTTAAATATATTCTTACCACATGATTGCACTCCTTGGCATCTACCCAAAGGAGATGAGAATTTATGTTCCCACAAATACTTTCGTATGGATGTTTATACCAGCTTTTTTCACAATTACCAAAACTTGGAAGCAACCAAAATGTCCTTCAGTAGATGAATGGATAAATAAACTATGATACATCCAGACAATGGAATATTAATCAGTGCTAAAAGGAAATGAGCTATCTAGTTATGAAAAGACACTGAGGAAACTTAAATGCATATTACTAAGTGAAAGATGATAATCTGAAAGGACTACATACCGTATGATTCCAACCAAATGACATTCTGGAAAAAGCAAAACTGTGGAGACAGTAAGATCAGTGGTTGCCAGGGGCTAGATGGGTGGGGGAAGAATGAATGGGTGGAGAGCACAGAGGACTTTTAGGACAGTGAAACTGTGTGTGATACTATAATGATGAATACATGTATTATACACCTGTCCAAACTCATGGAATACACAACAGCAAGAATGAAGTCTAATATAAACTATGGACTTTGGGTGATAACGATGTGTCAATGTAGGTTTGTCGATGGAAACAAAATGTCCCACTCTGGTGGGGGATATTGATAATGAGGGAGGCTATGAGTGAATGGGGGATATACAGGGATTCTATGTTCTGCTCAACTTTTCTGTGAACCTAAAACTGTTTTAAAAATAGTCTATATCACTCTTACAGAAAGATGAAGAGGACCAACGTGATACTGGTGGAGGAATTTACTTCCTCGCTTCAGGAACTGAAGGAAGAGAGCTCCCACTAGTCAAAACAACCAGGGAGAAGGGAGAGATGCTAAAATTGCTCAAGCGCCTAAAACCAAAACTGAGAATCAGCATATCACAAGGAGCTTTCACATTTCCAGGTGACCCAAAGCCAAGACCTGATGGACCCTTTCCCAGGAGTGTGCCTGGGTCCTAAAGCAAGGCTGCTCCTTCCCCTAAACAGAGACCTCCCACACACCAGGCTGTGTTCACCCACCTGATCCATCAGAGGGTCAGTGTGGTCAGTGGATTGGAGCCAGGGAATCCCCCTCCTTCACTGGATTTTCTACACCTTCGCATGCTGGACACAGCAGTCAGCTTCTGCCTATTGATTTCTCCAATCTAAAGAATATTGGAATTACTAGAATATACCAGGAAGTATGGGACTTTCTTTCTCATCACATTAGCAATGATTTGGATTTGGGTTTCCTCCCATTAGTAGTGATTAAGAGACTAACCTTTCATTTAAACTGAATTTTCATCAACATACTTTTCCCTGCGTAGTATTTTGTAAATATTTATATGTTAAGCTTAAGTTAACTATTTATGTGTTAAAATATTGCATTAAAGTTGTAAATACAAGTAGCAATAAAAACTTTTAGTAGTCAAAAATAATAGGCTATATTAAAAACACTAAGAATCTATCTATCTAATAGAATCTGAATCTATTTATTTATTTAAAAATTTTTAATGTTTATTTATTTTTGAGAGATACAGAGAGACAGAGCATGAGCAGGGGAGGGCCAGAGAGAGAGGGAGACACAGAATCTGAAACGGGCTCCAGGCTCTGAGCTGTCAGCACAGAGCCAGATGTGGGGCTCGAACTCAAACCGCAAGATCATAACCTGAGCCGGAGTCAGACACTTAACCGACTGAGCCACCCAGCCACCCCCATACTCTGAATTTAAAAGAGGAGATTTGAATAAAGGATTTGTTATGCAAATCCTTCCTTTTAAAATTTGGAATCTGTGGCAAAATAAAAAAAAAACAAATTTGGTGAAGATGATTAGCCTCTTTGAATGTTAGCACATATCTAAGTTTGGGGTTGAAATGGAATGCACTTGAACTTAGGCATACATGTGCAAAATGTTAATTGCCCTCTGAGAGATGAGACATTAGAGTGTGATACTTTAAGGTCTCTGGTTTTCTCAGCTTCAGAGTTACAGAATACTGTTGAACAGTATCATATCACAACAGCCACTTGGGTATCTAATGTCAGTCAGCTCCTTTGTCTGGCCTATGAAGGTTCATCACTCAATGATTCAAGATTGTCAGGAACCCTGGATTTCAGCCTCTGCCCTAAAGACTGCCATGTACTGGTCTTTGGACAGATTCCTTAATGATATTGTGTCTTACTTGGTCTTCACTCTGGAAAAGGATGAAATCAAATGCAGACTTCTTCCAGCCCTAAACTCTGATTCCATCTCTTCCTTATGTTTTCTAAGGTAGCTGAGGGCAGATAGTTCCTGGATACCTATTTCAAAGGTGATGCCAACCACCATATGGAATGATAACTCTGTTCTTCTCTGTTCAGCCTTGTTTTCCTCACATTCTAATTTTAGTTTCTGTATTTTTTTAAAGTAATCTCTACACCCAACGTGGGGCTTGAACTCATGAACACAAGATCAAGAGTTGCATACTCCTCTGATTGAGCCAGCCAGGCACCACTAGTTTCTGCATTTTGGCAGTAAGTGATGTGGCTGGAGTTTTTCCCTCAGGGAAAAGCTATTGAGTGCCAGCATGGTGGTGGCTGCTTGAGTATGATTAAAACAGGGACTTGGGATGCTCTCAGGCTAATGAGGGAGGTACACGTCACATGGGTTTCTAATGAATTGGCATTCAGCCAAGATGGGTTTGTGTGTTGTCAAAGATGCTGCCTGGCTGTCAGTCTTCCCAACAGGCCTCACAGGTGGCATGGATTACCTTGGAGTAATGTCTGTTGCCAGCCTTCCAGGCCCAAAACTGTTAAGTGTAGTTAGCACAATAAGAGTAGAATCTGTCTTTTCATTTATTCATTTAGTCAACAATTATTGAGCACCAGCTATGTGCCAGAACTCTTGCAGTTAAAAATGATGGAAATTCAACTTAAATTTGTATGTCAAAAAAGGGCACTATTATCTGGGCATGGGCAGATTCAAGGGCTCAAAGATAACAAGGCTGTCTCTCCATCTCTTGGTCCTGCTAACCTCTGCAGTAAAACCTTGGATTGTGAGTAACTTGTTCTGTGAGTGTTCGACAAGACAAGCAAAAGCATTTCTAAAAAATGTTAACTTGATAAATGAGCAATGCTTTGCAATACGAGTAATACGTGACGCTGAATGTCACATGATCACAACTGAACTAATGGTTCTTCAAATTTGCTGTGATATACAAGTGCTTTGGATTTCAAGCATGCTTTCGGAACAAATTATGCTCTCAAACCAAGGTTTTATTGTATTTGGCTTCACTCAGATTCCCTCTGCACGGAACTGCCTTCAACAGCCTTCAACATTCATGTAGCTTATGATCCCAGAGTAAAATTAATCCTCTATTTTATTCCTTCTTTCTTTTGAGAGAAAGCCAGCTTGAGTGGGGGAGGGATAGAAAGGGGGAGAGAGAGAATCCCAAGCAGGCTCCAAGTTGTCAGCATGGAGCCCAATCTGGGGCTCAAACTCAAACCTTGAGCTCATGATCGGAGCCAAAGTCAGACACTTAGCCAACTGACCCACCCAGGGGCCCCATGAATTCTCTCTTTCCAAGCAACCATTCAGCAAATCTCATGGAGGGACAGGATTGGCTCTGCTGGGCTCACATATTGATCTCTGAACCAATCTCTGTGGCCAAATTGCCCAGACCTGGTGGGGGAGCAGGACTAGCCCCCTCAAACCATATGGAATGAGTTCCCCACAGAAAGGACAAGTTCTACTTTTAGAAGAGGAGGGGGTTGCTAGGCAGGAAGACAAAAGTAATGATAGGTATTCATACCCATTCACTGTGCTTAGCACAGGGCATACACCAGCCACCAGGATAGAGAATGTCCCTGTCATTAAGGAGCTTATATTCTAGCTGGGGAGCCACACACACAAATTTAAAAAGCAGTTGAAATAATTATAAATTGTGTTGAAGCAAGGATCTGAGATAGAAAATAATGGCAGAAAATAAAATTACTGTGGGCTGGAAAGACCTGAGTGGGTGATATTTAAGCCAAGACCTAAAGAATGGAAAAGAGCCAGCATGTGAAGTGAGGGAGAAGTGGGCTCCAGGCAGTAGGGACAGGTGTAGAAACATGCTGAAATGGGAGAGTTTGACATGTTAGAGAAGAATAGGGAGGCTGGAATGTAGACAGCAACGGTGGAGGAGCCCACAGACTGGAGAGAGAGGCAAGGACAAAAATTCTGGGGCATCTTATGATGCAAAGCTTCAGATTTATTCTAAACAGTGAGGTGCATGTATCCCTTCGAATTAGTATTTTTGTATCCCTTGGGTAAATAGTAGTGCAATTGCTGGATTGGAGAGTAGTTCTATTTTTAACTTTTTGAGGAAACTCCATATGGTTTTCCAGAGTGGCTGCACCATTTTGCAGTCCCACCAAGAGTGTAAGAAGGTTCCCCTTTCTCCAGATCCTCACTTGAGGTTTATTCTAAATAGTTTGGAGTGTCGTAATTGTCATTACACCAGTTTGAGGGCTGATGGTGGCCTGGACTGGCATTCGTGAGATGTACTGGCAAAGGAGATGAAAAGAAAAGGATGAATTAAAAACACATTTGAAGAATGAACTGGAATTGCTGATGCCCTGTGGGTAGAGAGGGAGATGAGGGAAAGAGAGAATCCAGATCAATTCCTAAATTTCTCCCTAGAAAGACAGAAGTCATTTTCATGAGATTGGTTTATAAAATTAGAATGCCAATATATAATTGCGATGTGGACCAGAATCCATCCTTTGTGATGCTAATCCCTACCAGTGAGCAAAATCCCTGGAAAGCTGGTCCTGTCAGAAAGTTGCCTGGTGAGGCATGATCTATTGATACAGAGTGGTGTCATGTCAGAGATCCATCTTGAGAGGGCCTGAAGAACTAGCTGTATGTAATATTTGCAGTCTTTGGAGTTGGACCCTCTCCCCTCTACAATTTTTGAATAGGCATAACCACTAAGATAGGATATTTGAAGGCATTCTATTTAGTGGTAGACTAGTACTGTTTTGGGGTGCCTCTTTAAGGCGAATTTACATAACTCTTGCCTGATCATGTGTTGAGTTAAAACTCTCTGATAGCTTTATTTCTCCTTTCCCCAATTTTTTGAGATATACTTCTTGAATTTCCATACAGTACTGCATATGTCTATATCATGTCTAAGGGAGAGAGATTTCCTGATTGAGATATGCCACTCTCTTCTTGTTCCATTCTAGATGACATCCACAATCCAAAATGTTTCTCTTTTAACTTTTTGTGCTGTGAGGCAAAGTATATCCAAGGAATACCAAGTAGTGTACAAAAAGTATACTTGGGATTGAGAGATGTCCAAAGATCACTTACCTCTAAAAATCTCTTAGCTTAAAAATGGTAAAAAAGAGAAATGGGGTTGCCAAAAACAGGGTTATAAAAATTTTGGTATATTGTGTTTAAAAGATACCACATTTAACAAGTTAATGTTAACACGCACACGCATACCACACTTAAACTTGTGCTGTTCACAAGCTAATACAGGATTTATAAAAAACGATTTATAGTACACTTCAGTACAGTGTGCCCTATAACGAGACACAAGATGTAGATGAATGTAATCTCTTTTAATCCCGTGTTTGTGACTTGTGTGTAGAACTTCACGTGAAGGCAAATTTAAAAATCTAAATTTGAGATTTCTCCTGAATATTAAGTTTGGACCAAATGACATATTGGTCTCACCCATCTCCCACACCCACATTATGATTGTTGTGCATTTACTAGACACTGATGGAAATCAATTTTAGAGATCGAGGGCCTTAGACTATTACTCCTCCCAGAGTAATTAGGGAACAAAGGCCTAAGGAGAACCGGCGCCAGAGAACCTCTGAACCGAAAAGGGACCCGGCTCTGCTGCCTGAGCGTTGCTGTAACTGCACTGAAAGCTGATATGTTCGGTCTCAAGGCCTCGGCAAGTAACACAGAGCTACCGAGGGCGCTCGGGAGTCCTCGCCGGTAACACCGGGAACTGCGGCTCAGGACCTCGCGGGTTTCTCTCCGCCGGCTAGCGCGCGCAGGTGGGCGCCTGGAGCAGGCGCGTCCCCTTGGCAACCGGAGAACTTGCCGGGAGGGCCCCAGGGCGGGGCTGGCCGGGCGCTGGCCGGGCTGGGGCGGGGCTTGGGCACCGCCTACCCCAGGCCCCTCGGGTCGCGCAGAAGACAAACAGCGCGCCTGTGTCCGGTCGAGAGGGTGGGCGCCAATGGAGAACCAAGAACATTCAGGCTCATCTGCGTTTTCGGATGGGCATGACACGACAGAAATAGCCGTTCCCCGCGAAGTCCATCCGAAGCCCTTTGTAGTCAGGCTCCTCGACGTGCACAAGCTTGAGGAGCCGGAGGAACCCGAAGAACCCGAAGAACCCGA
The DNA here is from genome assembly GCF_022837055.1 of Prionailurus viverrinus. NCBI lineage: Eukaryota > Metazoa > Chordata > Mammalia > Carnivora > Felidae > Prionailurus > Prionailurus viverrinus. The sequence continues at coordinate 160,771,986 of NC_062564.1, read as the reverse complement.
GGAACCCGAGGAGCCGGAGAAACCCGAGGAGCAGGAGGAACCGGGGGAGGCCAACGAGCAGATCACGCGAGACCGGGGCATTGAGTTTTATGGGTCCGAGGAGACATCTGAACCCCACAAACCCTATGAGCCCCACAAGCGCTATGAGCCCCACAAGCGCTATGAACCCCACGAACCCGACGAGCCGCACGAACTCTATGAACCCCAAGAGCCCCACGAAGCCTACGAGCCCCATGCACTGCGCAATCACAGTAAACGCCTGGGATCCCGTAAGCCCCGGGGGCTCTCTGCTTCCCGCGAGACCCACAAGCCCCACGAAGCTGAGTTGCTTCCCAGCGCCGCCGTAGTGACCGCCCCTTCTCTGGTGACCAGATTCCCGCCAAGGATTCCGCTATCTTGCCTGAGCGGTAGGTGCTGGGGCCCTTCCAGAGACACTGAGCAACCCCGCCCTATGTAGAACTCGGGGTTCTAATGTGGATGTTTGCATGCAAGAGGTCACCTGTTTTAAAGGAAGGTAATTTTTGTGTCGTTTACCTGCTGCTTTGCAGTCATCTGATGAGTAATTGAGACTCTGGTAAAGAGAAACTGAATCTCTTCACTCTCTCCCTCTCTTTGCCTGATGACTTCCTAGCCTTGGTTATTCATTGTAACTTCTCTTTGAAGCCCTTAATTCTTCACTACAGTTAGTCACTGCATTTTCTCTGGGTTGCCACTTCAAACATTACTTCTTTATAGCACTTAAGATTTTGTACTACATCGTTATCTTTCTCCCCAATTAAAAGATGGCATCCTTGAAGGGAGGATATTTTTGTCAGTGTTTGGCACATGGTGGTACTCAATAAATGCTAGCTATTACATGGTTAAAGTTGTAGTAACAAAATACTCCAGAGGAATTTAAAATGTACATTTACTAAATGCTTATAGTCCTCACCAAGTTCACAAAGTGACAGAGCTGATGGATCTTGGGTATAAACATGCCTTGCTCTAACCCCATTGGTTCACTTATGATCTCTCCTTGATGACCCCACCCAGAACAATTCTTTGTCCAAACTGGGCTTCCAGTCCCTCAGCTGACCACTTTTACTCTCATGTTCTCCTAGACTCCTCTTTATCAGCTTCCATTCTATGGTCTATCAGGGGCTCACATATTTCCCCACTCCATTTACTCTTTGGCTATCTACCATACTTCTCCTGGGAAAACCCCAACCCAGGTTAAACTTAACCATCCACCCTCTGCATGCACCTGAACAGCTGACTCTTGCTGTACAAAATCACACAATCATATAATTGCTTTTATTTCAACATGACCACAAATCTTAGTCAATCATTTGATACTTCTAACAATCCCACTTTATTCACTAGTAAGTTAGTTCTCCTAGTCTCTGAGAAGGTGACTGTCCTCTTTACCTTCCTCCAAATGTTATACTTTTGGCCTCCAAACAGGTGAAGACTGCCTTACACTTTATTGAGCAAATAGAAGCAATCAGTCATGAGCTCTCTTATTTCTTTTTTTTTTTTTACCACTAATCTATTGCCTTGCCCAAATTTATACTTATAGATTCTTTTTCCATATTTCAGAGAAGAAATGTGCCTTTTTCTATGAAAAGCAAAGTCTTCCATTTGTGGTTTGGATTCCACTCTTGTCTCCTGAAGAACTTTGTTCTTGCCACAATCACCCCTGTCTCCTACAGAATTAATTTCTCCATTTCTAATGAATCAGCCCCACGAATGCTCACATATACTCTATAAACATACACTCTAGAACCTTTCATCTTAAAAAAAAAACCCTTGACCCCATGTCCTCTTCGGACCCCCCCTTTTCCCCCCATTGCCATCATTTTTCTGTTCTTCACTGCAAAATTTGTCCAAAAAGTTGTCTATACTCACTGACTCCATTTCTCCACCCATTATTCTCTCCTCAACCCACCTAGTTAGGCTTCTTTTCCCTCCACTCCACTGAAACTGCTCTAATTTACTGGCTTTCTCTCCACTGCCAACCTTATCATGCATGAAATTTCAGTATTCACATGGATTATTCACTTGGCTTCTCAATTCTTTGACCTTGCTTTTTTTTTTTTTAACACTTATTTATTTTTGAGACAGAGAGAGACAGAGCATGAACGGGGGAGGGTCAGAGAGAAGGAGACACAGAATCCGAAACAGGCTCCAGGCCATGAGCGGTCAGCACAGAGCCTGACGCGGGGCTCGAACTCGCGAACTGTGAGATCATGACCTGAGCTGAAGTTGGATGCCCAACTGACTGAGCCACCCAGGTGCCCCTGACCTCCTCACTTTGAATGATGGTGTCCTTCATCCCATCTTAGGCACCCACTCCTCTAGTCTTTGTAATGTCAATTGCTGTGCCATTTCCAAAATTCCCTTATCAAGCACTCTAATCTCTAACCATATCATATCTTTCCAGCTCAGTCTTCCTCCTTGTACCCCCCATCAATTCTTCAACTTCAAAAGGTCCTCTAACCTATTGATGCTATAAACCATTCACTACCTTTTGTATATATATCACTACCTTTTGTCCTCTGTCTCCCTTTACTTAACTTGATAGTCCATGGTCCACCAGTAGAATCACTCCTTTGCAAATATCCTTACCTCCCTTGCTTCTCCTTCTGTCGTTCTTGCCCAGTTCAGTCCAGTTCTTGCCTGCACTTGAAAACCAATGACAAGAGAAAAACAACTATCCTCACTGATTTTAAATTAATGACCTTGAAATTCAATGGGCTCTCAGCGCAAACGTACTACATTTCCCCTGTCAATCTATTTTCCAACATGGAATCTACCAAACTCCCAGCATCTGTACATATATATACTCTACCTTTCCTCCTGTTAAAAATGGATAAACTGTCCTTATTCCTATTAAAGGCCATTCTCTCAACCTGTATGTTGGATCGCATCTTATCTAACTTTAAGCTCTTTGCTCCTAAAATTAGCCCCTCTTCTCTCCTGTATCATTTTATTCTCTCTACTGGGTCATGCAGCACATGAACATGCATCAATAACTCCTGTCTAAAAAAAAGAAAAAACAAACTCCCTTAACCCCATGTTGAGGAAAAATTCCTCAAAAACAGTAGTTGTCTATAAGTCATTATCTCCATATACTGTCTTCTCATTCTCTTGAGAACCCACTTAAATGTTCATCTCCTCTATTTGGCTGAAGTTGCTTTTGTTGAGGTCATAATGACCTCTGCCTTGCCAGAATCAATGGTTAATTCTTTATCTTCATCTTACTAATTTGACACATTCACTCCCTCTTTCTTGGAAGTCTTTATTTGTCTTCATTGTCATCCTACCTCATCAATTGTTCCTGACTCAGTTTTCTTTCCTAGATCCTCCTTCTCTTTCCAGCCTCTAGGTTCCCTGGGTTATGTCATCAGTTCCATGGCTTTAATTGTATGCTGGTAACTTCTCAAATTTCTCCCTTGAGCTCCCAAGTTTTATAACCATTGTCTATTTAATATCTGTACCTGAATATCTAGTAGGCATGTAAAATTGAACGTGTCCATGACTGAGCTCTTACTTGCACACTCAAGCTTGTTCTTTCCTTATTGTTCCCCTTTTCAGCAAATGGTACCATCACTCATTCATCCAGGTGCTAGGATAAAAAACCTTGGAGTCATTCTTGACACCTGTTTTTCTCTTACACTCAGCCTCCAAACCATTTGCAAATCCCAATTTTAAGATATATCATAACTGACCATTTATTAACATCTAAAGCTTCATCACCTTTGTAAGCCACTGTCATCTCTTGCTTGGTCTACCACAGTAGCTTTCAGTTTACTCTTGCTTCCACTCTGGTCCTATCCTGCCTGCCCCCCGCCCCTGCCTCCCCCCGCCCAGTTTATTGTTCATATAGTAATCACAGATCTTTAGAACATAAATTATATGCAGCTCTTGTGCTTTCACCTCTCCAGAGGGGGGTTCTCATCTCACTTAGTTTGTGATCTAAAGTCCTTAGCAGGCCTGCAAGGTCCCACATGATCTGGACCCTGCCTGCTTCCTCAACCAAATGTCCCACCACTCTCACACCATCTCTAGTCTCAAGCCACGTGGGCCTCCTTGCTCCCGTCTCATGATCATTTCATTTGGCTTTTTCCTCTGAACTTGCATTGGAGGCACTGGATTTGAAGGTGAAGGAAGAAGGGTTGGAGAAATAGTAATTTTTTTTTGGCTCAGTCAAACTGGATGCTATTTTATAAAATAAGGATGCCACCCTTGCTATATAATCCTGCCTGTGGCTTCCTGTTGCTCTTAGCATAAACCAAACCTTTGCAAGGGATTCTAGAGTTCCATGGGTCCCCTAACCTCACCTTCTTCTGTTCTTCCTCCTGCTTACTCTGCCCCAGTCATACCGGCTTCTTTTCTGTTCTCTAAAAGGCCAATCCCATACCTGCTCTGGCCTCAGAATCTATATTTGTGGTTTTGTCTCCCAAGATACTGTGTTTCAGGATTTTGTCTCATGATTAATTCCTATTCAGATCCCAGTCCACATTTTTATTTTATTTTGTTTTGGTTGGGTTTTTTCTTTTTCTTAAAAATTTTTTTCAGCCGAGTTTATATTTAAATTCCAATTTGTTATGGGGCACCTAGCTGGCTCAGTCAGTGGAGCATGCAACTCTTGATCTCCAGGTTGTGAGTTCAAACCCCACACTGGATGTAGAGATTACTTAAAAGGTTTTCCTTAAAAATCTTTAAAAAAATTCCAGTTAGTTAACAAAGTGAAATATTAGTTTCAGGTGTAGAATTTAGTGATTCAACACTTACATCACCTGGTGCTCATCACAAGGGCACTCCTTAATTCCCATTACCTATTTAACCCATCCTCCCACCCACCTCCCCTCTGGTCACCATCAGTTTGTTCTCTATAGTTAAGAGTCTGGTTCTTGGTTTTTCCTCATGTTTGTTTGTTATGTTTCTTAAATTCTACATATGAGTGAAATCATATGGTATTTGTCTTTCTCTGCCAGTCCACATTTAAAAGGTGAGAAAGCCTAGCTCTTAGAGGGCTTTCCCTGTCCATGATGCCTAAAGTAGCCCCCTCTGAACTAGTGTGATGATGAGATTCTCAAAAGTTCTCAGACTCTGCTTTAGAAAATAAATACTGTTTTAAAACTCCCAATCTTCTCAATTGTTTTCTAGATTTTCCTTGGTAAAAATTCTAAGTCTTTACATCAATTCTCTGAGTAAAGCTAAATAAGCATCCAGCATATTTGCATAATATTTACATAAAATAGTGTAAATATTAGGCAATATTTAGCCAACATGTCACCATGCTTCTGTTCACTCAAGATTTCTTCCTCCAACAAACATTTGGGGTACATGAGTGACTCAATTCGGTTAAGCATCTGATTCTTGGTTTTGGCTCAGGTAATGATCTCACCGTTTGTGAGTTTGAGCCCTGCATTGGGCCCTGTGCTGACAGTGCAGACCCTTCTTGGGATATTCTCTCTCTCTTTCTCTCTCTCTCTCTGCCCCTCCCTGCTCTCTTTTTCTCAAATAAATAAACTTTAAAAACAAACAAACATTTGCTGAGCATCTACTAAAGCACTCTTTGTGTCCTGTGGGGGTGTAAAGATGACTGAGACATGGCAGTTTGGTTGTGTGCATATTTTAAAAATTTATAGTATAGGGCTGATCATCTTACTAATATATCATCACCTAATCATGGGTGTCACTGTTAAAATTTATTGAGCACTTAATATATTCAGGGTGTAGACACTGAGTTGTAGATGAGTAAGACAAGGATCCTGTCCCTGAAGGACTGTCAGTGTGATTGGGAAGGCTGAACATGTTGATAACAATAACACATCCGTATAGCATACAAAGTAAAGTGATTGGAATATCCTACGGGATACTTCATTTTTCTGAGTTTAATGGCAATACAACTTCTATTTTTAATGGAGAAGAAAGGCTCAGAAAAAAATAGGAACAAAGTATTCATTTAAGCTACTTACCTAAAATAGGCTGAAATAGAGATTAAATACTTAATCTCAAGCATACAGAACTCAGAGTACTTAACTTGGATTTATAAGGGATTAGAGAAGTAATAAAAGCAAGAATCTCAGGCAAGTGAGGGGGTATGGAGGGAAATCATATTGAGTAAATTTTTTTTTAAATTTAAAGCTATTTTGAAATTTGTAAGATATTTACATGAGTAAAAAACCAAAACAATAGAAGACTATGAGGAAATGTCTACCTCCCACTCTGTTCCCTCTCTCCCTTTTTAAAAATGTTTATTTAGTTTTTTAATCATTTTTTTAAATGTTTATTTATTATTGAAAGACAGAGAGAGAGCATGAGCATGGGAAGGAGAGACAGAGAGGAGGAGACACAGAATCCCAAGCAGGCTCCAGGCTCTGAGCTGTCAGCACAGAACCCAATGCGGGGCTCGAACTCACAAACCACGAGATCATGACCTGAGTTGAAGTTGGACATTTAACTGACTGAGCCACCCAGGCGCCCCTCTCCCCTTTTATAAGTAACCACTTTTATTCATTTCTATGCATCTTTATATAAATTCAAGAAAATACCGTACAAGCTTATGTGTGTGTTCCCCCTTTCTTATCAAAGGGTAGCGTAAGCCATACTGTTCTTCACTCTTTACTTGACAGTGTATCTTCCCATATAACTAAATATAGAGTTTTTTCATTAAAAAAAAGAAAAAGAAAAGCAGATGCCCCATGTTTTGTTACATAGTTGTGCCACTACTAGTTTAACACCTTGTTTGTTTCCAGGATGTTGCTATTATAAGCAATGCTATAATAGATAAACCTGTATGTGATATCATTTAGTACATGTCATGCAGTTATATCTGTAGAATAAATTTCCAGAAGTGAGATCACTGAAGGGTAAACACATCTGGAACTTTGATTTAACAAAATCACCCTCCATGGGAGTTGATGCCCACAAGCAATGGAATTGTCTCTTTCTCTATAGCTTCACCATTGTAGTGTGTGGTTAAACTACTGGCTTTTTGAAAATCTAATTGATGAAAAACTAGTATGTCAATTAAGTTTTAATTTGCATTTACCTTACCATCTGAATGACATTAAGCATCTTTTTATATATATATATATATTTTCATGTCATTTGCCTATTCTATTTTCCTTTTGAGTTGCTAGGTATTTTTCTTACTTGCAGGATTAGCCCTTTGGGATATGTATGACCTATTTTTTCTGTTTATTAATGGTCTCTTTGTCTTTGCTTATTTTTATTTTGTTTTATTTTGCCATAAAAATATTTTTATAATAACATTTATCAGTCATTTCTTCTTTAGCTTCTGTATGGAATCATAATTAGAAAGTCCTTCTTCCCCTTGCAGGTTATGAAGGAATTACCCATGTGTCTTCTTTTATAATCTTAAAAAAAAACATTTAAATCTTTGATCCATTTGGAATTTATTGTGGTGTTTGGTATGAGTTATAAAGTGTTTTTAAAGTTTTTTTTTAAAATTAATTAATTAATCTATATTTATTTATTTATTTTTATTTAGAGAGAGCATGGGCCAGGGAGGGGGCAGAGGGAGAGAGAAGAATCTTAAGCAGGCTCCATGCTCAGCACAAAGTCCAATGTGGGGCTTGATCTCACGACCATAAGCTCATGACCCCAAGATCATGACCTGAGTTGAAATCAAGAGTCTGACACTTAACTGACAAAGCCATCCAGGTGCCCCTTGTGTGGGTTATAAATACAGCTTTCTTAGCAGCTACCAGTTGCCAGTGCTGTCTTCACATAGATGAAGTTGGGTAAAAATGAACATGAAAAATAGATTTGAAATTTGAGAAAATGTGTCACAAAAGTGCTAATTTTGATCTCTGGTTTGCACAGAAGTCCCTGGTTTCTGTTGTCGTCATTGTCATAGTTTAACCAAATGGAAGGACTTGCCCTTTTTCCTGCCTCTATCTTCTCACCTTCAAGCAAAACCCTTTCCCATGCTCTCCTATCTCTTGCCCAATGACCCAGAGCTAAGGCAGTGGGGAGCACAGTGCTAGGGAACTGTGCTTAGGAGAGGATCAAGAAGAATGAACAGTAGTAATGGATCACATAGCTTATTATGTCATATCAAAGAACATCCCACTGTTTACATAGTCACACCCAAAATAGAAATGGACTGCTTCAAGACCAATCTTCAAAACAATAGTGTACACAAAACAAGCACAAATTTTACTTCAAAAAGACTTGAAAAATAAAGTAGGTCTTTTACTGAAGTATCTTGAAGGGATACATAAGAGCAAAACCTGCTAAAATGCTCTTGAAGCATTTCTCTTCCCAGGTCCCAATCATCATGACAGCTAATCTCCAAAAATACCTTTCCTATTTCTCTCAAACTCCACCTTGACTCTCTCTTACCTTCTCTTCCTGTGCCCCCTAGGTCTATTCTGAGATGTGCTTCTTGCCTTTACTTTGTAGGTCAGTTGTACACCATTTGGTGCAACCCAGGACTAGAGGCTGAGCATCTCAAACATGGGCTCCTTAGGAGTCAGGGTAGAGGACAAAGTGGAGAACAGCTATACTTTAATATTTCATCCTTGTCATGTTACAGAATACTTTACTTGTGCTTGCAATGGGACTCACAGTGAACAACAATGCCTCGTCACTGCCGTCAGGGAACAGATTTAGTCATGCTCTCTCCCAGCAGATGGCAGCCTTCTCTTTTAAATGGCTTGGACCATCCCATTTGTAGCTGGAGGTGGCAATGTGTGTGATGTGGTTTGTGTGTTACAGAATAAAATACAGACATTTAAGGCGTATAACAGCCATAATGTTCTGATTATCTCTTAGAGGGAGATGATATTCATCATTTTGCTCCAAACTCTGGCAGGGCTCATTGGATCTGGCCCAACCACAAATTGTGCTGTCCTCTTCCTTGCTCGCTTCTCTCCAGCCACCCTGACCAACTATCCTACTGTGCCTTTTGCTTGATTCCACCTCAACCTTTACGTTTGCCATTTTTTCTGTCTGAAATGCTTTCCCTCTCTCTCCTGATGAGAGTCAGGATTTGGTTCTGGGCTGTCTGATTCCAGAGCCAGTAGCCTTACTCATTAAACAATATGTGGTAGAGCCCAAACTTGTCTGCTTTGAAAAATACCAGTGCTTGTGTTCCACCTCCAAAGATTGTGGATTTAATTGGTCTAGGGTGTAGTCTGGGCCCTACAATTTTTTTTTTAACATTTATTTATTTTTGAGAGACTGAGCAGGAGAGGGGTAGAGAGAGAGGGAGACATAAAATCCAGAGCAGCCTCTAGGCTCCGAGCTATCAGCACAGAGCCCAATGCAGGGCTCAAACCTATGAACCATGAGATCATGACCTGATCCAAAGTCCGATGCTTAACCAACTGAGCCACTCAGGTGCCCCTGGGCCCTACAATTTTTAAACATCCCAGGGTGATTCTAGTTTGGAAACCATGGTAATACTGCCTTGCTTGGGACATTAGCTAACAATAGCCACCTGAGAGCTATTCTATTCCACCAATTGGTAAGATAACATCAAAAGTATTTCCAAAATAAGAGTGCAATCTCTACCTGTGGGAGAAACTACCATGATAGGGCAATAGGAAAAGTGTTTTCATTCATATTATTAATATTTTTAGAATTTTTTAAAAGAATTATTCAGTGTTATACTGACTTTCTGACCTGTGTATATAAAGCTGAAAACCAAGCTTGGTGATACGTGAAAAGTCCATGGGACAAGCATGACTGGGCACAAGGGGTGTATTTGTAGGGCTACTCTTCCCTTTTCCTTAGGTCTGAATCAGTTTAGCCTTAAAAAGCAGAGTAATAGGGGGCTTCTGGGTGGCTTAGTAGGTTAAGCATCAGACTCCTGATTTCAGCTCAGGTCATGATCTCCATGGTTTGTGGGATCAAGCCCCACGTGCATCTCTGCACTGAGTGTGGAGCCTGCTTGGATTCTCTCCCCCTATCTCTCTGCCCCTCCCTCCCCCCTCAAGATAAGTAAACATTAAAAAAAGTAGAGTAATAGAAAAAAATCCCAATTCAAAAATTCCGTTTACTTTTTTTTTCTTTTTTTAAGTTTGTAGCCTATCTCCTACTCTGCTGTAAACTCCTTGAGAGGTGAACATGTCCTGCTCATTTTTGTTCTCTGAGCACTGCTACACATAGTGGGAGCCCAATCAATACTTGGTTGCTGTGTTTCCTGTAGTGCCTACCTTGGTACGCTAAAGTAGTAACTAATAATTCTGACTACCATTCATCTACTATTTGCAGAGTACTTTACATATATGTCAGTACTCTTTATACAGACATACCTATTACCCTCCTATCTGAGAAGGGATACTGAGTGTCAGAGAAGGTAAGTAACTCATCCAAGGTTGTATAGCTGAGTCACAGAACTGGGGTTTGAGTCATGTTTGATGCCAGAGAACCCTCACTTTTCGTTACCCAAAACACTTCAGAGGGTAGGAAATGATATTTCAGAATTCTCAGATATGATTAAAAACTCCAAGAAGAAACTGGAACAATCCGTCCTTCTGTGGCCTATTATAATAGGCCTTTACATAGCTTGGCCTGTATGATCGCCTACATTCTCCCACATTTAGAAAAAAACTAAACATGATTTTTAATTTGCTTTACCATTTCTTCTGTTTTGAACATTTCAGGTGGACCCAATTTTCCACTGATGATGCAATGAACACATTTGTGCATCCATTTTTGCCTGCACTTGGAATGATTTCTTTAGGGTACATTTCTACAAGTAGAATTAGATTAAGGACATAAACATTGCTGACGTATACTGCCAAATTATTTTTCATAAAGTGTACTAGTTTAGATTTCTACCAGCAGTACACAAAAATACTCATCTCATTTTTCTCTTCTTTTTTTTATAAATATATTTATTTTGAGAGAGAGAGAAAAAAAAAACATAAGCAGGGGAGGGGCGGAGAGAGAAGGGGAGAGAGAGGATTCCAAGCAGGCTCCACACTGTCAGCACGGAGCGCAGAACCTGACCTGGGGCTCAAACTCAAAAACTGCAATATCATAACCTGACCTGAAATTGAGAGTCAGACACTTAATTGACCTAGCCATCCAGGCACCCTTTGTCTTACTCTTCTAATTTCATTATCCTTTGCAAAATTCTTTTGCTAATTTTATAGTTAAAAAAAAATCTCATCCTTTACTTACATTGTTTTGATTACAAGTAAACATGAACTTTTTCTTTTTTTTATGTCTTACCAAATACATCTTTATATGTCTTTATGCCTTCATATATGTTTTTATGTCTTCTTATATTAATTCAGTTTCTATCCTTTGTCCATTCAACTTTTGACACATACCTTGGTGTTTTCGTATTCATCTACACTTTTATAATCTTCAGGAATTAAGACTTTAATAACCCTTTGTCATCTTGTTGCCAAATATTTTCCTTTCCTCTTTAAGTTTTAATTTTTGGCACCCAGAAGTTTTAAGTTTTAAATATTTTAATCTATTTATCTTTTCCCTCTATATCTTTTGTTGCCTTTAACTGAGATTAAAATCCAGTGATTAAGTAGATATTCTCTTACTTTTGCTCTAATTCATCTTTTAAAAAAAAGTGTTTATTTTTGAGAGCAGGGGAAAGGGCAGAGAGAGGGAGAGAGAGAATCCCAAGCAGGCTTTGCACTGACAGTGCACAAGGCTCAATCCCACAAACCTGAGATCATGACCTGAGCCAAAATCAAGAGTCAGACGCTTAAATGACTGAGCCACCTAGGCGTCCTCTAATTCAACTTTTTAAAAAAGTATTTAACTCTTCGATTTACCTGTGGTTTATTTTGGTACATGCTGTGACATATTTAATTTGGCCATTCCCCTAGATAGTTATTTTTCACAGTCTCTTTTTGTATTGATTTGTGATGCTGTCTTTATCATGTCTTTGATTCTTATTGAATATAATGTTTGCTTTTACTTTTCTTCTTATAGATACTGGTCCCTTTGGCATTGCAAGGAAATGGTAAGATTGTAGGTGTACTACTATTCTCCCAGACTCTAACTAGCTGATGGTGCAGACTCAATCTGGGGCATCTGAAGGGAAAGCCTATCTTGGGGGTTCCTGTGCTTTTTCTTGGTCATAAGGCCCTTTTCTAATTCCCACAGAAAAAGGAAACAAGAGGGTTAAAGTGATTAAGAAGTGAGATGGGGGAAGAAGATGGAGATGTAGAACTCTCCTTAGATTCACTCAGCGTTTTACTTGTTTGCTAAATACTAGGTGTATGTTACATGTTAGACCTGAACCTTTAAGGGACTTGGGATGCTGCATTGACAATCTTGTGACAGATTTTGTGAAGCTCCAGGTCAATGTATCCCAATATCCCCTCACCTCTATTTCAAGTACAGTAGCTAATGAAATTTATCAATAGAAAAAAGAAAGTGTACATAGAGTGCACAAAGTAGATACCTCCTGAACAATCGATGCTTACCCTGTTTGGCTAAGATGGAGCTAGAAGAAGTAACAGAGTAGAGTCATTAAAGAGAAATATCAAGGATTCATGTCAGTGGCTCATATAGATGAGAAGTCAGTAATAATAATAATTTTATTTGTATCCATTCTTTTAATAAGTGGGTTAAATCATTCATATTTATTGTTATTGTTTAACATTTACATTTATTGTTATTATTTAGACTTTTGGATTTTTAAAGTTTTTTTTTAAATTTATTTTGAGAGAGACAGAGACAGCACAAGTGGAGGAGGGGCAGAGAGAGAGGGAGAGAGAGAGAGAATCCCAACCAGGCTTTGTGCTGACAGCACAGAGCCCAATATGGGGCTCAAACCCATGAAACAGTGAGATCATGACCTGAGCTGAAACCAAGAGTTGGACGTTTAACTGACTGAGCCATCCAGGTGTCCCAACTCTTGGATTTCTTATTTGCTATGTTTTCTAGGGGTTTATTTCTTTCAACTTGTCCAGGCAGTAAATACCACCACCTTATCTTTATGTAATGCTTTGCATTTAAAAAAACTTCTCTTTTCTCACAAGACTCATGAGAAGTTGATAGGACAAATATAATCAAGTAGATTTAACTGAGAGAAAATGAAATTCAGAAGAGCTGGTAGAAAAACTAACATTTACTGAGTATTACCAAGTGCCCACTTAACATACCACATTACTTCAAATAAATGTATGCTGGGTAAGCAAACTCTCCTGGGGCTAAACACACACAGTGAAATAGTTTATACCCGGTAAGTTTTTATACTTAAAACACATATTTTTGTTCGTGGTGTTATACCACTTCTTGCTTTTGTTTGGCTGGTTAATTTGGCTTGATCCTATAAGGAAATTGTGCTGTCTTTATTACTTAATCATATCCCCATCGTCTAAAAAGATTATTGTTAAACAAATATGATGTGCCTGATTGTTATGAAAGAAAATATTCTCTGAATATAAACAACATAGTTAAATGTAGAAGAGCATTTTGACTGAGAAAATTGTTTGTATTAATCACTTCAGACCTGTAATCATTTCCATAATTATTGTTATATTAAGGTATATTTATTGTTCTGCACCTAAGGTAAGGATTTCAAAAACTTTCTGAGCTGTTGGCAAGCCATAGGAGATTAATAATCAATGAAGACATGGGACAGCAATGTAATCCTCATTTAAAAAAAATCTGCCTTCAAACGTGAAAATCCTTCCACCACTTTCTTTCGTTTCTGCACAGGACAATGACTGGACATTGTGAGGTAATGCAAGACATGAAAGATGGGGGAAGCCTGTGTTAAGATGAAGAGATAGGTTAGAGATGTAGCTGTGGTGACATAATACACAAGAAGTGAATGAAGAGGACGGATGTTAGTCAGACCTCCACACAGAAGAAGCAAATGTTAATGAGATTATTTCCAATTGAAGTAACAACCCAATTAAAGTGTCTATAGGAATAAACTAGGAAACTGTCAGTCTATAAAGTGACACATTAAAAAAACATTATTTAGCTAGTGAAGAAAAAGGTAGCGAGGGAAAACTTGGCTTGGAAGTGATGATGGAAGCCAGAAGCTAACTTGTTTTAAAAGATTAATGTATATAAAATGTTTTGTCTGCAACTCTGGCTTTCTTTTTCCTCCACCTAGCCACCCTTTCTGGAAAGCTGGCTCAGGCTCTCTCGGCAGGGCTTATGCAGTGCTTACATGATGAAGCCCTTCTTCTGTTGAATATGGATGTAGATTTTTTTTTTTTTCCTGGCAATGGACAGTATCTTCATTGTTTCTAGATATTAAAAGGCATGACTTGGGGGTTGCATCTTATCAATTATATAGCTGATCCCAAAAATTTTACCACCAAAGTACCTTTTAGTTATCTTTATCCATGACCATAATCTCATGTTTTGAAAGATTTTTTTTGTTATTGCTCACAAAACAAACTACATTTGGTAATTTTTTTTAATTAAGGACAGATGTAAGTATTAATCAGTCTCCTATCAGTATGAGGTAACATGGAGATGATATAATTCAGAAACAATTTGGGTATTTGAGGTAGCCTATACTGACTGTGGATAGTGTAGGATGCCATTTGACCTTTTGAAATATTCTAAAGGTTGTGGACTCCCATTATTGTATTTGTGGATCCCTTAAGTATTTGAGAACTTCAGGCTGGGAACTCGAATTAAGCAGCAGAAATTTGAGGGACAAAATGCAGATAGGTTGCTTGCAATAGCAAAGGGGTAAATTAGAAGGGTCCAGAGTATTAGACATTGGAGAGGAAAGAGTGTGGATGTGGGGTACTATTCTTACAACTTCAAGTCTGTATTTTATCTAGAAACCTCTTCAAGTGATAAAAGCTTACTGATAGTTTACTGATTTTCCTGTATAAGACACTTAAACTAAGTTTATATTTTAAACAATTAAGTACCAATTCAGTTCAACTCAGCGTTGGCCGAGCATTGACTACATACAGAGTTTCATACTAGGTGTTGTGGGTGGGAAAGGAAAAAGGAACTAACGTTTATTGAATACCCACTCCATGGTTAGAAGTTGCTAGGTATGCAACCCTTTGAGTTGGATATAGTTATTTTCCTTTATAGATGAGGCTAACTACGCTGATCACCTATTATTTTTCTGGGGCATGCTTCTTCCCTGGGGCCTTTGCTCTTGCTAATTAACTATTGGAATGGGAAAATCTTTCCTTGAAAAATCTGTATAGCTAGTTATTTTTCAAATATAATCTGATCAGTAATGCCTTCTTTGACCACCCTATTTTAAGTTGCAACCCTCTCCCCACCGCACACTCCTGAAAGCTCAAGGAATTAAATAACTTGCCCATGTGTAAGAACACGGCACTTCATTTTAAAATAATAAAAACCCAGAACCTCCAATATGGATGCTGGAATAATAATTTGTTAGATGAGCAGAATTATTGGATTGAGTGTTCTATGTCCCCAAGATTGGTTGCTGCCAGGACCACACTGGCCTCAAGGAAACTGTCCTACTATTAACACTGTGGCCTGATTTGTGTGCATTGAATCCCTGCTTACATTATTCCCCTAGCATAGCCTAGGCAAGGTGTTAAGGGGCAAATAAGTTGTAATTAAAGGCTGAAGCAATACTAATGAATTAGACAGGGGAACATGGAAACAGATAATCTGATTGAAGGGTTTTTTCCCCTTGCTTCCCCCCACTTTCCTGAAAGGAGCTTCATGATGCATCAGTCACCATTTAATGAGGGAGGCCATGTGTTTCACATAAGGATTTGCCCTCACTGTGTCAGGCCTGAATCCTGCCTGACACCAGGGCCAGGGCTTATTTTAAGACAAAGACCCCACGAAAAAAAAGAACTACAGGCCAATATCTCTAAAGAACATGGGTGCAGAAATTTTCAACACAATACTAGCAAATAGAATCTAACAGTACATTAAAAGAATCACTCACCACGATCAAGTGGGATTCTTTCCTGGGTTGTAAAATGTTCAATATTTGCAAGTCAGTCAACACCACATTAATAAAAGAAGAAATAAGAAGCACAAAGTCCTCTCAGTAGATGCAGAAAAAGCATTTGACAAAATACAGCATCCATTCTTGATAAACATCCTCAACAGAGTAGGGATAGAGGGAACATACCTCAACATCATAAAGGCCATATATGAAAGACCCACAGCTAATATCATCCTCAATTGGAAAAAAATGAGAGGTTTTCCTCTGAGGTCAGGAACAAGACAGGGATGTCCATTCTCACCATTGTTATTTAACATAGTACTGGAAGTCCTAGCCACAGCAGTCAGACAACAAAAAAATAAAAGTCATCCAGATTGGCAAGGAAGAAGTCAAACTTTCGCAATTTTCTAGAAAACCCAAAAGACCCCACCAAAAATTGTTAGAACTGATACATGAATTCAGTGAAGTCACAGAATACAAAATATATGTACAGAACTCTGTTACATTTCTATACACCCATAATGAAGCAGCAGAAAGAGGAATCAAGGAATTGATCCCATTTACAATTGCACCAAAACCCATAAGATACCTAGGAATAAACCTAACCAAAATGGTAAAAGATCTGTACTCTGAAAACTATAGGACACTTATGAAAGAAATTGAAGATGACACACAAAAAATGGGAAAACATTCCATGCTAATGGATTGGGAAAACAAATATTGTTAAAATGCCTATACTACCCAAAGCAATCTACACATTTAATGCAACCCCTATCGAAATACTGCCAGCATTTTTTACACAGCTAGAACAAACAATCCTAAAATTTGTATGGAACCACAAATGACTCTAAATAGCCAAAACAATCTTGAAAAAGAAAAGCAAGGCTGGAGGCATCACAATTCCAGACTTCAAGTTCGTTACAAACCTTAGTGATTAAGACAGTATATGCTACTAGCACAAAAGCAGACGCAGAGATCAATGGAACAAAATAGAAAACCCAGAAATGGACCCACAACTATATGGTCAACTAATATTTGACAAAACAGGAAAGAATATCCAATGGAAAAAAGACAGCGACTTCAACAAATGGTGTTGGGAAAATTTGGCAGCAACATGCAAAAGAATGAAACTGGACCAGTTTCTTACACTATACACAAAAATAAATTTAAAAATGCATGAAATACCTACATATGAGATAGGAAACCATAAAAGTCCAGAGCAGAACACAGGCAGTAACCTCTTTGATATTGGCCCACAGCAGCTTCTTACTAGATGTCTCTGGAGGCAAGGGAAACAAAAGCAAAAATGAATTCCTGGGACTTTATCAAGATCAAAAGATTCTGCACATCAAAGGAAACAACGAACAAAACTAAACGGCTACCTTCAGAGCGGGAAAAGATATATGCAAATGACATATCTGATAAAGGGTTAGTATCCAAAATCTGTAAAAAGCTTATAAAACTCAACACCCAAAAAACAAATAACCCAGTTAAAAAATGAGCAGAAGACATGAATAGGCATTTTTTCAAAGAAGATACCCAAATGGCTGACACATTAAAAGATGCTCAACATCACTGATCATCAGGGAACTATAAATCAAAAAGTACAATGAGATAACACTTCACACCTGCAGAATGGCTAAAATCAACAACACAAGAAACAACAGATGTTGGGGAGGCAGGGAAAGGAGAACCCTCTTACACTGTTGGTGGGAATGCAAACTGGAGCAGCTCCTCTGGAAGAAAGTTTGGAGGATTATCAAAAAGTTAAAAATACACTACCATCCAGCAATTGCACTACTAGGTATTTATAGAAATACTGGTTTGAAGGGGTACATGCACCCTGATGTTTATAGCAGCATTATCAACAATAGCCAAATTATGGAAAGAGCCCATATGTCCACAGACTGATGAGTGGATAAAAGATGTGGTATATTTATACAATGGAATATTTCTCAGCCATCAAAAAGAATGAAATCTTGCCATTTGCAATGATGTGGATGGAGCTGGAGACTATTATGCCAAGTGAAATAAGTGAGTCAGAGAAAGACAAATACCATATGATTTCACTCATGTGGAATTTAAGAAACAAGACAAATGAATACAGGGGAAAAAGAGAGAGAGGCAAACCATAAAGCAGACTCTTAACTATAGAGAACAAACTGAGCATTGCTGGAGGGGAGGTGGGCCGGGGGATGGGTTACATGGGTGATGGGTATTAAGGAGGACAGTTGTGATGAGCACTGGGTGTTATATGTAAGTGATGAATCACTAAATTATACACCTGAAACTAATATTACACTGTATGTTAATTGGAATTTAAACAAAAACTTGAAACTAAAAAAAAAGAAAAGGGTCTGTTAAAGAGTTCAGGCGAATTTTAGGAAGAATGATTTTACTTTTTGTGCAAGAAGTACTTCCTTTGAGTAATTTTCCTGACCTCTTACCTTATTATCCCTTAATTAGACTCCTGAGAGGGATGGAAGTAACTTCTGTTTGATGGAATTGAGCAAGAGAGAACTGGTTCCTTCTGGGTCCAATTTCTTTGGGACCTGTCTATCAATAGGAAGTGATCTTTGTGATCTGTTCTCTGTCACATAGCAAACTTAGCCCCTGCGGGGGGAGGCTTGCAGCTTTGGGGGACAAGTTCAATTCAGGATTGTCAGGGATACATACTACTGTCTTCAGTATCATCTAATCAATAATAGAGAAAGTATTTTTATTCTATTTATCTGACTCCTGTGTCTGTTTTTAGTTAGTTCTTAATTGTGGGCAAAAAAGTGTTGTTATTTGTTAGGACCTTCAAACTCCAAGAAAGTGAATAAATAATTACAATATGAGCTACACACATAGGTGGTGTATTAGTCTGCACAGGATAGGCAATGCTGTAGTAACAAATAAGATACAAAACTCTCAATGACTTAAAGCAATAAACATTTATTTCTCCCTCCTGTCACAGTCCAGTGTGAGATGGCTTGGCCTCTTCTGTCTTTTAGCTATACCATCTAGAATATGTGGCTTACAGAATCACTGCAATAAGGGAAGAAGGGAATGGAGCAGGAACATTGGCCCTGGAATTGATACTGAACACTTCTGTTAAAATTAGACATAACTATTCACATGGCTGTAAACAACTGAAGGGAAGCTTGGAAATATGGAGGAACACATGGGTACTTGGTGAGCACAAACTCTGCTATAGGTAGATTCAGAACAATCAGGGAAGGTTCAAAGGAGCAGAGTAGGGAAGAAAAAGGGTTGAGTGGTACTCAAAGTATACTTTGCCTATTTCATAGTTTTCCCAAAGCCAAATATTCCCTCTGAAATTTGTCTGTATGATCTCTTCAGAATCCAGTGCCATCAAGCCATTTACAAATTAACTTAATATGAGAATTGAGGGTTTTTCCCATTAAGTGTGCGTTTTATCTGGGGTCTTCTGGAGACAATATGCTCTTGGTTTTATTGCAGATTTATTGTCTTTGTTCCAGTATGTATTATATTAGCCATTATTCTAGGAGAGAGAATTTTGGGTCCACAATATTTTTGAATACTTTGAGCTTTCGGTACTCTTCAGATCACATCATATAGTGCTTTGGGTTTTTCCCCCCTAAGATGGGATTTGTTTGAGTAGGAGTCATCTAATATAACCATGTTTGTTAAGCATTTTCTCTGAATTAATCAGCTGGTATTTGTTAGTTTTTTTTCTAGGAAGAGAATCCAAGACCTTTCTAGGCCTAAAAAACAATGGGGAACCCCAGATAGGTAAGACAACATTACATTGTCTTGTTTGTGATGAGTGTGTTCCTTACATTAGATAGGTAAGTATTATTCTTACTTGCCCACTAACTTTGTATCCTAGGTTTAGTCACCTCTCTGCTCAGCTGAATCCACTGAACCAGTATCCTCCCCTCAGTTAAGTCAACATATGGAAGGCTAACCCTAAGTCAGTAGTTCTCAAATTTGTCTGCACATAGAATCACCTGGGGACATATAAAGCACTGATGCCTGGGCCCCATCCCCAGAAATCCTAATTTACTTTGTCTAGGGTGCAGCCCATGCATCGGGAGCATTAAAAGCTCCCCAGATAATTCTAGTAAGCATACAGATTTGAAAAACACTTTGAAAATCTTGTGTTCATCCTTTGGGTTCAACTTTGCTGCTCCTAACACGCTGTCTCTAAGCCTTTGCCTAGAGAACACCTGTTCTCTGAATTTCCAGCCGATTGGACCCACTGTCCTCCTATCCTTGGCCACAGGACTCCCCCTTTTCTTTTTTGGCTCCTGAGTAAAGCCTTAATTTTTTTCCTTTTTTCCTCATCTTTTATTGCTTAAAAGAAAAATAATACATATTATTTTTAAAGCAGTTTTAGGTTTACAGGAAAATTGGCCAAAAGTACACAGAGTTTCTGTATTACTACCCACTCCTCTTGTTCCCCATATTAGCATCTGGTGTTAGTGTGGTACATTTGTTACAACTGATGAAGAAATATTGACATACACTAAAGCCTATAGTTTACATTCGGGTTCAGTGTTGTGTGTTATACAGTTCTGTGGACTTTGACAAATGCATGTCATGTGTTCACCATTACAGTATTATGTAAAATAGTTTCACTGCCCTAAAAATTATCTGTATTCTACCTATTCATCTCTTTCCTTCTGTGCCCCCTTTCCAAAATCCTGGAAACCACTGATTTTTTTTTTTTTTTTTTACTGTATGTATAGTTTTGCCTTTTCCAGAATGGCATAGTTAAAATGATATGGTACATAACCTTTCCAGATTGACTTCTTTCACTTAATATGCATTTAAGATTCCTCCATGTCTTTTCATTGCTTAATAACTCATTTCTTTTTAGCACTAATTTGATTTTCCATTCATCTATTGAAGGATGTGTTATTTCCATCCAATTTTTGGCAATTATGAATAAAGATGCTCTAAACATTGATATGCAGGTTTTCATGTAGATAAAAGTTTTTAACTCGTTTGGGTAAACACCTAGGAATGCAATTTCTGGATCATATGGTAAGAATATGTTTAGATTTGTAAGAAATTGCCAAACAGGGGCGCCTGGGTGGCTCAGTCGGTTGAGCGTCCGACTTCAGCCCGGGTCACGATCTTGCAGTCTGTGAGTTCGAGCCCCGCGTCAGGCTCTGGGCTGATGGCTCAGAGCCTGGAGCCTGCTTCCGATTCTGTGTCTCCGTCTCTCTCTGACCCTCCCCCGTTCATGCTCTGTCTCTCTCTGTCTCAAGAATAAATAAACGTTAAAAAAAAAAAAATTAAAAAAAAAAAAAGAAATTGCCAAACATCTTCCAAAGTTTCTGCCAATCCCACCATCAATGAATAATACTTCCTGTTGTTCCTTCCACATCCTTACCAGGCATTTGGTGTTTGTATTTTAGCCATTCTAAATGTGTGTAGTGGTATCTTTCTCATTGTTTTAATTTGTAACTCTCTAATGACATGATGCTGAGCATATTTCACATGCTTATTTACCATCTGTGTATCTTCTTTGATGAAGTGTGTGTTGAGCTCTTTTGCCCACTTTTTAATTGGGTTATTTGTTTTCTTATTGTTGAAATGTAACAGTTCTTTGTATATTTTCAATACCAATCCTTTATCAGATGCTATATATTCATATATTGAATTCATATATTCATATGAATAATTCATATATTGAATTCATAAAATTCATATATTGAAACCTAATCCTCAGTGTGATGGTATTAGGAAGTAAGGCCTTCTGAAGGTGATTAAATCATGAGGATGGCATATACATGAATGGGATTAATGTCCTTATAAAAGAGAATTCAAAGAACTCCTTACCCCTTCAGCAGTGTGGGAACATAGCAACAACATGCCTGGCTATAAACCAGAGAGCATGTCTTCACCAGGCACCAAATCTGCTGATGCTTTGATCTTGGATTTTCAAACCCCCAGAATTTTGAGGAATAGACTTCTGTTGTTTATAAGCCACCCTATCTATGGTATTGGTGTAGTAACCTGAATAGATTAGGACATCAGATATGTGCCTTGCAAATATTTTCTCCTAGTCTGTGGCTCATCTTTTCATTCTCTTATGAGTGTCTTTTGTAAAGCAAAAGTTTTTAATTTTAATGAAGTCCAGATTATCAATTTTTTCTCTCATGGATCATGTTTTGCTTGTATTTTAAAATGCATTGCTAAATCTAAGATGACCTAGATTTTCTCTTATGTTACCTTCTAGAATTTTATAGTTTTGCATTTACATTTATATCTAAGATACATTTCAAGTTAATTTTTGTGATAGGTGTAAGGTATGTTTCTAGATTTTTTTTTGTATGTGGACGTCCATTTTTTTAGCACCATTTGCTGAAAAGACTGTCTTTTGTCTATTGTATAGCCTTCAATCCTTTGTCAAAGGTTAGCTGACTGTATTTGTGTGGATCTATTTCTGGGATCTCTCTTTTTGCATTGATCTATTTGTCTATTCTTTCACCAATATGATTGTCTGATTACTGTGGCTGATTACTACTGATTACTACTACTGAAGTCAGGTAGTAGCAGTCCTCTGATTTAGTTCTTTTTCAATATTGTGTTGGCTATTCTGGATCTTTTATCTCTCCACATAAACTTTGGAATCAGTTTGTGAATATCTACAAAGTAACTCATTGGGATTTTGATTGGGATTGCACTGGATCTGATGACCAGGTTGGAAAGAACTGACATCTTGATAATATTGAGCCTTTCCACCCACGAACATGGACTCTCCATTTATTTAGTTCTTCTTTGATTTCTTTCACCAGAGTTTTATAGTTTTATTTATATGAATCTTATACATGTATTGTTGGATTTATACCTATGTATTTCATTTTTTTCTGCTCCTAATGTAAATAGTGTTATGTTTTAAATTTTAAATTCCAATTTTTCATTGTTGGTGTATAAGAAATCAGTAGAATTTGTGTATTAATGTTGTATCCTGCAACTTTGCTATAATCTAACATTTTCATTTTTAAAAGGCTTGTTTTTAAACATTAAGAATATAACATGCTTAAATACTCTCTTTTTCATGGACGGGTACATACTCATATACATTGATGAGAGGCATGCACTGATAAGAGATGTGTTAATGAATATTGCTAGAACTGTTAATAATCTTAGAACACTTCTCTCCAACCTGCTCCTTTTCCATTAAAAAAATTTGAAGGAATGATTTAATTAGACAATTGAGCTTAGAAAAGCTAAGTAACCCAGCTAGGGGGTACCCAAATTGGGATTTGAATCTATGTTCATAGCCCACAAAATCCCTTTACTTACATTATATCACAATGGCTGTTTTAGAAAGATGTGGTCCCTTTGATGGCATGGAGAATTAGAGCCAGGAAGATTTATTTGAGGCTATTACAAAATGTAGGAGACAAATAATGAAGGCTTGTCCTAAGAGAGTGGCTTTTAAGGTTACAAGAAAGGTTAAAGTCAGGATAAAGATGGGCAGGACTTAAGTGACAAATGAAGAACCTGAGGGAGAGGAGGAGTCAAATATGATTTCTAGGTTTCTGTTTTTATTTTTATTTTTTTTTAATTTTTATTTATTTTGAGAGAGAGAGTATGTGTGTGCATGCAAGCTGGGGAGAAGCAGAGAGAGAGAGAGAGAGAGAGAGAGAGAGAGAGAGAAAATGAGAGAGAGAATCTCAAGCAGGCTCCACACTGTCAGCACATAGCCTGATATGGGGCTCAAGCTCAGGAATCCTGAGATCATGATCTGAGCTGCAACCAAGAGTCAGTCACTTAATCGACTGAGCCACCCAGGTGCCCCTTTAGGTTTCTGCTTTTAGAAACAAGGTGGAAAATGCTATTACAACTGCAAAAGGAAGCACAAGACAGGTTTGGGAGGAAGGTAGACTTAGTCATGTGGGATGCTTTTGAGACATTCAGTAAGTATTTGGAAGTGTAGATTTAACACTCAGGAGAATCCTTGAGAATTCTTGGAGATACTATTTTGGAAACATCAGTATTTAGTGATGTATTTTTTTTTTTTTTAATATTGAAGAAGAGGGAACCCTGGGGCACATGCCATTGTTTAAATTGCCAAAGAGATACTGCCTAAGGAAACTGAGAAGGAGTAGGCTAGAGAATTAGAAGACAGATGTTAGCTGAACCTATTGTGGTAATCATTTCACAGTACATGCTGTATACCTTAATCTTATACATTGATGTATGCCAATTATTTCCCAATAAAACTGGAAGAGGGAGAGGGAGAGGGAGAGAGAGAGAGAAAGAGAGAGAGAGGGGGGAAATGAATCAGGACAGAGAGAGAGGGCCTCAAAAGCCAAGGAAGAAAATTATTAAAAGAAAAGTGGAACCTTTGAGGATACATTTAAAGAATTTGTGGTTGACCAGACTGACAAAGAAAGATTAGAGACCAACTCATAAATCTTCAAGTACATAAAGCAGTTTATACGGATGAAAGCTAAATAAATATTTGTTATAATAGGAGAAATTATAAGAATTTCAGAACAATCACACTCTGGAAATAGACCAATGAAAGCTGTTTTGTGTTTTCTGATTCTGGAAATAGGTAAGACTAGAGATTTAGCTGTTCAGAAAAGGATGACTGAACACAGAATTCTCCAGAACCCATTCTAGGTCCCTTATTCTAGAATTCTAGGGGTGTAATTGTGCCAGATTTTTGTTATATTTCATAGATCCATCAAACAGGTATGATATGGATAAGAATTCTATGCTCTGGGGTCAAGTCCTCATCATGGACCATAGAAGATTAAACACTATTTCCTTGGTTTTATTAGCTATGTAACAGCTAAACATAAGTGATTTAAAAAAAAATTTTTTTTAACGTTTATTTATTTTTGAGACAGAGAGAGACAGAGCATGAATGGGGGAGGGTCAGAGAGAGAGGGAGACACAGAATCTGAAACAGGCTCCAGGCTCTGAGCTGTCAGCACAGAGCCCGACGCAGGGCTTGAACTCATGGACCGTGAGATCATGACCTGAGCTGAAGTCAGACGCTTAACCGACCAAGCCACCCAGGCGCCCCAACATAAGTGATTTTTAAATGCTGTCAGAGTAGAGTGAAGAGTCTTCAGCATAATATGTTACTTTGACATTTGGTTATTCTCCCTACCTTCTGATAAACATTGTGTCCACGTTTTTCTCCACTGTACAGTCTCTGCTCTTTCTTTTCCCACTGATCCTTCTCTTTCAGCTTACTTTGAACCAGATCTCCTGCGTTTTACATAATTCTCAATGCTTTTAGTTCATACTATGTGTTTTCTAGTTTTTAATGGCCAAGGTTTCAAGCAGATAATGATCTCATAAGGTTTCCGTTCCTGGGAGGCATCTTGAGGACTATATATTATGAGCCTGGTTTAATTGCTGTGTCTAAAATACCTTTTGCTTTGAATTTGAAACAGTGAATACAAAACCAATATACACACATTAACATTGAACAACACAGGTTTGAACTGGTACCCAGATTTTTTTTTTGATACATACTATAAAATTACTGTAAAATACTTTCTCTTCCTTATCATTTTCCTTTAAAAAATTTTTTTAATGTTTATTTATTTTTGAGAGAGGCAGGGGAGGGGCAGAGAGAGAGGGAGACACAGAATCCGAAGTAGGCTACAGGCTCTGAGCTGTCAGCACAGAGCCCTATGTGGGGCTCGAACTCACCAACCGCGAGATCATGACCCAAGCTGAAGTCGGATGCTTAACTGACTGAGCCACCCAGCGCCCCTCCATATGATTTTCTTAATAACATTTTCTTCTCTCTAGCTTACTTTATTGTAAGAATACAACATATAAGACATATACAAAGTATGTGTTCATTGACTATGTATGTTATCAGTAAGGTTTCTGGTCAACAGTGGGCTATTAGCAGTTAAGTTGTTTGGAAAGTCAAAAGTTGTATGCAGATTTTTCAGCTGCATGGGGGTTGTGCCCCTAACCGCTCATTGTTCAAGGGTCAACTTATATATGTCACCTTTGCTTCCTAATCCCCGGCTCCCTTAGCCTTTCTCACCAGAGCTTTGGTATTTACCCCTAAGATGCTCCTCACTTTTTCTATTACCACTGATACCCTCCTGGCCAAGTCCTATTGTCTTTTGTTTTTGTTTTTGTTTTTGTTTTTCTTCAGTTTCCATTCTTGATGTCTAAGTTATATTTAACACTTTCTTATAATATTTGATGCAACTTGTCTTGCAATCTTCCTCTCCCATTCCATGGTGCTCTTACCTCTATCCACCAAATCTTCTCTTTTGGAAGCATAGTTACTGTCTTCCCCAATGTCACTCCCACTGTGGCCCTCATCACCTGAGGCCCCAACTTCTGCTGTAGCCTCTTCTCCCTGCAGTCATTCTCTCCTCTCCACCCTGTTTCACATTACCATCAAGTGAGTCCCCAGTTTTCACCATTCTTTCATTCATCAAACTATAATGGAACACCTGTCATATACAGCACTAAACTCTCCTAGTGGGATAGCTCCAAAAGATTAAGTCATGTTCCCTCCTTTGGATGAACGTACAGGCTGGAGAGGCAGGCACTCTTTGTCAAAACTGTGGAAGACCTTGTAAGCCATAGTAAGGAGCTGGGACTCCACTGTAAAGTCAGTGGAGACCTTTAGAGTCTTAAACAAGGAGGTGACTTGATCAAATTGGAGTTTAGAAGACCACTCTTGCAGGGGTGTGGACAAAGGAGTGGGGATGATGGGATCTGGACAAGGAAAGCAGCCACGAGGATAAGGAGAAATGGATACATTTAAGCCATATTTAGGAAATGGAATCCACAGAATGTAGGGGATGGGGATATTAATTCATTGATTAATATTTCTAATGGTGACTCTTGCTAATGCTTACAAAGTAGAGAAATAAATATTGTGTACAAAAGTATTGACAAAGTTAAAAAACAGAGCCTTATGTTTTATTTTTTAAGTTTTTACTTATTTTGAGAAAGAGAGCACAAGCATGTGCATGTGTGCACGTGTGCATGAGTGGGAGAGGGGCAGAGAGTGAGGGAAAGAGAATTCCAAGCAGGCATCATGCTGACACAGTGCAGAGCCCAACACGGGTCTCGAACCCACGAACCATGAGATCATGACCTGGGCTGAAATCAAGAGTAGGATGCTTAACTGACTGAGCCACCCAAAAACAGGGCCTTCTAAATAGATAAGCTCAATTAATTGGCAATTTTAGTTATGTGCAAAGTTAGGTTACCGAGGCACCTTCTTCTGACTCCTTGGTGGGGCTTTTAGGGTCTCCTGCCTGCCCCACCCACTGCAGCAATGCTACTTAATTATTTCCCAGCATGACTTTCTGCTTCTGTCCAAATATTGTCTTGACCAATACTGTCTAAACATGCTTTGATCAATATTTGATTATTCCCATTTCTCATGGTTACCCCAACATGGAACATGCCTCATTTCTGGCAATCTGTGCCTTTCACTTTCTTCCTTAAGCCTTTCAGGTGAATTCCACACCGATTCTCCTTTTCTTTTCCCCCTCTGCACAGTAATCATGCCTATTTTACAGACTAAAAAATCTAATGTCAGTAAACATTTAGTTCACTGCCTGGCCCACAGTATTTCAGAAATGGAAGCTATTAATATTACCCTGATACTATTTTGTTTTCTGACTTCCTGGTACAGGGCTCCACCCACAATGGAAGCTCAATGGAGATAGATGGCATGCCCATTTTATGTTGACCTGATTATAAATTACAGTGTTAATTATACGATGGCAGAAACAGAACTCTTTCTAATTTTTGGTCACCATGTTTTAGGACAGGAGGTAAAACAATCTTATTTTAACTACCATAAATAGTTGATCTGTTTCTGATGCCTGGAAACTGTTACATTCTGTAATCAAGATAGTTCTGGAAGTGAAGCAACATCAGTATAGAAGCCACCAAGAGCCATTTCTAAGATATCCATTAGTAGTGAATTCCTTACTATTTGATTTTCTGCTTTTTAATAGAAAACTGTTTTGGGGGAATCAAGATCCTATTCGCCCTGTTTCCCAGTTTGCTTTGAAGGCTCAGCTGACCAAAAGACTTGAGGACCTTGCCCATCCCAAGGAAGTCTCCCACCGATACGTACCTAACAGGTTAGTTAGTGTTTGTGTGCTATCAGGTTACATTAGCAGGAGTCCATAGGGAAAATGACACAGAATCTAGCCATTTTATCTGAAAATGATAAATTGTCCAAACTATAGTAGAAAATTATTGAGGATTAAGGATTCTATGTATTTCCTAATCTGATTCTACAGTAAAACTTTTCCAGAGCAAGATTAATATTAGCCATTATAAACTTGTATTATACTGTATAATGTTTTAGATTACCAGGATTTTGAGTTTTTAATAAAGTGGTAGTATTACAGCAGGGTATGTACCATATATAACATTGTTGTACATGAACTATTTATACATGCAACTTTTCGTGGATTTTGTATACCACCCGTGGGCTTGATTACCATTAATTAATTACTACATGTGAAGGTTAGAATATTGTTAAGGCTTTTGATACCCATTGCCAGTTTGTTTTTAATGCATATTTGTTGAATGACCAGGCCTTCTGTTGGTTGGCTCTTTGAGGGAAGACTCTGGAGCAAGGGAGGGAATGGACTCAAGTAGTGAGGGAGGTTAAAGTAACAAGAAAAAGTTGAAGATACCATTATTTACCTGAAGTTTGGTTTCCAAGATAATTGATGTGTCCACTTTTCTCTTTTTGAGATACAACTTTAGTCAAAAGTCAGCAAACTTTTTCTGGAAGGGGGCAGATAGTAAATTTGACCATAAAGTCTCTGTTTCAACTACCCAACTCCACTACTGTAGTAGGAAGCAGCCACAGATTTTATATAAACTGAACATGTCTGTCTTCCAATAAAACTTTGGAATTTTTGCATCTATGTTTATGAGGGGGATTATTCTGTATTTTTCTTGTAGTGTCTTTGTGGTAATGTTTTTTCTTGTAATGAATGTCTTTATTCATTTTTGGTAATGCTGTCTTCATAGAATCAATTGGAAAATATATAAAATTGGCATTTCTTGTTTATGTATTTCATAGAATCCACAGTGAAATCATCTGCGTCTGGAGTTTTTGAGTAGGATGGTTTTTAATTATAAATTCAATTCACGTAATAGTTATAGGGCTGTTATAAATTTGTCAAATTAACACTTGTTAAGTGGAGCATGGGGTCACAGTTCAACAACAGATCATAACAGAATTTGAAATAAAGAAGCTTATTACTCACAGATCCTAGAAGAAGTACCCAGCATGCCTCAAGGAGTCACATGGGCAGGTTAGGGCAGAGGGCAGAGAGAGGCAGGACCTGGGGCACATGTCTTATTAGAACCTGTAGGTGGAGTGCTTTGGGTTTCCCAGGCAAAGGCCAGATTCATCAATTCAAACCAAAAGAGCAGGGTGTTGGTAGGCTCCTTGGGAGTCATATCTGAAGGATGCATAAAAGGAAGGCATTGAGGGTCAGGTGACGAGGACTGTTGCTGAAGTCCTATCAGGAATGTATATTTACTTATGCCTCTGTGGACTGTTATCTAGGGCATGTGCTTGTGAGAGGGGCCTGTATCATTTTAAGGTCCCTAGAGGCTGCTTGGCCAAACAAAATGGGTGCTGAGGCAGGAGTACCATGGAGGGGCTTAGTTAAACTCTTGACAAGGGCTATTAAGATTATATTTTTCTGAATGAGCATTGGTAATGTGTATCTTTCAGTTTTAAAATGTGTTGGCATAAAGTTGTTCATATATTCTTTTATTTTCCTTTCACTTACTATCTGTCCAATCTCTAGTGATTGTCTATAAGAGACTAAGAAAGTATTTGGTTTTAAAAGTAGTAAATTTCCTCCTCTCACTAGTGTATTTTTTGGTCTATTTAGAAGATGCAATTTGGGACGCCTGGGTGCCTCAGTTAGTTAGGTGTCCAACTTTCACTCAGGTCATGATCTCACAGTTTGTGGGTTTAAGCCCCTCATCAGGCTCTGTGATGACAGCTCGGAGCCTGGAGCCTGCTTTGGATTCTGTGTCTCCCTCTCTCTCTGCCCCTCTCCCCCTCATGCTCTATCTCTTTCTCTAAAATAAATAACAAACATTAAAAAAAAGAATTTAGAAGATGCAATTTATTTATTACAGAAAATTAATCTGTTTTGGAATAGGATATTAGAAGCCAGCTGAAACTTGATGGCTGCAACTATTTCTGATTTCTTCCTATGTGGAAAATGGCTCAGCAGTAAAGGGGTAAACTGTCATACTTGCTCCTAGGCCTAGAGCTGGAGGTTAGTGTTAAAAATTACTATGATAAGTCTAATTCATATTCACTTCACTCAGTTCTTTTCTCTTCTACAACTTTCAGGGCTCAATATTACTACAGCTGTGGTAGAGAGTCTATAATCTGGGAGGTCCCTTCTGCTGCACTGTTTAGCCAGCCATCCAAAAGGATCCAGAAGCTGGCACTGCCCAACAGATTCAAGAAAGAATATCTATTAAATAGGTAAAGTACCTTGACAATCTCTATAAATTCTAACTTAATTTGGTTAAATCTCACAATATTTTATCTATTTTAGTGTATGTGGTTTTATGAACTAGAAGTCCACTTATGTTCAAAGAATCAGGGTAAAAAGATCAAATATTTGCAGCAATTGTAGGTAATCAGAAGGTTATCATCAGTAATTACATTGGACTCAAATTGTGAAGTTGAACTATGCACTGAACTTAGCATCATTAGTCAGTTAAAAGGAAATATGCAAATGAAAAATCACAAGTTTTTGCATTTTGTAGAATTTGATGTTTCTCTTATGCCTCTGTGACTTTTCAAATGTTGCTCCTTTTGCTTTGAATGATGAATTTCTGCTTGTCTTTAAAAATTATTTTAATGTTTTTGTTTTTGTTTTTTTTTTTTGAGAGACAGAGACAGAGAGAGACAGAGTGCAAGTAAGGAAGGGCAGAGAGAGAGGGAGACACAGAATCTGAAGCAGGCTCCAGGCTCTGAGCTGTCAGCATAGAGCTCAACATGGGGCTCAAACCCACAAACTGCCAGATCATGACCTGGGCCGAAGTCAGATGCTCAACCAAATGAGCCACCCAGTTTCCCCTCTCCTTGTCTTTAAAAGACAATTTTTGGGCACCTGGGTGGTTCATTCAGTTAAGCATCTTGATTTCTGCTCAAGTCATGATCTCACGGTTCATGAGATCGAGCCCTGCATATCGGGCTTTGCGTGGATCCTGCTTAGGATTCTCTGTCTCCCTCTCTCTGCCCCTCCCCCTCAAAACAAATAAAATAAACTTAAAAAAAATTAAGTAAAAGACAGCTTAGGTGATACTTCCATATGGCAGCTAAGATTGTGATATGGTTCTTGGAAAAATGCTAAGTTGCATTAATGGAATATATACAGTGTACAGTTACAGGGAGGTGATGGTCCTAGCCTATACTACTTTAGTCAAGACATAGTAGGTGGATGTTTCCACTTATGGATGTTATTCTTTAAGAAAATGATACTTATGCTAAGTGAAATGTCATACAGAGAAGGACAGATTCCGTATGTTTTCACTCCTGTGTGGATACTGAGAAACTTAACAGAAGACCATGGGGGAGGGGAAGAAAAAAAAATGGTTAGAGAGGGAGGTAGCCAAAACATAAGAGACTCCTAAAAACTGAGAACAAACTGAGGGTTTATGGGGGGTGGGAGGAAGGGGTGGGTGGGTGATTGGGTATTGAGGAGGGCACCTGTTGGGATGAGCACTGGGTGTTGTATGGAAACCAATTTAACAATAAATTTCATATTAAAAAAAAAACAAAAAAAAAAACAAAAATAAATAAAAACATTTTTAAAAATTAAAAAAAAATGATATTAAACTTGAAACTATGCAGAAGGAGCTGCATGATATTTTGAGGCTTCTGGAAATATGTTACCTAAAAAATAGTTAAGAGAAATGACATGGGTAGCTTAGAGAAGAGACCAAGGAAGCAGTGATAGCTGTGTTCAAATATTTAAAGGGTCAGCATCTGAATGAGGAAAAGGAGGTAGAAGTAAAATTACTTTGTGTTGATCCTAAAACTAGATGTAGAACAAGGAATTCACAGAGCAGGAGGTAGCCAATAATGGAAATGTTTACCTGGAAAAATCAACTGCCATCATTCCCACAATCCCTGAAAGTGTTCACGCATAAGCTGGAATTATGACTTTACATGAATTTTAGAAGATTCCTGCATTTCAGGGAGAGATTGAACTGGGTAACTTGAGTCTTTTTCCATCATAGAATCCAGCAAAAGAAGCCCAATTCCTCCTACAAAATTTCATTTCCTTATCAGTTTGTGCAACAAAATCTGCAGATTTAGTTAAAATAGATATATAATTTGTAGTTACATATCTATATTTACTTATTTATTTTTACTTTCATTTTTTCTATATCTATGTTTATAATCCAGAGGAATACTTTAATATTTCACCACTTTTTGAGAGACCTGAATTTGATGTTTCATATAAGTGAAACCCCCTTGGATGCTAAAACTTGCTTTATTTTTAAAAGTTTGTTTCCCTACTTTCTTAAGCAGACGTCTCTGCTACTAAACATACATATAACCTTTGTTCATTGGCTTGAGATCTTTATTATGAACATCAACTATGTACTTCAATACTGAAAACCTCCCAGAAGCTGTTTAAATATGAAGTACAGTTTTTTTTTTAATTTTTTTTTCAACGTTTTTATTTATTTTTGGGACAGAGAGAGACAGAGCATGAACGGGGGAGGGGCAGAGAGAGAGGGAGACACAGAATCGGAAACAGGCTCCAGGCTCTGAGCCATCAGCCCAGAGCCCGACGCGGGGCTCGAACTCCCGGACCGCGAGATCGTGACCTGGCTGAAGTCGGATGCTTAACCGACTGCGCCACCCAGGCGCCCCTGAAGTACAGTTTTTTATTAAGCTAAGTGGTCTGACTTCTTGCTGTTAGATTATTAGATATTTGTTTCTTATAGTTTTCCTGTCATTTCTTTTTTTAACAGGGGAATAGTCTCTAACTAGCCTCTTTTTAAAAATTTAATTTAATTTTAATTCCAGTGTAGTTAACATACAGTGTTATATTATTTTCAGGTGTTTAATATAGGGATTCAATAGTTTTATGCATTACTCAGTGCTCATCATAATAAATGTACTCTTAATCCCCATCACCTATTTCACCCACCCACCTACCTCCCTACTGGTAACCATCTGTTTATTCTGTATAGCTAAAAGCCTGTTTTTTTGTTTTGTTTTGTATTTTTTGTTTTTGGTTTATCTCTCTCTCTTTCTTTTTTCCTTTACTGTTTGTTTGTTTTGTCTCTTAAATTCTATATATGAGTGAAATCATATGGTATTTGTCTTTCTCTGGTTTATTTCACTTAGCATTATACTCTCTGGATCCATGTTGTTGCAAATAACAAGGTTTCATTCTTTTTAACGGCCAAATAATATTCCATTGTGTGTGTGTGTATATATATATCTCACATCTTCATTCATGGATATCTCACATCCATTGATGGACACTTGGCTGCTTCCATAATTTTTTTTTTAATTTGAGAGAGAGAGTATGCATGAGCAGGGGAGAGGGGCAGAGGGGCAGAGGGGCAGAGGGGGGAGGGAGAGAGAGAGAGAGAGGGAGAGAATCTTTTTTTTTTTAGTTTTATTTTTTATTTTCTTAAATTTACATCCCAATTAGTTAGCATATAGTGCAACAATGATTTAAGGAGTAGATTCCTTAGTGCCCCTTACCCATTTAGCCCATCCCCCCCACAACCCCTCAGTAACCCCCGGTTTGTTCTCCATATTTATAAGTCTCTTCTGTTTTGTCCCCCTCCCTGTTTTTATATTATTTTTGTTTCCCTTCCCTTATGTTCATCTGTTTTATCTCTTAAAGTCCTCATATGAGTGAAGTCATATGATTTTTGTCTTTCCCTGACTGACTGATTTCACTTAGCATACCTTCCAGTTCCATCCATGTAGTTGCAAATGGCAAGATTTCATTCTTTTTGACTGCCGAGTAATACTGAGGGAGAGAATCTTAAGTAGACTCCACACTCAGCATAGAGCCTGATGTAGCACTTGATCCCATGACCCTGGGATCTTGACCTGAGCCAAAGTCAAGAGTTGGATGCCTAACCTACTGAGACACCCAGGAACCCCTGCTTGCATAATTTTGACTAGCCTCTTTTTTTGATTCTATGCATTAGAAACAGATAACTAAGCTTGTTAGAATTGTGTGAGGAGGAAAAAAAGCAAGTGTTTAATGAAGACACACCAGGCTCACCAATAAATGTATTACATGAGCTTGAACTTTGGGACATGTATTTTAGTGATTAACTAGAGGGGCTCAACAGCAGACTTGAACAGTCAGAAGAAAGAGTCAGCAAACTTAGACAGGTTAATTGAGATTATCTGAGGAACAGAAAGAAAAAAAAATGAAATAAAATTAACAAATCCTCATGACCAAGTTGAATTTGTCCAAGAATGCAAGAATATGTTGGATTCAACTTACTATAATCAATATAATACATCAAATTAACAGAATAAGAAAACCAAAACCACATGATCATTTCAATAGACTCAGAAAAATCATTTGACAAAATTCAACACACTATAAAAATACTTAAGAGGGGCGCCTGGGTGGCGCAGTCAGTTAAGCGTCCGACTTCAGCCAGGTCACGACCTCACGGTCCGTGAGTTCGAGCCCCGCGTCGGGCTCTGGGCTGATGGCTCAGAGCCTGGAGCCTGTTTCCGATTCTGTGTCTACCTCTCTCTCTGCCCCTCCCCCGTTCATGCTCTGTCTCTCTCTGTCCCCAAAATAAAAAAATAAAAAAATAAAAAAAAACGTTGAAAAAAAAAAAGAAACTTCCCTGGGGAAGCTATTGTTCAAAAAAAAAAAAAAAAAAAAAAAACTTAAGAAACTAGGTATAGAAGGGGACTTCCTCAAGCTGATAAAGAACATCTGTAAAAAAAAAAACCCACTGCTAACATAATAATTAATGGTAAAAGACTGAATGCTTTCCCCCTAAGATCAGGAATAAGACAAGGATGTCAACTCTCACCACTTCTGTTGAACATCATATTGGAGGTTCTAGTCAGGGTGCCATTAGGCAAGAAAAAGAAGTAAAAAGCATTCAGGTTGGAAAGGAAAAAGTAAAACTACTTTCTCTACTCATAGTTCACATGATTAGAAAATCTTAAGGAATCCATATTAAAACTATGGGAACTAATAAATGAGTTCAGGAAGGCACAGAGTCCAAGAGCAATATACAAAAACAATTGTATTTCCATTAGCAGTTAACCAATCTGAAAATGAAGGTAGGAAAATAATTCTATTTGTAGTAGCACCAAACAGAACAAAATAATACATGTAATGCAATAGTACTCAGCCTTAAAAAGGAAGGAAATTCTGATACATGCTCCAATATGAATGGACCTTGAAGACATTACGCTAAATGAAATAAGTCATCCACAAAAGGACACTGTATGATTCCACTTATAAGTGGTACCAACTGTAGTCAAATTTGTAAAGAAAGAAAGTAGGATGGTGGTTGGCAGGGACTAAGCTGGGGGGGAGGGGGGAATTAGTTGTTTAATTGGTGAAAAGAGTTCTGAAGATTGGTTGCACAACAATGTTAATGCATTTAACATTACTGTAGCAAATACTTAAGAATGGTTAAGATGGTAAGTTTTATGTTATATGTATTTTACTACAGTGAAAAATAATAAAGTAACAAAATACTTAACAAGAGAAGTTCAAATTGTTGAAAGAAATTAGACTTAAATACATGGAAAGACATTTCCTGTTCATGAATTGGAAGTCTTAATTTTGTCATGATGGTACATTTTTCCAAATTGATCAACATAGTGTAATCCCTATTGAGATTCCAGCTGCCTTTTTTGATAGAAATTGACAATGCAATCTAAAATTCATAGAGAAAAGCAAAGGACCCAGAATAGCAAAACAAAACAAAACAACAACAAAAAACCTTGAAAAATAACAGTTATTTGAAAACTTATTTAAAAGCTACAGTAATCAAGACAGTATGTTACTGGCATAACAATAGACATATAGATCTACAGAATAGAGTTGAAAGTCCAGAAATAAACCCTTATATTTATGGTCAATGGATTTTTTAAAGTTTATTTATTTATTTATTTTGTGTGTGAGAGAGAATGAATGGGAGAGGGGCAGAGAGAGGGGGAGGGGCAGAGAGAGAGGGAGGGACAGAGGATCTGAAGCAGGCTCTGTGCTGACAGAAGAGAGCCCTATGCAGGGCTTGAACTCATGAACTGTGAGATCATGACCTGAGCTGAAGTTGGACACTCAACCAACTGAACCACCCAAGTGCCACTCATCAATTGATTTTTGACAAGAATGCCAAGACAATTTAATTGGGGAAGAATAGTCTTTTAAACAAATAATGCTAGGATAACAGGATATCCATATGAGGTTGAACCCCTACTTCACACCATACACAAAAATTAATTTAAAATGGATCACAGACCTAATTATAAGAGATAAAACTATAAAACTCTTAGAAAAAATAGACATAAATCTCTGTGACCTAGGCAATTGTTTCTCAGTTATGACAACAAAAACGTGACAAAAAATAATAAATTGGATTTCATCAAAAGTGAAAGCTTTTGTATATCAAAGGATATCATCAAGAAAGTAAAAAGTAAACCCACCAATTGGGAGAAAATATTTGCAAGTCATATATCTGATAAAAGAGTAGTATTCAGAATATATATATAAAATATTTAGAACAGTGCAAAAAAGACAACACAATTTAGAAAATGAGCAAAGGATTTGAATAGACATTTCTCCAAAGAAGACATACAGGTGAACAGGAAACACACGAAAAGATACTAAATATCATTAATCATCTTGGAAATACACATTAAACCACAAAGACACCACTTCACACCTTCTAGAATGGCAATAATAATAACTAATAGGAAATAATATGTATTGGTGAGGATATGGAGAAATTGAAACCCTTACACATTGCTGGTGGTAATGTAAAATGGTGCAGTTTATGTGGAAAGCCACTTTCTAGTTCCTCAAAAGTTAAAAAATAGAGTTATCAGGGGCATCTGGGTGGCTTAGTTGTTTAAGTGCCCAACTCTTGGTTTCAGATCATGTCATGATCTCAGAGTTTGTGAGATTGAACCCCACACATTGAGCTCTGCATTCACAGCATGGAGCCTGCTTGGGATTCTCTCTCTCTTTCTCTGCCCCTCCCTTGCTCATGCATGCTCTCTCTCTCTCAGAATAAGTAAATAAACATTAAAAAAATCAGTAAAAAAAAATAAAGTTATCATATGATCAGCATTCTACGCCTAGGCATGTCCCCAAGGGAATTGAAAGCAAATGTTCACACAGAAACTTGTACATGAATATTCATAGCAGTATTTCATAAAAGCAAAAAAAGTGGAAAGAACTCAAATGTTCACTATGGATGAATGGATAAACAAATGTGACAAATCCATACAACGGAATATTATTCAGCCATAAAAAGGAATGTTATACTGATAAATGAATCTGTTGTACTGATACATGAGTCTTGAAAATAGGCCAAGTGAAGGAAGCCAGATACAAAAGGCTGCATATTTGTATGATTCCACTTATTTGAAATGTCCAGAATAGGCAAATCCATAGACAGAAAGTAGATTAGTGGTTGGGGGTGGGGGAGGGAAATGAAGTAATGGAGAGGAACTGTTAATCAGTATGGGGTTTCTCTTGGAGTGATGAAAACATTCTGAATTTAAAAATTTTTTTTAATGTTTATTTATTTTTGAGACAGAGAGAGACAGAGCT
The DNA here is from genome assembly GCF_022837055.1 of Prionailurus viverrinus. Taxonomy (NCBI): domain Eukaryota; kingdom Metazoa; phylum Chordata; class Mammalia; order Carnivora; family Felidae; genus Prionailurus; species Prionailurus viverrinus. The sequence goes on along the minus strand of NC_062564.1, from coordinate 160,734,303 downwards.
TGAATGGGGGGGAGGGTCAGAGAGAGAGGGAGACACAGAATCAGAAGCAGGCTCCAGGTTCTGAGCTGTCAGCACAGAGCCCGACGCGGAGCTCGAACCCACAGACCGCGAGATCATGACCTGAGCCGAAGTCAGACGCTTAACCGACTGAGCCACCCAGGCGCCCAAGACATTCTGAATTTAGATAGTGACAGTAGTTACACAACTTTGTGAATATGCTAGACACCACTGAATTGTACATTTTAAAAAGGTAAATTCTATGGTATGCTAATTTTATATCAATTTTGAAATCTAACAGACTACCTCTAGAGGGTAATCATATATTTATTTGTGGAAAACTGTTTTCATATTAGGTTTGTAGTTTTGTTGGTTGGTAAGTTTTTGTACTAGGAAAGGAATATTTGGGGAACAGCCTATGAAAATTGGTCAAGTTGCTGGGCATTATACCTAGCAGTTTCAAACTGCACTGCAGAAGAGACTGGCCATCACAGAGGGGCCCCTGATAGTGACTGGAATTTGTATCTCAGGGATTTAATATGAGGTTTTGGTAGGAAGTGAAGTGTTTTTTATTTTTTTAAATTAATTAATTTATTGATTGATTTATCTTTATTATTATTTTTTAAGTGTTTTATTTATTTTTGAGGCAGAGAGAGACAGAGCATGAGCAGGGGAGGGGCAGAGAGAGAGGGAGACACAGAATCCAAAGCAGGCTCCAGGCTCTGAGCTGTCAGCACAGAGCCCAACACGGGGCTTGAACTCACAAACCGCGAGATCATGACCTGAGCCGAAGTTGGACGCTTAACCGACTGAGCCACCCAGGCACCCCTATTTTTTGTTTTAATATGATATTTATTGCCACATTGGTTTCCATACAACACCCAGTGCTCATCCCAACAGGTGCCCTCCTCAGTACCCATCACCCACCCCCCCTCCCTCCAACCCCCCATCAACCCTTAGTTTGTTCTCAGTTTGTTCTCATATGGTTTGGCTCCCTCCCTCTCTAACCTTTTTTTTTTCTACCCCTCCCTCATGGTCTTCTGTTAAGTTTCTCAGGATCCACATAGGAGTGAAAACATATGGCATCTGTCTTTCTCTGTATGACTTATTTCACTTAGCATCAACACTCTCCAGTTCCATCCACGCTGCTACAAAAGGCCATATTTCATTCTTTCTCATTGCCACATAGTATTCCATTGTGTATATAGACACAATTTCTTTATCCATTCATCAGTTGATGGACATTTAGGCTCTTTCCATAATTTGGCTATTGTTGCAAGTGCTGCTATAAACATTGGGGTACAAGTGCCCCTATGCATCAGCACTCCTGTATCCCTTGGGTAAATTCCTAGCAATGCTATTGCTGGGTCATAGGGTAGGTCTATTTTTAATTTTTTGAGGAACCTCCACACTGTTTTCCAGAGTGGCTGCACCAGTTTGCATTCCCACCAACAGTGCAAGAGGGTTCCCGTTTCTCCACATCCTCACCAGCATCTATAGTCTCCTGATTTGTTCATTTTGGCCACTCTGACTGGCGTGAGGTGATATCTGAGTGTGGTTTTGATTTGTATTTCCCTGATGAGGAGCGACGTTGAGCATCTTTTCATGTACCTGTTGACCATCTGGATGTCTTCTTTAGAGAAGTGTCTATTCATGTTTTCTGCCCATTTCTTCACTGGATTATTTGTTTTTCAGGTGTGGAGTTTGGTGAGCTCTTTATAGATTTTGGATACTAGCCCTTTGTCCGATATGTCATTTGCAACTATCTTTTCCCATTCCGTTGGTTGCCTTTTAGTTTTAGTTGCCTTTAGTTTGGTTGTTTCCTTTGCAGTACAGAAGCTTTTTATCTTCATGAGGTCCCAATAGTTCATTTTTGCTTTTAATTCCCTTGTCTCTGGGGATATGTCAAGTTTAAGAAATTGCTGTGGCTGAGGTCAGGTCTTTTCCTGCTTTCTCCTCTAGTGTTTTGATGGTTTCCTGTCTCACATTCAGGTCTTTTATCCATTTTGAGTTTATTTTTGTGAATGGGTATGAACGTGGTCTAGTTTCATTCTTCTGCATGTTGCTGTCCAGTTCTCCCAGCACCATTTGTTAAAGAGACTGTCTTTTTCCATTGGATATTCTTTCCTGCTTTGTCAAAGATGAGTTGGCCATACTTTTTGGGTCTAGTTCTGGGGTTTCTATTCTATTCCATTGGTCTATGTGTCTGTTTTTGTGCCAATACTATGCTGTCTTGATGATGACAGCGTTGTAGTAGAGGCCAAAGTCTGGGATTGTGATGCCTCCCGCTTTGGTCTTCTTCTTCAAAATTACTTTGGCTATTCGGGGCCTTTTGTGGTTCCATATGAATTTTAGGATTGCTTGTTCTAGCTTACAGAAGAATGCTGGTGCAATTTTCATTGGGATTGCATTGAATGTGTAGATAGCTTTGGGTAGTATTGACATTTTGACAATATTTATTCTTCCAACCCATGAGCACGGAATGTTTTTCCATGTCTTTATATCTTCTTCAATTTCCTTCATAAGCTTTCTGTAGTTTTCAGCATACAGATCTTGTACATCTTTGGTTAGATTTATTCCTAGGTATTTTATGCTTCTTGGTGCAATTGTGAATGGGATTAGTTTCTTTATTTGTCTTTCTGTTGCTTCATTGTTAGTGTATAAGAATGCAACTGATTTCTGTACATTGATTTTATATCCTGCAACTTTGTTGAATTCATGTATCAGTTCTAGCAGACTTTTGGTGGAGTCTATCGGGTTTTCCATGTATAATATCATGTCATCTGCAAAAAGTGAAAGCTTGACTTCATCTTTGCCAATTTTGATGCCTTTGATTTCCTTTTGTTGTCTAATTGCTGATGCGAGAACTTCCAACACTATGTTAAACAACAGCAGTCAGAGTGGACATCCCTGTCATGTCCCTAATCTCAGGGGGAAAGCTCTCAGTTTTTCCCTATTGAGGATGATATTAGCTGTGGGCTTTTCATAAATGACTTTTATGATGTTTAAAAGTCTTAAAAATGATGTTTAAAAGACTTTTTATGATGTTCCTTCTATCCTGACTTTCTCGAGGGTTTTTATTAAGAAAGGATGCTGTATTTTGCCAAATGCTTTTTCTGTGTCGATTGACAGGATCATATGGTTCTTTTCTGTTATTAATGTGATGTATCACATTGATTGATTTGTGAATGTTGAACCAGCCCTGAAGCCCAGGAATGAATCCCACTTGATCATAGTGAATAATTCTTTTTATATGCTGTTGAATTCGATTTGCTAGTATCTTATTGAGAATTTTTGCATCCATATTCATCAGGGATATTGGCCTGTAGTTCTCTTTTTTTGCAGGGTCTATGTCTGGTTTTAGGAATCAAAGTATGCTGGCTTCATAGAATGAGTCTGGAAGTTTTCCTTCCCTTTCTATTTTTTAAAACAGCTTGAGAAGAATAGGTATTATCTCTGCTTTACATGTCTGGTAGAATTCCCCAGGGAAGCCATCTGGTCCAGGACTCTTATTCGTTGGGAGATTTTTGATAACTGATTCAATTTCTTTGCTGGTTATGGGTCTGTTCAAGGTTTCTATTTCTTCCTGTTTGAGTTTTGGAAGTATGTGGTTGCTTAGGAATTTGTCCATTTCTTCCAGGTTGTCCAGTTTGTTGGCATATAATCTTTCATAGTATTCCCTGATAATTGCTTGTATTTCTGAGGGAATGGTTGTAATAAATCCAATTTCATTCATGATTTTATCTATTTGGGTCATCTCCCTTTTCTTTTTGAGAAGCCTGGCTAGAGGTTTATCAATTTTGTTTATTTCTTCAAAAAACAACTCTTGGTTTCATTAATCTGCCCTACAGTTTTTTTTAAGATTCTATATTATTTATTTCTGCTCTGATCTTTATTATTTCTCTTCTTCTGCTGGGTTTGGGGTGTCTTTGCTGTTCTGCTTCTAGTTCCTTTAGGTGTGCTGTTAGATTTTGTATTTGGGATTTTTCTTGTTTCTTGAGATAGACCTGGATTGCAATTTATTTTCCTCTCAGGGCTACATTTGCTGCATCCCAAAGCATTTGGATTGTTGTATTTTCATCTTCACTTGTTTCCATATATTTTTAAATTTCTTCTCTAATTGCCTGGTTGACCCATTCTTTCTTTAGTAGGATGCTCTTTAACCTCCATGCTTTTGGAGGTTTTCCAGACTTTTTCCTGTGGTTGATTTCAAGTTTCATACATAGCATTGTGACCTAAAGTGTTCATGGTATGTTCTCAATTCTTTTATACTTATGAAGGGTTGTTTTGTGATCCAGTATGTGATCTATTTTGGAGAATGTTCCATGTGCATTCAAGAAGAAAGTATATTCTGTTGCTTTGGGATACAGAGTTCTAAATATATCTGTCAAGTCCATCTGATCCAATGTATCATTCAGGGCCCTTGTTTCTTTATTGATTCTGTGTTTAGATGAGCTATCCGTTGCTCATAGGGTATTTATTGCTTTAATCCTTGGTATTAAAGTCTCCTGCAATTACCACATTCTTATCAATAAGGTTGCTTATGTTTGTGATTAATTGTTTTATATATTTGGGCGCATAGACATTTATAATTGTTAGCTCTTCCTGGTGGATAGACCCTGTAATTATTATATAATGCCCTTCTTCATCTCTTGTTACAGCCTTTAATTTAAAGTCTAGTTTGTCTGATATAAGTATGGCTACTCCAGCTTTCTTTTGACTTCCAGTAGCATGATAAATAGTTCTCCATCCCCTCACTTTCAATCTGAAGGTGTCCTCAGGTCTAAAATGAATCTCTTGTAGACAGCAAATAGATGGGTCTTGTGTTTTTATTCATTCTGATACCCTGTGTCTTTTGTTTGGAGCATTTAGTCCATTTACCTTCAGTGTTATTATAAACAGATATGGGTTTAGAGTCATTGTGATGTCTGTAGGTTTCATGCTTTAGTGATGTCTCTGGTACTTTGTGGTCCTTGCAACATTTCACTCACAGAATCCCCCTTAGAATCTCTTGTAGGGCTGGTTTAGTGGTGATGAATTCCTTCAGTTTTTGTTTGTTTGGGAAGACCTTTATCTCTCCTTCTATTCTGAATGACAGACTTGCTGGATAGAGAATTCTCAGCTGCATATTTTTCTGTTCATCATATTGAAGATTTCCTGCCATTCCTTTCTGGCCTGCCAAGTTTCAGTAGATAGATCTGCCACTAGTCTTATGGGTCTCCCTTTATAAGTTAGAGTGTGTTTATCCCTAGCTGCTTTCAGGATTTTCCCTTTATCCTTGTATTTTGTCAGTTTCACTATGATGTGTCATACAGAAGATAAATTCAAGCTATGCTTGAAGGGAGTTCTCTGTGCCTCTTGGATTTCAATGCCTTTTTCCTTCCCCATATCAGGGAAGTTCTCAACTATGATTTGTTCAAGTACACCTTCAGCCCCTTTCTCTCTCTCTTCCTTTCTGGAATTCCTATTATACAGATATTGTTCCGTTTGATTGCATCACTTAGTTCTCTAATTCTCCCCTCTTACTCCTGGATTTTTTTATCTCTCTTTTTCTCAGCTTCCTCTTTTTCCATAATTTTATCTTCTAATTCACCTATTCTCTCCTCTGCCTCTTTAATCCGAGCTGTGGTCGCCTCCATTTTATTTTGCACCTCATTGATAGCATTTTTTAGTTCCTCATGATTATTTCTTAGTCCCTTGATCTCTGTAGCAATAGATTCTCTGCTGTCCTCTATACTTTTTTCAAGCCCAGCAATTAATTTTATGACTATTATTCTAAATTCTTGTTCTGTTATATGGCTTAAATCGTTTTTGACCAATTCGTTAGCTGTCACTACTTCCTGGAGTTTCTTTTGAGGATAGTTCTTCCATTTCATCATTTTGGGTAGTCCCTGGAGTGGCGCGGAACTGCAGGGCACTTCCCCTGTGCCGTCTGGAGTAACTTGTGTTGGTGGGCAGGGCTGCAGTCAGACCTGATGTTTGTCCCCAGCCCACTGCTGGGGCCACAGCCAGACTGGTGTGTACCTTATCTCACCCTCTCCCAGGGTCAGGACTCACTGTGGAGTGGTGTGGCCCCTGTCTGGGCTACTTGGACACTACCAGGCTTGTGGTGCTGCTTTGATGGGATCTGGCATATTAGCCGAGGTGGATCCGCAGGGTGCACAGGGTGGGAGGGGCAGGCTTAGCTTGCTTTGCTGTCGGTGGTCCCCTGTGGGAGGGGCCCTGCAGCACCAGGAGGGAGGCAGACCCGTCAGAGGCATGGATCCACAGAAGCACAGCGTTGTGTGTTTGTGCAGTGCAAGCAAGTTTGGTGACAGAAACTGGTTCCCTTTGGGATTTCTGCTGGGGGATGGGAGAGGGAGATGACTCTGGCCAAGCTGAGCTCTGTCTTCCAGGGCTCAACAACTCTCCCTCCCAGTGTCCTCTCACCCTCCCACTCTCCAAGCAGAGCTGTTGACTTTTAACATTCCAGATGTTAAGTCCTGCTGGCTGTCAGAACTCACGGAGTCTGGCCCCTCTGCTTTTGCAAGCCAGACTCAGGGGCTCTGCTTTGCTGGTGGGCTGTCCCTCTGCCCCGGCTCCCTCCCACCAGTCCATGTAGCACGCACCGCCTCTCTGCCCTTCCTACCCTCTTCCGTGGGCCTCTTGTCTACGCTTGGCTCTGGAGAGTCCGTTCTGCTCAAGTGAAGTGTTTTTTAAACTGCAAGTCTCAACCCATCAGTGGATCATAAAATGGATTCCAGTTTTTTTTTTAATGAAATCAAATGGAATTAAAAAAATGAGAATACCTTATTCAGGTAAGCATTGTTTCATGATAATTTTGTTTTGGATATACAGCACACACACACACACACACACACACACACACACACAGATTTACATATACTGTATCACAGTATAAAATGCACTTCTTACTGTGGCTCATAGTACAAATATTTTTAGAAAACACCAATCCGATATTAAAAAAAAACCCAACTATGATTATGGGAAAAGAAGTTTTTAAGATAGAAACAATATATATAATTGATCAGAGGTTGATTATAGCAATGAAAAAATGCAGTTATTTTTCCTCCAATGATTATAATATTTCATGTTCCATTTGTATATAGGCCCTACAGTGATTACTTAACAAGAAGTTCTCATCAAATCTCTGATCCTTCACCCCGTTTATTACAACTGTCAATAGCCAAAGCCATAAATCCAAACTATGTTCCTCCAAAAAAGGTAAGTGAGTCCATGTGAAAGAAACAGTTCCTGATTGATTTTGCAACATGTAACGTGTTTATAACTGTACCATGCTGTCCTCTTATTTCTGGGTGTATCTTCCTTTTTCCCCTGTTTATGTTTCCCTCTCATTAAATGAACTTTTCTTACTATCTCCTCTATGCCTAATTTATCAGCCAAGATTTAATCAGAGAAGCAGAACAGCTATGCAGAATTTAAGCAATTGTGGAAGCTGATAGAGAAGTCTATGGAAGGCTGTTTAGGCAGTTGGAACTTGGGTCTTGTTATACACCCAGAAGCAATGAGAGATAGTAAGGGTAGGCCAGCACTTACTTGGAAAGTATCTACTTCAGGGCAACCCAATACAAGTTCTTCAGGCAGGGGGAATCTGACCTCCTCAGGCAGGAGAGAAAGGCTCAGCTGTATTTAGGGGTCCCCATCTTCATTGGAATCTGCTCATATATTCCCATTCCAATTTTCAAGGTCCTGTTCCTTCTCAATCATTGCTTTAACTTGAACATAGGAGACCAGACAAATTTGGTAATTCAATTTGCACTATAATTCACCCACTCACAGAATTAGATTTCGAGTTTGGTTTTCAGAATTTTCAGCCCTGTGACCATAGACTATAAGGATTTCTTTTATGGAAGTCACAGAAACTTTCTGGTCCTTTACCCAGACCTTAAGGTGGGAGCTTAAAGGCCTGAGCCAGTCATTTCTTAACTCACTTTCTCCAGTGTACTTAGAAACAACCAAATAATCCCACTATACTTCTTTATTTCACTAAAATATTTTCTGGTAGCAGCTGCTTGGTCACCCGAAGTCATGCTTTCTGTCTTGCCACTGCATGCTATGGACTACCAGGATTTTTTTTTAACTTCTGGCAACAGAATCATGAATAACTTTAAATCCAAATACTCAAAAAACAAATTCCAGATAATCTAGAACCAATACAGAGAACCAATTCTTAAAGTTGGGATTTGGTTATTTGTTGCTTCATACCAAAGCACCCCAAACTTAGTAGTGTAAAACAATAAGCATTTTATTACACTCAAGCATTTTATGAATTAGAAATCCCTCAGCTAGTATATCTCTAGTGGCTTGGGTGTCTGAAATGGTAGGGGGCTGAAAGTTCCTTTATACTTGTCTTAATCAGCTTGGGCTGCTATAACAAAATACCATAGACTGAATGGCTTAAAAGACATTTATTTCTCACAGTTCTGGAGACAGAGAAGTCCACGATCAAGGTGTAGCAGATTCTCTTCTTGATGAAGGTCCTCTTCTTGGTTTGTAGACAGCCACCATCTTGCTGTGTACTCACATGACTTCTTTTTGTGTGCAAAGAGGAGTTCTTATCTCTCTTCTTATAAGGACACCAATCCCATTATGAGGGTTCTAACCTCATGACTTCATCTAAACATAATTACCTCCCAAAGGCCCCACCTCCCAATATTAACCCACTGGGGACTAGGACTTCAACATATGAATTTGAGAGGGACATTAACAGTCAGTCCATAACAACATCTGTGTGTGGTACCTTGGCTAATATGACTTAAATGCTAGACTCAGTTGGGAATATCCACAGGAGAACCTTCTTGTGGCCTCTACATATAGCTTAGACTTCTCTCAGCATAACAGCTGTATTCTGATAAGGAATATTCTAAAATGGAATGTTTCAAGGGTGAGCATACCAAAAGAACCAGGTAGAACTGCATAATTTTTTTTGAGTTGGCCTTGGTAGTCACATAATGTCACTACAGTCATATTCTGTTGATTTATGGAGTTACAAGTCTGGCCAGATTCAAGGGGGCAGGGATACAAACCCCAGCTCTCACTGAGAGAAGAATAATTTCAAAGAATTTATAGCCACTTAAGAAAAGAACCTGCAAATCCAGTGATGTGAGTCTTTTGGTATCCTTGAGCATGGTTTTTGTATATAGAAAAGACTGTTCAGAGGTATGTTCTTGATTTAAATAATTAGTAGTCAATTTTTAAAACTTGAAGTTAAAAATCTATTTCTTTCGGGATGACCGACTGGCTCAGTAGGCTGAGCATCTGACTCTAGCTCAGGTCATAATCTTATGGTTCCTGAGTTCAAGCCCTGCGTCAGGGTCTGTGCTGACAGCTTAGAGGCAGGAGCCTGCTTTGGATTCTGTGTCTCCCTCTCCCTCTGCCCCTTCCCCACTCACACTCTGTCTCTCTCTCTCTGTCTCTCGCTCTCTCAAAAATAAATAAACAGTAAAAAAATCTTTTTCTTTCTCAGGCTTTTAAATTTAATGCATAGGGAGGAGAGGGTGGGTGATGGGTATTGAGGAGGGCACCTTTTGGGATGAGCACTGGGTGTTGTATGGAAACCAATTTGTCAATAAATTTCATAAAAAAAATAAATAAATTTAATGCATAAGTTTTATTACTCTGTTTATAATTCCAGAAGTTTAACAATAACTTTTAAGAGTCCTGAATAATGTTTGATTTGGTTTCTAAACTTAATCAAATGCCTCCAAATAACTTAAATCATATTTACTAATATATTAAATTTGATTTATTTTGTAAGCCTTTTACTTCAGCCATCTACATTAACGAACAAAATCTCAAATATTAAATAACTATTTAAAAATCTGCATTAAACTTATAAATATGGTGAACTTAAAGTTTTCAATGTTGTAAGAATGACATAAACTTAAGATTTCAATCTAATGTTATAACTCACATATATGCTTCAAGTTGCAGTTGTAAGGTGATCACTCTAAAAGGCCAAATTCTCTTAAACATGCACATGGTTTTGTTTTTTTTGTTTTTGTTTTTTTTGTTTGTTTTGGTTTTTTGTTTTGTAAGCTCTATGCCCAGTGTGAGACTTGAACTCATGACCCAAGATCAAGACTCACATGCTCCACCAACTGAACTAGCCAGGAACCCCCATGTACGTGCTTTTTAATTTTAATAATATACATAGTTTTTGTTTCTATAATAATTTTTAATTTACTGAAAAGTTGCAAGAATTAACATTTTATTCCATTTGCTTAATCATTCTGTCTCCTCCATGTGGGGTGTGTGTGTGTGTGTGTGTGTGTGTGTGTGTGTGTGTGTATTTAGTTATTTCCCTGAATCATTTTTGAGAGTTACAGATATCATATAGTCATTTTCCTAAATACTTCAGTGTGTATTTCCCAAGAACAAGGACACCATCTTATGTAACCACTGGATTGTTATCAAAATGAGGAAGTTTAATTGATAGATACTGTATCACTATCTATCACTATCACTCCATAGTCCATGTCCAAATGTCATCAATTCTAGCGCATACTTATTCTTAGTACCAGGTATTATTTATTAATTCTATGATTTTGTTTCTCTTAGCTTTTTTGCAGTTAATGCTGAACCTTCCGAGAGTTTAAAAATACACATGCCCAATAGGGCACCTGGGTTGTTCAGTTGGTTAAGCATTAGACTGCGGCTCAGCTCATGATCTCATGGTTCCTGAGTTGGAGCCCCATATCAGGTTTCATGCCAACAGTGTGGGCTCTGCTTGGGATTCTCTCCCTCTCTCTCCCTCCCTATCCCTCCCCTGCTCACATGTGTGTTCTCATACACACACACACTCTCTCAAGATAAATAAATAAACTTAAAAAAAAAAATACACATGCCCACAAAGGAAGCCAAGTTACTTTCACAGGTACCTGAGATTACTTGCCACCAGAGACTTTGGATGGATGAACTGTAAAAAATCTTTTTTCCCTTCTATGAATGTGTTACTGAGTCTCTTTTTTATGGTAACTTTGTCACTACAAACTTAAAAAGAGTTGGTTTCATAGCTCACTTAGTGCATATCCATCATTCTCTCTCTACTTGCAGATGTCTGCAGCTCCTACTTAAGACTAATCAAACTGTTTAGATTTTTAAAATCTTTGACTCTTGAGAGATTTTGGCTTTGAAGACTCCTATTTTATATTTAGCAGATATCTTTGAGTATTAAACACATGTACTCTGGATACCTCACATGACTTTGTCTGACTTGTTGTCCTAATTTATGAAGTCATTCTATCAACATGTCTCCCCACCATTATTCTCAATCTGATTATTTTCTGAGAACAAAAATTTGAGAAGTAAAGTTACCAGATCAAGGGTATGAACATTTTTGAGGTGATTTATATATTATTCCAAAATGTGTTCCAACAAAAGTGATTTTGATTTACATAGCCAGTTGCATTATTTGGGCTGACTTTTGCAGTGCATTCTTGCCAACATTAGATATTATTTTACAAAATATTAATTTAATAATAAAAATACTATCTCATTAATAAACACTTTCATTTCTTTGATTATTAACAAATTCAGTAATTCTCAACATTTATTTAACTATGTATTTTTCTTTTATAAATTTGTCTATTCATGGCTTTTTATTTTTCTAATGGTCTGCACATTTTGTATTGATTCATAACAGTTCTTTACATATTATAGATATTCTTCATTATATATATGTATATATAATATAATATAATATAATATTGCTATATATATACACACACACACATATATATACACACACATATATATATAAATTATTTTTTCCAGCATATATTTTGCAATTTTGGAGTTATAATTTACATAAAATGCATAGATCTTAAGTGTATAGTTTAATAAGATTTTAACAAATGTATATATCCATTCAATAATCACCTCAATTAAGATATAAAACATTATCCCAAAAAGTTTCCTTCTGACTATTTCTAGTCAATTCCACTCTACCCCCTGCCCTAGAGTGAACCACTTCCAAATTTCTATCACCATAGGTTAGTAGTATTTCTTATTCTTTGTAGCTTTATATAAGATTTATATTATTTCTTCTTAAATATTTGAAAGAAATTTACCGTCTAAGCAATCTGGGCTTAGCATCTGTATTCTCTGTAGGTTTGTACATCACTTATATTATTTTTTTGTCTTAAGTATTTGATATAATTTACCATTGAAGCAATCCAGGCTCAGTGTCTGTACAATTCCATGAAGGGCTAATTAATCATTTACAATGAATAAAACTTTGCCTACTATCAGGTTCTGGGAAAATCAGAGAAATATATGACAACCACTGCTTTCAGTTAAGACTTACAATTAAAAAGGAAATAAAATGATCACTTGTTAATCCAATTCATTAAACAAATATTTCTTAATTAATTATGTAAGACACAATAAGAATAATAAAACAGTTCCTTTCCTTAAAGTAAATTTCAATTTAGAAGAAACCATAGACCTATAGGTAAATAATTAAGATTATTTGATACTCATAAAAGAGAATAAATAAGGTACTGAGAGATACCAGAGGAAGAGTGGGAAAACCCAAGAAAAATACTCTTATCATGGAATTGTACAGACAGATAGGACCTTAGGTTTCACTCCCAACTTTGCAACTTATTCACTATATAAGCTCAAATAAATTGTTGAACTTCATATAGAACCTTAGTTTCCCCATAAGTGAAATACAAATAAAAATTATATACCAGGTGAGATAAAAAATGAGTGAGTACATGTAAAACACTGTCAGCGTTAGTATCATCAACGTCTTAACACAAAAAGGGATTTGGAACATATCTTGTTTATTATTTTTCTGCTCACATTTAAAACCCTATTTTTATTGACTATATTCCTCTTAAAGTCTTGTGGTAAGTTTTGAGTTTGAATACTAGTAATTAAAATAGAAGACCATATAATTTGAACACATTTTCTTAATTAAGATAGTGAGGAATGACTTGGGGGACTAGCTCAGCATTGTGTATGGAGAATGTGGTTCTGCCTTTCTTCTTCTTCTTTTTTTTTTTTTTTTTAAATATTTTTTTTCAACGTTTATTTATTTTTGGGACAGAGAGAGAGACAGAGCATGAACGGGGGAGGGGCAGAGAGAGAGGGAGACACAGAATCGGAAACAGGCTCCAGGCTCCGAGCCATCAGCCCAGAGCCTGACGTGGGGCTCGAACTCCCGGACCGCGAGATCGTGACCTGGCTGAAGTCGGACGCCTAACCGACTGCGCCACCTAGGCGCCCCAACTGCCTTTCTTCTTCTTGGCTTTGGTTTCTTTTTCTTATCTGTTCCAATTAGAAGAGAGCCCCTTGAATTCACTTTAAGTATGGGAATTTGTGATAATGTGAGTCCCAATTTCCAAAGGCCAAAAATAGTTAAGAACAGGGGCTCCTGGGTGGCTTAGTCGGTTGAGCGTCCAACTCTTGGTTTCGGCTCAGGTCATGATCTCATGGTTTGTGAGTTTGAGCCCTGCCTTGGGCTCCATGCTGACAGTGCAAAGCCTGCTTGGGATTCTCTCTCTCCCTCTTTCTCTCTGCCCCTCCCCTGCTCACTCTCTCTGTCTCTCTCAAAAAATAAATAAATAAGCTTAAGAAAATAGTTAAGAACAAAGCACAGCTCTCCCTCTTACAGTATTGTTACATGGTAGGCCTGAGCCTTCCCTCTTGGCTGAGTTTATCATTCCACAAATCAGTGTTACCATTTATCTCTTAGTTACTATGTAAGGTTGCCATTCCCTCCCCATCTTTAGTTTAACAGCAAGTTCCTGAAAATCTGGGTTGGAATTCATACAACCTACTTTGAAAAAAATGGAAATTGATAATTTCATCTACGATCATGGGTTACTACAAGACTCTTATCCTTTCTGCTGGATTTGCTGAGAAGTCTCGTTCAGAGGCCAGATGTACTTTGTACCATGTTTATTATTTGATACTTGCAGACACTGTTTTATTTTTTTCCCCTAGATTGAAACCAAGATTGCAGCTTCTGCCCTGAGTGCTGTTGCAACTCCAAGAATTATAGACCTTGCCCATCCAAGGATCAAGATAGAGGGTCTGTGCTTTGAAAGAGAAAGATGTGAAATGCCCATCCGTCCTGTAAGCCACCACGTCCTTGGCATCCTTCACCTCACTTTTTGGTTGTTCCTAGGGTACTACTTTGCCACTACAGAGCATAGGCCAAAGTCATTGGGAAAGAGAATCTTTCAAGATTCTGGCATGAAGGAAGACCTAGCTGCAAGATATGTGGAGAGGCTAGGGAAAGAGGACGAAGAGCAGGGGCTTTGGAATCAGTAAGAACTGGGTTCAAATTCTAGCCTCAACACTACTACTAGCTCTTTGATATTGTGGCAGTGTTCCTGAGCCTTATTTATTCATTCAAGTATTTGAATGCCTACTGTGTGCCAGCCACCATTCCCAGTGAACAAGATGGAGGGAGACAAAAAATAAACAGATAAGATAATGTCAGGTAGTGATAAGTGCTATGAAGACAATAAAATAGGAAATGATTGACTTTGGGTGAGAGTGGAGAATACTCTACTTTGCATATGGTAGTCAGGGAAAGCCCCTCTAAGGAAGGGATATTTGATCTGAAACTTGAATGAGTCAGCTAAGTGAAGGTCTGAGAGGAGAATATTCTAGTAAAGGGAAGAGCACATACCAAAGTCTTAAATTTGAGATGACCTTGAAGTTGGGTGGAACCAGGTGGGCAAGGAGATTATAAAGTTAACAGTTCTGGGCCACCTGGGTGGCTCAGTTGGTTAAGCCTGCAACTTCGGCTCAGGTTATGATCTCGCAGTTCGTGGGTTCGAGCCCCACATGGGGGCTCTGTGCCGACAGCTCAAAGTCTGGAGCCTGCTTTGGATTCTGTGTCTCCCTCTCTCTCTGTCCCTCCCCTGTTTGCTCACTCTTGCTCTCTCAAAAAATGAATAAACATTTAGAAAAAAATTTAGTAAAAAAATTTTTTTAAATAAAGTTAACAGTTCCTACTTGGAGGGTGATGTGACTTGAAATAATAGATAAGGCATGGTGCTCGGAACAGAGGCTGGCACATTCAGTGGCTTCCCTCCCTCCTCCTCTTTGACACTCCCCTCCATTCATTGTAGTGGCAACTTGGTGTCCAATTTCAGTTGAGTTTTCAATAAATATTTAAATCATGTTGCCAAGGAGGTTGGATACATTTTATTCTCTAAGAACCTGAGGATTTGATATGGAATTCTATTAGGAAAGAAATCTAGTCTAGAAATCAAAACCCCTCAGACAAGCATCTTGAGTTTGCTGACATGACTTCCTTGTGACCCTTGGGCAAATCACTTTACTTTCAGTTCTTTTGGTATATAAAATGGGAGTTACAGGTATCTTTCTTCAGTTGCTAGGATTGTTTGGGAGTTTATAAAAAATATTTTTAAAAAGTGATGCCCCTACAGATATCATACTTTTAGAACCCAAAATAAGTCTATACCAGTGCAACACAGTCCTTTCAGGGCAATTGAGTGGTGTTTGTTGTCCATCCTAATTCTTTTTAATGAGCACATAAGAGAGAGAATAGGAGCTATATGTCATCCTCCCAGTTTTACCAATTAAGCAACATAACAGAAAGGCAACCTGGCAGATGCAGTTTCAAAGTAAGACCAGAAGGAGTAGATCCATCTGTCAATCAACACATATTCAGCACTAGTTATGTACTTATTCTAGCTTTTGGCAAACATTCAAGAAGCTTATATTCTAATGGGGAGACACAGACAATGAATATACCAACAAAGAGATAAGAGAGCTAAGTCAGGTGTTAGTAAGTGCTATAAAGAAGATTAAATAAGTGTACTGTAGAGGAGAGTTATTAGAAAGGTTCATGTATCTTGGATGGTGAGGGAAGATGTCCTTGAGAACATGATGTTTGAATCTAGAAACTTGAATGATGAAGAAGCAGCCATGACAAGATTGAGGAAGGAGGATTTCAAGTAGAAGAACTGGCAGGTGCAAAAATCCCAATGTGGAAAGAGCTGGGCCAGACGGGCCTCATGTAACAAAGGTCACTGTGATCAAGGTGGGGAGAGGAAGGAGATGAGGTCAGAGGAATAGGGATAGCAGCCAGATCACATAGGGCCTTCGAGGCCACAGTAAGGAGTCTAAATGTTATTCATAGCAAAATGGGAAACCACTGGAAGGTTTTAAACCCTGAGAGTGACATAATCTGAGCTGGGCTTTAGAAAGTATGTATCTCATGGGGTTGTTATGATGATTGAGTGGGAATAATATAGGTGCCCTACTTAGAACACTGTGTGGCCCATGAAATGCACTCATTAAAATGCTCATTCTCTCCCTCAGTAATTGGTAGAAAAGGCTAGATCATACAGAGCAAGAATGGAAGCAGGGAGACCAGGGAGGAGTCTGCTGCTATAATCCAGGAGAGAACCTGTATCTGATGGTGACTCAGTTCGGGGCATAGCTGTAAAGAGAGGGAGATGTGAAAATTGAAATCTATTTTTGCATCTTTTTGCTTCTACTACAGATATCCCGTGCTGCCTTGCTAACCAAACCTAGCCCTCGAATAATAGCTCTAGCTGAGGCCAAGCCTCTTCATCAAGATTATCTACCTGTCCGTGATGCCCATTGGCCAGTATCTTATGCTGCTATCCATTACAAAATATCTCCCAGAATTCAAGAACTAGCTAATCCAAATACAAGGTATGTCATTTTAAAACTAATATGGGGCAGGAAGGCTGGGGGTGCTAGGGACAGGGAAAAATTGACCTAATAAGACCAATAAAAAGAATTGTAAGAATATAGGAAATTTTCAAAAACATCTCACTTGTTACATTAATTGTGACAAATCTGTGGTTTTACCGCAAATCTAAGGCAACAGTTAAAGGGTTAGTGGACTAGTATTGAAATTTAGATCTAGGAAACAACTCTGTAAGTATGGATATGGGATTATTTATCTAACATATTGTTAAGTGAAGCAAGTTACAGAACAGAGCACGAAATATGTGACAGTTTGTGTAAGAAAATACACATATGCCATGTATTGGCTTGCAGGTGCCTATGACATCTCAGAAAAGTATGCAAGAAGCTAGTAACAATGGTTACTTGTGGGGGCCCAAGGTAAATGGGATAGGACAAAGATTTATTTTTTACTAAATAGGCTTTTATATTTTTCCATGTTTTGCATCATGCGACCTATTTGAAATAGATAAGAAAATACATTTAATAAAGAAGAAATTGCGTCTAATTCTTATTTACTTCCTAGAATATTTCTTAATTTGCCTGAACCTCAGTTCATTTTGTTTCCTTCATTTTTAAGCATCATCAGGAAAACCTAGGAGAAACTGAAAAAGTCATAGAAGTCTTCAGCTTAGGGAACAGGAAATTTGTTAATTCTTAGATAATAAAATATTTATCAAGTGTTTTGCCTTAAAAGAAATAAATTCCAACAACAATGAAATGAAGCTCATTTTCTGTTCATTGACAAAGGAAAGGGAAGAGTAAGATCAAGTCCTCAGGATTTACCCAAGTGGCAAAGTTATTATTTGGTGGTAAGGTGCTGAGGGTGGAAACTTCAAAAGTTTGATTTCTTCAAGTTCACCAGAGAACTGTTGGGCTGGTTTTAACATTGGCAAGTTACTGAAAAATTTCCAGAATTAACTTTCTGTGGAAAGAGCAAAGGCTTTGGAATCTGATAGATACATGAATCTGGATTTGACCACAGGTCATTTTTATAAGTTCCCTGAGCCTTCTTGTCCTTACCTGTACAGTGAGGGTTATGACACCTGTTTCGTGGGGTGCTTATGAAAATCAAAAATGCATAATATCATAGAGCCTAACACGTAGTGGATGGTTGAGAAATGTGAGTTCCATTTTCTGTTCATCTTTTTTCAGGTTGCATTCTTTTTCCCCCATTTCAGGTCTCCTGTGCATATTATATATTACGATCCAAATGTCTTTAAAGTCAAGCCAGCTGCTCTGAAAACACAGTGCTCTCCGAGGATCCAGGAGTTGGCAGAACCTCTTATGCGTTAAGCACAGAAAGCCACGTCAGTCGCACTGTAGTTATGTATCTAGAAAACATATTAGGTGACTTAGTTCCCATTTCTGATCCTGTCAGTTTGTATTCCCCATCCCCTCAAAAACCATGTGAGACCTCCAGAGAACACCACTGTGACCATTGATAGTAATTCCTGCTGTTACCTGTAATCATGTCTTTAGCCGGTTTGGGGACTTGAGCATGCAATAAAAGAGAAAATGAGAGCTTGCCTTATCCTTACTGTATCTCCTCACAAGCATCTTGGCTGTCTCATTGCTCTGACTGACCTGTAGAAACACTCCTCCTTGTATTTGCTGGGTTTGTTTTCCCTTTCCCGGAGAGATCTGTGTTCCCCAGCAGCTGATCTCTGCTCAGTCCCTTCTCTAATAAGTCCTGAGAATTGAAATAATTCTTTGTGTTGCTTTTCCAGTCTCCCCTCCTTACCCAAGAAATAACACTGAAATGGTGAAGCCTTTTGAGACAACTTGAAATGCTTTTTATAATCTGTAGATGAAATTTAGGGGATGGGCTACCTTAAATAATCACACCTGCACCAATCTCTGTTACTTCATTCATGTCATTTATCATGAATGACAGAAAAGGCAAGGTATTTGGTAAGCATTGTAATTCTCTGTCAAATTTCATCTTCCCAGAGTTTTAAAAATTTAATTGTTTTATTCTCTCCATGGATAAGTATTTTACAAATGAAATTAAATTTTAATATATATCTAGATTTACATGAAAATGAATTTATCTGAAAACCAGTTTTATAGATGCCTGAGTTCTATCTCCAATGCTTTGTGTTAAGGAGATAACTAGTGTTATGGAGAGGCAATACCATATAGTAGTTTTGAACTTGGGTTTTTGAATCAGGCATATCTGGGTTAGTATCCCCCATGGATTATTTACCAGGTATGTGATTTTGTTTTTTTGTTTTTTATTTTAACATGTATTTATTTTTGAGACAGAGAGAGACAGAGCATGAATGGGGGGAGGGTCAGAGAGAGGGAGACACAGAATCAGAAGCAGGTTCCAGGTTCTGAGCTGTCAGCACAGAGCCTGACACGGGGCTCGAACCCATGGACTGCGAGATCACGACCTGAGCTGAAGTCGGACGCTTAACCGACTGAGCCACCCAGGCACCCAGGTATGTGATTTTGAACAAATTCCCTAACTCTCTGTATCTGTTTCTTTGTGTAAAATGGGTTCCTGCTGCATTTTTATAAAGATTAAATAAGAAAATTATGTAATAAAGCATGAACTGGAAAAATATTTAAAATTTAGCTCCTTTTGCCCTGTAAGGGGGAATGGCATAGTTTATATCACTGGGAAAATAAATATCTTTATGGCTTGATTCATACAGTGAATGAATGTTTGTTGAGTTTCTTTGCTTTGCCAGGCACTGTGCCAGGCATTGGAGGTAATCATACTAACCCAAACAGTTGTGGGCTCTGCTCTCATGGACTGTTTAGCCAACTGAGAGGGATAGAATTCAAAAATTCACAAATAAATGTAAAATTACAGCAGTAGTATTATGATGAAGAGGTGATAATGCAATGAAATAACAGAATAGAGAACTTTGTTTCCCCTTAGGAAGACAAAAGAAGGCTTCTTTAATGAAGGGACAATTGGGCTGGAATCTACAAATTGAGTAGGGTTAACTAACCAAATAGGAGGAGATAGAAAGCCAGTCCAGGTAGTGGGAACATGTGTTTAGTGGACATTTGTTGATTTGGAGGCCATCCTGCATCAATTTCTCCTACTTCTGGTAAGAACTCCCAATTTTCTTTTGGAGAATTACTTTGTCTTCATTGTTAAGCTTTACCGGGACTTGTATTCAAGATGTCCTGGCCAAGGGATGAGCATGTGACCTAAACTGGCCAAGCCCACTGAACTGTCCTCTGAGGCTTTGGATCTTGTGCAGAGTGCTGCATGGGGTCGGGTATAGTTGGAGCTGATAGTTCCCAGTAGCAGTACCCTGATGAGACTTCATTTTGCTCCTACCACCTGTGTCCCTGGAGCCACCCTGGCCCTTCACCTATTCCTTTGACTCAGGAGCTACCCACAGCCTTCTGGTAAATCCCCTGTGGCGGGTGGATAGGTGTGTTGAGGACTGAAAGAAAATTTGGCTCAAACAGAGAGGAAAAATTGGGGTTGTATGATGCAAGAAGAGGCAGAAGGATGGGAGCTAGACCAAGAAGGGCCCTGGAGGCCATGTTGACTTTTAGTCTTTATCCTAAAGCCAATGGGAGCTGTTGAAGTAATTTATGCATAGGGATAATATAATCAGGGTTGCCTTTTAGGAAACTGTCTTTGACAAATAAATTGAGGAGGAGACAGTAGAGGTATGTAGACCAGGTTAGGAAGCTATTTTGTAGATCAGATGGAAGATGAAAATAGTTTGGTGGTACCATAGTGGAGATGGAAAAAAGTGGCAAACTTCAGAGATATTTGAGGATTTGGTGATGGGTTGTATATGGTGAGGGGAAATGGGAATCATTTACAATAATTCCTGGATTTCTAGCTTATGAAACAAGATAGAAGTAAGAGTCTGAATATACAGATGGACAATAGTCTGTCCAAATATGACAATAGAACTCTGACTCACAACCTTTGTAGCAACCAGGTCAGGAATCTAAACCACAACCTTTGTAGTGAACAGAATGATCAGGATCTGGTCAATGGTCCTTACTGGTGCCTATTTTTGCCCCCACTTCCAACATAGGGCCAACCGGAGAAAGACAAATATATTCCCTAAGCCAGTCACATAGGGTGCCCTGTTTCTAGTCAGGTCATCTCCAACTTCCGCATGCCAGCAGCCTTGAGTCAGAGCATACTTAAATCCTCCTCCACACCTCTCCCTGCTCCCCCCCGCCCCTGCAAAGCTTTAGGACTCCTCTGCCTTTGAGTCTCTGCCAAATGGAAGTGATGATGGCTGACTCCCAATAACAAGCTCTAAATAAATGGCCTGGGTGTGTCCTCATTTGGGTAATCTTTATTTCCATAATTTATACCTTCACTGCGAGAGGGCCAGAAGAAGAGAGTAGAGAAGCATGTGTTCAGTTCTGGACACTTAGATTAGAGGATGGCGTTGAGATGCCTCAAAGGAGGTACCAGGTGTAGGGGCCATATTATGACCTCCATGGATCCTAGACATTTTTGCCTTTCTGGGTTCTTCCTTAAAATAATAAGAAAAATTACATTTTATGACTGAGTTCATATAAAGATGGACATATTATCATTACATATTGAAAAACATTTTTGCTAACTTTATTTTTTCCTTCTCTCTTAAAACTACAACATTTTGTGATCTTCTGAAAATACTGTGAGCTGTAAGCCTTAAGCCTACTGTGCCCAGCAGGACAGTCAGCCTTGTTCAGGTAGGCAGTCTTTAAATGGGTCTGTGTTGAGGTGAGTAGATCTGTCTGCTGAAGACACATGCATGTAGTCACTGTTAGGTGTGATTGAAGCCCCAGGTGGGAGGTTGTATGTGAGAGAAGAGGGACCGGGAAGGTGTGAACCTTGACTTGATATTTGCTGCTATTGAGGAATTGCTATTAATTATATTTAGGATGATACTGATATGGGGGTTATGCTTTCAAAAGCAGTTCTTTAGAGAAGCATGCTGAAACATTTGTGCATGAAGGGATATCTGGACTTTACTTTGAAATAATCCCAACAAAAGAGTGGGTAAGAGTGTGAGTTGATTGTTCAAACTAAGCGATTGGAACAGAGGGTTCATTATAGTGTTCTCATTTCTATTAGATGTGCTTGAAGCTTTACATAATAAAGTGCAAAGTGGAATGGGAGCAAGAATGGACAGTTACAGGTCTTAGCAGAGGCTTTTGGAGCCTGGACAATGCAAAACTTCCCCAACACTGTACTTTCAGTCAGGTTTGGTTTGCTCCCAGGTGTTTGGTATTAGGGTTGTTTAAGGGGGAAATCAAGGCAACATGTCTGTACTCCATGTCCAGGGAGAGTGTGAAGCAATAGCATGTACAAAATGGTGAATTAAGGTCTACAAGATAAACTGGTGCTCTCACCCCAAACCCAGGGGTATTGGAAGGACTCAGGACTTTCATCACACTATGGCACAGGAGGGTTTCAAGATAAATCTATTTGAATCTTCAAGGGTCAGCATGCCTCCGTTTGACCTCTAGGTTGCAAATGCTTGACACAGGAGATGTGAAGAATAAGTGGGAAGAAGATATTGAAGACTTGTTAACCTGGATTTGGTTGAAGGAAGGAAAATGGTGACATAAATGTTAAATGGCTTTCTGCAGTCAGGGAGAGAGGGGGTCAAGGAGGCTCGTCCTGGAATGAGGTTTTACCAAATATTAGCTATGCAACCTTGTACAAATTACCTTTTCAATGACAAGGAGCTAATAGTGTTTAAGGTTAGGATTGGAAAGTTTCCAATAAATTACACCCCTCCTTTTCTTCCCTGAATTCAGAAACAATTGAGAAACCCAGGCAGCTGGAGTTCAAAATAACTCATTTACAAAGGACAGAGCTGTTTGGAGAATGTGATTTTGGTAAACCAAATGGATTTGCTAATGTACCCATCCTCCTTAGTTGAATTGAGCCCCTGGCAGGACTACTCCACAGGGCACACCTATCCCCAGAGCAGATAGAATGCACTCTGCCTATGGATCTGAGATCTCAAGAAAGAAGAAATGCACTCCTTCTCCCAGATGCATAGGAGAAGAGTCACTGCTCCCATAGGTAGAAAGAAATAGGGGTGGCTGAAGGCTAAAAGCAGGAATTTCTTTCCTGGGGAATTCTTCCTCTCCACATGGAGCAGGAGCACTGCGAAATATTCATCTGTAACATGTATCTCCTTGGGTTCTTGTGAAGTACATATCCAGTACATAGTAAGGAGGTTTTGTTTTCTTAATCATTATTAGTGGGTATTAAGAAACTTCTCATGTCTTTCTGGATAATGGATTTTACT
Source organism: Prionailurus viverrinus (assembly GCF_022837055.1). Classification (NCBI taxonomy): domain Eukaryota; kingdom Metazoa; phylum Chordata; class Mammalia; order Carnivora; family Felidae; genus Prionailurus; species Prionailurus viverrinus. The sequence continues at coordinate 160,711,321 of NC_062564.1, read as the reverse complement.
CCCTCTGGTGATTCCAGTTATAGTCCCAGTGAAACACAGCCCTATCCAGAGGTGGAGTTCTACTTGCCGACTCCTTGAGTCTGAGCTGGCCCATGACTTGCTTAGACTGAGAGAATATGGCAAAAGTGACATTGTATGACTTCTGAGCCCAGGCCTCAAGAAGCCTTGTGACTTCTGCTCTGCCTTCTTGGAATGCTGCATGGGAAGAAACACAGCCTCTTTAAGAGACCTCATGGAGAAGTTCAGCCTTCTCAGACCTCATCTTTGGGCCCCTCCTCCAGCTCACCCTCTGCTGAGTGCACCCACTAAAGTTGCAGCAAGACCAGCTGAAGAAGTGCCCACTAATTTACAGAATTGCCAGGGGGAAAATGGTTATTTTGGGGTAAGTTTTGGGTTGGTTTGTTATTCAGCAATAGTTAACTGAAACAGGCAATAAATAAGCTGGTGGAGCAGTAGATTGATGCCAATAAGGGTTGGGGAGGGGCAAGGGGTTCTGACTGCAGCAGACTGATTTCCATAGGTTCGTGAGATGTCCTTGGTTTTGGTCTGCTAAATGATCTGGCAGACATTTCTCCCTCAATTAGGTGTTTTAAGCCCCTTTTTTCAACTTGTGTGATAACCCACAGCCATCCCACAGCAGACCTGACCTTTAAACCAGTTGGCCAGTAAGAACCTACATGAATTGAGGCAAAGGAATATACTGGTTGTTGACAAAGCTGAACCTTCCACCTTACCTAACTCCCCAGTCCCCCTTCCAGAGGGTTTTGCTTCCTAAGGACCCATCTGAGGAAGTCCTGGCCCATGACCTCCCTTGGCAGCAGAGACATACCACAAGCATAAGGAGAGAGAGCCTGAAGACACATAATCTTTCATAATTTGTGTTGGTTCTTCTTTTCTATCTGGAAGGGGCTGCCAGATGGGAAACTTCCCCACCCGAAGCAGCATGCATCTGCCTGCCTGCTCTCTGTTGCCAAGGCGTGGTCTGCTAGAACTTCCAGGATGTTGAGCATCGTGGGCTGGATTGCAAGACAGGGCAGGCACAAGACTGGGGACAGAGAACGGTGGCTGTGTGAAGGGGGGGGGGGGGGCGCAGAAAGAAGCAGTTCGTTTTCAGTGCAAAGCAGGGAACAAAGTCACCCCAGGATACCAGGGACACAATGGTGGTGGTCAGGCAACCACTGTGTAAAAAGGGCCGGAATGGCTGTGGCTCAGGCAGGTGGACATCAAAGGAAAGCAATAACAGACCCCAGGTAACACACCTCTTTTTTGTAACAATTTAAGCAGGTGGAGGTGGATCAGGGTTTAGATAGTTTGAAGGCACATTCCTGGCTTCAGGAAGCTTAAAACATAGCCTAGCTCAGGAAGCCATTTTGAATTCTGGCTTCTCTTGGATCATTACCACATGGCTGACCATGGGTAGAGAAAGAATAAGTGACTGTATTGTATGATTTCAAATATATGGGGAGGAAGTACAGACTTGTAGCTGGGAGTGTACTTTCTAGAAGAAGAATGGCAGGATTTAAAACCTGGAACTACCACTTACTAGCTCTCTGTCTTTGGATAAATTAAACTCTTTGGGCCTCAATTTCCTCTCTTATAAAATGGTAGTAAGAATAGTACTGTCAAATGCTTCTCCTCAAAGTACTACCAAAGAGCTTGTGAACAAAGCAAAGATGAGTTTATACTCATATACTTACTAAGGTAAGGGAGATCTCTACCTTCATAGAATGTTAACTGAATCTAATAAGGAAAGAGCAGTAGCGAGGTATTTATGAGTTTGGAGCTCAATTAGGACTGGGAAAGAGATTGATAGACACAGCAAGGCAAGAATTTCTGAAGGAGCCTTTGAGAATTGATGAGACCAGTGGAATACTTTCAGGTCAATAACAAAAGTTATTTGCAACTTCATCTTTTGGGGCAAGAGTTTCTTAAAGCTTTATTATTGAAAGCAGTAGAATAGTAACTGTCATGTTGATATAAAAAGTAAGCTGTGTTGATGTCCAAGCACATCTCAGAGATTTTGCAGGTTTCATTCCACACCACCACAATAAAGTGAATATTGCAATAAAGTGAGACAAATACATTTTTTAGTTTCCCGGTGCTTATAAAAGTTATGTTTACACTACAGTATATTAACTGTACAATAGCATTTATGTACAAAAAATACTGTACATATCTTAATTAAAATACTTTATTACTAAAAAATACTAAACATCATCTTAACTTTCAGTGAGCTGTAATCTTTTTGTTGGTGGAAGGTCTTAACTCCATGTTGATGGCTGCTGACTGATCAGGATGGTAGTTGCTGAAGGTTGGGGTGGCTGTGGCAGTTTCTTAAAATAAGACAACAATGAAGTTTGCCACATTGATCAACTCTTCCTCTCATGAATAATCTCTCTCTAGCACATGATGCTATTTGATAGCATTTTACCCACAATAGAACTTCTCTCAACATTGGAGTCAATCCTCTCAAACCCTACCATTGCTTTATAAGTTTATGTAATATTCTAAATCTGTTGTCATTTCAACAATCTTCACATCATCTTCACCAGGAGTAGCTTTCATCTCAATAAACCACTGTCTTTGCTCATCCATACGAAGTAACTCCTCATCTATTCAGTTATCACGAGATTGCAGTAATTCTGTCACATCTTCAGGCTCCACTTCTCATTCTAGTTCTCTTGTTATTTCCACCACATCTGCAATAACTTCCTCCAATGAAGTCTTGAACCCCTCACAGTCATCCATGAAGGTCAGAATCAACTTCTTTTGAACTTTTGTTAATGTTGATACTTGGACCTCTTTTCATGAATCACAAATGTTCTTAATGGCATCTAGAATGGTGAAACCTTTCCAGAAGGTTTTCCGTTGACTTTGCCCAGATCCATCAGGGGAATCATTACCTGTGGCAGCTATAGCCATATGAAATGTATTTTTTAAATAATAAGACTTGAAATAATACTCAAAATGACTCCTTGATCCATGGGCTGAAGAATGGATGTTGTGTTAGCAGGCATGCAAACAATGTTAATCTCATTGTGCATCTCCATTAGAGCTCTTGGGTGCATTGTCAGTGAACAGTAATAGTTTCAAAGAAATCTCTTTTTCTGATCATTAGGTCTCAAGAGGGGGCTTAAAGTATTCATTAAGCCATGTTGGAAACAGGTGTGCTGTCATCCAGGCTTTGCTGTTCCATTAATAGATCATAAGTGGAGTAGATTTAACATAATTCTTAAAGGCCAAACTTTTGACAGGCCAATGAAGGCTTGTCCTTTGAAGCTTTGAAGCCAGGCATTGGCTTCTCCTCTTTGGCTATCAAAGTCCTAGATGGCATCTTCTTCCAATATAAGGCTGTTCATCTACATTAACAACTTGTTGTTTATTCTAGCTACCTTCATTAACTCTCTTAGCTAGATTTTTTGACTAACTAGCTGCAGCTTCTACATTAGCACTTGTGGTTTCACCTTGCACTTTATTTTACAGAGACAGTTTTCTTTCTTAAACCTCGTGAACCAACCTCTGCTAGCTTCAAACTTTTCTTCTGTGGCTTTTTGACTCTTTTAGCCTTGACAGAATTGAAGAGAGTTAGGGCCTTGCTCTGGATTAGGCTTTGATTTAAGGGAATGCTGTGGCTGTTTTGATCTTCTATCCACCTTCTCCATATTTGCAATAAGGCTATTTTCTTTATCAGTTGTGTATTCACTGGAGTAGCACTTTTAATTTCCTTGAAGAACTTTTCTTTTGCATTCACATCTTGACTGGTGCAAGAGACCTAGCTTTCAGCCTATTGGCTTTCAACATGCCTTGCTCACTAAGCTTAATCATTCCTAGCTTTTGATTTAAAGTGAGGGATGTGTGACTCTTCCTCTCTCGAACACTCAGAGGCCATTGTAGGCTATTAGTCTACCTAATTTCATTGTTGTTGTATCTCAGGGAATAAGGACATCTGAGGAGAGGGAGAGAAACTGGGGAATGGATGGTGGGTGGAACAGTCAGAACGCACCAACATTTATTGGTTAAGTTCACTATCTTATGAGGGTTTCTGGTGGCCCAAACAATTATAATAGTGACATCAGAGATCGCTGATCATAGATCACCCATAACAAATATAATAATAATTAAAAAGTTTGAAATATTGTAAAAATTACCAAAATGTGACACAGAGACACAAAGTGAGAAAATATTGTTGGAAAAATGGTGCCAGTAGACTTGCTCTACCTATGGTTGCCACAAACCTTCAACTAGTGAAAAATACAGTATCTGCAAAGCTCAAGAAAGTGAAGCTCAATAAAAGGAGGTATCCCTGTATATGGGAACTCTCTACTTGCCACTCAAATTTTCTGAAAACCTAAAACTCCAAAAAATTAAAGTCTATTAATTAATGAGAAAAAGTAAATTGGTGGAAGAGGAGATTGCTACATGATAGATACATTCCTGGGGGAAATGAATCATCCAACACAAATCAGGCTAAAACATGCTTTTGATTCTTCATTTACTTTGCATAAAGGGGCATTGTTTGTTTTGCAAGGGAATAAAAGAACAAAATGAGAGCAATAGAATGTCTCACACCCATTGCCAAAATAAGCTTTCTCATTAGGTTAACAATCATGAACATTCAATCAATCTACTCAGAGAAGTAAATCTCAGCCTTATAGGAGAAATTCCAAATCTCCCTCAGTTGATTCTGTAAATAAAGGCTGTATCTTAGTGATTCTCATTAAAGGATTCACCACATCAATAAACATACATGAAGGTGTTTAACAAAGTGCTTTATTGTTAGTATCTCGTTGATCAGCAATCACTCGTTTAACTTCGTCAGAACACACAGTTTTTGCTCAGGCAAAGAACAAGCTTCTTAACTCCCTCTCTGTGGTGGAAGTTTGGTAATCTAGGAGAATTCAAACTTGCTCTCCACAACCCGACCCCAATCTCCTCTGGCCCTGGGGCCACTCACAGACTTCTCCCTCATGACACTCGCCACCTTTTCTGCCTTGAATCGTGGATATAAACTCAGTCTATGTAAAACATGCTTTTCTTCTCTGTAACTCAGCTTACTTTCTAACCTTGAGCTTTGTTCCACAGAGCTGGTGGAAAAACAGCCTCACACCTTTCTGGGGTTCCAGGAGCCTCCCAGTGCCAAGATGTTGCATGGTGGGGCTTGAGGGTGGGGTGGGGCAGGGAAGGTCCTCTGGGCTTGGTCCACACAGTTACTGCCAAGACATGTTATCCCTTTTCCATATGTTCCCTACAGGTCCTCCAGCTTTCTGCTGCTTTTCTGCTGTGAATGGGATATGGGAGTCTCTGCCAGGACTGCCTGTGATCCTGCCTGCCTAGACACAGCCATTTTCTCTGGGATTTTCTTTCCTTAGTAAGTGACTGTTTTGCAAAGACAGGCACAGATCCTTTCTGCTCCTGGAATCCGTGACCTCTCATTTTTTCCCCCTTACTCCCATCTATAAACAAACCTTTCTAGTCTGGGGATGACACAGGCTCTCTTTCTTTAATCTCCCACAGTGCCGCACCCTGAGGATTTCCTAAGGCCTTAAGATTTCGGAACAAGGAGCAAAATTACTTTCAAACTGTATCTCTTTTCTTCCTTGCTACATCCGTTCCCCAAGGCAATGAGATCAGAGCCTCCTGGGATGGAAGGAAGAGAAAGGGGCCCTACAGAGGAAAAGGAAGAAATCCACATTTTCAAAATGTTATGTGGCCATATATTTTATTTGCCTTATTACTTCCCCTAGTATATTTTAAGTTATCTGATAGTATGTTCTCTTGTGTCCTCCACAATACCTGTGGAGTGAGAAGGTGTGTCCTCTGACAATCTCTTACTGTTCTTCCTTAAGCCTTGGCCAGTTTTGAGGAAAGCTCTCGAGCAATCCTGTAGGGTCATGATGGTCACATCCCTGCTGCTAAATTGTAAGACTTCCCTTCTCAGTCGATGCCAACTATTACATTTTTGGTTCACCGTTAGAGATATTGGGTATATCTGAACATAGTTCATCAGAATGGATGGAATTTTAAAACTGTTTTTCATCAAGTGGAACAGTTTTGGTCCAAATCATTAAATAGGGCGGGAATAGAAATCATCATATTACTACTACTGTGCTGGGGGTGGGGGTGGAGAAGAGGCAGAAACCTTAATGCATTGAGGCTGCTACACCAAAATGCCACAGTGCTTATTCAAAATTTTCACATCCAAAAACCCTTTAGGCTGAGGCAACAAAGTCTATCTTAAAATGTAAATGTGCTATTTGGTGATGTCTTAGATTACCTTGGTAGTTACTCAGCAGAGTGCAAACCCTGAAGGAATGAGATACAAGACAGTTAAGTTTTGATGGAAAAAATTGAAAATTGGAAAAGGAAAAGATCATAATCTCCCAAGGGAAATTAGAATTAGAAATGAAGTATAAGAGGTGTCTGTGTGGCTTAGCTGGTTAAGCATCCGACTCTTGGTTTGGCTCATGTCATGATCCTGTTATTTGTGAGATCAAGCCCCACATCGGGCTTTATGCTGATGGTGTGGAGACTGATTGGGATTCTCTCTCTCCTTCTTTCTCTGCCCCTCCCCTGCTTGCATGCTCTTTTTCTCTCTCTCTAAAAATAAATAAAGTTAAAAAAAATAAAGTATGAAAGGGCCTCAGAAACCAGTACAAAAGTTCATAATTTTGTCCAGGATACATAGGCCCTATTTCTGTGGAAATGGTATTGTATGAGCCTATCAACTTTCTTTTGTTGTGTTTTTTTTTAAGTTTATTTATTTATTGAGAGAGAGAGAGAGAGAGAACAAGCAGGGGAGGGACAGAGAGAGGGGGACAGAGGATCTGAAGCAGGCTCTGTGCTGACAGCACAGAGACAGATGTGGGGCTTGAATCCATGAGCCGTGAGATCATGACCTAAGCTGAAGTCAGATGCTCAACTGACTGAGCCACCCAGGTACCCCATATCAACTTTCTTTTATGGGAGTTGTCCAATGAGAGCTTTTTTCATTCTCCACTCAATCCAGTAGGGGTATCTTCCCCAGTGTTACAGCTGGCTGGGCTGGAGTCCCAGGGCCCCTGGTGGCTGGCTCACCACTGGAAGGTGCCATGCTGATGAAGAAGGGAGAATAAGCTCTTCGCTTCGGCTGTCCACTCTTCTACCAGTTCTCTCCTGCTTCCACCAGCAGGGACTGAAGGTGTTCTCTATCACCCCCTGCAGCCCTAAATCTTGTCAAGGCCATTAACCTGTTCATTCTAAACTTTTCTATTCCTCTAGCATTTTCTCTCTAAAGAGGGGTCCATACTGCCACAGTTGGATCACAACAAGATATTTTGGTAGCCAGCCTTCTGTTGTGTGCTGAAAATGGAGAACTGGGTACTTGGAATGATCACCTTCCCCTCTCTAGTTCCCATTTAAGTAGCTCTGGGGTGATCCCTGATCCCAAATGAGCTGCAGAGCAGCCAAGAAGATCTTGCTGGGACATCTCACAATGGGGTGAGCTTGTACACTTTGCACCTCTTAAAATCAAGGAAGGCAAAGACCTTATTGAAACCCTATCTGAGCTTCTGTCTGATCCTGAAGCTGAGTTCGGTTCTGAAGGTGCATGCAGACTTGGGGGGGGGGGGGTGCAATTGTACTGTATGAGGTTTGAGTACATGGCCCTTGGGAGTTCAGCTGCAATGCTGGGGCTGGATGCTCGGCAATCTACCAAGGGAGAGCAGGTCCAGGATCATTCATTCCTGCACCCCAGTTTCCAGCCTTGTGTCTGCCACCTCACAGCCACTCAGTCAATGCTTACTGTGCTGAAACAAAACTGCATTTAGTCCACATTTATGGAACCGGGTTCTACCTTACCAAGCTCTTTAACATCCCCAAATAACGTTCAGGCTCTGAAAAGACAGATTAATTTTAATTGACTCAAGGTTCAAATTCCTGTCTCTCCGTTTCTAATTGTTCTCCACTCCCCACCACCCCCCACCTCCACCAAGCATTAAAGAGCGCATGGTACAAAGGAGCAGAAAGTGAAAGGAAAGGCCCCTTCTTATTGCCAGACCAGACACTCATGTGCTTTTTTGGAATAAGTATTTTGCATCAGGACTGGACAACATAGCAGATTCCTTATGAGAGAAGATGAAAGGAACAACAGTTGTCAAGGACAGGAATGCCAAAGGTTTTCTCTTCTCTCCAGCCAGCAGCTCAGCTCCTCGAAGGAAAACAACCCATCTGTCTGGGATTTGTGTTAGAAGTGACCCTGCTTTGGCTTTTCCCTCAGACAGTGTAAGGCAAGTTCCTTATTATCCTTATTTAGACTCAGCTAAATCCATACACAGAACCTCTTAAGTTGCTGCTCCTGTTTTGGAACTTTCTGGGCTTTGAAGATGGTCTATGATTTATTTATTAATTACAGCATCTCAAATTCTTGGTAAAGTTTTCACTCAGTAACCCTCACAGCTCCCAATTGTTGGTGCAAATGAAATGACTTAGTTGAAATAGAAGTGAAGTATATAAACCTGTAAGAGATTCCAAATAGTTACTGTTTGACCTCACGGTATATATGTGGTAGCCCCGTTTTCTGAACCCCAAACAGGACACATTCAGACCATGAGAAAGATTTGAAATCAAGACTGCCATGGGAGCAAGTGATATAGTCACTTTATTTATTGTGACTTTATTATACACAATTTGTTTATTGTGTATATTATTTAGATAACTAAGTTACTTCTCTAACCTGGTCTTGCTTATGTAGATATAATTACTTGTATTCAGTAACTTCACAGTTTGAAGTAGTGAAAACAGCTGTGAATAAGGGGAAGACGGGAAGAGAAAAAATGGTTCAGATGTTCTGAATGAGTGTTTCAGAGATACAGGTGTTTACTGAACTAAAATTAGTTACGTGTAGTTTATTATATCATTCTATCATGCATATCATACATTATATTAAATATATGTTATATATCTTTTTGGTTGGAAATCCCATTAGTAAATAACACCACTTGTGTAGTGATGGCTCAGTGAATACTATTTGGCTGATCAGCTGAATTCCATTCACTTTAACTTTACAGGCAAGAGTGCTTTGCTGCTAGGTCTTTAGCTTAGTAATTTCCCTCATTTTTGCCTTTGCAAAAAGTCATTGTTTAAGGTTTCTATTGCTATGTAACAAATTACCCCAAAACTCAGTGGCTTAAAATAAGTATTTATCATCTCAGCTTCTGGGAGTCTGGAATCGGGGTACAGCTTAGGTGGGTGATTTAGCTCCTGGTGATTTAGCTGTTGGCCAGAGACTTCCCTCAGTCCTTTGGTAAGTGGGCCTCTCCAGAGGGCAGCTCACAACATAGCAGCAGCCTCCCTCAGGGTGAGTAAGAGAGTGAGCAAAAGAGAGCAAGACAGTCATAGTCTTTTTGTAACCTAATCTTCAAAGTGACATCCCATCACTTTTGTGATAGGGTCCTGTCCACAGTCAAGGGAAGGGGTTTCCACAACAGCATGAACATCCGGTGACAGGGATCATTGGAGCCATCTTAGATGCTGCCTAAAACAGCTAAAGAAAAAGAAGTGACCATTTTACGTGTTATCAAAATTCATGTGACCTAGATATGACACAAAATACACAAGCAATGAAAGAAAAGGTGGGTGAATTTGACTTATCAAAACTGAAGACTTTTATGCATTAAGAAAGTGAAAACACGGGGCACCTGGGTGGCTCAGTCGGTTGCGTTTCTGACTTTGGCTTAGGTCATGATCTCATGGTTTGTGGGTTAGAGCCCCTCGTTGGGCTCTGTGCCGACAGCTCAGAGCCTGAAGCCTGCTTCAGATTCTGTGTCTCCCTCTCTCTCTGCCCCTCCCCCACTCATGCTCTGTCTTTCTCTCTCTCTCAAAGATAAATAAACATTAAAAAAAATTTTTTTTAAAAGAAAGTGAAGAGACAACTCACAGAATGGGAGAAAAAAATTACAAACCATATATATGATAGGGTGTAGAATCCAGAATATGTAGAGTTCTTACAACTCAACAATAGAAAGACAAATAACCTCATATAAAAATATGCAAATGATTTAAATAGTCATTTCTTTTTTTAAATAGACATTTGTAAAGAAGGTGTACACCTGGCCAATAAGTCCATGAAAAGGTGCTTGACAGCATTAATCATTAGGAAAAAGCAAATCAAAACCTCAATGAATACCACTCCATTCATATTATATTTACAAAAAATGGAAAATAGCAAGTTTTGTCAAGGCTCTGGAAAAATTGGAATCCTTATACACTGCTAGTGTAAAATGGTGTAGCCACTGTGGTGGTTCCTCAAAAAAGTTAAATATAGAACTACCACATGGCACAGCAAAGCTACTCCTGGGTATATACCCAAGAAAAATGAAGCTATACACTTGCAAAAATACTTGTATGTGAATGTCCATAGCCATATTATTCATAATAGCCAAAAAGTAAAGTAATGCAACTGTCCCTCACCTGATGAATGCAAAAACAAAATGTATTTTACCCGTACAATGGAAAATTATTCAGCCATAAAAAGGAGTGAAGTCCCAGTAGGTGCTACAACACGGATGAACTTTGAAAACATTATGATGAGTGAAAAAAGCCTAACAAAAAAGCTACATATTATATGATTCCATTTAGATGAAACATCCAGTATAAGTAAATCCATAAAAACAGAAAATTCATATTTTCCAGGCGAAACACGGAAGGAAGGGGGAATAGGCACTGAATAGATACTGAGGCTCTTTTTGAGGTGATGGGAATGTTCTGAAATTATATAGTGGTGCTGGTTGCTCAACTATTTATATACAAAGATCCACTGAATTGTATCCCTTTAAAGTGGTGAATTTTATAGGTAAATTATATCTCATTGGTTTGTATATGTCTATGTATCATTGGTTTTCAACTTCGGCAGCATATTAAAGCCAGGTGGGAGATTTGAAACATCCAGATGCTCAGGTCACACCCCAGAATCTCTGGGGTAGGATCCAGGCCTCAGAGCTTTTCAAAAATCCACACATAATTCCAGTGTGCAGCCAGGGTGGAGAACCAGCAGCCTAGAGGATCATGACTCCTTAGCAAGTTGCCTTCACTCAAAAAGTGACCGTTTGCCCTCTCTATCTTTAACGGGAATGGGCAAAGAAAGCTGCCTGCCCTCAAGGACAGGTCTTCTTCCAAATCAAGATGGTTCCTTAATCTCTCCTCTAATTCACTGCTATTTTCCTTTCTGTGGGTGACTTGGAATGTTCAGTACTTTAAAGAGGGCATACTTTAGGCTTAACATATTTTTTTCTCTCTCTGGGTTAGGTTACTGTGATTCAACTGTGGGCAGAGAATCATTTTTCCACTTTGGAACAAAAGTTGGATTCTGTCCAAATGGGTTGGCACTTTTGCCCTGAAAAACCTGGATTTTATAGTTTGTGAAGTTCTGAGCAAAAAATTCAGATGCAAGGAGCTAGAAATGTGAGGCCTTTTACACTGGGCCTATGCTCTATTTTTTGTGTTTATTCTCTGACTGTAACACTCAGGTTTATTTAACCGGCTTTAATCTTGGCGTTCCGGAGTCCCAGCCTTTGGTATTGTAAATCCTCCACTGCTAGTGGATCACCAAGTTCCTCTGGCACCACAATCACTCTGGCAAACCTATCTGGGCTTGTGTCCCAAATCACAGTGGTCCTGATTAAATTCACCAACCAAAGCATTGGTATTTTTTTTTTCATTCACCCCGAAAAGCTATAGGCAATTTGTGAAAAAGATACAAATTGGTGAAGAAATAAAAATTAGAAGATTTAAAAGAACTATTAAAAAAAAGATCAGTAACAGCTACTTTAGGCTATAAAGGCCAAGTCTGTGCTGTTCTAGCTGGTAACCTACTCTTGGGGGGGGGGGGGGGAGGGGTAGTTGGGGTGGGTGATGCCAGTAAACACACAGGGCCATCAGCCTTGGCACCATTCACGACAATAGCAATGACAGGCAACTCTAGAAAGGAGACTAAGCAGGGACTGACTACTTCAGGAAGCTTCCAGTAAGTAAGAACACAAAAAATTGCAGAGGCCTGTGGAGTGCAGGAAGGGTAGACAAGAATGGGTAGGGAAGTGGAAAGTGCAGATGTGTGGATCTGCTCCTTGAGAGCCATGGAAACCATCTATCTTTCTGGAATTAAATAAAGTAGAATGCACAAGTCTTAAAAAAAATAGCTGAGTGATTTACATATATAAAAATCTGTGAAACCACAGGCAAAATCAATATTTAGAATGTTTCCCTCTTCCCAGAGAAATTCTCTCATAACCCTTCCAGGTCAATAGCCCCCTTCCCTCACTCAGAAGTAGCCCTGTTCTTATTTATATTACCGTAGATTAGTTTTGTCTGTTCTTGAACTTTATACGAATGGGATTATACAGCATTTATTGGTTTGTGTATGGCTTCTTTTGCATAGGGTAATGTTTTGGGGAGCTATGTGTATTGTTATATGTATCTGTAGTTTGTTCTTATGATATTGCTGTGTAGTAGTTCATGATATAAATATGCCATAATGTTTATCCATTGTCCTGTTAATGGACATTTGAGTTGTTTTAGTTTGGGGGCTATTATATATAAAGCTGCTACGAACATTGGTATACATGCCTTTTTGTGGACAAAACATTCCCTTTTCTTGGGATGTGTCTAGGAGTAGAATTGCTGGGAGATAGGTCACTTATGTGTTTAACTTTAGCAGACACTGCCAGATGGTTTTTCTGAAGTGGTTGTATCATTTTTCACTCTTACCAACAGTGAGAATTCCAGTGGTCATTTTTGAGATGAAAAAGCAGTCAGCAACTACCTAACCTGAGCCAAACTCCTTGCGGCATGAAATTTGTGAAGATCTGTAAGATAGGGGACCAGCAATGCTTTGCAGCTGAGGGATGAAAGAAAATGAATAAAAACAGAGGCCAGAGAGGGTGCCTGTAACTGTCCCACCCCAACCACCGCCAGCAGGAAGGAAATCCAGTAGCTGGTTTTGGGTCTTTTCCTAGCATGGACATTAGCTAGTTAAAGGGATTTGATGGAATGGGAGATGTTAAATTTTTTTTCCAATTAACATAGTGAAAAACAATAATACAAGAAAGAAAAAGCAGGGTAGGTAGCAATGTTTCTCCTGCTTCTCTGAGCAGGAGAGCTGGTTTAAAAATACAGAATTTACACTTTTATTTTTTATTTATTTTTTTTTTTTCAGAATTTACACTTTTAAAGAGATACTCTAGTTGATATCATTGGTATTTCAAAAGCCACTAAGAAATACTGTTTAGAGGTTCAGCAATGCCAGCACATATGTGTGCCTGGAATAACAGCAGGAATATTCCCTTCTCACTTGACTTTACATTAGGGCACCTTGTCGACACTGTCCGTTTGATCTTTAATGTTTTGAGTGTCCTTTTCAACACATAAGGGGCACCTGGGTAGCTCAGTCAGTTAAGGTTATGCATCTGACTCTTCATTTCTGCTCAGGTCATGATCCCAGAGTCATGGGATGGAGCCCAAGTTGGGCTCTATGCTGAGCATGGAGCCTGCTTAAGATTCTCATTCTTTTCCTCTGCCTCTCCCCTGCTCACACTCTTTAAATAAATAAATAAATACATACATACATACATAAATTTTTTAAAAATTGAAGAAAAGCTTCCACCATTCACTTTATCCCAGGGTGGGGATAGGGGGTGTCTTCTTCCCAGTAATGCAGTTTCAAAAGTTGACAGGCAGCTTTTTCTCTCCCTCTGTTGCTGCCAAGGAGGACGATCACCTCAGGTAACTCCATCCCTTTTTAAAGAGATTTACCATTAAGTTTCAATGTTGAGCTAGGAGGAGATACAAAAAATTACCAAGATAACATTACAAACTTAAAGCAATTTTGGCACATAGTGGCCCCTTGATAACAAGTCGAAAAAATTATATTAATTTCATTTAAAAATGTACTAAGTGCCAATTACGTGACAGACGCTATTCTAGGCCAAGGAATACCCATATAAAGTGCATACAAAGTCCATGCAAAAAGTAGGAGACAAAACCCCTCTACCCCAGCTAGCTGAAACCTGCACAAAGCTATCTTCCTCTTCCCACCTCACGTTGACCTTCTGCCCCCAAGGCCCCTGGAGGCCCTTCTCCGGCCCTCTTCAGCCACCTGACTCGCTGCCACTAACTCCTCCCTGTGGATCACAGCCCACTTCATCCCACCTCTTTCCCCTCATCTCTCCCCATCCCCCTCCGCTTCATCCCACCTCTTGAGCCAAACAAAAAAATCAAGATGGCAAAGGCTTCTGTTTTCAAGAAGCTTTCATTCTAATGGGGAATTGTATTTGTCGGGGGTGGGGGGTAAGTGCTGTAACAAAAGCACACACACACTCATGAGCACCTAATTCTTAGTGGCTTTAGCACAGTAATAAACCATACTCTTCAGCATTTCATCTCAGTCTGATTCAGGTTGAAAAGAGGACAGGTATTCCACTCCAGGCAGCTATTCCTTGTCCCACATTCCTCTGTGCCCACAGAGCCCTCTCCCTTCAGCCAGCAGGTGGGAAGGAACTAGGAGATCACATGGCTAATTTTTATGGCCAAGCCTGCAAGTGGCTCACACCACTTTACCCACATTGCCTCCACCAGACTGAGTCAGTGACCACACCCAACTGCAAAGGAGGTTGGGAAATGTAGCTGGGTGCAAAAGAAAGGAAACAGAGTTTGGTGTACCTATCATAGCTGCTACTGCAGGGGTGAAAAATAAACAGGAAGTATAATTGGTGTGGTAAGCGCTGTACTATGAGGAGGTAAGCAGTACTTGGTAATACACAGGAAATACACCTAACCTAGCCTGGGTTTGGGTGGGCCAAGAGAGAATATGCTGAAGGAATTGAGGCCTAAGGTGGGGCAAAAAATAGAAAATCAATTTCCCTTTAGAATATGGTAACTTTTCTGCTAATGAGGTACCTCCTTGCATGAATGATTTGTTTAACTCCAAAAACAGTTGTTTTTTTTCAAAGTAACCATTAGAAAATAATAAGCCCTTTCCTGGGTTGCTCTTATTCTCTGCTTTAAGAAGAAATGGCCCAATGTGGCATTCGCTATTGGCTTACTGCCCAAGAGTCATTCGTTCCCTCTTCCTTGATAAGAAAATGACACTTTCCTTGAGCCATCAAGTGACAATGTATGCTGCAAAAATGGATTCCAGGAGATGGACTGTAATTAGTCTAAGGCAACCATGGTAATCCAGTTCACCTTTCATTCATTCAACAAATATTTAATAAGCTCCTGCTATGTGTCATTCTGTTCTAAGTGCTGTTTTCACCAATTATAGGCATGGGGTTCATGGAGCATGTGGCCCAATTCTAGATAATGAGGGGAAAGGGGGCTTCTGGGAAAAGGCTTTCCTCTCTGATAAAGTAAAATGAGAGTTGTCTAAGGAGAAAACCAGGGCTTTTCCTTCTTGCGTTTGGATGATATTATGTGGGACATGATGCCTGGAACTAGATCAGTGTCTTGGGACCATGAGGTGATGGAGAAAAGATCCAAGAGAGGATAACCTAGAGCTCTAGCCAACTTCAGCTATTGAATTAAGCAAACCTGGAATCACCAGCCTTTTTAATACGAGACAATAGAAAGCCTGATAAACCACTTTCAACTGGATATTCAGTCACCTATAGCCAGAAGCATTTAAAGAAATACACATGATTTTGTTGGCATTATTTTGGATTAGAATAGGAAAATGTTTTTTTAAGTTTATTTATTTATTTTTAGAGAGAGAGAGAACATGTGCACATGCAAATGGGGGAGGGGCAGAGAGAGAGAGGGAAAGAGAATTCCAAGTAGGCTCCTTGCTGTCAGCACAAAGCCCAACATGGGGCTCCATCCCATGAACTGTGAGATCATGACTTAAGCCGAAATCAAGAAGAGTTGGTCACTTAACCAACCGAGCCACCCAGGTGCCCCGGAAAATATTTAATGAATGGATGAAGAATCTGATATTTTTCATTTTCTTCTCAACTGTGTTGTTCAATCATAGAGGAGTTTCTATCCCAGATCTCTTTCTGAATAAAAACCATCTTCCATAATCTTATTGGCTCCTCCTTTGGCCACTGCAGATGCCCCATTGGAAGTAGATGTGTTTGAAAGCAAAGCCACTTTTTCTTCTAGGTCCCCTACCTTTGTGCCCTTGAGATGGGGCACATGAGAGGATTTTTTTGGGGGGAGGGGTTGGTTTTTTAAGAGGAAGCTCCTTATTTGCTGATGATGAAATTGATAGGCAGATTTCTTCCTTCCTTCTTCTCTTCCTCTTTCTTTGTGCCTTTTCCTTTCTCTCTCTCTCCCCCTTCCTTCCTTCCTTCCTTCCTTCCTTCCTTCCTTCCTTTTCTTCCTTCCTTCCTTTTCCCCTTCCCTCTTTCTCTTCCTCTCTCCCTCCCTCCCTCCCTTTCTCTCTCTCTCTCTCTCTCTCTCTCTCTCTCTCTCTTTATTTTCTTCTCTCACCATGGAATAAGTTGGGCTGTAAGCAGTGTTCTTTGTGGCCTGTGGGATTTTGGAGGCTCCCTGGATCTTGTTGAAACAGAAACCTGGCAAATTCCATGTTCTAATTCAGAGCTTCCTGGCTGAACTCAGTGGAACTCCAGCTAAGGAATTAAGTTGGTAAGTCAGTGATATTTGAAATGAATAATGGAGATATTTGGGGATAAGCTTTAATTTTAGAATAAGTATGTCACATAGCTTTTTGCTAGAATGATTTGGGATAGTCACAAATATTTAAGATGCCACTTGGCTTTCACTATGTTGATGATGTCAATAAAGGGGCTATCTTTCCCATGCACTGTAAGATTTGAGTGCTAATGCCTGTTTGCTTTGACTATTATGTCGTTGATCCAAAAGATAATTATCCTTTTGAGACTTTCATGTCTGTCCATTTCTTATGTCATTGGCTGTTTTGACTAATAGCTATAATTTGAGGGAAAAATGTATTGTATTGGTTGGGGTACTGGCAGGAAAAAGATGGCAGAAGTTATTGCAGATGATTAATGAAAGGGTTCTACAAAGATGTGAGAGTATCAAGAGAAACCAACAAGGGGCAGTGAAACATTAAGGCTAATAATGCTATTTCTAGGGGTCAAATGAGTCAAAGGGAGAGAGACGTTATTGGAAACTGGAGAGATTGATAGCTTTGGAGAGAGCCTCCTGCCAGCAACTGTGGCCTTTGCTAGAAGAACATAGTCACTGTCAAACTGTGACTCTGGATATATAGGGAAAAAATACCCTGACATTACTCTACTCTTATACTCTGATCTTCCTACTAGTGACTATCATTGGCTAAACTCAACCAATAGTCAGAGGGAAAGGAGCTTGGCTGAGACAGTCGGTGAATGTCACCCTCCTTGGCCACAGAATAAGGTAGAAAAGGATGGACAGTAGATCTGGAAGAACAAATAGGGCTACACATTTTTGTGCCTTCATTTTCCTTGTCAATAACTTTAGAACCAGTTAATATGTAGGCAGGTCCTAGATCCATTCTTTAATAGCTATATGCTTTTATGTTTAGGATATTGCCTAGGCTCTGCAATAAGAGATCCCCAAACACTGCAACTTAACCAAACAAATGTTTATTTCTCTATTAGGCTCCTTCCTGGATAGGAGTCCAGGGCTGATGTGATTGATGGTGTTGAGGGCTTTGGTAGATATTAGTTCTGTTGAAAAAATATTCCCAGCCTCCTTTCTCTGGAAATAAGGGAGGATTGTACTTCTCTGCCCCCTTGGGGTTAGATGGTGTCATGCAACTTGCTTTGGTCAGTGAAATGTAAGTATGGGATGTGCCAGAATCATTTACTTGCCCATGTTTTCCCTGTCACTGAAATTTGCATGGAAGCATTATTAATATGAAGGACAGCCATCCTGAAAAACTTCTCAGAGCTGTAGCATATTTGTGGGAGTGAGAAATAAAACACTGCTTTTAAGCCACTGAGATTGGAGGTTGATTGTTAATGCAGCTGTACCAGGTATTTTTGAGTAATATGGAGACTCAGGCTCCTTTTGTTTTGTTGCCTTCCAAACTCTAAGGTGCTGCTGCCACCTACACAGTCTGAGACAGCTCATTACCATAGTGACATTCTAGTTCAGGGAAGTGGGAAGAGAACAAGAGGGCACACATATTATTTTTAGAGGCATTAACCAGAAATAGCACACATCACTTCCTTTGGCATACCTAGTGCTTTAGTTATCTGTTGCTGCAAAACCAATGATCCAAAATATTAGCATATTAGAACAACAAATAGTTTTCAGGGGCAGCTTAGCTGGGTGGTTATATTTTAAGGGCTGCTGTTATCTGAAGGCTCGAAAGGGGCTGGTGGTTGCACTTCCAAGCTCACTCACATAGTTGTTGGCAGACCTCTGTCCTCACTTGCTGTTGTCAGGAGGCCTTAATTGCTTGCCATATGGGCCTCTCCACAGGGCTGCTTCACATGGCAGCTGGCTTCCCCCAGAGCAAATAATCCCAAAGACAGACACAGAGAGAAGCTGCAGTGTCTTTTAACCTAATCTCGGAAGTGACACATCATCACACATACCAACACTGGTACAATGTGGGAAGGGACTATGCAAAGGAGTGAATACCAGGAGGCAGAAATTGTTAGAGGCATCTTGGAGGATGACTAAAAAAAACTAACAGTAAGAGAGGTGAGAAAAGTTCATCTATAGCTGGGCGGCCATCTCCTCAGATGAAACTGGAAGGGGAGAAGGGTAAAGGGGACACACAGAATTCTCCACACTCTCTTCTAGCCACACAAGTATACATGTGCACTTGCCTTCTCATACATGAATATATAGTCTGTATCCTAAAAAAATTCTAGGCTTCTGGATCGTAGTTCCTATGCTCCAGAGGATTCTTATCCTTAGGGTCACTAGCCCCAGAAATTTGCCTTCTTCACTCCCAGACAAGGCCAAATTCCCATGTAAAAAGCTTTTTAAGAAACAAGTGGGGAGAGGGAGCTTCCATCTGGAAGAAAGAATAAGAAAATCCTTCTGCATTGCTAATCTGGAACTCTAAGAATGAGTCATATGAACTATGAGTCATTTTGCCATTATATGTAAGTAGTTGGAGGAGTTACATAAATTGAGATTCAAATCTAATGTTTCTTATGTTTTTCCAAGTTAAGGTGGTAAACTCATAAAAAGACACAATGAAATTTAAAAAATTTTATTTAACATTTGTATATTGTTGAGAGACGGAGACAGACAGAGAATGAGCAAGAGACGGGCAGAGAGTGAAGGAGACACAGAATCTGAAGCAGGCTGCTCCAGGCTCTGAGCTGTCAGCACAGGCCCGAGATGGGGCTTGAACCCACGAACTGTGAGACCATGACCTGAGCTGAAATCAAGAGTTGGATGCTTAACCAACTAAGCCACCCAGGTGCCCTCACACTGAAAATTATATTCATAGGAGCACATCCCCAGTGTGGCAGCACTTAAATATCTGTAAGCATACAAATGATGGTGAAGGAGAAGGGAGAAGGTCTCTAGAAACCAATACTTCTTCATGCCTATAATTGTTTATGAAGAGCACAACAACATAGCACCAGGCTTCATAAAACCCCAAATCTTATTCTGCTGCCTTGCCAACATAAGCAGTGGCTGATGTCCCAGATCCTTGCCTGACTTATGTCCACTTCACTACCTCTCAGTACTTCCATCATGGGAAAAGAATGTGAAGTTTCAAATTATTTTTCTTATTGCCATTGTTATGACTAGCTACTTTGGCATTGAATTTGGACAGGGACACATTTGGAACAGTTGGTATCAGGGTTTAAAATGACAGTTTAGTGGACAGTGGAATATGTGGAGCAAAATTTCTATGTGGAGATGGCAAGGGTTAAGAGAGAGTAGCAAATTGTCCCCACGAAGGTGAAAAACTCCTGTCTAATATACATTTGTACTTAGTTCAAAAAGGTATGTTCTGATGTCCATAAATTATCTACTTGTCATCTTGTCCTTTAATGTGCAAAACTATTTTTTTTTCTCAAGTCCCCATCAATTGAGAATAATCTGGTACTCTGCCCAATTATTTTCAAGGTTTATTGGACTATATATTCCTGGTTAGTTTTTTACTTTGATTTCCTGTTTCTCCTGGACTCTTGATTATTCTAGTAGCAGATATTCCTTCTCCTATACACTCCTCTCTCCCTTTCTTCACTCTGGCATTAGTCAGGATTCTTTTTGCTGCAAATGACAGATATACTGCAAGAAGAGAATTCGTTAGTTCACAGAGCCAGGAAGGCTGGGTAGCCCAGGGGAAGAGTGGGAAACCAGGGCCTCAGGACCTGATCTCCCTCTTGCCTTCTCTTTGAAACTCCCATCTCTGCCTGGTTTCATTCTCTTCCACTACAGAGTGCCCTTCTCATATGGTTGGGTAGATGACTGCTTGCAACCCTAGGCCTCTATCCTCATAACTCTCCATGCAAGAGCATAATAGAGAACTACCCCTCCAGATCCAATTGGGAAAACTCTGGTGAAGGACTTTGGCCCACATGAGGTCAAGAGCCCATACCTTGTTTGGGTCCCGGTGTGCACCGGGGTATGGCATTGTGATTGGCCAACCTGGGTCACATGTCTGATTCTGAGTAGAGTGGGGATTCTGTGGTGCTGTGAGTAATTGGTCTACCAGGACCATATGAAGTAGGAGGAGTTCCCCAAATGTAAAGGGGTTCAAGAAGAAGAGAGCAGATAGAAGCAAATGTTTCTTCAGTCCACTGTGTGCCAAAAACACAGCTCAAGCAGCTCCTTCTTCATCCCCTAAAGGATCACCATTGCAAGGTCGTTTGTGTAATGGAGCTTTCTTGAAGGTTGATGATTTAATCAATCATGCCTACATAGTGAAGCCTCCATAAAATCCCAAAAGTACAGGATTCACAGAGCTTCAGGATTGGTGACCACGTGGAGGTGCTGGGAAGTATAGTGTGCCCAGAATGGTCATGGAAGCTCAGCACCCCTACCTTCTATATCCTCCATATGGCTGCTCCTGAGATACATTCTTTACAACAGACTGGACATCTAGTGAGTAAACTGTTTTCCTGAGTTCTGTGGACTATTCTAGGAAATTAATCACATCCAAGGAGGTGACCCTGGGAACTTCTGATATAAAACATCAAAAACTTGGGGCGCTGAGGTGGCTCAGTCAGTTAACAGACAACTCTTGGTTTCGGCTCAGGTCATGATCTCATGGTTTGTGAGTCTGAACCCCATGTCAGGCTCTGTGCTGTGAGTGAGGAGCCAGCTTGGGATTCTCTCCATCTCTGTCTGTCTGTCTGTCTGTCTCTCTGCCCCTCCCCTACTGGTGCCCTTTTTCTCTCTCTCTCAAAACAAACAAACAATTTTTTTTTAATTTTTTTTTCAACGTTTATTTATGTTTTTTGGGACAGAGAGAGACAGAGCATGAATGGGGGAGGGGCAGAGAGAGAGGGAGACACAGAATCAGAAACAGGCTCCAGGCTCTGAGCCATCAGCCCAGAGCCTGACACGGGGCTCGAACTCACGGACCGCGAGATCGTGACCTGGCTGAAGTCGGATGCTCAACCGACTGCGCCACCCAGGCGCCCCACAAACAAACAATTTTTAAAAAACCACGTTAAAAACATGTCTCCCCTCAATATACCATAATATTGAAGTTAATAAGAGGTTACCTCTGGGTAGAGGAATCATGGGTAAATTTTATGCATTTTGTTGGTTTTATTATATGTTTCTGTTTTTTACTTATCTCTACTTCCACAATTAACAATTCAAATTGGTTCAAGGCAAACAAGGAAAAACAGAGCCTGCTGCCCCTGTGCTCTTTACCAAGAAATGCAAAACTCTTCCCACAAGCTTCCCACCTTCCCAACCCCACCCAAATCTTCATCCTAAGCCTCACTGGCCAGAGGGTATCACATGACCACCACAGCTCCAAGTGAGGTTAGAAAAATGAGTATTTCAATTTTCCAGCCTCTTCAGCCTTGCCAGAGAAAGGTGGCAAAAGAGAAAGGTGTTTGGAGTATTACTGGTCTAAGCAGCCAACACTATATGCAATAGCAGAACTGGGACACCAGGTGAAGAAAGAGGGATTGTGCAGTTTTTCTCAGTCTGGGGTGGGTGTTATCACTTTGGTGTGTGGCCCATACAGGGGACACATACAGGTCTGGGTTCTCATACAGGTCTGTGTTCTCATTAAGACTTCTCTCAGGCATCAAAATGATCCTTGCCCCATTCTTGTTAGCACTTTATAGCAATAGTAATTATTATTACTATTTACAAAATGCTTTTGTTGAAGCAGAGTATTTCCATCCTTGTATTACAGTTGAAAGAGTAAACTCAGGAAGGTTAGTATTATTAACAAATCTGTATTTACAAGGGCACTGACTTTCCCTGTCACTGCTGAGCCTCCAAAGCAGAGGCTCTAGTACATTTAAGATTCACCTCTACCTCTTCCCCACCACCAGGGGCAAGGAAGGCATTGCAGCTGGTGGTATAATAGAAGTTGATACTGCTTTACCAGAAGTGCTGAAGACTGGCCTCATCTATGATGGCCTAGCACAGGGAATTCCCAAGCTGCCGAAGCCTTAGACAAGCACCAAGCCCATCTGGTGTGCTTGCATCCGACTGTGATGAGCCAATGTATGTCAAGTTGGTGGAGGCCCTTTGTGCTGAACACCAAATCCACCTAATTAAGGTTGATGACAACACAAAACTAAGGGAATGGGTAGGCCTCTATAAAACTGTTGGAGAGGGAAAACCAGAAAACGGTTGGTTGCAGTTGTGTGGTAGCTCAGGACTACGGCAAAGACTCTCAAGCCAAGGATACCATCAAGGAGTACTTCAAATTCAAGAAATGAGTAAATAAAAAACTTGGCACTTGTTTAAACAAACTAGTTAATTAATTAAAAGGACACAGAATTTCATTTTCTCCCAGCATGTGCCATTCTTGACTCTTGGGCCTGGTGAACACAGGAAGTGATCCTTCTGTCACAAATGGTGCTTCTTGGTGCCAAGGTATACTCTCTGCCCAACTGGTTAACACCTCTTGTCTTGGGTGCATTGTTCTTGAATCATGTCTCTGGTGTGCTAGAAAGACTTCTGACGTGGGTCTTAGACATGGTTTAGTGTCTCTTTCGGGACCTGACATGGGTAAATCACTATGCTCTGCATCTGCTTTGCCCAGAGTCATTTTTTTCCTCTCTGTTAGCCACTGTCTGTGAAAGTAAAGAAAGTTCTCTCTATGCAGGTATTTATTATGTGCACACATCCTTGCCTCATCTCCACCTTCTCCTTTTATTCTTTCCAGAAAGTGATGTCAGCATCCAGTCCTGGTGCTGAGAGATGCTGAGGGCACCACTAATTAGGTTGCAGGGGAACATGCCAGATGAGGCTATTCTTTCAGACCCTGGGTTGCTGTGTGTTGTTTACAGAAGAAATGTCTTAAGGTAAAGGGAGAGGAAGCTTGCCAAGGACGTTTAATGGGATCTTGTAAACATTTGTATATTGAATGACTGTTAGTGTTTCTTATTCTGGGCTCTTTATTTTAAAGATCGAAAAAAATTGTGCCTGCATTGTGGGTAAGAGTTCAGAAGTGTAGACTACTGTCACTCCAGGTTGGGTTGGCCGACCCTGCTAGTGGTCTTTCCAATATCTACCCTCTCCTTCTTTCTAACCAACAGAACCCTGTTTTGTTCAAGGCAGCAATATGCCCAGTTAAAAATGTTCACTTTCCTAGCCTCCCTTGCATTTAGGCATGGCCATGTGACTCAATTCTGGCCAATGAGATGTAGGTGAAAGTTGCTAAGTGGGGGCCTCCAAGAAACCTTTTGTAAAGGGCAGAGACTTAGCTGGCATTTGCCCCTCCCCCTCTTTTTTTTTTGTTTGAAATGCAGACTCAATGGCCAACCATCCACCTGGTATCCATGAACACAAAATCTACATGTTAAAGATGACAAAGTAGGAAGAAAGAATGACCATAGGTCCTTGGCAACATCAGGGAGTCACTTACCTGCTGCTGTCCCATATAAAAACAATCATGTAATCAATTAAATAAAAAAGCCTATTTGGTTAATACATCGTAATTGAGTTACTGGTCCATGTAATCAAATACACTCTTAACTGATAGACTATTTAGGTATTTAATGTGCTGTAATAGAAAATGGACACAAATTGCCTGTAGGGTCTGTGAGAGAATGTGCTGCTCACCCTCACGTGTGCATATACACCACTTGGGGACCTTGTTAAAAATGCGGGTCCAGATTCAGTACGTCTGGATTGAAGTCTAAGATTCTGCATTTCTCAGAAGCTTGCAGCTAATGCTGATGATGCCAGGCCTGGACCACATTTTGAGTAGCAAGGACTTAGAAAATGACAGCTCTTTTGTCAGTCTGCTCCTGTGTTGGAGCTATTTTGTTTCTCTTTGATATGCTTATTTGGTTAAAAATCTGGAGAGGACTCAATGCATTTTCAACAAAAAGGCTTTTATTTAGAATATCATTTCAGAGACAAAAAGCAGTTCATTTTGTTTAGTAAAATACATTTAACAAATGCATTTAAATAAGGTAAATTCAAGACTTTTGTGGATTTTTTTCTTACTTGATATTCTGCCAGGTGGAGTTTCTGTCTTCCAGCCTAACTGGGTTCTTTCCAAGTTAATGCAGCTATAATCCAAGGAAGTGCTTTATGAAATCCAAATGACTCAAATCTCCCTCTGTATTCTCACTTAATTTCAATGTACTAAATGCAACATAAGGAAAACCACTTAGGAAAGTAGAATTGGAAGGAAATGCTCCCCCTCCTTGGTCATGTTATCCTTTCAACAGAGGCCTTGCCTACTCTGAAATGGATGGCAAAAAAAAATTGGTACTGGGAGGTGATGGTCGGAAGCAAACCAAATGATTTTCACACCATCTATCATCAAGACCCAAAGGGAAATGCAAGCCCCACCACTTTCCAGCCAAGACACTTCTTTACACAGAAGCTACATATAGCTTCCTATTGTTATTTCTTTTCTAGTTATGTACATTTAAAAAATACAACATTGTGTTAAATAGCAGGACAGCTAACAATGGAACACACAGCACTACACTGAAAAACCAAAAAAGCCTGGTTAAGCTGAGGAGAGAAACAGCAGATGGTCTTCATGGAGGGAAGCTGCTGGTGCCCACCATCTCCTTAGTCTGTCACGGATCTGCACTCTGAGGGTAGGCCTTCCGACCGCCGCCACTGAGCCAGGCGCTGCTTAAACCATTTCTGGAGGAGGGAAATGTATAAAATTACTTGTCACATACTAAACAAGTGAAACATCCCTTCCCTTTCTACAAGGTAGCCTCTGTGGTCTAGCTGGAAAGGAGGAGCAAGGAATGTGTCCATGGGAATGGTTTTTCTCATTGTGATACTTGTCTTCCCTGCTTTGGGACCTTTGCACATGCTATTTCCTATGCTTAGCATGTTCTATCTTCATGCTTTACCTGATGATCTCCCTCTCATCCTCAGGTCTCTTTTTAAATAGAACCTGCTCGACAAAGGCTTCCCTAACCACCTGATCTAAAATGGGTTCTCCACTCATCTCCTTATTCTCTATTTTAATACTTTGTTACCTTCACAGAATTTTTAATATCTGGAATTACTATGTTTATTCACTTGTTTGCAGTCTACATTTCCTTCTAGAAGATCCATGAAAGCAGAGACTGTATTCATCTTATCATCATTGATTGCATACTTAGGCCCTTAGCACAAGGGCTTAACAGAGATTAATTAGTGTTACTTGAATGAAAGAAAGAAATTGAAGCATCTCCTTGATGCCCCAGATAAATCTCTATAGCCACTATATCTCAGCCATGTGTGGTGATGTCATCAAGGACCCTGGTCATTAGAGGTGCTTAGTAAGTACTGGTTAAATAAAATGAATGGAAAGCAGAGTACTGGGCAACCTCAGGGCACTTCTTGGGGATCCATGGAATAGATTAGCCCAAACTTTCCTGCTGCAGGGCTGCTGAGCAGTGAGAGTAGAGTGGGTCCTCCCAGTTTACTCAGAATCTTCTAGCTCTGTGTGACCCAGATATTCTCATCTCACACAAGAGACCATGGATTTAGGGAAGGCCCCAGATGGGATGCTTCTAGACATGATACCCTGTGAGGGCTAAAACACTTAAATAAATTTTTTTAATGTTTATTTTTTGAGAGACAGAGACAGAGTGTGAGTAGGGGAGAGACAGACAGGGAGACACAGAATCTGAAGCAAGCTCCAGGCTCTGAGCTATCAGCACAGAGCCCGATGCGGGGCTCAAACTCACAAACCGTGAGATCATGACCTAAGCCAAAGTCAGACGTTTAACCGACTGAACCACCCAGGTGCCCCTAAAACACTTTTTTATGTTGTGGGGCTGCCTTTTATTATGCTACTGAGGGGTGGAGGGTTCTGCAAAGAGAAGAAGAGGAGATAAGAGGAGATAAGGGTTGGGAATAGGCTAGGGTATGGATCAGGTTGTCCAGGAGGAAACTGGGATTTCTGAAAAAACAATGTTGAAGAGGAACTAGTGAGGAAACAAGCAGCATGTACTGATCCTCATGGGAGAGGATGAATCAGAGGGTCCTGTGGGAAGTCAGACCGCCAGGCTTTATTCTTCTGTTTCCCAGCCTTTCACACATCATGGCATACATTGAGAATGATGATATTTTCATGTCACGCTGGTATAAACAGGCAAGTTGCTTGGGTAGGTGACCACTGGGGGCTCTGTAGTCCCGAGTCCTACCAATAGGAAGCTCTATAGTGATCAACTGGCTATGAGAACTTGAGGAAGCTCCTTAAAAACAGTGCCAGTCAGTTCAACTCAAGAGGTAAGCTTAGAGGGTCTTTACTGTCCTTTCTGGGGTTTTTTAAATTCACCTATTCTAGAGGTAAGTACATGAAGGCACAGAAAAGAAGCAGAAAGAACACAGCTATAGGATGGACACCAGACCTGTGCTGTGCTGATGGAGATGGTATGGTAAGAAATATCCAGAGGGCTCAGACTTAGTATGGCCAGATGCAGATTCAACCTCAGGACAAATAGGGTGGGCTCTAGGGTCATGCTGGGGAAGGTCTCATCTCCGCAGAGATCTAGGGAACTGAAAGGCAGTTCAGCATAAGCCCAAGATCAGAAGAAAGGGTGAGAACCACTGGGGAAGGAGTGCTTCTAGGTGTCAAGGCCTGTAGAGCTAAAGGGAGTGGGGCCACAGAACCATTTAGGGCTCTGCACTAAAGCTAAGCTGGCTGAAGAGCATGGGACCATACTTATAACTTGCCCTAACTGTACAACAGAGTTTACACACTAAAATGCCTTACAAGGCTGTCAAGACCAGTTGTCTTATACTTTGTACTGTGGGGTGGCAGCAGGGAAAAGTAGTCTAAAACCAGGGGCAGCAGACTACCTGTAGGGGAGACTTCTCTTTGAAGGTTGCTCTCCAGGTGCCATTTTCTGTTCCTGGAGATCACTAACTTTAGGGAGAAGAGAACTCATGTAACTTTGGTGGCTTTAACCAAAGTTCTATTGCTAATGGTAGGTGCATTTTCTTCTGTAATCTGCGTGTGTTTAGTTAACTCTGGAATCTGATGTGGGAGCAGCATGGCTCTAGTTTCACTAATGAGGTAGCTCTGTGGGGGTTTGGAGGCTACAAGGTCTGATTCAATAGGATTTCCAGTTACTAGGGCTGAATAAATGGCCACGTTTTCAAGACTGACTAATTAAAACTTGGAGGAGGAAAGTTTCATTTTCTATCAGGATTCATTTAAGACAAAATGATTGAGCTGGCCTTATTCAGAAGAGCCACCCATACCTTTCTACTAGTAATGAATATTAATGTACAGTTACCAAAAATAACTTCAGCAAGGACCACATTTGTCAATTGTAGAGTTGGCATCCAAATGCCTAACAAAGTGAACCGTAGTGTTGGGGGATGGGACGAGGTTCAAGAAAAGCTCAACGCTTTTCTAAAGATTTTATATTTTAAATCAAGTATGTTTATTATAATTTAGCAAGCCAGCTGCTCTCCAACAAAAACCACTAAACACCTTGCTTGCTTCTTTTCCCCTTAAGAGCTGAACCTTATCACATCTCACTCACATCAATACTAATTTTCCACCTGGCTTTATCCGTCTCTTGTTTCAGTCATCCCCTGGGAAAGACATTCATCCCTCACTGGCTTATAAATGAATGCCCTCATTACCTCACCCCATTGATGGAGATTTATTTACTCTGAGTGAAGAGATGATAATTAGACACTGTGATTGGGAGGGGTTGAGGCAAAATAATATTGTTCCTGTCCTTTTCTCTAGTAACTAACATTTTCTTCTTTTCACGGGGAGACCTTTAGAGGTTTTTATTCCACTGATAAAATGGCCAACAACTAAAACCACTGAGTTCTGGGAATAGTCCCAGGGCATTAAGAGGAGATAAAAAATACTGGAAACCTCTCTAAGAACCAACGCCAACTACACTAGCTTGAATCAGTGATAATAGAAAATGGCAGATCTTCCCGACCTCCCACGGGACTGATAGAAGAGCTTTCCCAGCCCCTTCTCACACTGACTTAAAAATAAGAGAGGCACAGGGGTTAGGATTCTGTAAGGTTTATCTAATTTAAATGTAGGAGATATCTTTTTACTGTCATGAGAAAAACCGATCCTAGGATCCCAGCAAATGCAACTTAAAAAGTTAAACATCAGAGCACCATTCACCTCACTCTCAATTCCTACAGGTATCTCCCCATAGCAGAGAAGAACATTGTCCTAGGATGGGACAGTCATACAGAGGTCATCAGAGCCCCCAGAGAATGGTTCAAACTTCTAGTCCCTCTTGGCCCTGCCAAAGTATTAGCAATGTGAATCAGCTTTAGTTAACTATCTCACAGAAGCATCTCATGCTTCTTTGTCTTCTACTAAAGTAGTACTTGTTCTATGAAATTGAAGGATATGATTCCAATTCTGGAGGTGGGTGGTGTTAGGGGTGAGGGATCAGGCATGAGAAATAAATATTATTTTGGCTTTGGTGATCTTTCCCTGTGGAAAGGGGCAATACAGATAAAGAATAGAAATAGGGGATGTGCTGATACCAGACACAGCTTATATGTAAGCCCAGTAGACCCTGGCCTTCATGGAGTTATTTAAAGAGTCCCTGCAAAACCTTCCAGAAATAAAAATAATTTTATATACACCTGGAAGTTCACCATTCGGCATTATATCTCCAGAAGACACTTTTCAAAGTATAAGTGTTGTTTGAGAAGATTAAAGAAGAAACCATTCTTACCAACCAGTGCACACGGGGGTGGGGTGAGCTGGGAAAGCGTTTGGGTGGAAAGGATGGGAAGTTGGAAAATGAGACCCAACCAAGGAAGGAGTGACAGAGGGCAGACACCCCGAGGAAGACTCTTCCCCTGAACTTGCTAAATTTTATCTCCCTCTGAGCTCTGGGGTCTCAGATGCTTTGTGCATCTACACAGGAAGGCTGTTGGGGGGGGGGTGGGGGTGGGGCAAGCAGAGCTGTGGCAGCCTCAGGGAGGAAGAAGGTGGTGGCCCCATGGCAGGAAAAGGAAGCCAGAACCCCTGCTCTGAGGTGACTCACCTCACACCCATTCATTTCAGGGTTGCATCTGCCATTTGCTCATCTGAGGAGGGCAGAAGAGAGGCAATGGAGAAAAGCTGCCCAAGGGGGCAGGTGAACCTTCCATCACAAGTCTGAATTGACCTCAATCACAGAAAGAATCAGGTGCCCTTTCTTTCTTCCTGCCCCTCACCTGATTTCATTTCAGTTCTTTCATATAAGGGGAATCTCAAGAAAAGATTGAACATAGCCAGGATGACTGTGGTGTAATGTATGGTTTCCCACACCCCACCCCACCCCACCCCCCTGGCAAGAAATACAATGTAAATTGAATTTTCAGTCCTCCCCTCCCTCTCCAAGTTGGTTCTCCTCTCTCTCTCTCTCTCTCTCTCTCTCTCTCAAGACAACAAGGTAGTCAGGAGTCTGGATTGTGACTCAGACTGCCATGGTTCAAATTCTAGTTACTTCCTAGTTGTGGCCTTGGGCCAGTTTCTTAACCTTTCTGTGCCTTGGTTCTCTTATCTGTCCAACTGAGCTAATAGTACCTACCATATAGCACTGTTGTGACAAGTGATTTAATACTTGGAGGGTGACTGGAACAATACCTGGCAAGTATCAGTCATCACAAAGGGCAACATAATTATTCTGCCTTACAGGTAAGGGTGATCTGTGGTGGAATTAGAGACTGAGAAGAGCTCAGACCCCTAGTTGGTACAGTGCCCACAATAAATCTGCAGCCTTCTTTTTAATAGATGAGTTCTTATCTCTGTGATCACTCTTCTTTTCTACATATAGTGTGGGATTTTAAATGATAAAGCTTCAGCAGGCTGCCTCCTCAGGGGGTTCCAAGAAACATGAACTGTTAGACTTGGGTTACAGTAAGTCACCTTCCATTAAGTTCTGGTTAGTCAGACAGCTATTCCCTTTGCTAAAAACAGATACACTTGACTTTCTATCTGACCTAGGAACAGCAGGATTTTCTATGGGCAATTTCTCCAAAGTGCATCTGGCTTAATTAGTAAAAGTCATTTTAGACTTGGGGTCCAGGGTCTTGGTTTGAAGATACACTGAAGCACCCTTTACAAGCTTTAAAGCCTCACCTAAGTATGATTCGAGATGAGGAGAGGTCAAAGTGCTTGATGCTCTAATCTATAAAATGGGAAGAATGAGAATGTCTCTAGAGTTGAGACTAGGAGTGTGGAAGTGCTTTGGGCTCCTGTGGGAGAGATGCTAGAGTGGTTCCAAGTAGTAGTATCTTCATGCATAACTAATTGTCTTTCCATGACCAAAGGGAAAATAGAAGTCAGATAAACTCTGGACAGGGTTTTAAAAAACAGGCAGCTGAAGGGGTCAACATTGCACCTGAAGGTTAATAATCATGGGCATTGTTGCATTCACCATCTACCCTAAACAAATTTCCCAATAACACAGGTGCTTTTAAAAATAGATACATCAATCTAATGCACTTAAGGGGACATCTGCTTCCACTCCCTTCAGTCGTGATGTCAGATGCTTACCTTCTTGGAAAACTCCAGAAAAAAGACTGGAATTTTTTAAAATGTGAAATCTCCCTCAATATATGCAATGTTAGCTCTGCAGCTAAGGGGAAGCTGCAATGTGACCGGGTAGAAAGAGCAAGCTTAAAGACCCTTGCCATCCTGGCGGTTCTCTCCCTCTTGGCCTTAGTTTCCTGGGTTGCCAAAGCCAGGACGGAGTTTATAGCTGATCGTTTAAGGTGCCTTCCAGCTTTGAGACTCTGGCCGAGAATGGATTTGAGGGCGCTGGGCTCAGAGAGCGCAAGCAGGCACCTCTTCCGAAAGTTGCGCCCACAGCCCAGGGGAGAAGAGTGGCGGTGCCGGGTGGGGGGGGGGGGGGGGCGGTGAGAGTGGACCAGGGACGCAGCTCCTAACCTGGAGAGAGAACAGCGCGTTTCTCCCGGGCGGTGGGGAGAGTGGAAACGCACGGAGAAGGAAGGGTGATCGTGAGGTTTCTGAATGGTTCCTGGGGGAGCTGGGACTGGGGGGCAGACGGGGCGCCCTCGGAGCCGGGAAGCTGGGATGCGGCGGTGGAGCGCAGCGGGGTTTGAACTCCCGGGGTGCCGGCAGAAGCGACGGAAGATAGGGGGAGGGCGGCGAGGTGGGAGTGGAGCGCGAGGGGGACCCCGCATTCGCGAGACGGCCGCGGCGGGCAGGGGGTCGGGGCGCGTGCGGGGCTCACCTGGGTCTCCTCCTCGGAAAGGCCGGCCTCGGCCGCGATGAGGCACAGCGTGGTTGGGTCCGGGTGCTTGTTGACCTTGTTGAAGTTGTACTCCAGGATCTCCACCTGGTCCTCGGTGGGGCCGCTCGCGGTCTCCGCCGACATGGTCTCGGCGCGCCTGCGGGGAGGGAAGGAGCGGCGGCGGTGAGCGAGGCCGCTGGCGGACGGGTCGTACGGAGGGACGGAGATCCCGGGCGCGGCCGGCCCGGCACCTCTGCGCGCGGGGCTGTCCCCTTCCGCGGGCGCACGGTCGCGCGGGTCCCCGGGCTCCTGGCCGGGCGCGCCGAAGGGTCCCACCGCAGAGCCGCGCGTCCTCCGGCCTCCGGGCCTGCCCGGCGGTTCTCACGGCAACTTTCCGCGGGGCCCGGGGCCGGGGCGGCGGAGGACGATGACGCGCCCTCCTGGCCCGGAGGCTCCCAGGAACGAGCGGAGGAGGCTCGGCGGCGGTTTTGAAAATCGCCTTCAAAGGGACAGCCCTGACAGATCGCGGGGGTGGGGACACACCTCACCGGAACGCGTCGTTCTGTCTCTAACGTGGTTTAGCCTAGGAGGGCTGTACACCCCAGCCCTACTACAAAGAAATGACCCGGACAGCAGTTACTTCTTAAAGGGGGGGGGGGGGGGCTCCTGGAGCAGCACTTTTCATCTCCCCCTTTCACGTCGTTCCCTCCTGGAGTTCTCAAGGCCGGTAGCTGAGAGCATCAGGAGAAATGCTCACCTGAGGGCTTGTGTGAGTCACTCTGCAGTCTGCAGCCTGCTTCGCCATCCCTCCCACCCCTCCACCCCCGTTTTTCTAACTAAAGCCGAGAATCCACAGCCTCCCCTCAACGCGCGGTTCACTGCCTAGCGCTGTCTGGACATTGTAGCAGGGCGTACGTGGTCGAGAGCCCGCTTCATTACCAACTTCAAAGTCTCTCGTATTTTCCTTACTTCAGAGCCAAACATCGCTTTAGCAAATTCTGGGTAACTCGACTTCCTGCTGCACCCTTTCCATACTTAAATAGCCTCTGAGCTGGGGCAAAACGAAACAAAACCAACCAAACAAACAAGGCAGATGTGCACCCCTCCTCCCCCTTCTCACAATTTAAGATGTAGGGAGGTGTAGGAAGTTACAGTCTTGAAGACCTTGGCTGAGGGTTTGGTGCAAACAGGTCAGGACTTGACTTTGCTGACAGTAAAAGACATGCACAAGTGTGGGAATCACGTTGGTTTGTTGTTTAAACAAACAATTGCAAAATCATCCAGCATAATCCTGAGCAGGTTTTGATGTGGTTGGTGCCTGGAGAGGAGCCACACTTCACTGATCTACCTGCATAGTGTACCTGATGCTGTTACAACCTTCTCTACTGTGACCTGCAGCTTGTGCTCCCTAATAA
The DNA here is from genome assembly GCF_022837055.1 of Prionailurus viverrinus. Classification (NCBI taxonomy): domain Eukaryota; kingdom Metazoa; phylum Chordata; class Mammalia; order Carnivora; family Felidae; genus Prionailurus; species Prionailurus viverrinus. Next base: position 160,678,137 of record NC_062564.1, on the reverse strand, counting down.
ATGTCTTTACCTCTCCTCTGGGCCACTTGAAGAGGCTTTCAGGTAGGACAAGAAGCCATTCTACTGTAAGAGAGTCTTGGGCTCAAGGCACTTGTCCTATTACAGTGAAATCTTCCTGTTTTTAGGGTGTTATGTGCCCTCCCATTGAAAAATCTGTACCAATGGCTCCCGTCACAGTGCTCACAGGCTTAAGCCAGGTCAGAAATGCCTCCTCTCCTGTTGGCACCTATCTCCCCTTTTCTTTGACCCAGAAGTTCAGTACTGGAGAGAACCTTGGAGATTAACTTCTCTGGTCCTCTCCTGGAACAGCCCACGATGTTGGCACAGGGAGACTGAGGCACAGGAAGACTCACTATCCCAGCGTTGCCCAGTGAGTGACCAGCACCCTGGAGGGAAAAGCCTTAGCTTCAGTGTCAGTCCTGTGCTCTGCGAGACCCTTCTCAGCAGCCCATTATATCTTTAGTTTGGCAGAAAAAACCAGGAGGGCAACAGTTTAAAGGCAGGGGCTTTTGAATGAGTATTGACTGTCTTCTAGATTACCAATTCCAGCCAAAGCTGCCCACTGGAACCACTCACCACTGTTCATTTTGCCTAAAAGAACACAGGAGAGGGGAAATGACAGCCTCTGATTTCTTACCCCAGAAAGTTTCCAGCTAATTCCATTGACACAATGATACTGCCTCTTCTCCGTGAAATTTTTGCTTCTTTGTAGGATCCTCAGTCCTTCAGAAATACTAACCAAAGGTATGGATTTCTAAACTGGACTCAGGTTCAAGGACTGTTCTGCATGTACTTCTTTCTCTCTGTTACATATTTGCTATTAAATAACTCAAGGGCTGCTACTGTCCTTACATTTAAGCAGGTGCATTTTCTCTTATATTTTTGTGACTTCCTATTACAGGACTTTGTATGAGGTTTCATGGGTAGCTTCCGGTTGACTTTGAAGTACTCCTTGGGTTACTTGGCTGAGGGCCACTGGACTTGCTCGGCTGCTAAGGAGACTCGTGGGCAGTCTGTTTGAAAGTACGTATTTCTCCAAGGTACACCAAACAAACAAGCTTGATTTCTAGAAATGAGGACGAAAGATCTGACCTCTATAGTCAGATCTATCTACTGTTTCTCCACAAAACTCAGTTTCTGTTATCTCAGTCCTCTTTGGTGGACAAGTGTTTGCAGCTGGTACTTGGTTTCTTCTCTCCCTCTCTTTTAAAGGAAATTTAAAAACCAAATCACCCCAGTAAACTTGGCTTTATAAAACTTCTCAACTCTTTCCAGTGAGGAAACTGTTGAAAAGCTTCTCTGAAGGTAGTCTAAACACTTGCAGATGAAAAGAACTAAAAATATTTTAAAGCTTCTTAAACTTTAATCTCTGCATAAGTTCTATTGTTGCTGTGGTTATAGTTCTATCTTCTGAAACATTCAAGAGTAATTTGTCCTGTGGTTGTGTTTTCTTTTGTGGTTGGAAAGGCCATGCATAAATCTTTTCAAGAGGTTAAATGAAAACTGCTGGCTCTTTCCTAAATGAATTCCAACACCTGGTTAGACAGTTTTACCCTTATCCCCTAAGCCTGTAGTTATTTATTTTAAAGGTATTTATTATATGAACTAGCTCACAGAGAGTGCTACAAACTGGTAACCTTCTGACATTGCTGTGGGCTCATATTTACCATTTTCTCCCTCTCCCAGCCATCTGGTCTCTTTGTAAAGCCATTAATATCAAACCAAATGGTTATCAGTGGTAGATACTCCTCAGAAACAGTCCCATGGTGAGCTGGCCAAAAGAGAAAAAAAGCCGTTGAATCATTTTTTAGGGCCATCTCCCAATTTTCTTTAGCCCAAATCCCCTTTATATTCACTGTGGACTTTCAGGAAGCAATGGGCTCTTGAAGCATTTAGTATTTTCGTAAGTGAGAAAAATAATGTGCTCTTCTATCCACAAGAGAAGTGGAGGGTCTTTGGATGGGGTTAGAGTCTCTCATATTCATCAGTTACAGAACTACTCTGGACAGGGTGCAAGGGACATCATCCAAGCTTTCAGTGTCTCCCAGAAGTTGACAGATAGGAGTGGAATATTGATCTGCCTCCCAGGCTAACATGAGGGCTGCTTTCAAAAGAGAATTTTAGTTTGAGTATTTGTTTTTGTTTTTTGTTTGATTAATGTCCTTAAGCATGGAGCAGTAGTACTCATGTCTGGTGGGGACTCAGAGTCACCTGTAAAAATGTCCAGGGTCATGGGGCGCCTGGGTGGCACAGTCAGTTGAGCAACTGACTTCTGCTCAGGTTATGAGCTCATGGTTTATGAGTTCGAGCCCCACATTGGGCTCTGTGCTGACAGCTCGGAACCTGGAGCCTGTTTCAGATTCTGTGTCTCCCTCTCTCCCTGCCCCTCCCCCACTCATGCTCTGTCTCTCTCTGTCTCAGAAATAATAAATATTAAAAAAAATTTTTTTTAAATGTTCAGTGTCACCACAGTCCTTCTGGATCAGAACAATTTTAGGAATCCAGGGTGGGAGAGATATAAAGAGTATATCAGCTCCTATAAGATTTCACAATTTCATCATTAAAATCAATGATAAGTGTTTAGAACTTCTTATACTTTATAGCTGTAAAAATGCATTAAAATATCTTCTACCTCTGATGCTGTCAATCATCTCAACACTTGAGTGTAGGTTGAGGTAGTTTTAAAGGAATAAAGTTTTAAAAATAAAAAATATATACCTTGGGAAAAAAACATTTAGACACCATGCTATTAATCTTTTGTACGTATGGTCAGGAAAGGGGAAAATGCCTTTCAAATTATGAATTATCATGAGAAATTTTTCCCTGCTTTCAGAACTTTAGAAATAATATAAAACCCTTTTAAAAATATTTCAGAAAAACGTATTTTTACATTGAAATCAGAGTCTAAGACAACAGATCATCGAAAGAAAGATTCCTTTCGTCTTTTCATATAAATATCTGTAATTGATTTAGAAGTTAAAAATTATAGTGGAAAGGACTGGGAAAACTTGACAAATGATTATCCTCCTCTAATTTCTTAAAGTTTCCAATCAGAAAAATGCTAAAATTAAGTTATCATTTATATAGATGAATTGTGTACTAGAACTTAAAACCGAACATTAGACTACAAATACACCAAATGTATATTGTATACACAAATTGTGTATACACAAATTGTGTATACACAAATTGTGGGTCTACAGATGGTATACCTTTTTTTCTTTATGTTTCTCTGGTTTTCCCCATTTTCTATAATAAGCATTTAGTATGTTGAAATTAGAAACTTTTTTTTTCTAAAAAAGACATCCCTGATCAGACTAATGATCCATCTTTCCCAGAGTTTTATCTGTATTGGTACCAAATTACATTTTCAGGGAAAACATGGAAGTTGTTTTCCATCAAGTCTACCCAGAAGATTAGGGAAGTGTACACTTTTATTTTCCACTCAAAGATCATTAGGTATCAAAAGGATATTTGTAATATACATTTGAGTTATGAAGCATAAATTAACCCTAATGAACCCTGCTCAATTTAAGAATTAAATCATTACCAAGACTATGGAAGCTACTTGCATTGCTTTCCCAATCCCACCCTCTGGCTTATTTGCTCCTGGAGGAAATCAAAATTCTGATTTTTGTATTAATCATTCCTTTGACTTTTAAATTAGATTCTGTCACTTATGTATGGATCCCTAAAAGAACATATTTGTTTTAGCTTTGTATATTTTTGAGTTGTATAAAAGTAGTATAAACTATACTATATATATTTTTTATATATACTATATTTTATATATACCATATATTTTTATATAGTGTATATATACTATATGTAATATAGTATATAGTGTATATATATACTATATACTGTATGTAATATAGTATATAGTATATATATAATATAAAATATAGTGTATTTTATAGTATGTATATAATTTAAAATATAGTATATTTTATATTATATAACTATATATATTATTTTTTTAAATTTTTTTAGAGAGAGAGAGCAAGTGGGGGAGAGAGACAAAGAGAGAGAGAGAGAAGGAGGGAAGGAGGGAGAGAGAGAGAGAGAGAGAGAGAGAGAGAGAGAGAGAGTCTTAAGCAGGCTCCATGCTCAGTATGGAGCATGATGTGGGGCTCGATACCATGATCCTGGATAGTGACCTGAGCCAAAATCAAGAGTCAGACACTCAACCCACTGAGCCACCTAGGCACCCCTATACTATACATAATTATTCTGTGAATTGCTTTTTTCATCAACATGTTTTCAAGATGCATCCATATTTCTGCATGTAGAGAAGTTCATTCATATTCAGTAGTGTTTCCATCTTGTGAATATACTATATTTAGGCCCTTTCCTGCTGGTGGATATTTGGATTGTTTTCAGTTTTTTAATATTATGAACATTGCCTCTCAGAACATTTTTTCATATGCCTTCTGAAGCACATCCAAGAGGTTTCTCTAGGGTATACATGAGTGAAACAGGTCATAAGATACGTGGCTTTTAACTTTTCAACAGGATATCAACTTCTTTTCCAAAGTTGTTGAACAAGATTGTGCTCCTACAAACAGTGTCTAGCATTTCCTTTGGTCTACATCCTCATTGATACGTGTGCTGTCAAACTTATTTTTTGCCAAAATTGTTATGTATTCTTTTTATCCATGAGTAATATCTAAACCTCTCACAGCTATTTATGTTTTCATCTTGCATAAGTTCTTGGGGCTAAAAGGTTCCATATGTTTACTGTTTAAAAGCATTTCCTGTTCCAGCCCAGCAGGAGATTTGAAGTATTTTTTGAGAGTTTACACTCTGTCTCCAGGCTAGTTTATTTCCATGGGTCACAAAAAACAATACAAAAGATGTATGGAAAACCAATTATGGTAGATCTTTTGTCTGTCTTATGCTAGAAATGTTCCTATTTTCCCTTCTACAGAGCTCCTGGAAGTCAGGACTTGATTCTGAACTTTAAAACAAAACAAACCAAAACAAAACAAAATAAAACATGTTAACCATATCAATGATCCACTCCCCCACCGCCACCCAAAGTGAATATCAAAGTCTCCGAATGGAAACAACAGATATGGATTTTAAATGACTCAGTAGAAAAAGAAGAAAGGATGAAGGGATAGACAGGAAGTGTTAAAAAAGACTACTAGGTGGTGGATTTAAAATAGGTATAAACCTGTAAAACCAAATAATGTGCTCAAGTGTTTGGACTGCCATACCATGAGCATGGAATGCTGAGCTCCAGTTCAAAAGCAATTTGTTCTTTTGGTTTCTCTCAATCCTCTCCTAGTAATCAGAATGGAATTAGTCCTCTTTTGCTGCTGAGAAAGGTTAACTAACTTGTCTGCAGCATTGGAGGAAGACTCAGAATTCTACTTTTAATTCTGGCTCTAGCAGTAAAGGCAGTTTGTGGGGTTGTGAGTAACAAGATTGATTTATGCCTTTAAAATATGTTCTCCTTATGCTCTACTGATGTCACAGATTCTAAGATATCACTGAATCAACTATTTGCATCATTGAGCTCTAATGTGAGTCATTGTCTGTTATTTACTGAAGAACTGGAGCTGGCAGCAGCCAGTCTTTCCCAGCGTGGGACAGGCACTGCTGACCTGTTGTGGTCTCTCCAGCGTCATCCCCTTTGCTGCTACTGCAGCCTTCATGCAGACCTCCACATGCCTCCTGGGAAAGCCTTAGTGTCTACTTAACACCAAGGTAACTCACCCCCCTCAACTTTTGTTCTGACTCCATTGTTTGAGGTGCAGATAAACTGGGGAGATTTGTTCAAGTTTGTCCAAAAGATCGGAGCTCTTAAATTTTGACTCAGGGTAACAGCTTCGGGCACATGCAGAACCACCTGCCAGCTCACAATGACAAGCACGCTGTTCTCCCAGAACATGCTGCACTTGACTCAATGAGTCAGGAAGACTGAGATGCCAACAACTACTTGAGTTCCTGCCATTCCAGCTAGTGGCCAGGGCCACACCATCCCAAGTACCTCTTATCCCCACCAAGGTTTGTCAGGCAAAGGGGTCATCAGTTTGGTTTTCGATGTTTCAGCCTTGCTCTGGGATTGCATCTCTCTTGGGAGCTGGAAACCCAAGGCTTAAAAATATGAAGGGCTGCCTTCTTTTAAGTTCTGTATATCTGATGTGTGCTTTTTAAAAAAAATTTTTAACATTTTTATTTATTTTTGAGAGACAGAGAGAGAGCACGAGCAGGGGAGGGACAGAGAGAGAGGGAGACACAGAACCCAAAGCAGGCTCCAGGCTCCGAGCTGTCAGCACAGAGCTTGATGAGGGGCTTGAACCCACAAACTGTGAGACCATGACCTGAGCTGAAGTCAGATGCTCAACCGACTGAGCCACCCAGGCGCCCCTGATGTGTCCTTTTATGTGTGCTTTGTGTAGTTGCTAATTCAGCTTACAACTTTCCAGGCATTCCTCTTAATTCGCTTTCTTCTTGCCTTAGAAGCACCTCTCTTCCAGGAAACCCAGCAGAATTAAGAGCAGAATGAAATTTGAGTTAATATAGTCCTGAGGACAAGCAGTTAGAAATCCCAAATACTGACTGATGTGGGAAACAAAGGCAAAAGAAAAAATTAAATTTCCTTGCTACTTACAGCCCACTGACAAGTCTTTGAAACTGGCATAGTGACCTTCCTCTAGGAACTCAGCTGCCTGGATGTTAATACTTTGCTCAGGGCCAAAGGCAATATTAGCTTAACATTATCCCGACCTCCAAGATCCTATAAGTCTCCTTTAATATATAAAAATTCCTTTGGAAACTTCCTTTATCTCTACCCCCCAAATATATGTTAGCAATCATCCTCCAAGCATATGGCCCCCTGATATATATCTGAAGGGTCTCATGACTAAGGTTTTTATTTTTATTTACTTTTGAGAGAGAGAGACAGAGCATGAGTGGGGCAGGAGCAGAGAGAGAGGGAGACACAGACTCCAAAGAAGGGTCTAGGTTCTGAGCTATCAGCACAGAGCCCGACACAGGGCTCGAACCCACACTGTGAGATCATGACCTGAGCTGAAGTTGGACACCCAACCAACGGAGCCACCCAGGTGCCCCTCATGACTAAGGTTTTATTAAACAGTAATAAATGACCTTTTCTTAACAACAGCTAACTCCCTCAAGGTCCTGGAAAACTTGCTTCCAAAATTTCGTAGAGACCTAATGCTATCCCTAACCCCCTCCCAACTTGAAAGTATATAATTAATCATTTGTCACAACCCCAGTACAGCTCTTTCTGCCCACAGGTCCTGTTCCTGTGCTTTAATAAAACTGTGTTTTTGCACACAAGACATCTCAAGAATTCTTTCTTGGCCATCGGTTCTGAACCCCAACATTTCCACATCACTGATCATTCAAAACATCACTTTGCCAAGCCTCCATTTCTTTCATGTAAAGAAGGGATATAGTAACACACACCCTCACCTAGCTCAAAGCTTTGTTGTAAAGTTCATATGATATTATTGTAGGGAAGTATTCCTAAACTATAAAGTGCTTGCTTATGGAAGATATCGTTCTTTAAATAACTGTGAGCTAGGCGTTCAGTGGAGTGTCTCTTGGGTGGCAAGTTGGTAAGAACAGTTTATAAGTTTCACTCTTTCTGAGTTGCAATTTCTTTTTATTTTTTTAAAGTTTATTTTGAGAGAGAGAGCACATTCATGAGTGAGTGGGGGAGAGGCAGAGAGAGTGAGAGAGAGGAAATCACAAGCAGGCTCTGCACTGACAGCCCAATGTTGGGCTTGAACTCACAAACTGTGAGAACTCACAACTGAGCCAAAGTTGAACACTTAACCTATTGAGCCAATTTCTTTAAAAAATTTTTCTGGAATGGTAAAGCACAAGGGTTGAAATCAGAACCTTAAACACACACACACACACACGCAAAGCAAAACCTGTCTATATTGCTCCATCATAAGATGTATCTCTGGATGGAAGTTTTCAAAACCAACGAGGTGGGGATAGAAGGGTGGAGGATGTCATATCTTAAGCATGTTTTCTCATTAGCACTTCTACATTGTGCGTTGATTTGAATTTAGTTGTTGGTATTTTTTTTTTTTTTTGCTCATTTCTCACCACCACTTCTCGATTTATCCTTTCATCTATTAATGAGGAAGCATTAATAGATCAGAAGATGAGTAGCGAGGAGTTAAATATAAGTAGGAACAAATACTCTATGAGTTGGTGGGTAGATTTTTCTAGGCTGTGTTGGTGTAAGAGAATAATGACTAAATTGAAATCATTTTAAAATAATTTGAGGGCACCAGGGTGGCTCAGTCAGTTAAGTGTCTGACTCTTGATTTCCGCTCACTTCATGATCTCACAGTTCATGAGTTTGAGTCCTGCGTCGTGCTGTGTGCTGACATCATGGAGCCTGCTTGGGATTTTCTCTCTCTCTTCTGCCCTTTCCCCATGTGCACATGCTCTGTCTCTCTCAAAATAAATAAATAAACTTAAAAAAAATAATTTGTTCCTGGGCCTGTCTTCCCCACTAAATTATATGCTCTTCTGGGGGGGGGGGCGGGGTATGTCATCTCTTAAACATTTATATCTCTCCAGCATTCATTAGGAGTATCTGGCACTTAATAGAGCTCATTATTTGCTGACCTGAACTTAACCAATTGGCATCTGGCATGACTTGATTTAGGACATAAGTTGGAAAAACACTGTTTTGTATTTTCAACAACGAGGACTGACCATGTTCAAAACCAAAACATTACATTGAAAAAAATAACTTTCCAGCCTTCTAATCTTTTGGTCCTTACTGCCTGAAACAGCATGGAGTAGATTCCTATCTTTTGAATTGCATACAGAAATCTCATCCCTGCTACAACAATAACAACATATTTATTGATCAATTACTATGTGCCTGGCATAGTCCTACATCTTAGATGCATTAACTCATATAATCATCAGAGGAAGCAGCATTATGGGATAGGCACTCTTACTGTCTCCATTTTATACATGTAGAAACTGATGTAAATGGAAACTTCTATACCTTTCCCAAGGAGATGTATATAACTTTCCCCAAATACAAATGTAGTGAGTGGTAGAGCAGGGATTCAAACCCAGAATGTCTAGCTTCTGCATCTGTGTTCTTAGCCACTACACTGTATTTCCTCTCTGCATTAAGTAGCCATGTAGACCAAAGAACCTTGATGGTGGTTGTGGAAAGAGGAGCAGTAAAGCCAGGTGGTACCTCCTGGGACAAAAGTAAGGCAGTGCCCTGTGTCTACCCTGGCTTCCCTGTGGGGTGGAGCCAGCCTGGCAGCAATGTCTCCCTCCCTGTGACATGTCTCGAAACCTTGGTGACCAACATGGCTCTGACCCAGTTAAATGGATTAGTGATTTCAGTTAATACCAGCAGCACCACCAACCAGGCTGGCTTTCTTTTCCACACATGCTCTTCTTTAATTGGTACAGACATAAATTGAAAGATGGCATTATGTGAATAATATAGTGTACAAATGAATAGTTTTCGGCATCTGACAGGATGGAATATAAAGGTTGGATTCAACCAGGCCAGCTGGATCTTAGTGACTATTGCTGCTACCTAATTGCTAGATTTACAGAGTCACATTGAATTGATTAAGGAATCTCCTGGAGCTGTTGTTGAAACAAGTTCCTCAGTTGTCTAGACTTTCTACAGCTACTTACAGAAAATAGCAAGATATTATAAAGAGATATTGGAGGCAGTAGTGGGGGCGGGTGTGGGGAGTGTCTGTGAATGACTTCCAGCAGTGAATTAATCATTAACCCTGCACATACAATTCTTTGTGTACACATTGACTTCTTTTCATTGGTAGCCCAACTCATACTCTAAGTCAAAGCTTTGTATGTAGAAACATGGGGAAATAGTTCAAGATAATAATAAAACCTCAGACTTTTTTGTGATATGAAATAAGCAGAATATTGGTCTACCTCCTTCTAAATAAATGGGCAGAGGGCCTGGGTGGCTCAGTCAGTTGAGCATCTGACTCTTGATTTTGGCTCAGGTCATGATCTCATGGTTCATGGGATCAAACCCTGTGACGGGCTCTATGCTGACAGCATGGAGCTTGCTTGGAGTCCTCTCTCTCTCTCTCTTCCCCCACCCCAATAAATAAATAAGCTTTAAAAAGAAAGAAAGAAAGAAATGGGCAAATGAAAGAAGGCAACCCCATTTCTGTAATCTCCTTATAGAAGATCTCCATATTGTAAACAGATTGCTTTTCCAAAAGTCAATCTCTACCATGATTGTTACAAACTCAGAAGAAATTTTCTCTAGACAGAACATGATAAATTGTAGGTAGAACTCCAGGCTAACCCACAAGAGGGAGTGTAACTAAAATGCTACATATTTGTTACAGAAGAAAAGTAGAAAATAATCCTGTTGAAATATTTTCAAGAAGTTTCATAAGATATCATTTCACTTTGAAAGCAAATACTTAAGAAAAAGCAGTTTTAATTAAGATTTGGCTTACAGAAATGAGGTTCTGTGCAGATACCGAAGGGGTTTTCAGGAAACTTTGAGGAAGTTAGAGGTTTATAGCACAATCCTGATGTATCTCAAGTATCCAGAATAGTCCCAGACACATTGTTGGATGTGCAGTGAATACATATCTAGTGCCTGCTGGTTGAACTTTATTTTCACTTCAGGAACTATGACTTTCCCATCTCTTATAAAGGCACAGTCATTAGAGCTATATTCATGTCATAGATGAAATAAAGAAGGGGAAAGAGGACAAAGGGGAATGTTGAGAAGCACTGATGTGACATGTAGGTTACCTGAGACATAATTAATGATCAATAAAGAAAAACCCAGAGATTACTTTGCATGGTCCTCTCCTCATCCTTTTACCCAAGGCAAAATAAAGAAGGGGATAGGAAAAGTTTTGTGCCTTGCATTTCCTGGGCCAGCCACCAAGAGGTGCTGGCCAGAGCTCTTTGCAGGTGGGAGGAGAAAGAAGCCGAAATAAGATTCTTTTGAGTGTATAGCCTTAGTTAGAGAGGGAGTGTTGTATATCTTTAATGGATTATATGTAGAGGATATATTTTAAATCTTCATTAATGAATGAAAATATTAAACTGGTATAGGATATTGGAAAGAGCACTGGGCAAAGAGTCAGACCTGCATTTCAACTTTTAGCTCCTCTACTTAATAGTCACATCACCTTGGCTGAGTTTCATTTTTTTAAAACTTACTTCTCTTTTCTGCAAAATGTGGTGAAAAACTTTCTTCCTTTTCTATTTACTGTAATTGTGATTCAGTGAGATTCTGCTCAAGAAACAACTTAGAAGACTCTAAAATGACATTTATATTTCCAAAAGTGTAATGATTTATTCACCCAGGAAAGTGAAGATGTTGGGCCAGGTGACCTCTGAGATCATTTCTCCTCTGAAATTCTGATGATCAGCACGGCCTGGGTTTAAATTATCATGTTATTCCTCATCAACAGTTTACTAATGTCACTGACCCAAGAAAGAGGAATGCTGTGGCCCATTACAGGCTATGCCCCTGGTTTGCTGAACAGTTTGTGCCTGGATTCTACTTCAAAGGACAACTGAGGAGCCCATGAAACATTTTGAACCAAGGTGCTTTTTTAATATTCAGCCTATCTGTTAAATTAACGTGACCACATAATTTGCCATCTAACCTAGAACACATAGGTGTAAAAGGAGTGCTGTGAGTAATTACATCGAGGCAACAGCATACCTCAAGTGTCCCAGGCAAACCTGGATACTGGTCCCCTTATATGTAAAATGTTAAACTTCTCACTTAGGTGAGGGATAGTAAAAACATTCCTGTTGAATTTAGGTATCTGTACTGCTGTTACAGATAAGCAAGATGCAGTTCTGTTAGAATCTTAGAAGACAGAAACATACATACCTAACCATGGTAATGAACAGAAGGCTGCGTTTTGCTCTTAAGAAAACCTATTGTTGCAGCTTTGTGGTTAAAAATAAGAGGATACACTACAGTTTCAAATTTCCTGACATTTCCTTTTTATTCCAGTTTGAATGGGTAGGATACAAATTTGTCTGATGGGGTGAATATGCTGGGGCCTCTGCCTGCTTTGGGTATTGTTACTATGGTTGTGCTAATGCTTAGTAAGTGTGAATGTTCATTACATCTCAAACAAAGTTTGGCCCTGTGATCAAATATAAACAAAGGAACAAATACGGCTTGCACTAGAGATTTCCACCAGGCACAGCCATGTGCTCAGAGCTTTTCAAACCAGATAATCCAGGAGGGGAGAGACTTGTGAAGTAAATTGAATTATCAAATCTCTTTGAAAATGTCTGATGCCCTAATGCACCAGAAATCAGACAAATAGATTTCTGCTAAGGCAGTGGGCGGAGGGAATCTCAATGTTTTCTAAAGAAAACTATTAAACATAAAGAGAAAGTTACACTACTAAGGTTAGAAGCAAATAACAAAAAGATTAACTTTCTAAACAGTTTGTGGACAGGAAAAATGGCACAAGTAAGTCAAAATGGAAGATAATAAATGTGCTTTTTATGTGTTAAGTTATTTTATTCATTTGTGGTAACTTATTTGGCTTCCTAATTCTGTTTGATTTAGAACATTAATTAAATTAATTAGATGAATAGGCTTCAGGGTAGGGAGATGTATGTTTGTTACATAGAAGAGGAGGGGTGCTCAAAAATTTAAACACTGATGATAAAAATCATTCTGGTATTTTGTTTATTTATTTTGAGAGAGAGAGAGAGAGTGAGAGAGCATGCGTGTGTACAAGTGGGGGAGGGACAGTGAGAGAGAATCCCAAGCAGAATTTCACAAACCAGGAGATCATGACCTGAGCTAAAATCAAGAGTCTGACACTTAACCATCTGAGCCACGTAGGTACCCTGAAATCAGTCCGGTATTTAAAATATCTAATACAGTGAAGGGCACCTGGGTGGCTCAGTTGGTTAAGCATTGGACTCTTGATTTCAGCTCAGGTCTTTTTTTTTTTTTTTAATTTTTTTTTCAACGTTTATTTATTTTTGGGACAGAGAGAGACAGAGCATGAACGGGGGAGGGGCAGAGAGAGAGGGAGACACAGAATCGGAAACAGGCTCCAGGCTCCGAGCCATCAGCCCAGAGCCTGACGCGGGCTCGAACTCACGGACCACCAGATCGTGACCTGGCTGAAGTCGGATGCTTAACCGACTGCGCCACCCAGGCGCCCCTCAGCTCAGGTCTTGATCTCAGGGTCATGAGCTCAAGCTCTGTGTTGGACTCTGCGCTGAGTGTTAAGCCTATTTAAAACACACACACACACACACACACACACACACACACACACACACAAAGGTTCATACCGTGAAGCCACACACAGATAACTGAGAATCAAGTAGAATTGTCCTATTGCTCTGTAGCCATTTAGTCACTTTAGATTTTTTTTTTTTTTCTGAAGAGGTTCTTATTTCTAGTGCCTGACTCTGAAAAGGGGCTGTCCATTTGTAATTCTGGGGACATTTCACCATGATTAATTTTTTTGAAAATGTGTACCAGGTTCTACGATATTTTTGCCTGAGCCCTAATTACATAACAAGGAACAATAATTAGGGAGTTTCATGGTATTGCACATGTAGGCCTCTGTAACCTGTCTAATGCAAGCAGCTATAACTTCCTCAGGTTATTTGTACATTTTGAAATGTCTAGAAAAGACTCTGAAGAATGGAATTATCTCCTTGTGCAAACCTACTGGAATCAATTATTTTTTTAATGGTCCAACCGCCATTCTTATTTTATGACTGTAATTAGGTAATGAATAAAATGACATGCACTTGGTACTTTCTGGAGCTCCAAAGTATGCCAAAGTCCAACCATTCATGCTGCTTGTTGCCATGCAACTCAATTATATAGCCCTTATTTTTTTACCCAGTTGAGTTGTTTTTATGAACAGGTGTTCAACTAATGGGACAAACAGAGGGTGTGTGGCTACAGCCTTCTCATTAACATCACAAAATAATTGAAAAAAACAGATACTCCAGAAAGTCCATCTCAGGGGATAACTCTGAATCTAAAGTAGATCGTTTCTCTGAGCATTAGACATGATGCTGCAGAAAGGCTGGATGGAACTTCAGAAGACCCACACTCTGCTTCCAGCCATGTCACTTAAATCACCAAGTGACTTTGGATAACTTGATTGCTTTGAACCTCCATTTCTTCGTCTACAATTGAAGCTCTCCCTACCTACCTATAATAATCCTACCCCTACCTGTCTCACAGGTTTTTTTGTAGGATTCAATCAGATGGATTATGTTTATGAATAGCACTATAAATTATAAACACTATATAAATACAATGTATCATTATTAAGGTTCTAATCCCTATCCTGGTGATTCAGGATCTAATGTCTGGCAACTGTGTTTTGCCGGATCTAATGTCCGGCAACTGAGTGCCATCAGGTTTTGCAATCATTAAGATATCAAGATTGAGCCCTGCAAGGGGCTCCTTACTGACAGCGTGGAGTCTACTCGGGATTCTCTCTCTCCCTCTTTCTCTGTTCCTCCCCTGCTCATTCTCTCTTTCTCTCTCTCTCTCAAAAAAAATAAACATTTAAAATATCAAACCATTTTAGGGGTGCCTGGGTGGCTTAGTCGGTTGAGCATTCAATTCTTGATCTTGGCTCAGGTCATGATCTCGAAGTTTGTGGGTTTGAGCCCGACATCTGTGCTGTCAGCATGGAGCCTGCGTGGGATTCTGTCTCTTCCCCACCCTGCCCCTCTCCTACTTACACATGTGTGCCGGCTCTCTCTCTCTCTCAAAATAAATAAATAAACTTTAAAAAATAGCAAAACAGTTTAGAAACTTTACTCAACCTTATGACTAATATGATTTCTTAGAACATTGCATTTGCTTTGTCCAGGTAATCAATGACCAATATAGAGAAATAAAATGCTTCCAGAATTGACTAGACCAAGTTGAAGAAAATGACATTGAGAAGGGGAGATCACTGAAGATCACACTCTTTAAGTTCCAGAATATTATTTCAGTCTCTTATTAAAGTCTTAGTAAATTACTAAGGAACTCAGAAAAGCTTCTAAATATTTGAAATACTAGATTAGACCTCGTGAGATCATGTGTCTCCATATCTTATGGACAATTCAGTATTCCGCATTGCTTAAAGAAAACATAGGTCATCTAACCTACCCCTTTCCCTTCCCCTGCTCCCCATCAACCAGATCTAAAGGGTGTTCAACTATACGTATGAGTATATTCATTATGGCATGCTTTGTGAGAACTGGAGACAACAGAAATGTCCAGAGGATTCGATAAGCAAAGAGTGCATATAAATAAGAAACCAATAAAAAGCAGTTAGAAACAATGCATTAGAAATATTAGAAATATAATCGGCAACATAGGTAGATCTTAAGAATATGGTATCAAGAGCAAGAAAGAGGGTGAATGAGAGAAAAAATAGAATGAGATGTAAAACCTAAGAACCTAAGAAGGGTCTTGCGTGTACTACGAATTAAGGAATACGTTAACATGAGCCTCAAAACAAAACAAAGACTTTAAAAATTAAAGGGTTATTTGACTGCCCCATCTTTCAGACCTTACCTGTATAATTCTTTCTAAGGTATTTTTTTGCATAATGAGGGACTACTTCCTGACTCACTCAATACCCTTCATGCTGCAGCCCCCACCAATATCTGGGCTTGGTTTGTCTACTCTCAGCTGTCCAGGTGAATGGCTGATGGTTGACCTCCATGACCACCCTCCATGCTTTTCAACACCATCATCAAATCGGTTTCTAGTCTTGTCCAAGTTAAATAACATCAGGCCCTTTTGCCCCTCCTTATGGATTTGGTTTTATTATTATTTAGTCATCTAGGAGTTTTTCTGAGCTAGTTCCAAGGACTCTCCTCCTTTTTAAATTGTGGAACCTGAACCGGATATAATGTTAATGAAAGAGGAGAGGACCTCCCACTTTCTCCAGTCCTGCTTCATACACCCCAGTGCCAGCCATCTCCAAAGGATGCTGTTCTACCCCCCAGAAAGAGCACGAAGAATACATAATAAAGGGTTAGACACTTACAGGCATAAGTAAAATTAAATTAAAGTTCTTTTCTAAAATATATTTCACTCCTGGGAACCAGTAGACTAGAAATTTGGAAAGGAGTGAGGGGATATAAGAGCTAGGGACATTGTTTATATACGTTTTCTTAGGGAGAAACCACACAGGAAGGAAATGAAAGTACATCAGTGAAGACTAGACTATCTAAGCAGATCTGTCATTTCCTTAAGAATTCCAGGAAACTTCCATCATGATCCTCTAGATCTACTGGCTAGAATGACAGCTATTAGTTTCGTGCCCAGTATATACTAAGAGATTAGAACAGATCAGTGTCTGCTTTAGATTGTTTCTGGTTTTGTTTTAACATCAAAGTACAGAGTAGTTCTGAAAGATCTGGCTGGGTTTTCATGTTTGGTCACATTGTATCAAAACTTCCAGAAGCAAATTATAATAAGTTATATGAAGATGGGTAAAAATTAACTTCTCTATTTTTAAAAGAGCTTCTATCATTATCCAAACATGGCCATAAGCTAACATTAGACCCTGAAGCAAATAGAGTAACTTGACCTTGTGATGAACAATCCCCTGAACCCCTAGCATTCATGTTGAACTTCTCTTTGGCAAGCCAGTATAAATCTACCAGCTCTCCGTCTGGGCTGTACAGATACAGTGCTTCCCACAGGGAACCTGAGTCACAGAGGGAGTGAGTGACTTGGCAGAGAGGCCAGAATGAGGTGTGGGGAGGCCTGGGTTCCAGACCCAGCTCAGCCACCAACTAATCCTGAGATGCAGGACAACTCACTTTACTCTTGATCTTTCATGTATTGTATTCACATATAGTTTATTGCTCAGGCCAAGTCTTTTTTAAAGTGAAAAGGGTGTTATTAATAATCCACTGGGACAACTGATATTTCCGGCTCCCTCTGGCTTTAAAATTCCATTACAGCTGAATTAGAGCTGAAAATAGGACCCAGGTTCCTGAACATGAGACCTGTCTTCTGCTCCCCAGGCCAGGCTGTCCTCCGCAGGACTTGTTTACACAGGGATTCTGTGAAAGAGTGTTCAACATATCGCTTGAAGATTGATGAAGGGAGTTTCCCAGCAAATAGAAAGGATGGGCTGACTTGTACCTGTTTGGTCATGTATCCACACACCCGAACCCCATGTATGTTCAGAAACAACAGTACTGGGATGCCAAATCCACATCAGGGGCATTGAAAGGTAGAGTGGTCAAGGGAGCCAGGGCCAGGAAGAGAGCAGGTGCACCACCCCCCTGCATCAGGAGAAGCCCTCTTTTTGCAGCCTCAAGCCAGGTCTCCACCAGCCTGTCCAAGGCGAGCAGACAGGATGGGGGACGGGTGTGGTCCAGGGGCTGCCTCGGGATCCTCAGGTGCTGGTTTTTAAGTAGACAGGATAGTACTTTATAAATCACTGTGGGCCATATGCCACCCTTCTGCCAACAACTTCATGTTTGCATACTTCTGTTGACCATCCCCATTCACTTGGCTTTTTAAAAGTTTGAGGAAGCCATCGACAGCATCTAAAAATTAATCTGGGTTAGGTCATGACACAGGCTTAAAAAAAATGTCCAAGTGAACTAAGCCATTCCACACTAAGAGGATTTGTGAAAACAAAGGTGAAATGTTCAAAGAAAACCCATCCAAAGAAGCCAAAAATTCTGTCACTGTTATACAAAGCTATTTTACCAGTTGTGCAATCATGCCACTCATTTAAAATATATATATATTTTTGGTGAAACTCTGAATGGCAAGAGGAGGAAACATCAGGCTTCCAAACAACAGCATTGGACCAGTGTTGGCGGCCACCCTGATGCCGATAGCCTAATCCTTTCCCCTGAGCCTGAGTGCCCCATGTCTCCCCGTCTCAGGATGGTGCTTACCTTCTCCCTCCTCACCTTGCTGCTTCACTCACAGATGAAGCCAGAGGGCTCTGGACTCCTGGCTGCCTGCAGACTCTGCTTCCCCAGAGGAAGGTTAATTACATACCTGGCCACACCCCTCTTTAGGGACAAGATGTACCACATGCAGCTGCCACTTGCCAGCAAGAGCTTTCCAATTTCAGCTTTCCTAATGGAAGAAAGGGCTATGGAGGACCCAGAGTTACAGGAACTGAGGGCGCCTCTTGCCTCAGGCTGCAGTACTGAGTCCCCAAGGAAGGAGGCCCTTGTCCCTAAGGCTAGGCAAGCTGCCCTGCCAGTGCCAGCCTTCCATGCAGAAGAGGAACTAGGTAATAATTACAAAGCCCTGTGAGCAGAATTTCTTGACATTTTATCTCCACTATAGTGTCTTTAAGGTGGCTCTCTGTTTCCCAGAAAGATAAATGCTGCCATCTCCAATGAGCACAAAATGCAGTGAACAAAGAATAGACAAATTCAGGAAAAGCATTCTGTGAGGCCCCACAGTCTGTAGGGAATTCCCTAAGGGATGTGATTTGAGGAATTCTACGGCAAACCCCCAATCTTGGTATATTTTCCCCCATCAGGTTGCTTGGAAATTTTTAGGGATTATATATTTCACCTAAAACTTTGATTCTCCTGATTGCCCCAAATGGTAATTATGTTTATATAACATTTCAAAGAATTCCCAGATATGTTATCTTGCTAGAATCTAGTTAATATACTGGGGGGTGAGGAGGACATAACTCATTAAAACAATTATTGTGTATTAACATCATAACTTTAATTAGTTTTCCAGAGATGGATAAGCAAAGCCCCGAGGGGATGAGACCCTGGAAATCAGACATGTTTGGATGAGAAGGGAGCTGAGAAACCACCTAAAACCTGGCTAGCTGGCCCAGGCAGAGCAGGTGAGATGTATGGTCCCATGGGCACCCCTGCACCCACACAGGAGCCAAGGTGAGAGACAGACAGAACAGCAGTAGCCACGAAGACAAACTTCACCCACTCATGCTTCTGCCTGGGGCCAACCTGGAAACCACAATGAAGAGCCCCTGTAGTGCCAGATAGACTCGTCCCAACGCTGAGAACTGTGCCAGTTTCTAAAGTAACAACTTGCCCCTGTCCCCCACAGAGCGCCTGGTGCCATCTGCTGAGATTCTTCCAGTAAGTATTATCTGGCTTATACCAGATATTTTTGAGGGAACAAAAGGAAGCTTTCGTTTTGAAACATCCCTTCTCACGTGTTAGCACAGTCCTTAAATAATGCACCTTTGAGGTTCTGAGTAATTCTTCCTGCTGTCAGCCCTGAGCGTGTCTGGATGCCAAGAATTTGCTTGAAATGCACGGGATGCCCTATCCTAGCTTGAGCTGAAAATGTGGTTTTGAGGACCCAGTAGCATTGAGATCCTGTTGCTGTCCTCCCTGGGTTCTGGGACCCAGTGGCTATGTGGTCAGGGGCAAACCCACCCTCTCTCTGGGCTTCTCTGTCCTCCTGTGTCAGGGAGGAGTTTGGATTTGACTGCTTCTCATTCCAGGCTGCACATTAGAATCACTTTAAAAAACAATGCCAGGACTGCGCACCCAGGAATCCTTACTTAATTGGTTGGGGTGTGGCCAGTCCTGAGTATTTTTAAAAACAGTTTTCCAGGTCTGCAATTGCTGAGTTAAATGATCTCTGGAACCTTCCAGGTTCTATAAAAGTCCAAAATCCTGATGGTCTTGTCCTCCATTGTATTTATTGAATTAATTTTTTCCCAGACATATTTTTTTTTAATTTTCAGTATGTTACATAGGCTAATTTTTAGAAATACCTTTAATCATATACAAATGATATATTATTAAAGTATTGTTTGTTGGGGTATAATGGCATATAATACTGCATGTGTCTAAAATATACGATCTGATATATTTTCACATATAAATAATGGTTACCACAATCACAATAGTGAACATACCCATCACCCCCAAAGTTTTCCATGCCCTTTGGTGATCCTCTTACCCCTTTTCTCTCCCATTCTCTTCCCCAGGTAACCACTGATCTGCTTTCTGTTACTATAGTTTGCATTTTCTATCATTTCATACCAGTGGAATCATACAATATGTACTATTTTTCACTTGGCTTCTTTTTTTTTTTTTTTAATTTTTTTTTTCAACATTTATTTATTTTTGGGACAGAGAGAGACAGAGCATGAACGGGGGAGGGGCAGAGAGAGAGGGAGACACAGAATCGGAAACAGGCTCCAGGCTCTGAGCCATCAGCCCAGAGCCTGACGCGGGGCTCGAACTCACGGGCCGCGAGATCGTGACCTGGCTGAAGTCGGACGCTTAACCGACTGCGCCACCCAGGCGCCCCTTGGCTTCTTTTTTAAAAATATTTTTTTTTTATATTTTAGATAGAGAGAGACTGAGCACAAGTGGGTAAGGGGCAGAGAGAGAAGGAGACACAGAATCCGAAGCAGGCTCCAGGCTCGAACTGTCAGCACAGAGCCTGACACCGGGCTCAAACTCACAAATTGTGAGATCACGACCTGAGCCGAAGTCGGACGCTCAACCGACAGAGACACCCAGGTGCCCCTCGCCTGGGTTCTTATTATGTCCTTATACTTCAGATATCAAGCTTTTTGAGAACAGGATCTACCTTTTATTTCTTTTCTCTTCCTCCAGGACCCCAACTTATCTTTGCCCCAAGAAACCCTTTAGCCATTATTTGCTTGATGGGAATCAGACCTTTATGACCTTAGAAGTGAGCTTCAGTTTGGTGTCCAACCCCCTGCTGCTTCTCTGTAGGTTCCTAGTCACCAGCTTCAGCTCAGTGTAAAAATAATGCATTAGCTTAAATGCATTCATTTGGGGTGCGTGGTGTTCTAGGGCTCCAGAAAATGAGTGTTGTGTGTCAAGGTATGTGTTGAGGCAGGGGCAACTAGCTGGGCAAGGTCCTTGGCTTTCACCGATTCTTAATCACTAGATTTTTTTTTTTTTTCTTCAGAGAGAGAAGAGAAAGAGAGAGAGAGAGACCGGGGTGGGGAGGGGCAGAAAGAGAGTGGAGCTTGCCTTGGGGCTCGATCTCACTACCCCGAGATCATGATCCCAAGATCACCTGAAATTGGACACCCAACTGACTGTGCCACCCAGGCGCCCCGCCAGATTCTTGACCCAAAAGGAGGAACTATAGAATTTATGTCATCCTTTAGTTCTATTATAATCCTATATATATTTTACAAATATGATGTCTAATCGTAACTCCTCTACTGTCTGTCCCCTCTCCTCCCTAGCCCCTCTCCTTTGTTTTGTTCTCTGCCTGCTCTGATTATACTCTCCCTCCTTTGCTAAAGATCCAATAGGCCTGTTGAGTGGCAGTGCGGCTCCACAGGAACTTTTTGCCTGGCCCTTCTCTTTAAGACCTTCTCACCTAAGTCATGTGGAGTGTTGTGCCTGTTTAGTCAATGATTCTTATTCCCCTTTGTTTAGCGCATTCCCCAAATACCTGGATACCCATTGTGCTCAAATATCACAAACCTATATTTCCTCAAAACCCAGAGCATGGGATTCCTTTTTACCTTAAGCAAGATCAGTGTTTGCATTGTTGTAAATTAGTATTATAAGAACCAGACCTAACAAGAAATAGCACTGCAAATTCACAATTGAACCACCTCTACTTAATCCAGAGATAGCCCCTCTTATCCCCCTATATAAAACACAAAAAAAATTTTTTAATAATACTGTGTCTGATTTTAGACTGAGATGAATAATAGCAACATCAGCTTCTAAATGATAAATCCCTATGTATCTGGCACAGTCACACAAACAGTGGTTTCCAAGTGGCTTCCAGAGATAGGAGAGAGCAAGAAAAACATCTTACCTTCTGGCCAAAAGGCCAAAATGGACTCTACCTTGCTCCAAGTCCACCTCAACCCCTTGCATGTTTGCAAGGGTCTGATATACTACACCCAGCAATGTTCTCTGGCTCCCTGCTTGGGACTAACTCTTAACTTTTATTCTCCCTTTCACCTCTATGCTTCCCCAGCAGAATAGTGACTATGGGAACTATAA
The DNA here is from genome assembly GCF_022837055.1 of Prionailurus viverrinus. Lineage (NCBI taxonomy): Eukaryota > Metazoa > Chordata > Mammalia > Carnivora > Felidae > Prionailurus > Prionailurus viverrinus. The sequence continues at coordinate 160,656,135 of NC_062564.1, read as the reverse complement.
CATTTCAGTCCAGTTTCTACACAATCTCATTCCTCTGCAATAAAGGCAAACCTCTGAAAGTTACTTACGTGGCAGTGGCAAAGACAAGCCCTGGATTTGGAAGCTGAGTTTGCTGATGCCAGCCCGCTTAAATAGCTGGGTTGGCTGACGCAGGCTGTTGATAGCACGTTTATTTACGCCTGTGAGTGCACGCTCAAGCAAGGACCTGAAAAACCTGCGGTGTGGGCAGGAGGAAGGCAGCTGAAAGTATGCCGAAGTTACATCTCTCCTGGTTATTCAAGTTTGATATGCAGGCGGTGACTTCTGAGTTTTCATGGAACTTTCTCAGCACCACCTTCTTGTGCCTGATCTCTTTCTTAGCCAAGTAAGACTCTTCAACCAAGATTAGATGGGAGATGCTGCTGAGAGAGGAAGGAAGCAACAAAGGACCCTGAACCCCTGCACCAAGTTCCTTATTTTGAATGGGCTTCCAGTTAGATGTTGCCTCATTTTAAACCATAGGCTTGGTGAGGTTGATTTCACAGCTCTGTGGGCTGGATGCCAAGCTAAGAGCTTGGACAATTGCCCAATTGATGAAAAGTTGTTTTGTTGTGTTTTGTCTCCAGGCACAGAATGCACAAATAAAGAACAGTTATAGGGGAGGTTCAGCCTGGGATGATACAATTTTAGGTCCCTTTCAGAAACTATTTTGATTTCTTTCTTCTGCATCTGTACTTTCCTCCTGACTTCCCCTCCCCTTCCTTTGTTAATGAAATTCCTATCTAAGAGTTGAAAGATTCCCCATGAGAGCTCAAATAAAAAGCCAGTGTGTGAACAAGCCTGTGGGAAGATGCACTCCAAGTGGGAGAGAGTGTGCAGTGGTTCGTGTGACCATCAGTGGAAATGTTTCTGAAGGTGAGGGTATGTGTGTGGGTGTGGGGACCTGGTTAGTCGATGTTTACCTGTATTTTTATAGCTAGATATGGCAGTTAATAGTCAATTTCAGCATGCTAAACACATTAGGTGGGTATGATTTTGAGAGGATGAAGGAAAGGAGACAGGTTTGGTGAGATCATTTATGGGAGTATCTGTGTGTATTTGCTGGTACGTAGCACAGACTATAAGTGCCATCCAGATTTACACAGCCTATCTTCTTCACTTCACTGGAGAAAGAAAAAGCCTACTTGATTCTCTTGGGAACAGCAGCCGAATGTGAAAGAAGAACAGCAATCATTAAGAAAATTTCTTTCTCTCTTGAAAAAGGGGGTAATGGTGATAAAACATGTGTGGGAGAATAGTGGAGACAGGGGGCCTAGCCTATCCTAACCCTGGTTACCGGAAGAATTCTTTTGTTTCCTGCCTAATTCATTGCCTAACTTTTGACTGTTCTATGGCCAAATCTGGATTCTTGCCTCCCAGATTTCTTGAATGTAGTGTTTATCTCTTGTTCATCTTTTGACACCCATAGAGCCTGGCACAAATTATTATGACAGTGACAATGACGATAATGATGATGGTGTCCAGGTTTACACTTGGGGCTGATTTGCATCAATATTTAAAAAGTTGCTTCAGAATGTTTGCAACTATCCTTATTTATTTGTTTATCATTAATCTTCCAGAATGTGATTTCCATGACCTCAATGACCTTGCCTGTCTTGCCCACTCTTGTAACCCCAACACCCAGCACTGTGTCTGGTGCATAGTAGGTGCTCAACAGATCTGTGCTGTTTGCTTAGTTTCTAAATTCTTTTGAAGGCTGTGCCACCCAAAAGACAGAAGTTCTGGAATTGGCAGTTTCATCTTGAGCCATACATTTTTCTTTTGCTCTTGCATAATGTGTTGGCTTTAAGCTATTCCTCTTTATCCAGTGTATCATGGAGATGAAACTAAAAGTGGCAGAAACCATAGGGCAGTTTTTACATCACTAAGAACTCTGCAGGTATGTGGTTTCAGGTTGCTCAGTGGTGCAGTGAGGTCACCAAGAACCCAGGCTTTTTCTGTATTTCATTTTGTAGTCTTCAGTGTGAGAGCATTGCCTCCCACCATGGTGGCAAGGTTGATACAGCAGCTTGGTGTATCACATCATCAAATGAAAAAAAAAAAAAATCAAAGACAGGTAGGAAGGGAAATGAGCTTTCTCCTTAGTATCCCTCTATGTTTGTTAAAGAGAAAAATCTTTCCAGAAGCCATTAGCAGACTTCCAGTTATGCCTCCTTGTGGAGAACTGGGTCAAATGTCCACTACATGGGCTAAATCCATCATCTGCAAAGAGGAAATGAATCAGGCTGACCGTTGTTCATTTTATGGGCCCCAGGGAAGGACCTACCTTTTCCAGAAAAATTCCTGGTATCTGAACAAAATCAGGATTCAGTTAACAGGGTAGAAGTAGAACAGTGCTACCAACAATACTGCCAGTCTAAGAAATCCTTGAAAGTCTGATAAGCTAAACTGCATTGGTGCGTGGATGCCAGTCCTGGCTGTGGCAATTGTGCTTCATTCTATTGATTCTCTATCTCCGTGTGCTTTTTTTTTTCTTTAATGAGAAAAGCTAACTTTGACTCTTAGCAAAATTGAAGCTATTTCAACAACTCCAAATAAGGGAAGTAGCTGGTCACAGTGATTTTTTGTCTGCAGGGTTAGATTATCAGTCTGTGTCACCACTGATTTTCTCCATAACCAAGGAATTGCATATAATCTAGCAGCCTCTTCTCCCATGTCAGATGGGATTGATGATGTTGTTGATTTCTTAGAAACATTGAATCTAATACTGCAACTCATCATAAAAAGGTTGCCACACAGTCTATGAGGGTTTAAGATTCATTTCCTGTTCCTCTTCTTGTCTATTATATTTCTCTGGGATCTCCACACGTTTGCATCTATCTCTGCCTGGGAGCTCCAGCTCCTGCTTCAGGTTTGTAAACTAGAAACATATGGCTGATATTGCAATTCTCACATAATTTTTTTTTCTCTCTCTCCTGGTGATTAGCAAACTTCAAATTGACACCTGCATGTGGATAATTTTGTTTTCCTGTTCTTCACTGTTCTAGACGTTTTCCTTGGTGGGCTTCAGGAACTCTTGTGTCCATTGTCACAGATCAAGAGAATTAGGACAGAGGATGCCGTGAGCTAGATGTTAAGCTCCAAGAAAAGAACAATGTATGGGAAATGGTAGGTGCTCCATAAGTGTTTGTTGAGTGACTGGAAGAATGGTGGAAAGGAAAGAGGATGGTCTTCTGAATCATGCAGGCTTAGATTCCAGTCCCACCTCTGCTACTTACCATCTCTATGAGCCAGAGCAAGTTATTTTTAAAAAAATTTTTTTTTTCAACGTTTTTTTAAATTTATTTTTGGGACAGAGAGAGACCGAGCATGAACGGGGGAGGGGCAGAGAGAGAGGGAGACACAGAATTGGAAATAGGCTCCAGGCTCTGAGCCATCAGCCCAGAGCCCGACGCGGGGCTCGAACTCACGGACCGCGAGATCGTGACCTGGCTGAAGTCGGACGCTTAACCGACTGCGCCACCCAGGCGCCCCGAGCCAGAGCAAGTTATAAAACTTCTCTCAGACTCAGTTTCCTCATCTATAAAATAGGAATGATGATGCTTAACTCATAGGTTTGCCATAAGGACTAGAGATATTACATGTAGAGCACTTAGCATAATGCCTAGAACATAGCATATGCTTAATAAATGGTAATGGTTACACTATGAAGCCCAAGTCATTTGTAAGACCTATACATGGTAGGCACAAAATAGTGAACCTAAACCCCCAAGTGCTACAGCAAACAGGAGTGTTTGGAAGAGCTACATAGAAGGCAGTGATACCTGGACAGTGAGGCAACTACTCTTTTCCTACTCAAAACCACAGATCACCAAAGTGCACAGGCCCATTTGATGACTGAGGAGCATACAATGGTAGAGGGAGAGAAAAGTGCTTCCCTGGGGAATAGAAAACTACCAAAGACATTTAAGAAAATTTGTCATAAGGGATATAAACCTCCCAAGGGCCAAATCTGACTTGTACAGAAACAAGTTAGGGAGAGGGGTAACCAGAACATAGAAGCATACCTGCTGAAAGTTCTGCCCCCAAGGTGTGAGCTTGCAGACAGAGAGACTGGGAATCTCATCCCATGTGCAGATGGTGTGGAAGTGCCGACTCCCAGCCCCTTCCTGGGTCTAGCCTAGCTGGGAGGCAAATAGGGGAAGTAGCAGAGGATCAGCAATGACAGATAACTTGGATGCAGAAAAGGATGTCGGCTAACCTAGGTAGGAGATGTTTCCCTTGGCTGCTCCTGACAGGAGGTTCCACAAGTTCTCTGGTGAGGAGGGACTGGGAGTTCTAGCACAACCACACTCTGTAGTCTTTATAGTTTGCTGTAGACTGGTCATGATTACGTCACCCTTTCAGTGAGCTGTAGGTATTTCATTCCAAGTGTGGGTTCCATCATCTTACCTAATCCACCTGTTGTCCTTGTGGAGTCCCGAGTCAGTGGATGGCTAGGACTTAGGATGCTGTGGCCCATTCACAGCACCCACTGCAGAAGGTGCCTGGGGAAGGCTGTTTCGATTGGTGTGGTCCATGTCACCTTTGCTCTTTGATTTGAAAATCACAATTTTTTTTCACTCGAATTTGTTTCGCCCAGAGTCTAATGAACAGGGAGGTCACAAGCACTGTTTCCCCTAGAAACCCCATTTATGCTATTGGTCAGAGGAGGGGAAGGCCCTTGTAATGGGGAGCATTGACCGTCTATGGAAGGAGGGGGAGGGGGCATCAGTCCTCACCCACCAAAGCTCTGAATGCCTCTACCTCAGCTCCTTTCCCTCAGCATTAGGACTCACTGCTGCCAGCAGGAGCTGTGGGGTGACATTCTCAAGAGGGGTGGGGGTGGAGCCTCACCTAAGAGGCAGCTCTTCCATGAGTGACAGGAAGGTATTGCAGGTTGGGGCCACCTCAGCCTGATTGTCATCCCCTAACATACAGAGTGAGGAAAGAGAGTCCCCACGCCCATGAAGTTTCAGGGATGGGCCTTGTGCTTTTAGAAAGCAGCGGGTGGGGAGCTAGGGTGAAAAAAAAAAAACAAAATCAGTCGGTAAAAACTTGCCTGACTGGGCATCAAACACAGGCACAGTCCATGCTACCAAGCACCACACAGCAAGACCTTTGTGGCCACTTCTCAGGGTGAAGACCTAAGCAGGAGGGGAAGAGTAGGTCCCACCTCCCCATGGGTACCCCCATGCCAAGTTCCATCTATGTGAGATACTTGAGTTCTGTGAATGATTTTACCTGGAAACAAAGAGGAAGAAGAAAGGAGAAAGGGGAGCTAACAAAAATATAGAGCTTGAGGACAAACCAAAAAACAACCAAAAATTCATGTTTGACACAGTGGAGTAAGGGTTTGAAAAATACTTTGGGCTAACATTGTGGATTAGCTGAAGAAGGGAGAGAAGAGGTTTGATTAGCAGCTACAGACCTTTTCCTTCCTGCACCCTCCTCTCCACCTCAGAGGTGCCAGAGTGGACTCGGCATGTGACTCCAGAAGTTCTCATCTCCTCTCCATGCCTCAGCCCTTGTCTGTGTGAGGAGGGAGTCGAACTAGATGATCCCTCTGAGGTCCTTTCTGTTTTAATCTTCTGCCCTCCAAGGGGAGATAGTCAGGGGCCACTGGGTGGAGAGGAGGGACCCCTAGCAGCCACAGGGAAGGATGGATCCTGCCACTTAGGGCTGAGAGAAATAAAGGAAAGCATCAGTGGATAGGTAAAACCTGAGAAACTGTTAGGACACTGAAATACTCTACTCACTAACATTCAGAGACTCCCTAGTCCTCCTCCTCAACAACCTGGGCCTCCCCAAACCTGCTGGGATCCAGCAATTAGAGGGTATCATCTGGCACTATGTGTGTGTGTGTGTGTGTGTGTGTGTGTGTGTGTGTATCACGGGAACAAACAGAACTCAGTTCCAGCTACAATGCTTCAAGCATGTGTTTGGTTTTCCAATGCAGTCCAGGGAGTCATTCTGAAAGAGAATGCCCCGAGGTAGGGGAGATTTGGGAGATGGGGTTAGGTAGGTGGGTGAAGAAGGGAAGGAGGGAGGGAGGAAGGAACTGTATGTATATCATCCCTGAAAAAAAATGTCAAAAGGTGTTGATTTCTGCTTTTGGCAAAATTATGCTATAGTCTGAGTTTGTTCACGAATTCAGCCCAGTTCTACTCTGCACATTTCAGCAATGCTCCTCCCTCCTCCATGGCCTTCTCTGAGGTTTCCATAATGAGGCCCTGGCAGGGCAGTGGGCAATGATTTAAGGCCACTTGTAAAATGGCTTCTGATGTGGTGAATTACATAAATGGTGATGTGCACTCTTGAATCTGACTTTTACCTCTCTGGAGAGTCAGCTCCTGGACTAGTCTGTCCAGTGGGTTCTGAGTGACCTGCAAGAGGGCCTGGTTTCCTGAGTTGATTTCCCAAAGATGACACTGATGAGGGAGCAAAAGGCAAGCTGAGGGTAAAGCACAAGCTAACATCCTGCAACACCCCTCAGCCTCCCATGGGGGTATGTGTGACATTCCTCAGGCACTCCTGGCTGCCCAAGAAAAAAGGAAAGGGAAAAACAAATGGTCAACCAATAGACATCACAGTCATGTGGGACATGAATCTCTATCAGTTTGCAACTGTCTTAATGACTTAGAAGAAAAAAAAAAAGCAATCTTATCAAGAGCCAGACCTCCAGAAACCTATAGATTCAATTCCCTGGGGCCCTAACGCCATCCCCCACTTCATAGGATAGAAAACCTTACGTAATCAGTCACTGCTCACAACCCCAGTGCAGCTCTTTCTGCCCACAGGTCCTGTCTCTGTGCTTTAATAAAACCACTTTTTCGTACTGAAGAATTCTTTGACCGTTAGCTCCCAAACCCCAACATTTCACATCAATACCAATGACTTTGTTCTCTGACTCAAAGGGAAATAAACTCTGCATTTTTCATGGTTCTGCCAGTAGATTGCCCATTTGTCCCAAGGCCAAATCTCAGTCTGAGAAGAATTTAGGGTGGTACTAGGGTTCAGAGGGAAGGCTCTGGAGACAGTGTGGATCTAGCTCAGCCTATGGTGACCAACTTTCCTGGTTTTCCTAGAACTGTCCTGGTTTAGCACTGGAAGTCCCATGTCCCGGAAAACCCCCAGTCCTGGGCAAACAAGGATGGTTTGTCAACCTATCCTAGTTTTCTCACATCGTCGCCAGTAATTTAACCTCTTTGAACCTTAGTTTCCTCATATGTGAAATGAAAATAATGATCACAACCTCATGCAATATCTGAGTAGGATTGATACCCACTCAAAGATTGTCCAGGAAGAGAGGATTAGGTGACAAAAGTAATGTGTTTCTGTCTCTGTTCCAAGGAGTAGATGTCTCCTCTCCCCAATGTGTTTTGACTTTTCCAAGTGAAGGTGTGAGCACAACACTTGAGGATTCTGTAACAATCCAGAAAGCCTTGCAGGCCTTAGCTAATGCAGAAATCCCAGCTAATGCAGAAGGCTGGATTAAGGCCTCTTCTAGCTAGCTCTGTGATTATCTGATTAAGTGTAAATGGCAGAGGCAGCTGCCTACTTGCAGAAGTCACTTTTAGCAGCTACCACTTAGGAGTCACAAATAAGGGATTATGAAGCCTTTTCTTTTCAGCTTCCTTGTTACCCCTTAGCTATTGTGTGCAGAGATTCTTACCTAATAGCCATTTTCTGAGTGACTATTTCCCAGTAACTACTCTTTCAGGGCTGAAAAAGGAAAAGAAGTTAATATTTTCAAAAGACTCCCTTGCAAGGCATTTTGCAGCCGAAGAGTGAATTTCACAGGCATCTTATTCCCTGGCAGTAAAGCCTGAAGGCTGTCTTGGAGACCAGAAGCAGCAAGTAAGAACTCTGATAACAAAGAGAGGCAAGGGAATTATTTATTCAAATGCCCTGATAGAAGGCTTTAATCAAAGACACCATAGAAAACAAGCTGCAGGCTGATAGGGAGTTTTTGGAACATGAAGGTGTCAAAAGGATCCAGTATTTTTCTGAACAGAAGGAAATGACTGGGGAAAATGGTCCTTCATAGTTGAGCAGAGCTATGTCAGCACTAAGGACAGGAGGGGGCTCTTATTAGGAAGATGCCAAAAGCTGGAGATTATTCAAAGTGCAAACATCTTTACCATCCCAGCCCTCCCACCCCACCACAAATGAAGTCAGATTCATTTGGAATTAGTGCCAGATTCTGGTTGAAACTAGAAGTTTGCAGAAGTTGGAAAATTCAACATGCCAGACTCTGGCGCCAGTGATAACTAACTAGTTCATGTCCAAGGCAGTTGATGGCACAATTTTACATAATTAGGACATGTTTGGGAGGAGAGGAAAAAAGCACTCTCCGATCAGGAATTTACTGACTTACATCAACATTAGTGTGATCGCTGGCTTCAAATTCTATGGTACCACCTTCATATTTACATTCTAAATTAATGAGGGGCAGAATGCCAAGGACAGCAATACTGCCGGCTTTCACAAAACTGCCCACCAGACTCTGGGGAAACCTGCCAACTAGATGGTTCTAGGTTACCAAGCTGTCTTTTCTCCTGCGTTTTCTAACCCTTAAAGAAAATTAAATTCTGAAACAGTTAATTCAAAAGTCAAGAAATTTGATTATCTGAATAATGCATTAAGGTATGACTGTTAAACCATTGCTGCATAATAAATCACTCCAAAGCTTAGTGACTTAAATTAACCATTATCATTTTATTACCTCTTCCGGTTTCCATGGTCAGGAATTCAGGGAGGGCTCAGTGGGGAGATTCTGGCCTGAGGTCCTTTATATGGTTGCAGTCAGACAGTGGCTGAAGATTGAATAGCAGAGGAGTTGGGAGAAGCTACAATCTCGCTGAGTATCTCTCTCAGTAGTCTCAGGGTCTCTCCATGCAGGCTCTCCACAAGCATTGGTTGAGCTTCCTCACAACATGGCAGCCTCCGGGCAGCTAAGTTCTTCAGTGCAAGTAGTTCAGCCCCTAAGGCAGCAGCATCAACTTTTATGACATGGCCTTAGAAGTCATGTAGCATCACTCCTACCACATTCTGTTGGTTCCAAGTGAGTCACAAACCCACCTAGACTCAAGGGGAATTAGTGGAGAATTCTTAATTCTTAATGGAGAAATGGCAAGGTTCCAGAAGAGCAATGTGGGATGGGGGATATTGTGGCCATCTTTGAAAAATACAACATGCCATAAGATATGAATAACTGATGATCATAATCTTTAAATTTTTATATTTTAAGAAAATAATGTTAACTCAATAAATCTCTTAATTAGTGAAATATTTACTGAAGAACATAGTGTTAACTACCTTCAACCCCTTCTTCTCCACATTACTTCTCATTCTATAGGGTCAAACAACTGGGTGTAATGATGTACTAGTTTTCTGGGGGGGGGGCACCATAATAAAATACCATAAACTAGGGAGCTTACACAACAGAAATTTATTGTCTCCCAGTTCTGGAGGCTAGAAGTTTCAGATAATGGTGTCAGTAGGGTTGATTCTTCCTGAGGACTCTAACAGAATAACTGTTTCATGCCTCTCCCTTAGCTTCTGGTGGTTTGCTAGAACTCATTGGTGTTCCTTGCCTCATAGAAGTGCCTCTCCCATCTCTGCCTTCATCTTCACATGGTATTCTCTCTGATGCATATGTCTCTGTCCAAATTTCCCTTTAAAAAATGTTTATTTACTTATTTGTTTGTTTGTTTGTTTATTCATTTATTTATTTTGAGAGAGAGCAAGAGAAACAGTGTGAGTTGGGGAGAGGCAGAGAGAGAGGGAGACCCAGAATCCCAAGAAGGCTCTACATTCAACATGAAGCCTGACATGGGGCTCAATCCCACAACTGTGAGATCATGACCTGAGCTGAAATCAATAGTCAGATGCTTAACTGACTGAGCCACCCAGGTGCCCCCAAATTTCCTCTTTTTATAAGGACACCAGTCCTATTGGATTAGGGGCTCACCCTACTGTAGTGTGGCTTCATCTTAACTAATTATATCTACAATGACCTTATTTCCAAATAAGGTTACCTGCTGAGGCACTGGGGTTAGGACTTCAACATGAATTTGGGGGAGCAATTCAACCCACAGCATGTCTCTTATTTTTTGAAGGGAGGAGCTTCTTTTGATATGGTTTCTAATAGTATCAATTGGAGAGTAGAACCCAATCACAGGTACAATTTTCAAACTTTATATCTAGCTTCTCCTTTCCATGGCCCTTGCCATTCTCTCCTATCTCCTAAACACCTTCTTCAAATTTTAAGTAAAGGTTTCCATTAAAGCTATTAATGCCATTAGAGTATTTTAGGATTAAATGTGTTTTTTATTAAAATGTCATTAAATAAATAAATAAATAAATTTAAATGTCATGATCAGATGTTGGTTATGAAGTCTCATTCCCTCCCAAATTTTCTATAATCCTAATGCCATTTGTTATATAACTTCAAATTGCATAGGATTTTTCAAAACTTTATTCTCCTTGGAGCCTGGGCCTCACCTATGCAGCAACTTAGTTCATTTAAGGAGGTTCAAAGAGCAATTTATTGACTTGGGGAATTTGAGATTGTTCTCTGTCAGTATTGTGCAGACATTTAAAAATGTATTTCCTTTGGATGTTTAAAGCAAAAAGAAAGACAGGCACATCCCGCTACCTCATTAGAGAAGCCACATGTCTTTGGCTTTCTTGACCTAGCACTTATCTTGTACTTGATGTTTTCAAAATACCATCCAATCATTAAACAGCCAGTTCCCACAACATCTTTGTGAGATGTGAGGATTGTTTCCATTTTTAGTAAAGGAATTTGAAACAAAAAGAAAAGGTGACCTGTGCAAGGCAGTATAACAAATCAGGACTGGACCCAAATGTCTGCCATTTCATGAACTAAAACTTTGTTTTTGAAAACCAAGGGACAGATTTTCATGACCACATCCCTTTCACCTCTTCCCAGAAGCCAAATGCCCTCTTTCCCCTTTGCTGTGAAGTCACTGGAGGAGCATCAGGTGAGGCAGGAGTTAGCAGACACAAGGACACCCCGTGGAGAGTCTCAGAAATCATAAGGGGAACCTTTGGGATATGAAGCCCCAGTCAGCAGGTGGGCATATCAATGCAATCTCTTTTGTGCCTGCTGGGTGGTGAGATCAGGGAGATTCAGGGTATATATCAATAATAAAAATGGTATGGAAGGTGTTCCTTCTAGTCTTAGAAAACTGTAATCTTCTTGATCAGAGTCTCTATTGGAAACAAGCCCTCTGAAATTCTTTGGTCTAGTCTTAAGCCAACAAACCGTAACAGCAAACTTGGAGGACTTTCCCAAATTCTAGGAAGGTGCTGCAGGACAGAATCCCAGACCTCTTATATGGCTGCCTCCCCAGGAAGACTGGTAACCACCATAATGTCCTCTAGTATTTCCAGAGTTCTCTGATGAAAGAAGATTGCAGATCATCGGCTGGTCCTATATCTGAGTGAAGGGAAATCAATGGCATGCAAATTAGCTTATTTAAGATAATTCAAGACCCCACCTAGACTAGCATTTTGCTCTTAGGCAGGCCATTGAAGCAAAAAGCAAATCCAAATCACATTCTCCTCTCCCAAGGTACCAAGCATACCCTTCCCCCCACCCTTTTTTTTAAGTCTTTCATTTCAAAGCTGTGATTGCCTGTTTACTTGGTAGAAGTATAGCTACTAAGATATGTTTTGCCTTGATTATGGGATACTCAGGTGGAATAGTATATGACGTGGGCCTCTTCCTAAGCAAGAATAGAAGTTGAGGCTTCCCATCTTCATACCAAATGCCATGCTGGTCCTGCACACCTGAATTCTAAGCACAAGGATCTAAGCATTTAGGTCTATTTTCATAATCCATACTAGGAAATGCATTCTATTTCTCATTTCATCTTAGTTTAGATTTTCAGGTATAAAACTTCTACATTCACAATGTTTATTATTTATACATATCTTAATGATTTTTTAAAGAGTTTTTTACTATGAGGTACTTCAAATCGTTTTTTGAAAATAATGTAAACATGGTAGTAATAACAAATAAAATACATTTAAAAATCAGTATAATATTCAACACTGAGAATTTCCTTAAAAATCAGTGTGTTTTGGGGTAACTGGGTGGCTTGGCTCAGGTCATAATCTCACAGTTTGTGGGTTTGAGCCTGCTTGGAATTCTCTCTGCCTCTCTCTCTCTCTTCCCCTCCCCTACATTCTCTCTCTCTCTTTCAAAATAAATAAATAAACATTTTTTAAAAATCAGTGTGTTTGGGGACACCTGGGTGGCTCAGTCATTTGCCCACTCCCACTCTGTCTCTCTCTCTCTCAAAAATAAACATTTAAAAGAAATCAGTGTGGGGGAACCTGGGTGGTTCAGTCAGCTAAGCGTCCGACTTTGGCTCAGGTCATGATCTCATGGATTGGAGCCCCACGTCAGGCTCTGTGCTGACAGCTCAGAGCCTGGAGCCTGCTTCGAACTCTGTGTCTTCCTCTCTCTCTGCTCCTCCCCCACTCACTCTGTCTCTTTGTCTCTCTCAAAAATAAATAAACATTAAAAAAATTTTTTTAAAGAAAAGAAAAGAAATCAGCATGTTTGTCCACAGGTTGACTAGAAAACACTGGTAAAAGATAACCAGTTCTGATATTTTTCTGGGACACACTATACTGCCATACTGGAAATTAAGATACTGAAATCTCTGTATGAATTGTTTAAAGTCACTGCCCTGAACCTCCTGAGGACCTACCACAGGCACTGAACTCTGCACTTCCCTCTGGGACCTCTCCCTCATTCACCTTCTCCAGGATCTAGCTACCAAAGGGGCCCTAAAGGACCAACTTCAAGCTATGACCAGTAGCCATTCTCTCATATTGGTAGTCTAGCCGTTCTGGCTATGTAGTTTTATATTCCCCTTATAGGGACTGTTTTTGCTACTCTTGCATCCTTTCAGTGTATATAATAGCTTTACATTAATTGTTTGCAAACCATATTCTTTTAAGGGCCAGGTAGTGGTGAAGAATACAGATTCTGAAGCTGGACTGCTTGGGTTCAAGCTCTGGTTTAGCCTTATATTGGTCCCTGGGACGTTAGCAAGTTCTGCATCTATTTCATACCTCATTTCCTCATCCATGAGTTGGAGGTAATTGTGGTATCTCTCTCATAGGATTGTTGTGAGGAATGAATAGTGAATGTAACTCAAGCAGTTAGAAGGGTGTCCATAGTAAGCTCAACACATTAGCCATATTACTAAGCACCTACTATGAGCCAGGCGCAGTACTAAATGCTTTGTGTTTGTTATCTTATCCCCCCAGTACCCCCATCAAATAGGTATTTTCATACCTATTTTAAAGAGAACTGAATCTGGGCACCTGGGCAGCTCAATCAGTTAAACGTTTGACTCTTGAATTCGGCTCAGGTCATGATCTCACAGTTTGTAAGTTCGAGCCCTGCATCGGGCTCCATGCTGCAGGTGTGTATCTTGCTTGGGAATCTCTCTCCCTGGGTCTCTGCCCCTCCCCCACTCATGTGTGTGTACTTTCTCTCTTTCTCTCAAAATAATTAAATAAACTTAAAAATTTTTTTAATTTAAAAAGAGAACTGAATCTCAAAATACTGAGAAATGTACTTAATGTTACCATGCTGGTGATGGATACAGCAGATTTAAATTCCTAGCTCTTTGACCCAAAGTCTATGCTTTCTCTTCTGACCTAGAGTCTTCCCTGATGGAAGTAACACTTGGCAGCAAAGAAGAAAAAGAAGATGGCTGTTTGGTCCAGGTAGCTTTGGTGAATACCAACTATGTGGAGATGCTCAGTGGATACAGAGATCTTGCAAAGGATGGATAGCAAATGGAGTCCTCTCTGACTAGAAGTCCCAGAGCTTTGATTTACAGCAATGTTCTCCCATCACCCCAGCTTTGGCAGGCATCCCTGACCCCTCCCATTCCCTGGCTCTCAGACCTAGTCACCAAGCCCCTCAATTCTGCTCCAGTGGTATCTCTCACATCCCTGCTGTTCCATCCATGCCTTGTGCTAACACTCCATTTCAAGTTCTCATTACCTCATGTCTAGATCATTTCAAAAGCTTAACTAGAGTCCCAGCCTCTGAGTCTGTAAGTCACCCCTCCCACAATCACCACATTATTCCTAAAGAAACTGCTTCCATCACATGATTTCACCGTTCAACCCCCTCCTTCCCCACACATCCCCTGTGACTACCCAGTGTCTGCCGATTATAGTTCAGCTATTCAGAAGGAAGTTCAAACTCCTTCTTAATCTAATTCTAATCTTCATTTCCAAAGTGTTTTCTCAGGATTCCTCTGTAAGAATCCTATGATTTAGCCAAGATTGCTTTCTTATTATTCCTTTATCATGCTATTTCCTTTCCCACCTCCAAGCCTTACCCACTCCATTCCTCATGCCTGGCACATCCTCCTCTACTCTTCTAAATCCTGTGTGTCCATCATAACCCAACTTGGACACTCTCTCCAGTGTGACACCTTCTGTGCCCACTCCAGGGAAGTTGATGTTCTCTTTTATCTTACACCTCTCATTTGACACCTAGACCCCATTGCTTTACATTACAAATTTGCTCTTTGGTGATACATGCTCTGTTTTCCCAGCTACCTTGTGACCATCTCACAGTGAAGGGAGTGAAGGAGATGAATGGTGGGAGGGTTTTGACAGGGAGGTGATGATGGTAGAGTCTGGTGGTTAGGCCTTTGGGCTGGGTTTGAATCACAGCTCTGCACTAACTACCTAACTAGGCAATCATTGCCAAGACCCCTAATCTCTCAATGTCCCCATCTATGAAATAAGGACAATGACTGTCCCTTCCTCATAGAACTATTGTGAAAATTAAATGAGTTGATATTTCGAGAGCCCTTATCCAGGGCCTGACATATAGATAAAGCTCAACTAATATTATTTATTATTACTTTCATTATTGAACCAAAAGTTTATAATGTGCTAGACTCCAAATAAATGACCTTCTTTAATATGTATGGGCCCCCTATGAGGTAATAGATCATGCCCTAGCTATGGAGCCTGCTGAGCAGCCCTGAACTGTATTTCCATGAGAAAGAAATACACCCCAGTAATGTTTAAGCCATGTTTATTTATTTTTTAAGTTTATTTTTTTAATTTATTTTAAGAGAGAGAGAGAGCATGAGAGTGGGGAAGGGGCAGAGAGAGGGGGAGAGAGAGAATCTCAAGCAGGCTCTGCACTGTCAGAACAAAGCAGGGCACAGGACTTGAAATCACAAACCATGAGATCATTATCTAAGCCAAAATTAAGAGTCGGATGCTTAACCATTTGAGCCAGGTGCTGCTAAGCCATGTTTAATGTCCCTGTTGCAACAGAACCTAATTCTAACAGGTACAATTCCTGTTATTCTGGTGCTGGAATTAGAAGTGCTTCTCTCTGGTGGCCCTTAGGAACTTTATTTCTAGTATTCAAAAAATTCTATTAGGAGGGAATGACCCAATTTAAGTCTTTCTCACATTGGTCGGCTTTCTCTTTAGAAGAAGCAGGATATGACACTGAAGATTAAAGAAAGAGAAACAGATACGGATTCTTTCTAAACAGGTGGGGAGGAGGAAGGCTAGGACTAAACTCAGGGATCCTAGGCTGACACCACCCATAACACCTGGGGGATGCTGGGGCAGGTACAATTTCACTGTTAGCAAAGTCTCTTCAGAAAATCACATGGATGTTTCGAGCTGTGTAGATCCTGAGTCCAGCCTCAAGCCAGAAACATGTCTGGAGCTAGGTCTGTGTTTTGTTATTGTTTTGTTTTGTTTTGTTTGGTTTGGTTTGGTTACGATTTAGTAATTTGCTTTAAGTCATGACCTTGATTTGTCCTTTATGCATTTACAGCCAAGAAATGAAGAAAAATAAAACATAAAAAGACTAGGTAGGTGCCCAAGTCAGTGGCTCAACACCACCTCATCCCACCTCCCTCTTGCTTGTTGGAAGAGTTTGTCCTTTCAACAGAGCTGTGAGTTCCAGCTACTCACATTCTCAAATTCCCTGTAGCTACAGCATAGACATGAGACCTAATTTAGTCTAATTGACCTGTATTGCCTGCTAAGGGTCTGATAGGAAATTCCTTCTCCACTGAATATAATCTTGTTAACACGGGATGTCAACTACTACAGCCATCTTATTAGTGTGAAGTAGACAGGGTTAAAATACTAAGGAAGGCAAACTCAAGAGATGGAAAATATCTTGATCCTGATGACATCATTGATCCAACCTTTTAAAATTAGACTGAGTCTGGAGTGCTTGGGTGGCTCAGTCAGTTGAGCATACAAGTCTTGATTTCTGCTAAGTCATGATCTCAGTGTTGTGGGATCAAGCCCAGCATCAGGCTCTGCACTGAGCATGGAGCCTGCTTGGGTCTCTCTCTCTCTCTCTCTCTCTCTCTCTCTCCCCCCCGCACCTCCCCTACTCATATGCTCTCTCCCTCTCTAAAAAAATAAATCTTAAAAAAATGGACTTAAAAAAACAAATCTTAAAAAAAATAAATATAAAAAATCTAAAAAAAAATCTTAAAAAAATGGACTGAATCCAACTTGTTGACATATGAAGTAATAAATGTCTTTATTGTTTAATTAATTATGGTTAGATATTCTGTTACTTGTAGCAAGCATCCTTACTGATGCAGTGGCCAAAAACATTTTAACATTCAAAGTTGTAATGCTCTATCTCTATAGGTTATCCTAGTCAAAACAAATATATCTCACCCTTGCTAACATGTTATTTCCCCATTTTTTAACTGGAGACAGGCTAGGGAAATATACTATCTCCACTTTATGGAAGATTATGAAGTTAGGTAATCTGCATTTGAAACCTGGCTTTACCTCTGTGACCTTTGTCAAATTAACTTTTCCATGCCTCAGTTATGTCATCCATTAAATGGGAAAAATAATCATCCTGCCTCATAGAACTGGATCAAATGAGCTAATACATAGAAAATACTTAGAACAGTGCCTGGCCCACAGCAAGTCATTGATCACTTTATATTAGCTTTGCTTTCATCCCCCCAGCAATGTGCCCTTCCATAGGTTTCCAAAGCATTTTGCTGTCACACTTTCACCTACATTTTCCTTTGCCAAGCATTTCTGGGAATAGCTGAAATGTGGGACAGACAGCTCAATCCTCTTTTAGCATGCATACCACAAGATCATCAGAAAAGAAGTTTGACTAGCAGAAAGTAACAAATATCTTGTCTGGAAACACTATGGAGAAGCCCAAATTCCCTTCACTCCCCAAATCCCATGTTCTGGATGTACTTGACCGCATGCACTGAGACAGAGGTGGCAAGGACTCCTTGGGTTTGATTTTCCCACAGGCCTCTGGGGTGTGCCCTTAGCACTGAACATGTCTCTCATAGATCTATAGCTCTAGTGAATAGAAATAGGAACCCCCCCCATGCTCTTATATCACTATCATTTTTACTTTTTTACCTGCCATTTCTTCCCTTCTTGAGCTTTTTTTTTTTTTTTTTTTGCTGGACCAAGAATCTCATTTTGTCTTTTTCTCTTGGGAGACTTTTTCCCCATCAACCCATGATTGTACATCCCTTGTCTGGCTACCACCCACCAGAGACTCAGAGTCTGTTTCAGCTTCTTACATCTGCATTATGCTTGTCAATGGAGGTCGGCTTTCAGCCAATACTTCTGTATATCTAATCTGTAGAGCCCTTGGCAGCTTCCAAAATACTTGGGCCCAAGTTATTTAATCCTCACAAATATCTTGTGTGGTGCATGTTTTTACTCCAAACCTGACTCCTTGTGCCTTACCCTCTTCCTGTAGAGATCAAGGGCAGGGGGAGATGAGACAAAAATATTTCACTTTTTTTGCAGTATAGGTTTGGAGTGATAAGGACTTCACCCAGGTTTACCGCAGCCAGGAGTGATTCAGGCGGAGAGAAATCCTGTGAAGTCCACCAGAAACTCAAAAACTTGGCTTTTGAAGGAACAACAAACACCTGATACTTCTTTGGGGCGAAGGATCAGTTTCTGACATCTAACTGGTGGTCCAATACGGAATTGAGGGAGAAGGAGGAAGAGGCTCTGGAAACTTGTTGGCATACCAAAGTACTTCCTGACATGAAATCTTTTACCTTTTGTAGGAGACCAAAGAAGCACAATGTTTGGCCCCCTTCAGATTCAAGATGTTCTATTGATTTATTTATCAGAGAGCCCCTCAAACATTTATATTGGCAATGACTAGGCTAGAAACTGACCCACCCTGTCTCCTTGTGGGGGTGGTTCAGATTCTCTGTGAACAGTTGATGCCTAGGTGAGGTTTCCCTGAACAGGACTGCAGGTTTGTTGAGCTCTGGTTGCTGCGTTCCAGAAGGTAGGAGGAAATGGAGGCCTCTGTGTGTGGCCTGGTACCACACAGCTCTGCCATCTCAGTATCTGTCTGAGCTGCCAGACTCTTGGAAAAGTTCCTTTGATTTCTTCAATTGTATTCAGTGCCAGGTTGGGAGGCCTAGAGAGGGGCCTGGGGCCCAACCATTGTGCTAACCAGAGCAGTACCAAGTGACAAATCTATGCTGTTCTTTCTTTTTTTCTTTTTCTTTTCTGCCTTCCAGGAAGATTACTACAAAAAAACAAACAAACAAAAAACAAAAAAACTCATTTTTTTTATTTTCAAGCACACCCTGTTCCTTCACAAGGAAAAAAGAAGACCACAGAGCAACATTTATTCATAAAGTCTCTATTCAGCTCTCCTTGCTTGTTATTGGCTCAGGGTTCAGCTAACTGGTTCCCACAGAGCACAGACCAGCAGGGGAGGTGGGGTTCAGAGTAGAGAACAGTAAAGAGACCTGCTCTTCCAGAATGCAATGGAAAGCCGCAATATTCTGGATGAGTGGCATGAACACAGTGGTGACTTTATTCTCTATTTCCCCCTTTGGACTGGAGCCTGCCTACCTCAGGGCTGGCCAGACTCACCCACCCATTCCTGCCTGTGTACACTCTGTCTCTGAAAGGGGCTTCCTTGCAGGGGAAACTGAATGTGCTCTTCGAGTGGCTTTCATGGTAGAGCAATTCCCTATCTTAGAAGGAGACAAGTGAGCCATCCTTCTAGCAGCTCAGGAAGAAAACTTTGGAATCATCCCTGATCCCTCTCTTTCTCCCATCCTACTTCCAGTCTGCTGCTACATCCTGTTGGCTTCACGTTCAAAATTTCTTTAATATCTACATCAATCAGTATCTATATCAATAACAATCAAAACTATAAAATTAAGTCAGTATCTATACATATATGTGGTTCAACAAGAGAAACAACCAGTGGCAGATGCTTATTAAGAGATTCATTGCAAAGAATTGGCTTACACAATTGTGGGCTGGTTAGGTGAGTCTGAAGTCCCTAGGGCGGGAGGGGGTCCTTAGGAAAGGCAAGCAGAAATCCTGAGGCAGGAGATGAAGCTGCTATCCACAGGCAGATCTGCTTCCTCATCCAGGAACCCTCAGGTCTGCTCAGAAGGCTTTTAACTGTTTGAATCAGGCCCACCTGAATCTACCATAATTTCACTTACTTAAAGTCAACCCTCTAGGGATCTTAATCACATCTACAAAATATCTTTACAGCAACACCCAGATCAGTGTTTGATTGAAAAGCTGCTGACAGTAGCCTAGCCAACTTGACCTACAAGACCTACCATCACATTATCAAAGCCACCATCACATCTCCTCTGAATTACTACTGCTTTAGCCTCTTTACCAGTTTCCCTGTCTCTTTTCTGATCCTCCCTGTCCCTCCCCCTTCCCCAACTGTTTTCAACAGAGCAACTAGAGAGATCATTGCTCCATTAACCAAAGCCTCCATGATGGCAGAAGGATGGCCCCCCAAAGATGGCCATGTCCTAATCCCCAGAACCTGTGAGTGTGTTATCTTGCTTGGCAAAAGGGACTTGGAAGCTATGCTTAGGGTGTGGGTGTGGAGGTGGTCCTGGATTACCAGGTGGGCCCAATCTAATCACATAAAGCAGAAGAGGCAAGCAGAAGAGTGAGAGATCTGCTGTTGAGGACTTGACCCTCTACTACTGGCTTTGAAAATGCAGGAAGGGGCCACAAGCCCACAGCAAAGAGCAGAGGACCTCAGTCGTACAACTGCATGGAACTGAATTCTGCTGGCAAACCCAATGAGCAGGGAAACAGATTCTTCCCCCCCGGGAGTTTCCGGTAAGGAATACAGCTCTGACGATAGCAGAGCTATATTGTGTTGGGCTTCTGATCTATAGAACTGTGAGACACAAATTTATGTTTTTTAAGGTACTACATTTGTGGTAATTTGTTTTGGCAGCAACTTCCCACCCCACAGTGTAAAAGCCAAGCTGCTCAGAATCCCCATCTCCCTTTGTCTCTGACGTCATTTCCTATTACTCTCCCCTGGGCTCCCCTCACCCCCTCCATCAACTCCAGGGCCGGGACCAGAGTGAAACTTGTGAGTCATGGACCTTGAGATGCCAAAACATTCAGTAATCAAGATAATATTTTAATGACATATCATCATTAATACAAAAGAAAAAGACAAAACTTTGGAAGAAAGGCAGGATCCAACCCTGCGTTTGTATGCCTCGCCTTTGGCTAATCCTAGACCTGATCTTTGTTGCTCTGAACCCTCCAGGCACACTCAACCCCAGTGCTTTGCCGTTTGCTTTTGCCCTAAATATCTGCAAGCCTTTCTCCCTCACCTGCTTCAGTCTTTGCTCAAATTTCCCCCTTCTTAATGAGCCAGCCTTCCCTGACCCTCTATATAAAGTTGCAGTGCCTCACGCCAGCACTCCTGGGCCCCCCTTGCTTTATATTTCCCCAAACATGTTACATGTCTAATATTCTATTTTATTAATTTACTACTGTAGGGGAGATAACATTTCTTCTTTACCCATCGAGGGTTTCTGGCAGGGATGTCTTAACAGGTGAAGAGGAGGAGAGAATACAAATTTCATTTAATAAAAGTTTGCGCGTACATAGGAGTCTTCACAGGAAAAGAAAGATCCAAAGAAGCATCTAGGCCCCAGGGCTTATGTACAACGTTGAAAGGAGAGTGACGATTGTGGAGAAGTAACTAAAATATATGGGGAGACTAGAAGAAGATAAAAGTTATTTTAATAAGGTCTGTTTGTACAAATTTCCCTCGACCTTGACTCCCCATCTCTGGTGATAAAAATGTTCTTTTCCTCCTGGTGTTAGGAGGGCATCTTTCACATTCGGAGTTTCATCTCCTGTTTTCAGGAAGAAGAGGAAAGGTCAAAGTGCTTTCTTTGCACCTGTTGGTTTTCAAGTGACTTTAGCTCAAAATAATATGTCAAAGCAGCATGTTTTGAGGTGGCATGTTCTGAGCCCCTTTATTTCTTATTGTTTGTTGCTGTTTCACCAAGGCCTAACAGTATGTGGCGGGTGTAGGCCCTCAATTGGGAAGGAATGAAGGAGGCAGGGAGAGAGGGGGAGGGCAAGAGAGGAAGGAAGGAGAAGGAAGAACAAAAGTGTGGCTAGTGTCGGTGGGGGAACAGGGCAGGTGTATGTATTCAAGGAAGAACTTTCCCCTCGGTTTATTGAAACCTAAAATCCCTGAAGAACTGTAGTAAATTTCAATCTAAGGAAATATTGATTTATAAGCAGGGTTATTTTTTCCTCTCCCAAAGGGGAAAGCCATCCAGAGCCAGTATAGTCTATTAGGTTAATTAGCAGATTTGGATTAGCTGTGTGCTTTCTTTTCTAGGACATTAGCTAAATTCTGTTTCCACTGAAATTCTGGGAAATGTTTGAATCCCATGCAGTTTGCCCCAAGTCCTTTGAGACAGAGTCTCTGCAAGCTATATTTAATGATCCCTAGAGGTTTTATTCTTGTCTAGTTTACTCTCAACAAATAAAAATTCAATTTTGATGATCCCTTTCTCCTATTTTTCAGTGGCTTTAATGAATCTATTGTCAAAGATTAGTGATAACTTGCATTATAAATTGGTCTTCATGCCATAGTAACAAAGAACATTGTAACAAATGTATCACAAGGTTGATTAGGTTGGAAAAGAAACCCGAGCTTTATCACCATTTTCACTGACTGACTACACGCATGAAAATCAGGGGTTGACTAGAATATCTGAGCTGGGAGTAAAGCGGAGTGAGGTTACAGTTGGTGGCACATGCTGAATTATGAGGATTGTGGGCCAAGGTGGCCAATGTGGGCATTTGTAGGACAATTAAGCTAAGGAACTAGGTTAGGAGAGAGAAGAGAGGTGCAGAAGGAGGCAAAGAAGGGCAGGTGGGGAGTAGAAGGGAGAGACTCAGAGACAAACTGGAAATAACAGACTCCATTCCTGACAGCTCTTCCATTTCCCATCCTAGAGTCTTTACTTCCTGCCCATGAATTCCCATGGGCTCTCCCTACATCTTACTTGAACCAAGTTGAGGGGTTCTTTGTTCCTCATACTTGGACTGTATATTCTTGAGGATGGCCGTTGAAAAAGCAAAAATTTCCTTGAGTGCACTTGGAAACCACAGCCAGATTTGTGCAGTCTTTTCCACTGGAATTAAAGAGTGGGTTTTCATGTTTTTAGTGTATGAAAGAAAAATGAGTTTCAACTAAATGTAGTCTCTTGGATTGGATCCTGGAACAGAAAAAAGGATCTTGGTGGGGGAAACTGGTGAAATCTGAATAAAGTCTGGAGTTTGGTTAATAATCATAGTCATTGTGATTTCTTAAATTTGACATGTACCATGGTTATGAAAGATGTTAACATTAAAGCAAACTGGGAAGAGCATACAGAACCTGTACTATCTTTGCAGCTTTCTTATAGGTCCAAACTTATTCTAAAATAAAAAGTATGTTTCAGGGCACCTGGGTGGCTCAGTCAGTTAAGTGTCCAACTTTGGCTCAGGTCATGATCTCACAGTTCTTGGGTTTAAGCCCTGCCTCAGGCTCTGTGCTGACTGCATAGAGCCTGGAGCTCACTTCCAGTTCTGTGTCTCTCTCTCTCTCTGCCCCTCCCCTGCTCATGCTCTGTCTGTCTCTGTCTCTGTCTCTCTCTGTCTCTCTCTGTCTCTGTCTCTCTCTGTCTCTCTCTCAAAAATAAACACTAAAACAATTTAATAAAAAAATAAGTATATTCTTAAAAATAGGTTTCAATTCCTAGATAGAGAAGAAAATAGAATGATGGAATGGAAATAGCAACAATAACAGGGGTCAGGAAAACTAGGGTCAAACCTGGAGAAGCTTGGTTTAAGTCCATGGTTGGCTTCTTCCTAGCTCTGCAGCCTTGGCCAAAACACATCAACTCTCTGATCTTCAGTTCCCTCACAAATTCATAGTGCCATTTGCAGAAGCAAACGACAACACTGACAATGACGGCACAGCAGGATGAGCCAGGGCAGTGGCATAGGAGGTAGAGGGAGCTGGTCTAGCCTGGACACCTGGACTGCATATGAATGAGTTCAACCCTTGGCTTGTGGTACTTACTTTATGCACTTTGACAAATAAAAAGATCACTGTCATCCATGCCATGACTATAACCCCTTCAGGGATACACATTATAGATATAGAAAATTACATATCACTGTGTACACACATTTCCTGGCTCACCTTTCAGGTAATATTCTGTCACTGGCACTTTTAGTGTTTGTAATCATCATAAATATTTTAACTGCAAATTAAAACACATATATATGCTTACATTTATGTCTCCAGTGCTTATAGTAGGTTATATATAAATATATAAATATAAATATATATATTTTTATATATTATATATATATATAACATATACATATAAAACATACTATGGTAAATGTGGTGGTTTGGCATATGTAATATATGCCAATATAACATACTGTTCAAGATGGAGGCTACAGAGTCAGGCTCTGGGTATGAATTCTAACTCCACCACTTACTGTGTGATGCCCTGTGCCTCATTTTTCTCACACAGGGAAAAGATGGAATGTACTTCAAAAGACAATTGAGAGGGCACCTGCATGGCTCAGTTGGTTAAGCTCCAGCTTTGGCTCAGGTCAAGATCTTAAGGTTCTTGACTTCAAGCCCTGTATCCGGCTCTGTGCTGACAGCTCAGAGCCTGGAGCCTGCTTCAGATTCTGTGTCTCCCTCTCTCTTTGGCCCTCCCCTGCTTGCACTCTATCTCTCTCTCTCTCAAAAATAAATAAACATTAAAAAAATGTTAAAAGAGACTCTTAAAAACTGAGAACAAACTGAGGGTTGATGAGGGATGGGAGGGAGGGGAGGGTGGGTGATGGGTGTTGAGGGCACCTGTTGGGATGAGCATGGGGTGTTATATGGAAACCAATTTGACAATAAATTTCATATTAAAATAATAATAATAAAAACTATATAAAATAAGTGCAAAAAAATGTTAAAAGAAAAAAGATAAAATATTGGCTTTTATTAACCTAATTTTTAGTTTGTAATAATTTAAACATTACAGGAATGTGAAAATCCTCCAGAATTCCACCCAAAATATTCACTATAACAGTTTGGTGCCTATTTCTCCTCTCCCCCTTCCCGTTTGGGGTCTTTGTATTTTTCTAGTCCATTTGTGTGGACTCCTTGTGTTAAAAATAGTAGTCCTTTGTCTTTATATTTGTTGAATATTTCCCCCAATCTATTGCTTATTTTTTGTTTGGACTATTGGCTTGGAACTTGCATGGAGGTTTGATAAACATGATTTCATAGCCTATGTGAGTGAGATTTCTGTCCATTCCCAGCCTGATTTCCTTTTCTTGAGGAAGCTGAGGGGCAGTGTAGATATTATCAAGACCTCAAGGAAAAGGGCTGGGTTTGGGTGCTCAGTGTCCTGCCCATCATGGTGGCACCTTCTGGGATGTCCTTATTCCCATCTGATCTGTAGTTGTGAGTCCATGCAGGTCCCATCCTGAGGCCTCTTCAGATCCGCTCTCTGCCAGTGCCACGACTGGCCACTTCCTGGTCACATCAATGATCCTGTACTGTTCTGGCAGGTGTTTGGACCTGTGGGAAATGCTTAGGCCAGCTTGGGCCTTCTCAAACTATATAAGCCCCACACTATTTCTCCTCTACTCTCCTGCACTAGGCTAAATTTCAGGAACTCTGGGGTCTTCTTGAGGTTCCTTCCAATTCTTTAGTTTACAGATGCATCTTCCCAGGAAGTACCAGGCCCTGTCTGAACAACCTTTTTAGGTATATGAATATTTGTATGCAAGAAGCTGGTGGGGGTAGGGAGCCATTCAGAATGACCAACAACTATGATGGAGCAGAGGGAAAGATTGAACCAGGGCTCAAGTGCAGCAGAGGCTTCTACCAGTTCCTAAGGGGGCTCTGAAGCTGGATGGCCCCTCAGAGTCCTTCTAAGGTAAAGCAAGTGGGCCACACCTGTGTTCTTTCACATTGAAGAATCGTTATTATTGGTTGTCTCTAGGGAGGGAGTGTACTCTTGTTCTGGGCAGCCTTTTGCACAGCCTGGGGAGGGACTCAGGTGACAGCCATCAGATGTCAATACTCCAGGAAGCTGGAGGGAATGAGCATTCAGTCCTGGAGGGGGGATGTGGGCAGTGACCACGGTGTTCCCCATGGTGCCTCACTGGCCTTTGAGCTTTCTTTGTGCCCCTGGCTCCTCTCTCTTCTCACTCCTTAGGCTACAGAATCTTTATCTAGTCTAAAGGGATAGCCTGGCTTTTTTATAGTCTTCCTAATTTATTGTTTGCCCTGAGGCCTTGGATTTTGAAACTCTAAAGCCAAAAATGAGCGTCCTTTGTTATTCACATTCTGCTGTGTCATCCTTTCCTGAGACAACAGAACAAAATGCCTAGCCACCTAAATGTGGGGCTGGGAAAGAGTGACAGGAAATACCAGAACAAAGTTTCAATATATTACCCTGCATCATGCGGAACACAATACACAACCTGTATTTAATATTTACATGATGCAAACGACCCAAAATGATGCTCCACAGATTCTTCTTACCTGGTGAGGACATAAGAGAGGGATTCTTAAAAGGGTACCAAAGCACACCTTGCTAGGGAAAACCTTTCAGAATCTTCAAGGGATGGGATGAGAAGGGATGGGTAAGGTCTTTATATTTAGCCAAAGGGAGCACAGATTTATTTATAAATTTTAGAACATTGCAAAAGAGTGAGATCTTTTCAGAGGCTGGAAGACATGGGATCCAGAGAACAGGATAATTCTTGACAGAAGGAGGGAAGCCTTTTCCATTTGAATTAGAGGGGAGGAGGAGAGTGAGAGGTAGATGGGGGTAATGGCAGGGCATGGTGGAGTCTCCTTCAAATGGTGTCTTTTCACTAAGAAGCTGGAGGCAAGGTTATTCCATGCAACCAAAGGAGGAAATGCTCTCCTGCAATGAATTTTGACAAGAGAACTTTGAAATAGCTCCAGGAGAGCATAAGAAAGTCCTTCCCTGGGACAGGGAAGGAAGTGTCACTGAGCAACACAAGAGCTAAACATAAAGGCATTACTCACTGAGGTTGGGAGTTTTTCTCAAGCAGCACTGACCAGAACAGATGTGGACCCAGATAAGGAAGAGTGATGATTGATACATTAGTGGATTTTTTTTTACTTCAAAATTGAAATATTGGCTCAGTCGGTTAAGCTTCTGACTCTTGGTTTCAACTCAGGTCATGATCTCACAGTTGGTGAGTTCAAGCCCTAAATTGGGATCTGTGCTGACAGCACGGAGCCTGCTTGGGATTCTCTCTCTCCCTTTATCTCTGCCCCTCCCCTGCCCCCTCTGTCTCTCTCAAAATAAATAAACAAACTTAAAATTTTTTTTTCATTTGAGTTATAATTGACATATATTAGTTTCAAGTAGACAACATAATGATTCTATATTTGTATATGTTGCAAAATATTTTTTACTTTAATTGAAGTATAACACTTATGGAAGATTGCATACATCATGTATAGCTTGATGAATTCACACAGTGAAGGCACCTGTGTACCCAGCATCCCAGAACCCCCTATATTTATTTTCTAGGCTGCTTCAACAAATAACCATAAATGGGGTGGCTTCAAACAACAGAAACTTCTCTCAGTTTGGAGGCTAGAAGTCTGAAATCAGGGTATCTGCTCTGGAGGAGAATCCTTCCTTGTCTCTTCCTGGCTTCTGGTGATTCCCAGCAGTTCTTGGGGCTCCTTGGCTTATAGTTGCTTTGGTCTTTGCCTCCAACTTCACATGGCCTTCTTGCCTCTGTGTGTTTCTGTGCCTCTATGTCTCCCTGACTTCACATGGCCTTCTTATAGGGCACCAGTCGTTGAAGTTAGGACCCATCCTCACCTGGTATGCACTTAACTAATTACATATGCAAAGACTCTATTTCTGAGGTTCTGGTGAGGTTTTGAATTTGAGGAGGACACTGTGCAACCTAGTATACCCTCTTTGAGTACCTTTCCAGTCACTAGATCCAAATTTATTTTGATTGTTGTGGGTTTTTACCACATGGCATAATGGAAGGCAAATGGAGTGAGAAAATTGGAAGTATAAGCAAAGAATTGTGAAGTATGGACTCCAAGTGAGGTTCAGAATAAAACAAAGACAAGAGATAAACAGGTAGATGCAGTAAGAAGCAGAGGGGTCAGGATTCAAGGTTTTGAGAAGGTCAAGGAAACAGGCCTACTGGGCTAACAAAAGAAGACACACAGAAGAATAGGGGATTGTGCCAAGTGAATGGCCATTTGAGTTTGACTGTTTTCACTTTAGATGGCTCCAGTAAACTACCTGTTCCAGAGTTATTTGTACATTGTTTTAATCACTAGAACTTTAAAATATTTTTACTCTTAAAAATGCCTAGGCCCTTAGGGTTATCTTTTTTCAGAGCTTTCCTTGATATTCTGAAATATCAAAGTTAAACTTCCAGATTACTTTAAAATTGTGTTATGTTGGGATGCCTGGGTGGCTCAGTCAGTTAGGTGTCTGACTCTTGGTTTCAGCTCAGGTCATGATCTCACAGTTCATGGGTTCAAGCCCAGCATTGGGCTCTGTGCTGGCAGCACAGAGACTGCTTGGGATACTCTCTCTCCTTCCCTCTCTGCCCCTCCCCTGCTCGCTTGCATGCATGCACACATACGTGCTCTCTCTCTCTCTCTCTCTCAAAATAAATGAACTTTAAAAAAATATATAAAGACAAGGCTGTGAACATAAAAAGAAATCAAGGCTGATACATGCTACAACATGGATGAACCTTGAGAATATTATGCCAAGTGAGAAAGACCAGATGAGAAAGGCCACATATGTTATGATTCTATTAATGTGAAATGTTTAGAATAGGCAGATCCATAGAGAAAAAGCAGTGGTTGCCAGGAGCTGGAGGAAGAGGGGTATGAAGAGGGACTTCTTAATGGGTATAAAGCTTCCTTTCAGCAAGATGAAAATGTTCTGGAGCTAGATAGTAATGATGGTTGCACAACATTGTAAATATACTAAATGCCACTGAATTGTACACTTAACAATGGTTAAAATGGTGAATTCCTTTATGTGTATTTGTGTGCAAGTGTACACATACACACATAACACAGCTCAAGGCTGTGAAAACAGGGAAAGCAGGTGCAGGGTGTTCATTATAATTGCCCCCTGCCCAGGACATAGGCCAAGCCCCACACCCTGGCCAGGCTCATTCCTCTGATTCTTTTTTTTTTTTTTTTTTTAACATTTACTATTATTGAGAGACAGAGCATGAGCATGGGAGAAGCAGAGAGAGGAAGAGACACAGAATCTGAAGCAGGCTCCAGGCTCTGAGCTGTCAGCACATAACCCGACACAGGGCCCGAACTCACAAACCGTGAGATCATGACCTGAGCCAAAGTCGGATGCCTAACTGACTGAGCCACCCAGGCGCCCCTCATTTCCCTGATTCTTGACCAGCTGTACCTCTGCAGGAGGGACTCATGTGGCCTATCCACAGGTATGGAGTGATGGCCTCTAAGTTTCCTTCGGAATCTGAGATCCTCTGATCTTATGATTCATTTGTGGGACACTCCTTCCCCTTCTCCTTCCCAAAGACTCTCCTACTTAGAGACATAACAGTATGATATACAAAAGAAGGAGCAAGAAATATGGAATCAACTGGATCCACAGTCAAGTCTCTGCTTTGTCAATGTACTTGCTGTGCGACTTTGGGCCCGTGATGTCACAGAGGTTCTCTGAGCTTCCTGCTTCCTTGGCTATAGAGAGAAGATTATGACTACTGCCTTGCCAGGGTGCTGCAGGGATTAGCAATGTGAGTGGGGCTGGCACAGAATAAAAGCTAAATACATATTTCTAATCACTGACTTTTTTTTAATCAGAGAAATTTAGAAGTCCCTATCAAAAAGTAGCTATTTATTACTGACGTAGTGGGATCTAAATTTACAAATCAACTTGGTGAAGTCCAGAATCTTCTCAACCCTATCAGATACTTATGGGACCAGAATTACCTTTGAGGCATACCTTGGCAAAGTTAGACAACAGCAAGGTAATAATAATTAAACTTTGTATATGTCAACCAGATTTGCCATAGATTAGGGCTGAAATGAGGGCATAATCTTATGTAAAAATCAAAGCCACACAATCACATCATCTCATCATAAAAGAAAAGCAATGGAATTACAAAATGCCACTGCCATTTACTTGAAGGCACTAAGCACTGGGCTGCCCTCTCAGCAAAACTCTGCTTTAACATAAGCCATAAAACAATAAATGGGAATGAAAAATAACTTTGGAGTAAAATCCAAGATGTATCCAGGAAGGAAGGAAACAAAGATGTTCTGGGACTCCAACCTATCCCAAGAGCTGTTTGTAAAACCCCTGAGGCCTTAACTTGTAATTCTGTAATAGGTTCTCACACCTTCAAGTCTTTCCTTACCTCATGTTGACAAAGCCCTACAGCCTGCTGTTTGAGAACAATTAGTGTTCCCCAGATTTTCTATGAACTCTTGTCTCAGTTTGAACTCCCCACAAAGCAGAGTCTGCTAAGGAGAGATCACCTGAAGGAGGAGTGAGGAAGCAGGGAGGGTGATGTCAAGAAGGAAAGTGTGTTACCAAGATGAGAAAGGTACAGAAGGCTTCCTACCACTATCAACCTAAAGATTAGAGCCTTTATCAGCCAGCTTCCATCTCACAATGATTGGAAGTTACAGAGAGGGACATTGACTCCCCTGTACCTTTGGGTATTCTTACCTGTGGACTGAGCAAGTTCTCATGGTATTGGAGAAGGCCCTGGGGGGAGACTGCTAAGGACAGGACCTCACACTTATAGGAGGGATGCTGTCAGTGAGAATTGCATCTGGGTTCACATAGGATGACTGTCTGCTGTAGCTGTGACTAAGATCAGAGGTGGCCAAGGCAATGTAATGTGAGCCACCAAATGTGTTTGTTTCAGCACTCCTACATTGCCCAGCCTCTGTTGAGTCATGTGGTCATGTGATCCTTGAGTCTTCATGGAGGCATCTGACAAACCCAAAACCATACTCTTTCTACTCCTATCCACTTCACCAGGGAGGCAGCAAACTCCAGGTAAGAAAAGGATGGGCAGAGGAACAGGTTTCTCAAAGTCAGGCAAGAGTTTCTCCATGGGAACTGTGAGGATAGGAGATCTTTTTTCTGTTCTTTTTCCTCTGAGGAGTTTGACCTAACAGCAGGCAGTTGACATGGGCCCATAGAACCTCTCATCTTCTTGTAAATGTACATGTGAGTTTAGGATTTGTTTAAAAAGTTCTGAATTTGAATTTCATTCATTTGGTTAAAATCACATGTCTATCCCTGAACTAATTACTGTGGCCAGAGTGTGGACAATTCTGGATCCTATGACATCTATATCAGTCTTGTCTACAGTCCCTGAAGGTGAAGGCCAGTGATAAATCAGGGTGAAATTACTTTAAGGAAAGGAGAAATAAACACTGGCTAGCAAAAGCAACAGGTATCTACAGCATACTCTTCCTGTTTTTTAACTATTGAGGAATCACTTAAAGATCGGGAAGTATACCAATCTTAACCATAGAGCTTGATAACTTTTTATGTACACACTTGGGTAATGACCACCCAAATCAGTATTGCTTTCAGAACCCTCAAAATCTCCCTCGTGCCCCTTCCCAGTCATAACTTCCCAAAGATAACCACTGTTCTGACCTCTAAGACCATAGATTATTTTGCCTGTGCTTAAACTTCATATAAATAGAATCTTTTCTATTTGGCTTCTTCACTCAACATTATGCCTGTGAATATACAATGGAATATTAGAGCAAAAAAAAAAAAAAAAAAGAATGAGATCTTGCCATTTGCAACAACATGGATGGACTAGAGGGTATTATGCTAAGTGAATAAATCAGAGAAAGACAAATACCATATGATTTCACTTATACATGGAACCTAAAAAACAAAAACAAATGAACAAATACAAAACAGAAACAGATTCATAAATACAGAGAACAAACTGATGGTTGCCAGAGAGGAGGAGCATGAGAAGGATGGGCAAAAAGGGGTTATGAAGAGTGGCAGATACAGGCTTCCAGTTATAGAATGAATAAGCCATGGAGATGAAAGTTACAGCATAGGGAATATAGTCAGTGGTACTGTAATAGCATTGCATGATAACAGATGGTAGCTACACTTCTGAACATTTAGCATAACAAATAGACTTGTCAAATCACTGTTGTATACCTGAAACTAATGTAATGTGTCAACTGTACTTAATTTTAAAAAATGGTTAAGGGCACCTGGCTGGCACAGTTGGTTGAGTGTCCAACTCTTGATTTCAGTTCAGGTTATGATCCCAGGGTCATGGGATCACTCCCCACATTGGGCTCCACACTAAGAGTGGAGCCTGCTTGGGATTCTCTCCCCCACCCCCTGCTCTGCACCTCCCCTGCTCTCACCCTCTCTCTCTAAAATAAAATAAAAATCTAAGATGAAAATAAATAGAATACGTGCATAATTGGGCCACCTAAAAATAATTACATTTAAAGACAAAAATTATGTCTGTGAGAGTCCTCCATGTTCTTGTGTATAGCAGTAGCTTGTTCTTTTTCATTGCTGTGTAACATTCTATTCTATAGAATATTATCCAATCCACTATTGACAGACATTTTAATTGTTTGCAATTTTTGGCTATTAAGAAAGTTGGCATGGACATGCTTGTACATGGCTTTTAGTGGACAGGAGCACTCCTTTCTCTTGAATGTGTATACCCAAGAATGGCATTTCTGGGTCAAAGGATATATAAATATTTAGCTTTAATAGGTATTGCAGAATAGTTTTCACTCCTAGCAGTGTACAAGAGTTTCAGTTGCTGCATAGTCTTGCCAACACTGAGTGTTGTCAGTCCTTGTAATTCTCTTTTCTTCTTGATTTGTCAAATCCCCTTCTTAGATACAGATATTTGCTAATGGACTGTAAGACTCCCAGCCTTGGAAAAGCTTCCATAGGCCAACAGTTAAAGTCTGAACTTCAGGGGTGCCTGGGTGGCTCAGTCAGTTAAGCGTCCAACGTCGGCTCAGGTCATGATCTCACAGTTTGTGAGTTTGAGCCCATGTTGGGCTCTGTGCTGGCAGCTCAGAGCCTGGAGCCTGCTTCAGATTCTGTGTCTCCCTCTCTCTATGCCCCTCTCTCACTCATATCCTGCCTCTCTCTTCCTCTCTCTTTTTCTCTCTCTCAAAAATAAATAAAACATTAAATTTTTTTTTTAAAATCTGAACTTCAATGCTCATCCCTGACCCTAAGGACACTAGGAACTCAGAAATGGGAGAGATTAGCATGGACACTGGAGGGATAAAACTTGGGAGAGGCTGAAATGTGGGGTTTTGACCTGTTGGTGGGACTTGAATAAAGGAAGGGCAACAAGAAGGGTTCTGTCAGAGTGCACAGCTTGAGCAAAGACAGAAAGATAGGAAAGAGCTTTGAGAGAGATCAGGGAGAAAGGTGACCTCACTTGAACAGAGAGTGCTTCTTGAGAGAAGCAGTTCGTGTGGCTGGATCAGTCAGAAGGAGCCAGGATTAGGCAGGGGCTTTGAGGTCAAGAACCACTTCTTGGGACCTGAAGTAGGGATGGTGAGTGGGGTGCTACAAATACATGAAGTCCTGAGTCCAGGCAAGATACATTGAATGAGGGTCAGCTTGTGTCTCATTCAGTCTCCATTTTCTCCTATTTCTCACAGTGAGGAGCATCTCACCATCATGAGTAGGATAATCATTTATCTTTCAACAAGGCCCCTGAATGTGAGCCAACTACTTCATTTGATTCTCAACTAAAGAGAGAGATCTATTCCTGTGCTGGAGAGAAAACCAGATGTACTGGATTGAGAAACAGTATATCTGCACAATGTACTTTAGAAACATTTTTTAAGGGATTCTCAAGGGGCTAATTTTGACTTCATGTGCTTCATACCATATGGGCTGAATTCACTAAATTAGAGAAGAATTTGGCAGGTGTATTTGTATAGGGTGATGAACATATGCCTGGGCTAAAGGCCCTGCGTATAGAGAGGAATAGCTGCACTTCCTCGGCTCTCCTTCTAGAACTCCCCATGGCTCAGCCCATTTATCTCTCCACCTGCAGACTCAGCTCTGCACTGATCGGTTGATTCATTTGTTCATTCATTCACTTATTCATCAGCAAACTTTCGCTAGATGCCTAGTAGAAACCAGGTACTGGAGTTAAAAGTGAAAACACAGGGTTTCTGCCTTCAAGGAGCTCACAAGCAAGCAGGGAACACTGACATGAAATAATTGAATGCAAATAAGATGTGAAAAGAGCTATAGTAAAGGTAATGCAGAGGATAGTAGGAGACATTAATTCTACCTGAAGAAGTCAAAGAAATGTTTGAATTTGAGTCTTGAAGGATGACTTGGAGTTCATCTGATAAACAAGATCAGAGCATAGCCTCCCAAGACAAAGAGAGTGAGCCACAGCATGGCAGAAGACTGCAAATTGTGTGGCCAGAACGTAGAATTTGTGTGCAGAAGTAGCTGGACATGAGGCTTGAAAGTAGCTGCAATCAGACCATGAAGGTATGCAAACACCAAGCTAATGAATATGAACTTCACCCTGTGGATAATAGGGAATTGTTATAGGGTTTGAGTCAGAATTATATAGCCCAGCAATTAGAAGCATCATACAGGCACTAGTGTGAAAGATGAAGCAGGAGGAGTGAGCACAAAGACAAAAATCAGTGTAAAGGTTAGTGTATCAGATCTACTAAAAAAAGTTACAAGCTTACAACGAGCCCATCACACACATGATAGAGAACAGGAAATGACTATTTAGGAGGTAAAATCTATAAGACTTAGTGAGTTTGGAGGAGGAAGAAGGAGGCCAGGTGGAAAGAATTTGGATTATTCCCATATTCATTCTGGGTAGATGATGGTGCTGTTATTTAGGAAAGGGAATAATGGAGAAAAGGAAGGTTTGGACAGGACAGGAAACATAAGGGGAAAAGGAAATCAATTTAATTTTGGTCATCTGTGAGCTTGAAGTGTCTGTGAGTCTGTGGGATAGAAGTAGCACATACAGCTGGATGTACGGTCTGGCACTCAGAGTTCTGAGCTAGATATGAAGATTTAAGGTCATCAACACACAAGTGATAGAAATCATTCAGGGGACATGTAAGATGGGAAGAAAAGAGACATGAGGACAATGCCATGGATAACACTATAAGAGGTATGTGATCGAAGTCGCCCAAGTGAAGGAGACAAAGGTGCAGTTTAAAAGATAGGAATAAAGCTAAAAGAAACTGTAAAGTGTGTGAGGACCATTTCTTCTTGTCCATGGTGTATCTCTATCACATAGACATGTCCAGCTCATAATTGTTGCATGAATGAACACACAAATGGAGTGGTGTCATAAGGAAGTCTTTCCAGAAGAGTCCCCACTCAAGTGCTGTGAAGAGGTCACTGATGCAAGATGAGAACTAAGTGTTCCCAGACTGATGTACACTTGAAGCAGGAAAGATAGGACACCACTAGCCACCCCATCCAGAAGAGCTCAGCCTGAGTCACTCTCCTCCACATGTAACTAGGGTGTGGGTTCTCCAGTGCTGACCATAGGATGCTCCTCCTTTTATGGCAGTCATCTTCAAGATCTCCTGAACTTCCACCCAATGTCCTACAGCTGGATTGCTGTCCTTGACTCAGTTCCCAAGTTTCTACTTTGGCACATTGCTATATTAGTTATCTATTGCTATGTAACAAATTACTCTAAAACTTAATGGTTTAAAACAAATATTTATTATCTCACAGTTTCTGGGTGTATGATTCTGGACATAGCTCAGCTGAGATCTTTGCTTCAGGATCTCTCGAAGACCGCAACCAAGTTTCAACAGATCCATTTCCAACTCACTCAATGGATATTGGCAGTTCCTTACAGACTATTGGATTGAAAGCCTTACAGGCTGTTGGCCACAGGCTTCCCTCATTTACTCGCCATATGTGCCATTTGTGCTTGTCCCACAAGGCATCTGACATCATCAAAAGCAGCAAGAGAGAGAGTCTGCTAGAAAGACCCAAATCATAACTCTTTGTAACCTAATCACAGAAATGGCATCCCATCATTGTTGCCATATTCTGTGAGTTACAGACAAGTCACCAGGTCCAGCCCACCATCAAAGGGAGTGGTTTACACAAGAGTGTGAATTCCCAGAGATGGGAATCATTGGGGGTCATTTTAGAAATCTGCTTATCACAACCACCTAGAACCTTCATTCTTTCCCCAAACTTAGAATCTGTTTTGCTGAGATAATTCTCTGGTAGTCTTCACCATCTTGGTTGAACTGAAGCAGAAAAATCTCATAACCTTAAATTTCCTGTACTATTAATAGTGAATGCTTATATAGTGCTAACTACATGCCAGGATTTACATGAGCTTTCTACGAGCTTTACAAATATTAACTTGTTTAATCTTCACAACAACCCTCTGAAGTGGACCCTCTTGTTAACACGTTTTTCAAAAAAGCACCTAAGTTACAGAGAAGTAAGTGTCTAGCCAAAGGCCACATAGCTATTAAGTGGTAGAAATGGCATCTGAGATTCAAGAGTTTCATTCCAGAATTCCTGCTCTTAACCATTCTGCTATTCTACAACCTGAATTTAACTGGGATACATTGTTGTCCAGTCGCAGCATGTTATGACATTAAAACAAACATTAAAAACATTGAGCAACCAAAACAGAAATTCCAACATTTATTTAGCATTAAAAGATTCTGTCGAAACCCTACAGCAACATGTTTTGTGTCTCCAAGTCTTTTATGTGCCAAGTCTTCCCTTCAAATGTTCTCTGAAACCCAGCCCAGACTATTTTTCTTTTTCCCTATTTCTCTCTTAGCTCCTTATTATATAGGTTGGCTTGGTCTTCTGGCTTCACTCTTTAGTGTATTTAGCCCATGACCTGAATGTTCCAGAGCAAAGAGTAATCCTGGAATTGGCCAAGCCACCAGGAATTTACCCCCTTTCCTCCTAACTGTCCAGTCTGGTTTCTCTCTCCCTGTTTCTATGTCATAAGGAAAGCATAGAACTCATAGGCATAACTCTCCTCCAAGTGATGAGGGGAGAGGAAGAAACTGAGCAATCAAGAGAAAATTCTTGTTAGGTGGTGGGGGGTGTGGAGGGTAGGAACACATAAGCTGATAATTCTTATCTTTGTCACATTCCAAAAGATGCGTGACTGTTGTATAATGTTCTGTCACAGATGAGGCTGCCAAGTGGAGAAGATTCCTTCTCAGATCTTGCTCATCTAGCTCTTTCCTCTGAGGTTGTGAATTGGGGTAAAGCACATGAATAACCAGGGAGAATGAGAGATGCTTCTAGTTCTCCGAGTCCCTCTGCCAACCAACAGACCCAGGGTCCACACTTTGCTTCCAAGCCTGGGGTCTGTTCACTGGAAGGTTGTGAGAGCTGGTCCAGGAAAGATGAAAGAGACATGCTTCATTTTCTCTCAAAGTAAAATGATAGAACTGACTGTTAAATCCTGTAGTAGCTACCTCTCTGCAAAGCCCCTCCAATGGTCCCTCTTCTCCGTTTCTGCTGCCAACACCCCCGTTCATAATTTCTGCTCTGATCTCTTCAACTGTCTTCCAAGTTATCCCCCACTTCTTTTTTTTCCACCTCAATCAAGTTCACATACCACTGCTGGTTTAACCTTCCCCAGTGCCTTGCTCAAAATCTCAGTTGCTCCCCTTTCTCTATAAATTCTTATCAAAACCTTCAAAACCCCAAAAGCCCTCTTTCCAGACATATTCTTCCACATGTAATGTATGACCCATCTAAAATAGATGACTCACTGATTGCCAAGGACTGCATTTCTCAGCCGCACGCCTCCTACTACCCCCATTATTCCTCCTGCCTCTGAACCCCCCTCACCATGGTAACAAATTCAAAGACCATCAGAAAAGACCACCTCCACTGAGAAATATATCCAGATAATTACAATCGAGTATGGTTTCTCCCTTCTTTCATTTCCTATATCATTCATTTGATCTCTATGGCATTTTCCTTATACTACTATATCCACATGCTACTCAATTATTAAAAAGTACATGCTTTGAGAGAAGAGGTGTTTCTTGCTGAACTTCAAATATCCTACAGTGGTCCAGCAAAAAGTCTTAAACATGTACATGTTAAACATTCAGTAAGTCATATCTGAATTGATTATCTAATTTATCATTTTACATCTTTTGCTAGAATAAGCAAGACATATTCCTTTGAAGAAGGAGGGCACAAGAAAAGCACAGTAGTGGCCCTTGACCTGGGAGGTCATAGTCTTGTATATTACACAGCTTGAATTTCATCAAAGTTCATGAGCATTTAGTCTCTGGGTGTTACCTAGTGAGCAATGCTTTTAACTAACCTGACCTCATGCTTTTCAACTCTGTCACCTACCACTGTCAGAGAGAGAGTGGCACAGGGCATGTCAAACAGGAAAGACAGTTACATCAATTCAAGTCTGCAAATACCCATTCAACACCTACTATGAGCCAGCATTCTGGTAAGTGCTAGGGACATAGAAATGAACAAGAAAAATGTGGCATGGACATCCCTTAAATATAATTCCAGTAAGAGTAGCTACCATGTACTGATAGCTTATATACCAGGCCCTAGACTCAGTGTCTGACATGCATTGTCTCACTTAATCCTCATGGCAATCCCTAGCATCACCCTCATTTATAGTTGGGAAAATGGAGGCTTAATGAGGTCAAGTATTTTGCCCTGGACTATCAGGCAGTGGACCTAGGATTTAAACCTGGGGTTTATGACATGACTTCATTCTTAGAAGTACTTACTTCGCTTCCTCAACATGTTTCTGTTCTGCTCAAAATAGATTCTTGCTCTTTTTATTCTTTGAGTCTTGCAGTGTAGCTTTGGGTGAGGGTATGTATAACATAAACAATTTTGCCTTGCTTTTCCCTTGGAGATTCCACATGTCCATAGAGCAGTCTACCCCTGGATTTCTCCAACATTCCTTCATCTGCAATACTCAGACTGAGAGAGCCTGTGGGCAGAGGCAATGTAGGTTCATACATCTTAAAGATATCCCTCCCACCTTTCTCTGCCCTGATACCCTTGACTATGTGCTTTATCCTTTTCTATTGTATGAGTTTTTGCAAATCTCTTCAAATTCTTTGTGGAACAGGTAGTATATAAGTAAATCAAATATACCTTACACCTGTTCAGTATGTCACATGAATGTAGGCTAATAGATGCTTGATGCTTGAAGAAGCCTCAAAGAATGTCTTACCTAGTTTTTATTTTGTTCCATAGAAATGCTTCCTTGGGGTTATTGGGACCCTCACTCCCCACTGCTTCTGGAGCACTCCCCCATAACTCTTTTGCATATAGAGCTTCCTGGAACATTTCCTCTGAAAAATGGATTCTCTAACCAATGAATGTGTAGTTTCTCATTGGAACTCTGTACATTGCTGATAGAATGTAAAATTGTACAACCCCTATGGAAAATGATATGGTGACTTCTCAAGATGTGAAACATAGAATTACCATATGATCCGACAATTTCACTTCTGGCTATATACCCAAAATAAGTGAAAGCAGGGACTCCAATACTTGCATACTCATGTTTGTAATAACATTATTCACAATAGCCAAAAGATAGAAGCAACCCAAGTGTCCATCAATGGATAAATGGATAACCAAAATGTATGTGTGTATACACACACACACACACACACACACACACACACACACAGACACACACATATAAAATTCAGGCTTAAAAAGGAAATTATGACACATGCTACAATAAGGATGAACCTTGAAGATATTATGCTGAGTGAAATAAACCTGACACAAAAGGACAAATATAATGTGACTCCATGTATATGAGATACCTATAATAGTCAAATTCATAGAGTAAGAAAGTAGAATGGTGAGTGTCAGGGGCTGAGGAATGAGGAGTTACTGTTTAATAGGTATGTAATTTCAATTTGGGAAAATGAAGAAGTCCTGGAGATGGATGGTGCTAATGGTTGGACAGCAGTGAATACATTTAATGCCACTGAATGATATATACTTAAAAGTAGTTAAAGTGGTAAATTTTATATAATATATATTGTACCGCATATTTTTTTAAAGTTCCATTTCTCGGGGCACCTGGGTGGCTCAGTTGGTTGAGCTTCCAACTTCGACTCAGGTCATGATCTCGCGGTTCATGAATTTGAGTCCCACGTCGGGCTCTGTGCTGACAGCTCAGAGCCTGGAGCCTGTTTCAGATTGTGTGTGTGTGTGTGTGTGTGTGTGTGTGTGTGTGTGTGTGCGCGCCCCTCCCCCACTCATGCTCTGTCTCTGTCTCTCAAAAATGAATAAATGTTAAAACAATTTTTTTAAGTTCAATTTCTCATTTAATGGAAGAGGAATCTGAGTTTCAAGGTGAACTGGCTTGTTCAAGTGAATGGCACAGTTGAGAATAGTAGAACTCAGGGCTACAGGCCATCAGACCGTGGCTTTCCCTGTTGTGACAGATGTCTCCTCCTGGGAATGAGGTGTCCAGAGGATACTCCTGGGGAACTCCAGAAATCAACATTCTCTAGAGTCAGGAAGTATTTCCACAGCAACCCACTTTCCTCCTCTGTGGCCTTGCTAACTTCATTCCATCTTTTGCTTTGTCCCATTTTTGTCTCCTTTTTCTCTCTGAACAAAATGCTCTTGATGGTCAAAGCAAGCAAGGTCCTCCTGGCAAGGCCCTGGAGAAACAAATGCAGATGGAATGGCCTCTGGTGGAAAATGTATGTATAGAAAGCAGTTTTTCTGTTTTCCCCAACTCTCTTGGCTCTGAACTGTTGGTATTTTACTCAAAGTGGAATTTTCAGCCCTAGCTAGGCTCCTAATGCAAGAGTTTTGATTTTCCATGTGCGTCCCTCCTGAGCATGGATGCTCCTGCTGCTCTGCCTGTTGAGCTTGAACAGTGTCTCCATTATTGGAAAAGCATGCCCTGACCAGCTCTGAGGGCACATCCTATCCAACCTGAGAGAGGGCACACCCTTGGGAAACAGGTTGTTTCACCCACTGAGGACACATCTGCTCCCTTAAGAGTGCTCAGGATACCAGGAGAGAGGCCTCAGTGTGACTCAAGTCAAGATTTTATTTGGTCTTTGGATAGACCAAAGGCTTAACCTAGGGTAGGAAGGCAAAGAAAGGTGTTGAGAGTTTGAAAACCACTCAGATAGCTAAGGTGAACCTTCCACAAGTAGATCAGCTAGTGCCATGAAGGGAAACAGTTTTTAACTGTTAGTCAATAAATATTTACTGAGCATCTATCATGGGCTAGACATTATATTAGGAGCTGAGGACATCTGATGAATGACAGAAATAATCTTTTGCCCTCATGGATCTTATAGTGTAGTGGAGGAAGGAGATAAGTAAGGAAACAACTAAATAAGAACATTATAGTGAAGTGCTGAGGAGGAAACAGTGAGATGATGGGGGGTAAGGAGTTATACTGCTGCTTTAGATGAGGTGATTGGAGAAGGCCACCATGAGAAAGCAAATCAAAGCTGAGGCCTGAAAGATAATAGGTATATATGAAAAGCCAGAACAACGTATGCAAAGGCTACAAGAAAGAGGGTGGCATGTGTGAATACCGGAGGGGCCACTGTTGTGGCAGGACGATGGATAGTGAAGGAAGTAAGAGACCAGGACTTATGGGTCTTGGTGGGGACCCTAGAGTAAGGAGTTTAGCTTTTTTCAAAGGGCAGCAGGAAGCCTTTGATGGTTTAAACATAGATGGAAATGATTCTTAACAGACCTCACATCCTTGTCTGAGACCTTCCTACTGTGATCATTCAATTCCCCAAATTACTGGGTCCCAGTTTTAAATAAGCCCTTCTCCACTCTCATGCTGAAGA
Organism: Prionailurus viverrinus; assembly: GCF_022837055.1. Taxonomy (NCBI): domain Eukaryota; kingdom Metazoa; phylum Chordata; class Mammalia; order Carnivora; family Felidae; genus Prionailurus; species Prionailurus viverrinus. The sequence goes on along the minus strand of NC_062564.1, from coordinate 160,614,782 downwards.
GTAGAAATTGGGCTGTCAAATTCCAGAGGCCCACAAGATTCCTGAATGGACTGGCCATGTTAAATCAACTTGCATATGTTTCCATCTCTTCATCTGCTTTCAAGGTGTTGGAATTCAGCATTAAAAGCCTCCTCCTGTCTGAGGCCTGACAAAGCAGAAAGAAGCTCAAGGGCGTATCATTGATCTCACTACATCTGGAGTAAAGATCAGTCCAGATGATCTTTAAATTAAAAGTACAGATTTCCTTTCATGCCTCCTCTAACTTAACAACTAAAATTAAGCAACAGGCATTGAACTGGTGAACAACACATTCATCAAAAATCTATCTGGGCATATTTATTTATCAAAGCTACAATTAACCTTAATGAAGTCTCACCCATCTCATCCCTGTGGCCCCACCCTCACCCCCACCTGTAACCCAGAAAAATAAAAACTGTTTTATGGGAGCATATGGACCCAGAGCCCTTTTACAGAGTAATCATCTATGTCCTGCTCCCTAAAACACTGGACTGGACTATGGGGCATGGAAAACAGGTTGACATCTGGAAGAAATGTAGGGAAAGTATATGTTCCAGCTGGAAAGGTGGGATTCTGGCCCATTTTTCTTTCCACTAAAGGACTATCTTAACTTGGTCACTTACAGTATTCCTGGCTCCTGCTTGACTTCTTTCTTTTCCTTCATTTGTCCCACAGATATTTTTTGAGCAGTTAATATACGTCATGCAGAAATGTCTTTATGAATCTTTTCTGGAATGATATAGTAGAAGAGCTTGAATTCTGAAGTCAGGAGACCTCAGTTTTGAGTCCAGGAAGATGTTGCTTGTCTGGAGCAAATAATTTTAGGGTTCCCAAAATTTTAGTGTCTGTTTTGGCGATCTAAAAACTATTCTGAGGATCAAGTATAATAATGAGTATGAGAGTTCTGTAAATCATAAAGTGTTCAAAATGATAGTTGGTTTTTGAGGATATTGCATTTTCATCCTTGTGGTCACTCATAACCTCTCCAGATGAAGCTAACAGAGGTTCAAAGTTTCATTTGTACATGCTCCATCCAAGGTCCACTGAGCATTCCTAACAATGTATTCTGATGGTCATATATATGTCTTTGTAAAATTTGGGAAATAATGATATTTTAATAGCAACTGGTTAAGATCACTATGTCTTTCCTTTGTGACTTTTCACCATCAATCTTTACCTATTGAACAGTGATGAATGACAATAGGCATTTTTGGTATCTGGTCAAAGAGAAGTTGAGTTGGGGATGCATGACGTTTGGGCTGTGTGGCACATGTTTCTGTAGTTTGCAGCCACTTCCATGTTTAGGGTTAGGTTAGGTTATCACCAGGCCTCCTATTGTAGGAATGGTTTCCATGAATATTTCTGACTCTACAAGGTCAACTCATTTGGCACCATAACATAGAGTGCAGGGCCAAGGGCAAAATTGTGATATGAACATGTCCCATGGCATCCAGCACCCAGTAATGGAAGAGCAATAAGGTTTGGAACATATGGGAACAAAAGATAGTCTTCAGAATGTTCTTTGAATCATTAGATACGTACAATTCTAAGTGGAAGTTTCAGTTCTCATTGACACCTGGTTAAAAGTTTGCTGCTATCAGAAATATACTTGAAAAAAAAGAAATATTGTTGATAGTATAGTGTACACAATTATTAAACCATCATATTTTTTTTCTTTTTTGATGGGAATCTTGCAAAATATAATTGATCACAATCCCTAGGTTTATAGGTCATGAACTTGTGGCAGTATTACCAATGGAAGGCATATGTGTGTGTGAAGTCTGATTTTATGCATCATCACATCAAATAAGATCACCTCTTAGAATATCTGATACTCCTTGTGCTAACAAAAATCTGTTGGTTGATGAAAATGCATACAATGTTGCCTCAGATACAGCAAAATGGCCTGAAGAAGTAAATGTTCTATGTCAAAACTCCCATACATATTCATTAATATATCAATGTAAGTAATATAAAAATAATTCGATTACATGATTTTGCAGATCAATATAACAAGAAGCAAGTTAAAATTGCTCTTCTGTATGCCTTAATTTCAGAATAATTTTGTATGTTTTTTAGAATTACTGATCATATAAAAATTACCCCAAAACTTTATAGAGGCATGTTGGGTAGTGAATAAAGAAGATAATGTTACTTTTTTGAATTTGATGTTTGTAACATTTGCCAGCTTTTTTACAGTTGAAAATTGCTATGATTTCTTTTCTCATTCTAAATATTTAGTGTTTTTTATACATACTTAATTTTGTACTCTTTTTTTAAAGAGGGCCCCCAAATTGTATAAATTACAGGCCCATCAAAGTCTGGATCCAACCTGCCTGATTTGGTGAAAAATGTGGTTCCTCCCACCCTGCTGTAAACAGAAGTCTAGTATCCCTGCCCCACTTACAGCTCCATCCTTCATGTAAGAACTCTAAAGCCAAGAGTGCACACTGCAGATGGCAGGGCCTGTCACCCAGGAAAAGAAGCAGAGCCCAAGTCTGCCAATGAAAAGAGTCTAACTAACAGGTTCCTGGAATTTTGGGTTGGGGTAAGATGCCAAGAGAGGGGAAAGAAGGAAGGAAACTGAATTGGTTACCAAGGCAAATGCTCTCAGATAAAAGCCTTACAGAGCCAGCTCACAGTGAGGATATTAAAAGATTGTTTACACATCTCACCCCATACTATTATTTCAGTGACAATAACTAACCATAGGGAAATACCTCTGTGTGGTGGAGAGTGTTAATTGTCTGCCAAAACCCATCTCCTTCCTTCCATAGATGTTGATTTTAAGCCAGACACATAGACACTCACATAGAGATTCCACTTCCCCGGGTCCTTTGTGACTGGCTGCAGCCATGTGACTAAGTTCACCAATGGCATGTGAGCAGGAGAGATGTGTGGCCCATGTACCTGGCTTGCTTTTATTTTTTATTTTATTTTTTAAAATTTATTTTGAGAGAAAGGTGTGAACAAGGGAGGAGCTGAGAGAGAGGGGTTGGGTGGGGGTGGGAATCCCAAGCAAGCTCCATGCTGTCAGTGCAGAACCTGACTCAGGGCTCGAACTCACGAAATGTGAGATCATGACCTGAGCCAAAACCAAGAGCCCAATGCTTAACTAACTAAGCCACCCAGGCACCCCCCTGGCTTGCTTTTAATGAGAAATTGTTTCCTTGGACTTTTTCATCTTCCCTCCCTGCCAGTTGGGAAGTGACAGTCTTACTTTCAAACATGAAGATGAGAACAATGAACTGAGCCAGAAGTTTCCAACTTTTCAGTTCATAGTTACCCTTAGTATCTCAGTAATTTTATCACAATGCTCCTGAGCCAAAAGAAAGAACTAATAGCTCCGTTTATTAAGTAGCTTTGTCCGAACAACCTAATCAGTACTTAGGTCCTAACAACTTAGTGTTAAGAACTGTGAAGGGTCTGAGATTTTATCCTATTTGCAAGCTAATGAGTTAGCCAGTCACATTTCATGAAGGTTGGCAGAAGACATGAGACTCCTGGGTCAGAGAGGCAGGAATGCATTACTCATGGCTGTAGCAATACCAAGAGTGTCAGCATTAGGTCTGGTTTCCCGAGCCTCAATTCCAAGGGACTATGTGAAGAGGGCTGTGTGAGACGTGTACCCACAGTGGCTTGTGTTACAGGAGAGGTAACCTGAATCTCAGGTTACCAAGCTTTGGCAATCTGAATCTTTTATATGAGCAATAAGCCAGCCTGATCTTTGCCCTAGAGGGAGATATTATTTCTATTAGACTAGACAGTAAGTAGACCTGCTCTTTGTTCCAGAGAGAGTCATCAGTATTTCTATCTTCCAAGGCTATTAGCTATACAAACATACTTGAAAAATTAGTCTAGACCAAAGGCAATAAGTGCCTCTGCTTACAATATATGTAAAACCATAAGATACATGGAGAATCATCTTACAACATTTAGAAGCCATTTGCAAATATATATATATGCATAAATCAAAAGAAAAATATTTTTACTTTAAAACAACTGTGAACACTTGGTAATGGGATGTGTGCACCTGCTGGGCACTGAACAACTCCTCAAACCTTGGAATCAGATTGGACAACACCACCCCATTCCCTGTCCCACATTGATTTTCTCATAGCACTTTTTCTCATTGCAACCATAGCCTCACAAAGGTATGATGTCATCAAAAGGAAGTAGTGTATTCCTTTCTCAATGTTGAAACTATAAACCACCTAAAGCTGGTAGCAGATGTGGTGTCTGTCAGATGTTGAGGATCCTATTTTCCTCAAAAGTGGAACACATCCTGTGGTTCTCCTGTGAGTTCACTGAGGCTCTCTGGGACAATCTGGTGCATGGTTTGGGAACTACAGCACTAAACAATGGTGGAAGAAGCTCTTGATTCTGAGTGGCCTTGTAGAGTAGCTCTGTCTTGATAGCCTAGACTAAATGGAATGCTCTATCAAAGAGAAAAAACTTCTATCCTCTTTCAGTCAAAATTTTCAGGCTTTTTGTTGCGGTAGGACAGCTTTTATCCTAACTAATACAATTTCCTACATAATTTTGGCTATGCCTCACAATGTAGTATTTGAGGACATACGTTCTCACATTGTAGAAAAAAATTCCTGTGTGCTTCTCTTGTCTTTCCAACCTCAATTATCACCTCAGTCAACATTTATTGAACCTTCTTACTATGCCCTAGCACCGGGCCAAGCATCCTTTCAAAATCCGAATCCACTTCTGTTCCTAAGTCCCCTCAGTCTCAGGCTCAGCTGGTCTTTAGCCAAGTCTGAAGCAAGGCCACATCCATCCAGCAAGCAGAGTCTGGAAGTCACACTGATGCCTTACTCCCAGGAGTAGCTGGTACACTTTTGTTGCTGGTCAGGCTTGGGCCTGGAACCCAATGAGTACTCAGGTGAGCTGAACCAAACCACATGGATCAATCTTTTTTTTTTTTTTTTTTTTTTTGCCAATCTGATTAGGACTAAGACACTTCAGACCAAAACCCAATCTGACACACCCAGCAAGAGACCAAGAAAGAAGCACACTAGCAGCAAGACAGAGAGTGCTGGTTTATTCTAGCACTGAGCTGGCCTGGACTATTACTGGAGCAGTGAGCCCTGTGTACCTGTGAAAAAAAGGCACAAGGAAGAGAGCAGGCTCAGCCCTCAGCAGCGGAAGGGAAACAGAGAAGAGGAATGGCTGGGCGGGCCTTGGGTAGCACTGGTAGAAGCAGACCCTGTGTCAACTTCTGTAACATGGGTGAGGTGTACATGCACACACACACACACACACACACACACACACACACAGAGCCAGGAGTGAGCCCTGATGCCCTCCAACTCTGCAGCATGGAGAAAGAAGACAACGCTGAAGAGTTCCAATCTTCTCACACCTAAAATGAATGACATTTTAATGCACATTGATCACTAGTAAATTTGACCCAATAAGAATCCTAGAATTTGAACAATCCACGCCAATTTTTCTTCTTTAAAAAAAAATTTTTTTTTTTAGTTTATTTTTTGAGAGAGGGAAAGAGAGAGAGATAGAGAGAGAGAGAGCAAGGAAGGGGCAGAGGGAGAGGGAGAGAAAGAATCCTAAACAGGCTCTGCACTGTCAGCACAGAACTCTATGCGAGGCTGGAACTCATACACCATGAGATCAGGACCAAAGCCAAAATCAGGAATCAGACACAACTGACTGAGCCACTCAGGCATCCCACCAATTTTTCTTCTTGAGGGTAGCACAGAGAGGAAGAAAAAAATGAAGGATAAAGGAGCTTTGGTTCTCCTAAAGCTCATGGTTTTACTACTACAGGAAGAATTTGTGTACCTAAATATCTCAGAGGGGTTTAAAATAAAACAAGATTTTTTGTAAATTTTAAATAATCTAGAGAATTTATTATGATCTGAGACCAGATACCTGGTTTCAAAATCAACTTTTATATGTAATTGTTATTTTTAACTTGTAGATTTGCTTAAACCATTATTTTATTGAAAATAATACCATCGCTTTACTGAAAAAGAAATATATACATGATGAGAGAATTAGACAGTACAACTCCTAGCCAATATGATGGGTGAAAAAGTGATACTTTGATTTTATTGGCACTTCTTTAACCATGAATGAAGTTGAGCATCTCTCCCAATGTTTAAAAGCTTTATCTGTGGGTTGCCTATTCACATCATTCACCTGTTTTCTTCCTTATTATGTTGTTGGTATTTTTCTTATTGTCTTGTAAAAATTATTCATATATGAAGGAAATTAACATTTTGCCTATCATAACTGTTTTAAGTATTTTTCTAAGGTTTTTCTACTTTGTTAAAGGCATTTTTCCATGCAGAAATTTTTAATCATTTAATATTCTTTTTTTTATGAATTCAGGTTTTCATATCTTTTTCCATTCTGAGATTTTAAATAATTTGTCCAATGTTTTCTTCTAAAAATTTATGGATCACATTTTTTTAGGTTTGCATCTTTTCTCCACTTCAGATTTGTTTTGCTATACAGAATTAACTAGAGATCCAGCTTTGTTTTTTTCTGGATGGCCAGCCAGTTTTCCCAGTATTATTTATTAGCAAACCCCTGTCCTCCTCTGCTTTGAAATGCCATCTTTATCATACCCTATATTTTTGGTTTATCAGATGATTTCTGGTTGTTGTTTTTTTTTTTTTACTAAGTCATTGGTTTGACACTCTGTTCATGACCCAGTACTGACCTACTTTAATTAGCACCTATATTAAATTAAAAGTATTATCTATCTCCTATCAGATTTGCAAAAATTATAATAATTTACATTTGTTGGTGCTTGCACTGAACCCTATGTAATTGCTGGGTTTTTTTTTTTCTGTTTTTGAATCTTAAAAATTGTTGATTTCATGGCTTAACCTGAGGCATTTAGATACTTTGCTAAGCACTTTAAAAATATCAATTCACTGAATCTACACAACAATCTACCAGGTAAATATTATTGATCCCATTGTATTTATTTATTAAATATTTATTTATTTTTGAGAGGGACAGAGCACGAGTGAGGGAGGGGCAGAGAGAGAGGGAGACACAGAATCCGAAGCAGATTCCAGTCTCTGAGCTGTCAGCACAGAGCCCGATGTGGGGCTTGAACCCACGAACTGTGAGATCATGACCTGAGCCGAAGCAGACACTTAACCTAACTGAGCCACCCAGACGCCCCTGTGATCCTATTTTAAAGATGATAGAACTGAAGCACAGAAAGATTAAGTAATTTGCTCAAGGTCACACACAGGTAGAAAGTGCCAGCCTGTGATTTTAATTTAGGTACCCTGATGCCATAGTCTGTGCTCCTAACCACCGTACTTTATAAGCTCTGCCAGAAAAAAAAGGTGGGGGGAGGGAAGAAGCTGTCAATGAGCAGTATTTGGCAAGGATGTAAGGAAAACACATACACTCTTCTGAAAGGTATAGATTGCTACACATTTTCTAGAAAATAATTTGTTAATGTGCATCAACACTTTAAACATACATTCTTTTTGACAGCAACTCAACTTCTAAGAATTTATCCTAATAATCTTAGTGTTAAGAAAGAGAAGAGTGTCTATTAAAATGTTCACCACTGCATTGTCTGTAACAGTGAAACACTGGGAGTAATCTAAATGTCCATCAAGAGGGGATTGCTTAAATAAATTGTATTACTTCTATACGGTGCAGCCAACAAACAGGATCATGGGTGTCTAAATTCTCTGACATGAAAGCCACTTGGGTGCATTATGGAACCACTAGGATAAAGCTTTCCTAGTCACGGGGTTGGCCTTCTATGGAGGTAAAGTTGGTGGTTGTCTTGTAATGGCATTTGAGATCAGAGAAGCTCCCTGCCCACTTTCACTTCAAAATACCTTTCCACGAATGCCTGATATTCTCCCACACAGTCCTTCAGGTTGATCTTTGCTCCCTGTGCTCTCCACTGCAGTGATAACCAATCATGAGGGAAGCTATAACCAATTATCTCTAACTGCTTGTGATAAAGGTATTAGATGCTTTCCTTTGACAGGAGTTGAGAGAGGTAGCCTGAGAACATTAAGTACTTTAGTAAGAATCTAAAACATAAAAACAAACACAAGGAAATAGGGAAAGGGAGCTAAAGTTCGTTGAGCACCTCTTGAGGACAGTAGAACTCCATGTCACATGTGAGTCAGATTCCAAAACAAGCATGTCAGGCAAAAATTGTATGTGATCAAAATGAATATTGAAAATTCCTTAAGTCACTCAGAAAATACTGTATATATAGCCATGTATATATTCTTTTATGGTAATATGAATATGCCAATGTGAGATATACATCTTGCATATATGATAATCATTACATATAAAATATTTCAGGTTGTTTTATCACATAAAAGAAGGCAATGTATAAAAAGGGCAAGTGTTGAATTTACCCAAGTTACTTGTGTACGTGATCTAGTTCCTACTATATGTAATTCAATTTAATACTTTCAACAACACTGAAAGGCAATGGCTATTAGCCTCATTTTGTAGAAATGTAACTGGGGCTCAAAAGGTTAACTGATTTTCTCAAAGTCACACAACTAGTAAGTGCCAGAGATGGGACTTGAACCCAGATCTTCCTAGCTCCAAGGTCAGTTTTATCCACTTCATCACAATGCCATTCTTCTCGATTTCTGCTCCAATAAGGGTCAGGAGCCCCCTCAACTTATGAACTTCATGATTTTGCCCTAAATTGGCTCTAGACAGCCTCTCCAAAAAACCCAAGTTCACATATCACCTCAAAATTGGCATTTAAAAACAAAATAAAGCCCTTTTTAATATTCCTTTTGAGTTCACTATTTCTCATCACTTGCTTTCCATCCATAATCATTCTGGATGGATTTTAGGCTCAAACATGAACTCTAAAGACTAGGCTGGGGGCAGACAATATGATGTTCACCTATGTGGAATGGGAAAACATTAAAGAGTTGCCTTGTTTTAAACCATGACCTAGAAAACTCTTCCCACTGGCCTGGGGAAGCTGGCCTTCTGTCTGAGACTTCGAGTGTTACAAAAATATATCATTTGTGAAAAATCAAAGCCCAAGACCTGAGCTTTACATGACTTATATGTTATAGGAACCTTAAGCATATAAGGTAATGAATTCATATAAAAACTAATCAAAATAATTTAAACCTTCAGGGATCTGGCAGAACCACAAGAAACTGCTCAGTAGAGACAATTCCACCACCCAGGGCCCTTGAGAAATTCACAGCAAAAACCATTTCTACTGAAGATGAGTTCACAACCAAACATCCACTTCACATGATTTGATTTGTAACATTCAGGAAGAGTTGGTGGCCACAACAAACAGGAGACTCACTATTTCAGAATTGGAAATAATTTCACAAAATGAAGGATGGTAAGAATTCAATTGTTGCTCTTACATAGCCTCATTATGGGACTAATGTATTATCTAACTGGGTTTCTGTTACTTATGGAGACTCACTGAATTCATGTAAGTGGGGAAATAGATCACAGCTCATATTTCAAAACAAGAGCACAGCAACTATGACTCTGACTAGCCAAGGTAATTGGACTCTCACAATTTGGAAAGTGGAATTCAGGCTTCCTCCATACCCAGGGATTCTCTTAGAGTCAGAAGCATGGGTCTCAGCCATTTGCTATATCATACCTTGCTCCAAACGGATGGGAGTATTGTGATTAGGAAGGAATCATCATGATGCAGGAATGGAAGATTTTTCTCTCCATGTTTCTCTCCATGTGTTCTGTCAAAGGGAGGGTAGAAATGTATTTTCCAAGTTCATTTGTACCATTATTCTATGAACTGGAAAGAGAATCAAGCTATACTTGAACTAATGGCTTATTTTTTTTTTATTTTATTTATTTCTGAGAGAGAGAGAGAGAGAGAGAGAGAGAGAGAGAGAGAGAGAGGAGCATGTGCGCACACATGGGAGGGGGAGGGGCAGTGAGAGAGGGAGAGAGAGAATCCCAAGCAGGCTCTGCACGAGCCCAATGGGGCTTGAACTCACGACCGTGAGATCATGACCTGAGCCTAAATTAAGAGTCAGACACTTAACTGAGCCATTTAACTGAGGCTTATTTTTACGTATAAAAGACAAATACATGAGAATCACTTGGTTAATAATTTTAGTCAAGCTGTTTATGTATGATCTCATACATAAAATTTAAAATACATTGTTAAAATACATTGGAAAAATTTAAAATACATTGTTAATGAATTTGAAGAGTAAGTACTTTGAGAGCAACCAATATTTAAATTTACACGTGAACATTTCATTCCACAATCATTCTTTGTGCTTAAAGCATAACTTGCCTGGGTGGTTCAGTTGGTTGAGTGTCTGACTTTTGGTTTCAGCTCAGGTCATTATCCCAGGGTTGTGGGATCAAGCCCTGCATTGGATTTGGTGCTGAGCATGGAGCCTTCTTAGCATTGTCTCTCCCTCTGCCCCACTAACCCTGCTCTCCGCCATTGGCACTTTCTCTCTCAAGGCAAAACTTGCTATTAAATTACTCAGTTGTTTCCCACTCTGACAGCAAAGAATTAGAATATGTTACCAATGCTACCTGAGACAATTATACTTCTTGTTATTGCTGAAATGCTTATGACCCAAATATAGAAGAATTTCAACTTTTCTTCATTAGCTGAAGAACACTTAAATAAATTTCTCCATTCCTTCTTTTTCAATGACAGAAACTTAAAAACAATTTGCAGGCAAAGCAAATGGCCTTGGAATTGGTTCAGGATAATTGTTCAGTCATGGGATTAGATGGACTAACTTGTTTTTTAGGGTCTGCACCACCCTCTCCATCCACTGTTCCCCCAGATCATGGGGTCATTCACGCTGGTTCCCTGTCCTCACAACCCCAACATATGAGGCATTTAGAGGTTTACTGAATCTGGTTTCCCTGCAAAAACAAATACATTTATTACTATAAGTAAATATTTTTTAAAATAAAATATCTTTAAAATTTTTTTCTTGGAAAATATTTTACTAATTTACTGAGAGTACTGTAAAATTAGTCCTTGTTTTGTTAGAGGTAAATATTAGTTTTAAATATAGGTTGTGGCTACATGTCCATCTAAGGGGATAAGTAAAAAAAAAAGTTGTTATTTACATAATGAAATACTATTACTGGGCCTCCTGGGTGGCTCAGTCGGTTGAGCGTCCGACTTCGGCTCAGGTCACGATCTCACGGTCCGTGAGTTCGAGCCCCGCGTCAGGCTCTGGGCTGATGGCTCAGAGCCTGGAGCCTGCTTCCCATTCTGTGTCTCCCTCTCTCTCTGCCCCTCCCCCGTTCATGCTCTGTCTCTCTCTGTCTCAAAAATAAATTAAAAAAACGTTAAAAATTTTTTAAAAAAATAAAAAAAAAAGAAATGCTATTACTAACACAATGAAAGGACAAGAGCACTCTTAATATATGGATACAAAAATCTCTGAGATATATTGTAAAATGAAAAAGCAAAACAAGTTGCAAAAACAGTGTGTATGACAATAAAATATTAAGCACCGATGAGAATGAATAAATTACAACCACATTTGTCAATAGGGAAAAATCTCACAAACACAGTGTTGAGCTAAAAAAACCAGAAACAACCTTATGGAATAATATCACTTATTTAAGGTATACAGACTACCGCATTTATAGAAAGTATACAGAAGCAGAAGTATGCTGTTAAAAGCCAGAAGAGAAGAGTGAATACCTTTGAGGGATGAAGTGACTGGAAAGGATATTGAGGGGGATGCAGGGGTTCAGATGATATTTCTTTTTAATTCCAGTATCATTAACATACAGTATTGTATTAGTTTCAGGTGTACAATATAGTGATTCAATAATTCTATGTGTTACTCAGTGCTTATCATAAGTGTTCTCTTAATCCCCTTCATCTATTTCACCCATCCCCCCATCCCCCTCCCCTCTGGTAACCATCAGCTTGTTCTCTATAGTTAAGAGTCTGTTTTTTTATATGTCTCCTTTTATCTTTCTTTTGTTTCATAAATTATACATATATATATATATATAATTTATGTGTATGTGTGTGTATACACACACACATATAGTACATATATATAAATATTTTCTTTATCCATTCATCTATCAATGGAGACTTGGTCTGCTTCCATACTTTGGCTATTGTAAATAATTCTACAATAAACATATGGATTCATATATCCCTTCAAATTAGTGCTTTTGTATTCTTTGGATAAATATCCAGTGGTGAGATTACTGGATCATACAGTAATTCAATTTTTAATTTTTTGAGGAAACTCCATATTATTTTTCACAGTGGCTGCACCAGATTTCATTTCCACCAACAGTGCATGAGGGTTCCTTTTTCTCTACATCCTCATCAGCACGTGTTGGTTTCTTGAATTTTTTATTTTAGCCATTCTGACAAGTGTGAGGTGACATTTCATTGTGGCTTTGATTTGCATTTCCCTGATGATGAGTGATGTTGAGCATCTTTTCATGTGCCTGCTGACCATCTGTATGTTTTCTCTGGAGAAATACCTATTCATGTTTTCTGCCCATTTTTGATTGGATTATTTGGGGGGTTTTGTGTTGAGTTTTATAAATTCTTTATATATTTTGGATACTAACTCTTTACTGAATATATCAGTTGCAAATATCTTCTCCCATTCAAATGTCTTTTAATTTTGTTGGTTGTTTCCTTGGCTGTGCAGAAGCTTTTTATTTTGATGTAGTCCCAATAGTTTATTTTTGCTTTTGTTTCTCTTGCCTCAGGAGACATATCTAGAAAAATGTTGCTACTGTCAATGTCAGAGAAATTACAGCCTGTGCTCTCTTCTAGGATTTTTATGGTTTCAGGTCTTACATTTAGGTCTTCAATCTATTTTTAGTTTATTTTTGTGTTTGGTGTGAGAAAGTGGCCCAGTTTCATTCTTTTGAATGTAGCTGCGCAGTTTTCCCAAAACCATTTGTTGAAGAGACTTTTTCCCTTGGCATATTCTTGATTTCTTTATTGAAAACTAATTTTCCATATAATTATGGGTTTATTTCCAGACTCTGTTTTGTTCTACTGATCTATGTGTCTATTTTTGTGCCTGTACCATACTGTTTTGATTGCTATAGCTTTATAATATGTCTTGATAACTGGGGTTGTGATACCTCCAGTTTTGTTCTTTTCCAAGATTGCTTTGGCTATCTGGGGCCTTTTGTGATTCCATACGAATTTCAAGATTATTTGTGCTAGTTCTGTGAAAAATGCTGTTGGTATTTTGATATGGATTGCATTAAATATATAGATTGCTTTGGGTAGTATCGACATTTTAACAACATTTGTTCTTCCAATCCATGAACATGGAATGTCTTTCCTTTTCTTTGTGTCATCTTCAGTTGCTTTCATCAGTGTTTTAGTTTTCAGAGTACAAGTCTTTCACCTCCTTGGTTAAGTTTATTCCTAAGTATTTTATTATTTTTGATGCAATTGTAAATAGAATGGTTTTCTTAATTTCTCTTCCTGCTGCTTCATTATTAGTGTATAGAAATGCAACAGATTTCTGTACATTAATTTTTCAGCCTGTGAGCTTACTGAATTCATGTATCAGTTCTAATATGTTTTTTGTCTTTGATGGTTTCTATATATCTGGTTTTGGTATCAGGGTAATGCTGGCCTCATAGAATGAATTTGGACCTTTTTCTTCCTGTTCCATTTTGGAATAGTCTGAGAAGAATAGGTATTAACTATTTTTTAAATGTTTGGTAGAGTTCACCTGTGAAGCCATCTGGTCCTGGACTTTTGTTTCTTGGGAGTTTTTTGATTAGTTATTCAGGTTCATGCACTTTATGTATATTATACTTCAATTAAAAAGTTTTTAAAGTATATGTAGGATGCTACCATTTGTACAGAACACATCTCTGGAAGTACAATAAGAAACAAATTGTCTCTCTGTTTCCTGTGAACAAGCAAACGAAATATTAAGGAGAGAGACTGAGCAGCAGGAGGGTAGAAATGAGAGGACATTTTCATGTTATACCCTTTCATACTTTTGGATCACTTTAATGTATTCAAAAAGTTAACTTCTTTTCCAGTAGTTTTTAAAAAATTATTTTGTTAAGAGTAAATTTACACTGGGCATGCTGCCCAGAACAATTATGTTTTTGTAAATACAATGTTTTATTTGGGAATTTCCTAGAGCACTCAAAAGTGCATCATCCTAAACTGTGGCTTGGGGCATACCTTTATTTAAAAATTGCTGCACTCTGAGCTAACTTGTTCTCTAGGTGAAGAATATACTACAATACAAATTGTCAATGTAAAAAAAGATTTTCACAACAGAGTCTTAAGCTTCTTGAAATTGAGGAAGGAATGGTTCAGGCAATGCAGACTGTTTCAAGAAACTGAAAGGCAATTGGGATTCAATTTGTAATGGAATTTTACACTATGCCCTCTAAAAAGAAAAGCTTGGGGCACCTGGGTGGCTTAGTTGGTTAAGCAGCCGACTTTGGCTCAGGTCATGATCTTGCGGTCCGTGAGTTCGAGCCCTACGTCAGACTCTGTGCTGACAGCTCAGAGCCTGGAGCCTGTTTCAGATTCTGTGTCTCCCTCTCTCTGACCCTCCCCCGTTCATGCTCTGTCTCTCTCTGTCTCAAAAATAAATAAACGTTAAAAAAATTTTCTTTTTAAATAAAAAGAAAAGTTTGCCCTGCTCTCCATATGCATTTGAATCCATTAGAAACCCTGGCAGACAAGTTTTGTACACTGTGTGTACACATGTCTGTGTATCCATGTTATTTCCAATTTGAGTCCAAGCTCCTTCCATCAACAAGATCTTCATGTACCATGTGAGTTGGTGGAGGGAGGGGGAGCCATCTGAAGTCTCCATGACTTCCATGCAAGGCTGAGGAATACTTTGGAGAGAACTCTTCCTATAGGAAGAAGAAACAAATGGATCAAGCTTATGCAGAGGAGAGATGTGCTTTCAAGAGGGGTTTGGTGGCTACTACTTGGTTTAGCGTCTCAGCCCAGGATCCCCACATATTTGTGTCTGAGTCTTCTGGGGGAGATAACCTAAAGAGCTTTCAATTAAAGAACACTCATCCAATTTAAAAAATAAAACAAAAGTACTTATGTGGGATGGTGGGAGAATATAAGCAACACTATTTGTATTTGTTTCCTAAGACTGCTGTAAAAAATCGATCTCAAACTGGTTGGCTTCATATAACAGAAAGTTATTGTCTCACGGTTCTGAAGGTCAGAAGTCTGAAATTAAGATGTCAGCACGACTGCACTTCCCCCAGAGGCCCTTGGGGACTGCCCTAGCATTTCTGTGCTTGTGGCCGCATCATTCCAAATCTCTTTGTCTTCATGTTGCTTTCTGCTCTATATGTCTGCATCTTCTCTATAGATCTATCTTATAAGGATACAAATGACTGTATTTAGGGCTCACTGTATTTAGTGCAGGACGAGAACTTCCTCTCAAAATGTTTAACTTAGTCACATCTACAAGTTGTGTGTAAAGACAGATCCTGCCTTTCTGTGAAAAATGACAATTTGTTCATCCTGGATTTTTTGCATTAATTTTGATTTGGTAAAATACTGCATTATTGTTCATCTTGATCACTGAATTTTTGGACCTCCGCTTACTTGCCTCACCTTAGTCCTTGCCCTGCAGGGATCTCGTTTTATAAAACCATCTGGGAAGGTTCCTTCAGTGACCTTGTCTATCGCATTGTGAACAGGAATCCGTTTAGGAATTTTTCACATAACTTTTCAGGGACATAGCTAGCATACAACAAAAAGCACAGCTCCTCTATTTTATTTCTTGGTGTTTGAAAGCCTGTAGATGCAATCTAATGCCTCCCGTGCCTCAGGGTCCGGTCTCCAATCCCAAGACTACTGCTTCTTCTCTCCCAGTTCTGAAACTCCTTCTCAGCCGATGGGCAGTATTTATTCTGAAGAGAACTTTGTTTAACCCTGAGAGGGAATTAAACTCAAGTTCTATAAAAACAAAACATTTTTTTAAGTCTCCCTATTTTAGTTTCATCCTGGCCTCTGGTATTTACTCAAAGTGCTTTTTTAACAAACTGGTCTGACAGAAACTGATACTGCAGGAAGCTGAAGCCCAAAACAAACAACCATATTAAAAAAAAAAAAAAAAAAAAAAAAAAAAGACGCTTAGGTTCAGCCTGTGAAGAGCTGAACTGGCTTCCAGCAAGTAAAATCCAGTTCTTTGCAGGAAACCCACCCACCTCCCTATCTTATCACAGAACATCAAACCCTGGCAGTTAGCCCCTGCCCCTCCACCCCAGCTTTCCATTGTTAATGCTCTCTCCTACTTCAATGCCAAACCAAGGCTCATGCCAGCCTTCACTCTGTGCCCTGCCCTTGATGGCCTGAGCTGGGGTTTCACACTGACATGCTGAAGGAGACTGGTCAGGGTGACAGGACATTCCCCAGCTACTTGAGTGTTTGGAGAGCTACGTTGAATTCTATCAAGCAGCAGATTAGTAAGGCAGGTCAGTGGGGGAAAACATAATAATATAATTTGTACTTGTACTTTCTTTTTTTTGAGGGAGGGGAGGGTAGCCAACAGAGAGAGAAGGGAACAGAAGATCCAAAGCAGACTCTGCACTGACAGCAGCGAGCCTGAAGTGGGGCTTGAACTCACAAACTGTGAGATCATGACCTGAGCTGAAGTTGGATGTTCAATCGATTGAGCCACCCAGACAGACGCCCCTTGTACTTGTACTTTCTTAAAAACAAAACAAAATGAAATGAAAAAAAAAAAACCACCAAAAAACCCAAAGCTCAGGTTCTGCTTAGAGATCTCAGGACTTGCCCAAAGATACTCATCCAGGTGTTTAACAATGTTCAAGCCCTGTCCAGCCCTACCTGCATCCCTTTCTCCACCCATGGCTCTCAGATAGTTTGATATGCTGGTGTTGCCTATAAGGCCTTGGTACAAGGGACCATGCTAGACTATGTCTTAGTATGTACCTATGGAATAAGCCCCCAAAATGCCAGGATTCTGCCTCTGGCCTGTTACACGTTCTGGGTCTTTGGTCATTTACATTCTATTGAGCCCAAGTTAGTGTGAGGTACCATAGGCATGACCTTTGAAGCTGGCCCCAGGCTGGGCCTGGAACATACTGTGTAGATCCAGAACCAGCCTGAAAGATCAAGTTGGCTGGGATTGGGTGGTGAAGTCTTGACAGGCACTAAGCTGGCTGTTCTCCATAAGGCAGAGCACAGTGCACCACAAAGGGCAGGAGTTGGGTACCCTGGAATGGGTTGACGTGTCAGATTATCAGTGAAACTAGAGGGTGTGGGAGCCTCTTCCCTGCCTCCTCCAAGCTAGCCACCAGGTCTGTGTACTGGTCTTGTATACAAAGCTGTTCAAATAGCAAGGTCACAGGGTATTTTTGCCCCCTCTTGCTAATGCAGGGTCCCAGCTCCCTGCAAAATCCTCCATGCATGTCTTTTTTTTTAAGGGAGGGAGAACATGTGCATGTGGAGGAGAGGGAGAGGGGGAGGGAGGGAGGGAGGGAGGGAGAGAGAGAGAGAGAGAGAGAGAGAGAGAGAGAGAGAAAGAAAATCCCAAGCAGGCTCCACACTCAGCCTGGAGCCCAACACAGGGCTCCATCCCATGACCCTGGGACCGTGACCTGAGCCAAAATCAAGAGTCAGACACTCAACCAACTGAACCACTCAGATACCCCCCTTTTTTTTAACTTTTAATTTTTTGTATATGTTTGTCATCTTAAATCTGGTCAACCACAGGGAGTTTCTTTTGGGTCCCTATGATCAAATCAATTCAGTTATAGTGTTACGTCCCTGAACTCTGTTGTTAGTGTATTGCACTGTTACCCTGTGCTGCTTAAGTGCAAGTAGGGGAGAGCACCTTGTCCTCCAATTTAGATTTTACTTTGCTATTCACATGTGGCAGTAGTGTGGTAGGCCAAAAAATGGCCCTGTGGATGGAATGGAATCTGTGAATTTACCTTATTGAGAAAAAAGGTTTTAAGCACCTACACCTGCAGTTGTATCAGGTGGAGGTAAGGCCACTTCTCTGAGATGATGAGAGATGGAAAGAAATTTGTAGGTAACAGCCCCCATGGTGCCCTCATCAGTCACCACTTTGCTAAAAACTACCCCATCCCTTTGTCGACACATAAACACCTTAATGACTGCCCATGAATTCAATGACTATCTAGAGGTTTTTGTTACATGTTCTTGATATCAGTGTGGTCTGGATTAATTTGAAAGCCTCTCTGAGATGGACTTTCAAATGACATGTATGGTGACCCTCACAAAATGACATGTATGGTGACCCTCACAAATGATGGGGATGATGATCAGTGGCATCCTAGAAACCACCAGAAATAGAGTAAAATTGTTTTCATCAAACCTACGTGCAGGACGCTGTGTGGTGAGCAGGGCAGGGACCTGGGGAGTACAGCGACAGAAAAGAAAATCGAAGGCTAAATCCACCTTGACCCTATGTGTGAGCTTAGATTGACATTCTCAAGAAGTACCTCTGACAAATTTACTTTCTTCTTTGTTTCCTTTTCCCCAGGGGGTAGGAAGTGCCCCTCCCTGGGTAGACAGTGCTCCCCTGGAGTATCAACTATGCAATGATGAATGAAAGAGTGGCATGCTGGGTATTTTCCATTCTATCCCACTGGATCTGCTTTCCATCCCACTTCGGGCTTTAGGGGGGCTGATCTTTGAACTTGATATAGTTGAACTATATCAACAAGGATCCCTGGTGCCTTGACTTTGAGTTGGGTTAGGAAAGTGGGAGCCAACAGCAGAAGATCAGAAGTGGGAGAAGACAGAGGTTGAAGTATTTAGTCCACTGGTTCCCTTCCTGCTGGGCTTCATTGACTGTGTTCCTCTGCTAAAGGCCCAAGCTGGTTGATCCCTCTTCTTCTTCTTTTTTTTTAAAAAAAAATTTTTTTTTCAACATTTATTTTTATTTTTGGGACAGAGAGAGACAGAGCATGAACGGGTGAGGGGCAGAGAGAGAGGGAGACACAGAATCGGAAACAGGCTCCAGGCTCTGAGCCATCAGCCCAGAGCCCGACGCGGGGCTCGAACTCACGGGCCGTGAGATCATGACCTGGCTGAAGTCGGACGCTCAACCCACTGCGCCACCCAGGCCCCCTTTTTTTTCTTTTTTAAATAATTTATTGTCAAGTTAGTTAACATACAGTATAGTCTTAGCTTCAGGAGTAGATTCCCATTATTCATCACTTACATACAACACCCAGTGTTCATCTCAACAAGTGCCACCTTCAATGCCCATCACCCACTTTCCCTGCCCCCCTCCCAACCTCCCACCACATCAACCCTCAGTTTGTTCTCTGTATTTAAGAGTCTCTTATGGTTTGCCTCCCTCTCTGTTTGTAACTTATTTTTCCTTCCCTTCCCCTATGGTCTTCTATTAAGTTTCTCAAATTCCACATATGAGTGAAAACATATGAAATATGTCTTTTTCTGACTTACTTATTTCACCTAGCATAATATCCTCCAGTTCCATCCACGTTGTTGCAAATAGTCCCTCTTCTTAGCTGCTCTGTCTGAGCTTTGTAAATTTTTTAAATGTTTATTTTTGAAAGAAAGAGAGAGCATGAGCAGGGGAGGGAGAGAGAGAGACATGGAATCCAAAGCAGGCTCCAAGCTCTGAGCTGTCAGCACAGAGCCCATTGTGGGGCTCGAACTCACAAGCCATGAGATCATGACCTGAGCTGAAGTCCGGCATTTCACCGACTAAGTCACCCAGGTGTCCTTCTCTCTGAGCTTTGTAACCCCTTTTCTTTAGCCTCTTTAAATTTTTTTTTTTTCAACGTTTATTTATTTTTGGGACAGAGAGAGACAGAGCATGAACGGGGGAGGGGCAGAGAGAGAGAGGGAGACACAGAATCGGAAACAGGCTCCAGGCTCTGAGCCATCAGCCCAGAGCCCGACGCGGGGCTCGAACTCACGGACCGCGAGATCGTGACCTGGCTGAAGTTGGACGCTTAACCGACTGCGCCACCCAGGTGCCCCATAGCCTCTTTAGACCTAGGGGTGAAGTTCTAGGCCTGGGGGCTGGGCGCGGGGGTGGGGGGTGTTGTCTCAGCATCCCTTGTTGGTTTCCCTTAACGCTACCCACGCCTTTGTAAATAGGCTTGTATTAAATCTGCCTCCATTGCTCTTTGTTGGTGTTGCATCTGTCTGTTGCAGGATCCTGACTGATCTAAGTCATAGGGTGCCTATCACCCAGCAAAGGGAGGACACAGTCCAGGCCTCAGGACCCTTGGCTCTGGAAGTTCCCTTTCCAATTGGAGGATAAAGCAACCTGCCTGGTTTTTCTTAGCTTTAGATCCTGTGCACAGTCAGGTACACCTGTGAATGAATGAGCTGCAGAAAGTTTTAAAAATGGACTATTGCCATTAACGTCATTAGCAACTCTGTCTCTTTGGATTTCAAATATTTGTTCAAGAATGAGAAGTTTGGCCTCTTTCCCTAAGATACCCAATCACATAACACTGAGAGAGGAAAGCCCATAGTGAGCAGAAATAAATACAGCTTGACCAGTTTTGTTACCATTAAACTTTCTGCCATGTTTTAAAACACTGAAAAGAGCAGAGTTTTCAGGCCCCAGGCAAGGTGCTCTGTACCTCTGCAGTTGAGAGGATGACAGGAGATGATAAAACATCAGAGGTCCCATCTGCATCCACCTATATCTTTAACTTGGTGTCCCATATCTAATGGCTCCTGCAACATGCTCAACACTTATGCACTAGTTCTCTTGCTGGCTGAGGAATGTATACAATCAACTTTTTACACTGGTGCATTAAAAAAAAAAAAAGGCAGAGTGGTAAGTTTGACATGGCAGGGGGATGGTGGGCACCAGCCAGCACTGAAAAGCAGTGGAATCAGGTGTGTAGGGTCTGGGCCATCAGAGCTCCCTCATCAGTGTTAGCTCAACCTGAATGAAGGCAAGTCTTCCGGAGCAGAAGCCAAGGAGATTCTGATCTCTCTCCAGAAACAGTGCCCTTCTTAGTTGTTTTCACTCTTTCTCTATCTTTTTTTTTCTTTTTTTAACTTTATTTTTTATTTTTTAAAATTTATGTCCAAATTTGTTAGTATATAGTGAAGCAATGATTTCAGCAGATTCCTTAATGCCCCTTACCCATTTAGCCCATCCCCCCTCCAACAACCCCTCCAGCAACCCTCATTTGTTCTCCATATTTATGAGTCTCTGTTGTTTTGTCCCCCTCCCTGTTTTTATATTATTTTTGTTTCCCTTCCCTTATGGTCATCTGTTCTGTCTCTCAAAGTCCTCATATGAGTGAAGTCATATGATTTTTGTCTTTCTCTGACTGACTAATTTCACTTAGCATAATACCCTCCAGTTCCATCCAAGTAGTTGCAAATGGCAAGATTTCATTCTTTTTTTTTTTTTTTAATTTTTTTTTTTCAACGTTTATTTATTTTTGGGACAGAGAGGGACAGAGCATGAACGGGCGAGGGGCAGAGAGAGAGGGAGACACAGAATCGGAAACAGGCTCCAGGCTCCGAGCCATCAGCCCAGAGCCCGACGCGGGGCTCGAACTCACGGACGGCGAGATCGTGACCTGGCTGAAGTCAGACGCTTAACCGACTGCGCCACCCAGGCGCCCCAAGATTTCATTCTTTTTGATTGCCGAGTAATACTCCATTGTATGTATATAACACATCTTCTTTATCCATTCATCCATCGATGGACATTTGGGCTCTTTCCACACTTTGGCTATTGTTGATAGTGCTGCTATAAACATGGCAGTGCATGTGTCCCTTCGAAACAGCACACCTGTATCCCTTGGATAAATGCCTAGTAGTGCAATTGCTGGGTCGTAGGGTAGTTATATTTTTAGTTTTTTGAGAAACCTCCATACTGTTTTCCAGAGTGGCTGCACCAGCTTGCATTCCCACCAACAATGCAAAAGAGATCCTCTTTCTCCGCATCCTCACCAGCATCTGTTGTTGCCTGTCACTCTTTCTATCTTTTTAGCCAGAGTTCTACAAGCAATAATATCAATAGACATGTTTTCTTTTTCTTTCCTAGAATAGCACTGAAAGTACTATTGAATATAAATAAAAGTGCACCGTTTGGCAAAATTAATCTAAGTGATAGCAGTCAAAATAGTGAGTACCTTCAGCTGGTAAAGAGTATGTGTGTGTGTAAATTCAAGCAACACTAGATTTTTGCACTTTACTGGATGTAGATTATAACTCAATTTCTTTTTTAAAAAAGGGTAATACAAGACAAGCTACCTGATAATGATACTGTATATAAATAAGTCTTTCCTTCTACTTCTAGATCTACCACAGATCTCCCCTCTATACTGCTGATCATTGACAAAAACCCCAATATGTAATTCGCTTGATATAATTTTTAAAAAATAGTTATGGAGTCACAGGAAATCACAAAAAATTATATAGGGAAGTCCTGTGTGCCTTCCACCTTCCTCCCCCAATGTTAGCATCTTGCATAACTATAAGATAACATCAAAACCATGAAATTTACATTAGTACAACCCACAAAGCTCACTTAGATTTTATCAGTTATACATGCATTCTTGTGTGTATGTGTGTGTGTGGTTGTATGCAATTTTATCACATGTGTAGATTCATACAACCACCACCACAATCAAGATACAGAACCGTAACACCACAGCACTTGAAAGGATTTTATTTTTATTTATTTTTTAAAAATTGTTTTTAATATTTATTTTTGAGAGAGAGATAGAGAGACAGAGCTTGAGTGGGAGAGGGGCAGAGAGCAAGGGAGACACAGAATCCAAAGCAGGCTCCAGGCCCTGAGCTGTCAGCACAGAGCCCAACGTAGGGCTGGAACCCACAAACCATGAGATCATGATATGAGCTGAAGTTGGACGCTCAACCGACTGAGCCACCAGGTGCCCCAGTTGATAGGATTTTAACAGGAGAAAAAGTAATATTTATAGTCTTCCTCCATCTCCTTCAAAGAAGAACGATCCCTTGGTTTATTTCCTGTTCTGTAATGATGACTGGAGAAAACAGAGACCTCTTGTTTCCCTTGATGACTGTTATTGATCCAGGGGTAAGTGTGCAACCTGACTGGGTATTTGATCCAATCAAGCAGAGCAGAGGAGGAAGAGTATGTGGTTGGGAGAGACATTTTCACACCCCTCTTTAAGGTACACCAGGTAAGCCTCAATAACTGTGTAACTGTGTACAATGCTGTGTAACTCTGATGATCCTGGCAGATAACTTAAAACCCTAAGGAAAGTCTACATTAGGATGAAGCTGAGGACAGCATAGTTGAGGAGTGGAAAGAGCCTGAGTTTTTGAGGACATCATTGAGAAACTGAACCACACCATTACTGGAGCCCATCCTAACTCTAGACTTACCCTCCAGGGACACTGTGAGATCTCTTATTGTTTAAGTCAGGGTGTTCTGTTATCTTACAGTCAAAAGCAAGACGGGGCACCTGTCTGGCTCAGTTGGAAGAGCATGCGACTCTTGATCTTGGGGTTATGAGTTCAAGTCCCATGTTGGGTGTAGAGATTATAAATATATAATCTTTATATGCATATATTATATTTAATATCTATAATATATAGTTTACTATATATATTTATATATCTATAATATATAGTTTACTATATATATTTATATATCTATAATATATAGTTTACTATATATATATATTATATATAGTAAATATATAAACTTTAAAAAAAAAACAAAAGCAAAATAGGGGCAGTCGGCTAAGTGACTGACTCTTGGTCAGCTCAGTTGGTTAAATGACTGACTCTTGATTTTGGTTCAGGTCATGATCTCCTGGTTCATGGATTTGAGCCCCACATTGGGCTCCACACTGGCAGCATGGGGCCTGTTTGGGATTCTCTCTCTCTCTGCCCCTCCCCTGCTTATGCCCTCTCTCTCTCAAAATAAATAAACTTTTTTTAAAAAAAGGCAAAGTAATATCTAATAGTGAAAAACTGAATGCTATCACCCTAAGTTTAGGAATAAGACAAGGATGTCTGTTCTTACTACCTCTATTCAACACCACTTAATACTGTTAAGATGGCAATACTCCCCAGATTGATCTACAGAGAATCCACCCATTCTCTGTCAGAATCCTGGCTCCCTCTTGCAGAAATTGGTAAGCTGATCATGTGGAAATTCAAAGGACTCAAAATAGCCAAAAAAACCTTGAAAAAGAAGAGCAAAGAAGACTCACTGATTTAAAAACTTACTACACTTTCTATATATGTCTCCTGAGGAAAGGGGGGAAAAAACAGAAATAAACTTTTGGAACTTCCTCAAAATAAAAAGCTCTGCACAGCAAAGGAAACAATAAACAAAACTAAAGGACAACCTATGGAATTGGAGAAGATATTTGCAAAGGACATGTCTGATAGGGTTAGAATCCAAAATATATAAAGAAGTTATAAATCTCAACACTCAAAAGTGAATAATCCAGTTTAAAAATGGGCAGAAAACATGAATATACATTTTTCTGAAGACATATAGATAGCCAACAGACACATGAAAAGGTGCTCAACATCACTCATCATCAGTGAAATACAAATCAAAACTACAATAAGATATCACCTCACACCTGTCAAAATAGCTAAAATCAACAACACAAGAAACAACAGGTGCTGGTGAGAATATGGAGAAAGGGGAAACCCTCTTGTACTTTGGTGGGAATGCAAACTGGTGCAGTCACTCTGGAAAACAGTATGGAGTTTTCTCAAAAAGTTAAAAATAGAACTAGCCTACAATCCATCAATTTCATAACTAGGTGTTTACCCAAAGAATACAAAGTTACTAATTCAAAGGAATGCCTGCACCTCGATATATATAGCAGCATTACCTACATTAGCCAAACTATGGAAACAGACCCAGTGTCCACAGACTGAAGAATGGATAAGGAAGATGTGGTGTATATATATACAATGGAATTTTACTCAGCCATAAAAAATAATGAAATCTTGCCATTTGCAAGGACATGGATGGAGCTAGGAAGTATCCTGCTAAGCTAAATAAGTTAGAGAAAGATAAATACCACATGATTTTACTTATATTTAATTTAAGAAACAAATGTTTCTTTACTAATACTAATAATACTAATGATACTAACAATGTTTTACTTATATTTAATTTAAGAAACAAATGAACAAAGGGGGAAAAACATAGGCAAACCAATAAACAGACTCTTAACTATAGAAAACAAACTGGTGGTTATCAGAGGGGACGTGGGGGCAGGGGGAATGGGTGAAATAGGTGATGGGGATTAAGGAGTACACTTGTTGTGTTGAGCACCAAGTATTGCATGAAAGTGTTGAATCACTGTATTGTACACCTGAAACTAGTATTATACTGTATGTTAACTAACTGAAATTTGAATTAAAAACAAAAAAACCTGCTGCAAACTTCAGTAATCTAGACAGTGCAATACTAACATAAGGATAGATACATAGATCAATGAAATTGAATTGGGAGTCCAGGAAAAAATGCTTATATTTATGGTCAGTTGATTTTCAACAAGGGTGCCAAGACAATTCAATGGTAATAGAACAGTCTTTTCACCAGATCATTCTGAGACAAATGGATATTGACATGCAAAAGAATGAAGTTGAATGCCAACATCATACCATATGCAAATATTAACTCAAAATTGATTAAAGACCTGAATGTAAGACCTAAAACTATAAAACTCTTTTGGGGCACCTGGATGGCTCAGTTGGTTGAGCATCTGACTTCAACTTAGGTCATGATCTCACGGTTCGTGGGTTCAAGCCCTGCATCGGGCTCTGTGCTGACAGCTCTGAGCCTGCAGCCTTCTTCAGATTCTGTGTCTCCCTCTCTCTCTGCCTCCCCCCACTCATGCTCTGTCTCTGTCTCTCTCAAAAATGAATAAACATTTAAAAAAATAAGAAAAATAAAACTTCTAGAAGAAAACAGGTACATATCTTCATGACCTTGGATTTGGCAATGATTTCTTATATATACAAAAACACAACTACAAAAGAAAAAAAATAAATACACTGGCATTCATCAAAATTAAAAACTTTTACCTCCACTTGAACCAGTTCAAGCCCTGCCAGTTCTGTCATGGCCAACATGGAGCACATCTTCATTTCCATCAAGTCAGTCTGTATGCAGCATAGGCTGGTGGGTAAGATCATCAAGCTCTTCAAGCAGAAGGGATTCCACTTTGTGGCCATGGTGTTCCTTCAAGCCTCTGAGGAAGCAGCATTGCAATGACCTGGAAGATTACCCATTCTTCCCTGGGCTGGTGAAATACATGAACTCAGGACTGGTGGTGACCATGGTCTAGGAGGGCTAAATGTGGTGAAGATGGAGTGAGTGATGCTTAGGGAGACCAATCCAGCAGATTCTAAGCCAGGTACCATTCACAGAGACTTCTGCATTCAAGTGGACAGGAACATCACTCATGGCAAGGATTCAGTAAAAACTTCTGAGAAAGAAATCAGCCTATGGTTTAAGCCTAAAGAATCAGTTAACTACAAGTCTTGTGCTCTTGACTAGATCTATGAATAAGAGGTGGACAAAGCATCAGTTCCCTTTGGTACCACTTGGGAAGGAGCTCACTCCTGAAGTGTGGAGATTACCTCTTCACATTCAGTGCATTAAAACTTCCTATCCAGAAATGTACCACCCGAGTTCCCTCCTGGATTGAAAGACTTAGTCTCCCAGCTGCTGGAAATGTAGCAAGAAGACAGTGCTCAACTGTCAGCCCTATCTAGGGATTGCCTTTGATGATTAAAACTGCCTTGCCCAAAGTCAGCTTCTTTAAAGGACAGCCCACATTCAATAACTAATCAACACGGGGGTGTAAAGGCCTGACCCCTCATTCCAACTTGGGACAACTCTGCAGAATCATTTCAGATCCAGATCTCCCCGTGGGGTTGGTTTGAAGCCTTTTTCTGTGTCTGCATCACAACTCTATTTCTCCCTTTGTTCAATCCTGCTTCCTTTCCTTCCCTTTCCCAGGTGTTGATCCCAAGACTACTGTGATGTCCTACACACACACACACACACACACACACACACACACACAGGCATTAGCATGTGGCCAGTGATGCTTCTTGCCCCTATTGCAAAACATCAAGGGCATTAAGGGATAGGTAGCTGAAGCCTCTAGATTGCAAAGTCAGTGGGACCAAGGTTGTCCTTATAGGATTTTTTCTTTCCATATTCTACCAGTGTATGCTGCATACACACTGGTTCCTTTACCAGTGAGCACATAGATCAAGCCAATAACATCACACCCACACTAGAAAGGCAACATTCCTCTTTCAACAACTCTCTTCATGTAGATCCTTATTATCAGGGAAGGGAACACTTTCTTTATTCTTCAGAAAAGAATTCTTTCCTTGTTTGTAAAAGGAAATAAATAAACTCTGCAAGCAGTTGTAGATTCAATGAGTTAGTGTATGTGAAGGCACAGAGCAGTGACCAGCATGTGGTAAATACTATGCTTACCAAAATAAGAAATGAGAGTATTTCTGCACAGCAACTTCCTTTCTTATCCCAGAAGGACTCCCAGACTTAATGGTTAAAGTTCTGCAGTTTCCCTCTGTGGGAGGAGAGTTGCCTTTGAGACATCATCCTTTGACACATTTACCTGCATGTGTGGGGGAGGCTCTCTCCCATAAATGTGTTAGAACACTCTCTGTGCTCTATGATAATGCATATTGCATTCCTCCATGATGGGACCTATTACAACACCATCATAGAGGTATGTGCTTTGTGATTTTTGAAAGGGGTGGATTTACAGTACATGAAGTTTCTTAGGCTTATTTGTCCATGAAATCCACCCTCTCCCTTTGTTGTTGAGTCATATCTGGGAACTATTTATTGTACACTGTCCTATTGAACACATTTTTGGAAACCCTGATCTCTTCAAGGTGATTGTTTTAATCTAGGAGAATATTTTTCCCAAATAACTGCAGGCTAGAAGTTAAACAGAGCCAGTTTGTGGCCATGACGCTAATAGTCATAACTACTCTTTATTGAGCACCTGCTAGGTGCCAGGTATTGTCCTGAGAGCCTTACAAGCATCACCTCATTTTACTCTCTTAACAGTCCTTATAGAGATGGCCATTTTAAAGATGAGGAAATGGAAGAACAAAAAAGTTAAATAGCCTTCCAAGGTCACACAACAAATAGTGGAGCCAAGATTCAAATCCATGACTTGAAAGTCCTTGAGTTTCTATTTCTGGCTTGAACATGGTGGTATAAAGGTAGTTTTTCTCTTCTTCTCTTCATTGCAATCAGCCAAAAGCAACAAAGAGTTGGAGAAACAAAGATACAATATTCTTTTTCTTAGAAAATAGGAGATAGCTAAAACCCCAGGTATCCACTTCATTCAAAGGATTGCCTAAAGCAATAAAGGTTAAGTAAAGGGGCATGTGGGAGCAAGCAGAGAAAAAAACCTACAGCAAGAGAACACAGTGACTGTGTATCTCAGAAAGAGCTGGATGCAACTCTTGAAATAGAAGGAAACCTAACTTGCTTGTTTGCAATATTGAGGCAAGCATGCCTCACTGGTACCAAGAATTTCCCTGGGACCCTGTTTGGTATTAAAAGACAAAGATGAGCCTTCCAAGGAACCAGATGCTAGCCATGTTTATAAGAATTCTGTCTCTGTAGGAGCACAAAAGAGTCTTTGGGTTGCTAGAATTTCACTGCTGCTTACCTTCATTGCTTCGGGAGAAGCAAAACTCAACAAATTCACTTAAAACCCCAAATCAAGAATAACTCCCCTACACAAACTTTCA
Organism: Prionailurus viverrinus; assembly: GCF_022837055.1. Classification (NCBI taxonomy): domain Eukaryota; kingdom Metazoa; phylum Chordata; class Mammalia; order Carnivora; family Felidae; genus Prionailurus; species Prionailurus viverrinus. The sequence goes on along the minus strand of NC_062564.1, from coordinate 160,585,984 downwards.
GTAAAGAGTTCATCAAGACAAAACTCATCTCCTGCAATGATGAAAATTAGAAAATAAACCAGTACAAGGAATTCTTCTACAAAGATCCTCTAAGGAAAAAAAAAGTGAAAGAAGGCAGGAAACCAAATGGTAGACAAAGAAAATGCACTGGACTAAGTCTCTGTGAAGCAAATAATAATGGTGATCAAATATTCCATCATGAATCTGTCACACATAATGAAGCAATTGCCTCTATGGAACCAGAACATAAAGCAAACAACGCTAAAACTCAGGAAGGATACCGTGAGATGATAGGATGAAATGAAGTAGCCGAGCTCAGATGTCAGTGCCAGCCCAGAGACAAAGCTCATGCATTCATCTGCATACAGTACTGGTAGAAGCCAAAAAAGATGATGATAGCAAAAGCAAACAGGGTAGGCTTTTCTTGTGAGCAGAGCAGGATTAGAAGGTATATTTGGGACTAGGTGAGTTTACCTCTAGAAATCCAAGGTGGTCTGTTCTCTATAGTTTTTGGTCAGCTTAAGGGCTAACTCTAACTACAACTTTCAACAGATATCATGTATTCATAGATTGTGCCAAAGTCCCTCTTGGCTGTCAAATTGTTGCATGGTGAATTTAATCTAAAAGAATCATTACTGAAGGGTGCCTGGGGGGCTCAGTTGGCTAAGCATCTGCCTTAGGCTCAGGTCATGATCTTGTGGTTCGTGAGTTTGAGCCCTGAATCTGGCTCTGCACTGACAGTGTGGAGCCTGCTTGGGATTCTCTTTCTCCTCTCTCTCTCTCTCTGCCCCTATCCTGCCTGTGCTCTCTCTCTCTCAGAATAAATAAATGAAAAAAAATTTTAATTAAAAAAAAAGAACCCTGCCTGGAGTGCCTGGCTGGCTTAGTCAGTAGAGCATGCAACTCTTGATCTAGATCTTGGGGTCTTGAGTTCAAGCCCCACAATGGGCATAGATTACTTGGAAAAAAAATCATGCCAAGGAATGATTACTATGGGTAAACATAGGAATTCTTAAATCCCTTTACACACACACGTATGATAGACAGATGGATAGATAGACAGTGAGACATAGGTCTTATGTATCCTGTAAACTAAATGCGTGGGCCTAGGCCTTTACCACCAGAGACAACAAATAATGCTACTTTTCCTTCTCATTGCCCTATTATCTTAAGCCCTCATTTAGTTTGTCTTTAGGAAATCCAGTTTTGATACTCACCAAATATCATGGAAATTTCTAGGAAATTTTGACTTGCTTCCAAAGTCCATCCCTTGGTCCCACACCTCCTCAGCAATGATCAGTCCATCTCTGAACCATCTTGGGCTACTATTTGCTCTGCCAGATCCTTCCCCCTGAGGGTCCTAAAATGCCCTCCTTCTGGTTGTTACTACTTTCCCTTGAATTGTTTCATCCCAACCAGGCAGAGCCCCATTATTTCTACAGAGTACTAACTGAAACCAGGCTGTGGTGTTTAACAAAGATTTTCTGGAAGCTGGTGGTTAACTTGAGGGAATTGCAACATAGGCCTAGAATCTTCACAGGCCTTGAGGCTTCCACACAACTCCTTTGTGGAGCACAGCTTTGCTTAAACCCCAGCCTGCAATCACATAGTGAGGCCACTAAACTTTACTTCTCTCCTGACCCCATGAGTGAGTCTTTGGGTACATGTTCTTTGCCAAAAATCCAGGCCAAAGTAGAGGAAGGAACTGCCCCAATTGCACCTGTATAAAGCCCCCTCCCAGCAGCCTTGTCTTATGTTCCAGGACCTACCTTTTCCCCAGACTGATTGACAATAGAAATGTCCCATTACCAACTACAGAGCTAAACTTGCCTCATCTGGGTAAATAGCTTCTTAGGAGGTCCAGGTAATTCAGTATTCTGTAGGATCACAATCTAGCTCCAAGTCAGGCATAACAAACCCAATCCATTTGTCTTTTTATAATCTCCTTTCATTCAAGAGAACAATCCTCCATCTATTTTCAGAGTCTTGTGTCCTGATCGCCTGTTTGCACAGCAATGCACATGTATACCTTTGCCAAACATTAAAAATGATATACTGTCTATCCCTTACACATGATCATTCATGGCAGTTTAGCTCCTTGGAGCCACACATATCAAAACCATCCATTCTAGAAGATGTGGTGGCCAGTCTCTAAAGATAGGCCTCAAAGAACCATACCTCCTGATATTAAATACTTGTGTAGTCCTCTCTCACATGATATCTGAGCTAACCCCATGACCCACATATCCAATAGAATGTGCCAGAAGTGACATTGTGCCAAATCTAGGCCTAAGCATACAGAAGACCTAACAGCGTCTACTTGAACTTTTGGAAGCTCTGAGCCACCACATAAGAAGTTAGGCTACCCTCCTGAAGAGACCACATAGAGAGGTCATGCAGATAGAGGTCCCAGCCTTCCAGTCAAATCTGCCAGGGGCTCCAGACATATGAATAATGCCATCTTGAAGGTTCCAGCCAGGTCACTATCTGACTGCAGCTGCTTGAGTGGCACGAAACCATAATTTTTTAGAATGCATTGTTGGAGCGTCTGGGTGGCTCAGTCGGTTAAGGGTCCTACTTCAGCTCAGGTCATGATCTGGCAGTTTGTGAGTTCAAGCCCCATGTCAGGCTCTGTGCAGACCTCTTGGAGCCTGGAGCCTGCTTTGGATTCTGTGTCTCCCTCTCTCTCTACTCCTCCCTGCTGGCACTCTTTCTCTCTCTCAAAAATAAATAAACATTAAAAAAAAGAGAGTGCATTGTTACACAACTATAAATAATTTAAATACATCCTGTTGCCCTACATGAAATTCACAGAAAAAAAAAAAAAAGAAAAAGAATAGTTTGCCCCTAAGGAGAACTTTCTACCCCTCATTCTTTATCTGCTTAAGGTTGTAAAAGTGTGTTTTCCTTTTGCTATTTCAGATGTGTTAGGGACAGTTTATAATTACTGTTCAAGCCCAAAGTACCCATTATTTTCTTATCCTCCTAGCCATCTCGGTGTGGCTCATAACCTTCACAGGACAGTTTAGCCCTGACATTAGGGTACAGGAAGATCTCTCTCTTCTTTCCATCCTTAACTCCAAAGGTCGAGGCCTTTCTCTATTACAGTAAATGAGTTGGTTAAGTTAAACAAACCCATTTATGAAAGAGCATGTATTATATTAAAAGTTTTATAGGTATATCGGAGTACCTGGGTGGCTCAGTTGGTTAAGTGTCCGACCCTTGATTTCAGCTCCGGTCATGATCCCAGGGTTGTGAGATCAAGCCCCACATTGGGCTTTGCACTGTCGGTGCAGTCTGCTTAAGATTCTCTCTCTCTCCCTTTCTGTCTTCCCCTCCTTGCTTGCTCACACACACTCTCTCTCTCTCTCTCTCTCTCAAAATAAATAAATAAACATAAAAAAAGTTTTATAAGTATAAAAAAAGAAAAGAAGTACACATATATGAAATTTGAAAATATTAAGCTAGAGATGTAAGCATGAAATGAGATGTAAATGTAGTAGAATAGAATACATAGTATACCTAAGTGCAAGTTAAAACTTTGTTCTAATCTGACCTTACAACATGGCATTTGGTAAAAGCCAAGTGCACCTTGACCACTGCCTAAGGGAATCATTACTGAATCAATGGTTATATCAGGTGGCTGTCTTGCCTAAAATATGTTCTTGCAACACAGAGCAAGAGGATAGTATTTTATCACCAATTCCCAATTACCCAAAAGCGATAGCAAGGGTATGCCATAGGTTGCTAACAAATTGTCTTCCACTAGTTAGCTCCCTCTCATCAGTCCTCACTTCACTATTTGGTCTTCATAATGGCCTTCTCCTGTTGGCCCACAATTCACAAGGTCTATAGGAAGACAATCTATATCTCTTCATTCAGTCATCCATTCATTCAACAAATATTCAGTGAGTACTTACTATAGGATAGGTAATCTTCAAAACATTGAAAACAGGGTAAAAACTGAATTCTAGCTGCCTTATCACTGCCACAATAATTACAGAACCACTTTGTAGTTCACAAAGTATATTCAAACACATTATCTCCTCTGATCTGTAAATTGGTGACCAAACACTTAAACCTCTCAGAGAAGACGAAGCTAATTCCGCCCACTCATCTCTAGGTTGGTAGGATTTGTTTTCACCACTTCAGCACCATTTAATCAGGGCTATTGTGGCAGTGCATTTCCAAATGTAAATGATGACAGTGACATCTCTGCAGAGAGAGGCCTAATAGTGACATCTCTGCAGAGAGAGGCCTAATAGCAATTCTTATCAACAAGTGGTAATAAATGTAGGTGATGATGCCATTGCAAAATCACCATTTATAAATAATACAATGCACTGAAAAGCTAAATGCACCTCTGAATAACAGAAATGATGCAAGCTGACATACAGAACTAAATGGACAGTATACTATGAAAAGCATTTTATAAATACCTACTTATATCATACTAAAACCTGGGTGGGAAATTGGGAGGTGGGGGGAGAGCTATACTCACATGTGTTTCTCTCTGGTTCCTGTGTACTTCTCAGAATTTTCCTCAAAAAGTGGTCAGACAGTTTTATACTACAGGCCTTAGGACAATGTCCAGATTTCTTTAGGTGGACCTGCTAAATTATTGAATAAGTTCAGGCAGGTGATATTACTAAATATTTTATTAGCACCAAGAAAAGAATTTTGCACATGTGGCAATATTTTCTAAAAATAGGTAAGTTCTAGAAGCTTCAGGGCTAAAAAACAATACTATGCAAAGAGTAGTGTGGATTTCTCATATTTAAAATGTGGGCATGAGCATCGTATTTGTTAAAATTTGATTCTTTCAATATGTGAAAAAGAATTTGAACACATTTGATATGGGTGGCTGAATGATAGTGGTCATTTGAAACTTATTCCTCAGAGGTTATATCTAGAGGTCAAGAAATTTAATATCTAGTTTTATTTTTCAGACCATAGTGAAGTTAACAAATGTTGAAAGCTATTAATTTTACAGATGATGGAAAAATGATGAGAAAGAAAATGAGAATGCCCTGTTTCCCTATGACTTCAAAGAATCCGATAGACATAACTTCATTCATCTAAGAAAACAACCCTGCTAATTATATTGTACGCAATTATCTTATTATACATAATAAGATAATCTCATGGTTGCCTGTTTTATAGAAAGAGAATTCAAGCCTTTGGAGAAGAATTGTGCAAAAGTGGAAAAACCAGTAAACCTCTAGATCTTTTCTTTGGCTCAGACTACACCTTCCTTGTAACTTGAGATGCATTTTCCTCCTGATCTAGCTGGTTCAGTGGATTTTGAGTTCCTCAATAGTGGGAATGTATCTCCTTCATGTCCCCACTGTCCTCCTTCATGTCTCTGCTCACTTCAATTATCTTTCTAACTCTCTGCTCACTTCTCAGTCTTCTGTAGGCTTCTCTGTGAGCGTGGAGTGAGGAGAAATAATAGAACCTCCACATTGGTTGGGGTCTCCCAGAGGAGAGGGAACTTATTCCTAAAAACCAGTGTCCTAGGACCTGACTGCACGCAGCATGGAATGGGCACAGAGTATAAATGGCTTGAGGGTGCTTTGAAACCAAGAGCACCTGAGGCAGCCCCACTGACTTTCCCAGAGCCATAGAGTCAGTTGAATAAGAGCCAAATATTTCCCATGCCCTGGAAGAGATGTGAAGGTAACTGAGAGAGCAGATGAGAGGAAGTCTTATGATTACAAAGAAAAAACAGATAATTGCCTGGACCTTCTGATCAACGAACTGATGAGAAAATAAAATCACCTCAGGAAATTCCAGTGGGAAAGGTGAAGAACAACCAAAACCAGGTAGAATATGGCCATTGAGTCCCAGACACCAACTACTCCCCCTCCTTGTCAGAATGTCCTGACTTAGCCCTCAGATTTGAGACGCAGCCCTAGAGAGAAGTAGAAAGAGACAAGGGTCTGACTGACTGGAAAGGCTTGATTAAGATTACATTTCTGGGAGCACCTGGGTGGCTCAGTCAGTTAAGCATCTGACTTCAGCTTATAATGTCATGGTTCATGAGTTCAAGTCCTGCATCGGGCTCTCTGCTGTCAGCACAGAGCCCACTTTGGATCCTCTGTCCCCCTTCCTCTGTGCCCCTCCCCACCTCATGCTTTCTCTCTCTCAAAAATAAATAAACATTTAAAAAAAAGAGAGAGAGATTATATTTCTGCAACCCACCAGAATGGAGGCTTAAAGCCAAAAGTTAAGTTTAGTTAAAGCAAAAATTAGAAAAGTTTTGTTGCTTGCACACCCTAGAATGTATACAAAAATTTGGGGGGGGGGGGTGCTATATATTAGTCTGAGTTCTCCAGAGAAACAGAACCAACAGGATATATATATAAAGAAACTGTATATACCTTGTGTGATTATGGAGCCTGAGAAATCTAAGATCTGCAGTCCACAAACTGGAGACCCAGGAGAGTCAATGGTAATGGTACAGTTCCCGTCTGAGTCTAAAGGCCTAAGAACCAGAAAAGCTGATGGTGTAAGTTCCAATCCAAGTCCACAGGCAGGAGAAGACCAATGTCCCAGCTCAAGGACAGGCAGAGAGCAAATTCTCCCTTCCTCTCAGCCTTTGTTCTATCTAAACCTTCAGTGATTTGATGAGGTCCACTATCACTGGGGAGAGCAATGTGCTTTACTCAGTCTACTAATTCAAATGTTATTTTCTTACAGAAACACCTTCACAGACCCAAAAATAATGTTTAACCAAATATCTGGACACGCTATGGCCCAGTCAAGTTGACACATAATATGAACCATCACAGGCTATCATAGTTTTTACCTGTTCACGTATCTGTCTACCTAGTAGACTATACACTCCTTGTGGTAGGGACCATGTCTTTTCATCTCTGACTCTCCAGCACTTATCCCAGGGCTTGAAATACAGAGCACCTTGGTATATGTTCAGCAGATTCATCATTTTGATGCCTAGCTGAGCTTCATATTTGATGATGACAAACTCCCTTGGGGAAACTAATCCATGAGTCGCATTCATTTATCCAGGAGTTCATTTGTATTGGAGATGAAGAGATGATGAAGGTAAGGGGGAGGCAGCCTGTGGAAAACCCCAATAGACACCTTTGTTTATTAATCACTGGAAATTATAAGGTTACAATTCTAAGGTTCCAATTACTGCAAGAAGTAGCTCTTTAGTGGCTGGGGAATCAGTGCAGGATCTAACCTAAAGCAAAGTCAGGCATTTTTGCCCCAAAGCCTGAAGATAGGGCTGGTTTTAGTGCAGGTGCATTATACCTTTGCCTCCAAGGTGTGATTTTATGACTCAAGCAGCCCTTTGGAAATCCTTCCCATTTGTTTCTGCTGGGTGATGCCTGTTATTCAATTGTCAATACTCCATTCCTTTAACTTGAGATTTTGATCCTTGCTAACATGGAGACACATTTCAGAGAAATAATATTTTGAGTTGCTACCAATGCTTGGAGTGACCAAAAGAGTTAAGCAATTTTTTTTACTTTATTTATTTATTTTGAGAGAGACAAAGAGAGAGATTCCCAAGCAGGCTCTGGGCTGCCAGTGTGAAGCCCAACATGGGGCTCCAACCCACAAACTGTGAGATTATGACCTGAGCCAAAATCAAGAGCTGGACACCCAGCTGACTGAACCACCCAGGTGCCCTGAGTTAAGGAATTTTTTAAATAAAAGTTGGTAAAGGTGGAGAAGAAGAGAGTAACAGGTACCTTGAGAAAGAAGCTCCAGGAGTACAGCAAAGAGACAGAATAAAAAAATCTGGGATACAGATTGTTTGCAGACTTTGTAGTTCTACCTCTGGCCTACTGTACCTCTGCAAGAATAGAATTTGGTTCCGGATCCCGGAAGACTGGAGAAGGAGAATAGAGATGACTGCCCCTTCCCCTCTCCCTTCCTCACCATAGTCATTGGCACTATAGGAATTGCCCTGGCCTGCTTGGCAGACAGTTTTCTGTCTTAGATTAATATGTACTTTTCTTTTCTTTCTTTCTTTCTTTTTTTTTTTTTTTTTTTTTTAGTTTATTTATCTAAATAATCTCTACATCCAATGTGGGGCTTGGACTCATGACCCCAAGATCAAGAGTCACACACTCCTCCAACAGAGTCAGCCAGGCACCTCTAGTTGATGCTTTTCTTTCTTTTTTTTTTTTTTTTTTCAACGTTTATTTATTTTTGGGACAGAGAGAGACAGAGCATGAACGGGGGAGGGGCAGAGAGAGAGGGAGACACAGAATCGGAAACAGGCTCCAGGCTCTGAGCCATAAGTCCAGAGCCTGACGCAGGGCTCGAACTCACGGACCGTGAGATCGTGACCTGGCTGAAGTCGGACGCTTAACCGACTGCGCCACCCAGGCGCCCCAGTTGATGCTTTTCTTTAAGCATTTTTTAAGACAGAGAGAGACAGAGCATGAACAGGGGAGGGTCAGAGAGAGAGGGAGACACAGAATCTGAAGCAGGCTCCAGGCTCTGAGCTGTCAGCGCAGAGCCTGACATGGAGCTTGAACCCAGACTGTGAGATCATGACCTGAGCCAAAGCCGGACGCTCAACCGACTGAGCCACCCAGGTGCCCCTAGTTGATGCTTTTCTAAGGAAAAGAAGAGAACTGAGTTGGACTACAGTGGAAGTAAACCCTGGGGCATGTGCCAACTCTCTAAATTGTTTCCTGGGCTTGGGATGCAGAGAACTATGTAATTATGAGACTGTGATACATATAAATTGGCTTAAAGAAATTAGACACGTACACCCAATTGCCAAGAGCAATGAGAAAAGACAGATTTGTTGGAGCCCAATGGATTTTGTAGAGGCAAGCAACTTAGAGACTTGGGTTTTCTGATGAGAAGATATTGTTGAATCAAATCCAATTACTGCAAGAAGTATCTCTCACTCTCCAAGCAAAGAAATACTGATGGCTCTGGCAAAGGCTGTGACAGGCAGGATCTGAAGGTGTATCTCAGAACTTCCTGAAAGGATGGACTGCCAGAGCTGTCCACTGTTGTCCTCATTTAACTGTCTTCTCAAATGAGGTGAAGAGGATCTGTCTCTATGTTCATCTCAGCTGTGCTTCTGTCCAATTACTGAACAAGTTATGTACCTGCTTGGTGTAGCTTAGAAACAAGTGTGCAGTCATTGGGTAACTTAAGAGTCTTTGGAAATTTAGCATCTCAAAATGAAATGGAGTCAGGAAGAAGATTTGAGAGATATAACTTCCTACTTCTACTTCCTCTATGATCTTCACCCTTTCTGCCAATGGCTCTATCAACTGCTCAGCCATTTGGTTAGCATGGTAAAGTAGCTCTTGGCAGGAGCCAAGTAAATGCTTTTTGAGTGTCTATCACCACTTTATCTCAATATAGGGTTAGCAGGACTTTGGTGCTAGAGTTTGAAATGCAAGGGGTTAGTGTGAGCAGGGGGGAGAAACCACACGGGGGTGAAATGTCCCTCCACTGTGCCTGAGAGACAACTACAGGTGCAAGAATAAATAAGTGTGTAAGAATAAGTCCACACTGGGGTGCCTGGGTGGCGCAGTCGGTTGAGCCTCCGACTTCAGCCAGGTCACGATCTCATGCCGTCTGTGAGTTCGAGCCCCGCGTCGGGCTCTGGGCTGATGGCCCAGAGCCTGGAGTCTGTTTCCGATTCTGTGTCTCCCTCTCTCTCTGCCCCTCCCACGTTCATGCTCTCTCTCTCTCTGTCCCCAAAATAAATAAAAACGTTGAAAAAAAAAAAAAGAATAAGTCCACACTGAGGCATCTGGGTGGCTGTTGAGTGTCCAACTTCGGCTCAGGTCATGAACTCATGTTTTGTGGGTTCGAGCCCCACATGCTTTCAGCACAGAGCCTGCTTTGGATCCTCTGTTCCCCTCTTTCTTTCTGCCCCTCCCCTGCTCATTCGCTATCTGTCTCTCAAATAAATAAATAATAAATCCACACTAATGTCACAACTGAAAAAATATTGAAAAGAAATCAAAAGTCATTTGTAATGCTGGAAATGGTATCTCAGAATCAGGATAATGAAAATATCAGCAGTTTCCCCCAAATATCACTGTATTAAAGTTCTCCAGAGAAACAAAACCAATAAGATAGATATTTATATAGATATAGATTTGTGGAATTTTCTTATGAGGAATTAGCTCACATCATTACAGAGTTGTCTACAAGCTGGAGACTGAAAGCCAGTGGCATCATTTAGTCTGAGTCCAAAGGCCTAGACCCAGGGGAACCAATGACGTAAAATCCAGTCCATGGACAGGAGAAGGTGAAATGAGATGTCCCAGCTTAATCGGTGAGGCAGAAAAAATAAAAAGCAAATTCCTCCTTCCTCTGCCTTTTGTCCTATTCAGGGCCTCAATGGATTGGTTGACATTCACACACACTGGGGAAAGCAATCAATTTACTGAGTTCACGAACTCAAATGCTGATCTCATCCAGAAACACCCAGACACACCCAGATATGTTTAATCCCAGCAACCAAGGTCAATCAAGTGGACACATAAAATGAACCATCACAATCACAATCTTTAAACGTGTCATACATATGTGTATATTTAATGCATGAGAGATTTTCATATATATGTATTTTTTTTTAGTTTAGCACCTTGCAATGTTTAGTTATTTTCTCCTTCACGTTGGCTTACATGGTGAATTTTTTACAAAGTATTCATCAAAAATTTCTTTATTACCTTTTAAATTTTGATTTAATTTATAAGCAGTTTCACTTAAACAACATTCAAGGGATATTTTTCAGTGTAGGCAAGAGAAATGTGAAGGGAAATCCCCCCTCTCCTCACTTGTAGTTCATGTTCACAGGGTTGTCCATCCTACCACTTCCCCACTCTTCCCTTGCATCTAAAATTATCCCAAGATCATCTGGACATGTTCCCTCTAGTGAATGTCTTCTGTGGTCACTTTTTATGATCTCTGCTCCTAAGGAAGTGAATGCAGATGAAATGAGGCCAAGCCAGCATCCTTTCTCCAGCCTTCCTGTTCCCTTGCCTCTGTCCCTGCACAGGGACCCCAGAGACCAGGAAACCTCTGCCAGTCCCTTCTTCATTCCTACAGAAGTAGCTACATGTCTACCCAAAGCCTTTTCCCCCTTCTTCCTCACTGATAAACTTTTATTTTACTGCAAACGTTGGTATGTTCAGTTCAGTAACTATGGTCAGTTACTTTTCTGAGACTCTCAGGTGGATGGATGGGAGTGGGTGAATGGCAAAGTTTAGACTGGTGAGATGGAAGAGGAAATTGAGTAGGACATCTGCAAAGCTCAAAAGGGGAAAGGGCTCACCTGGCAGACGCCTTAATATTTTCCCCTCCCGCGTTCTTGCTTGTGTATATTAAGCACAAACACACAGCCCTACATATGTTTCAAGGATATATGTGTATTCAGGAGCATATCTACATCACATCAGAGTGGGAGGCCTACAATTAAGCAAAGGAAACGGCTGGTGTGGGTGGGGAAAAGTAAATTTAAAAAAAGAGAAGGGCCCTGTACAGACTACTGATGAGAATGTATTCTGAGATTGGTGTTTGTTTAACTCAACTCTGCACCTGGTATCTTGAATAAAAGGGGAGGGGGTGGAGGAGGAAGGCAAAAAGAAAAGAGCCAGTGCAAAATGTTATTGTCAATAATCTTATAAAATTCTGCAGTATGACACATGGAAAACATTCACCTGGCATCAACTGACTCAGGAAACCATGAGGAACCAAGAGAAAACTCTTCTAGCCTCAAATCTTGTGCAGTCTGACTTCACACCTGGGAGCTCTCAAATGTCCAGTGGTACAGCAGCCAGGGCTCTGTGGATGACTAAGGCGAATTCTCTGCTTGCGGTACCTTTCCCTGCAGATGTGAACAGGAACCCCATGGTTCAAATCTAAACACTGGATTCCCTTTCCGGATACTCTGTCCTGGTCTTGGGCTCCTACCCAGCTTCAGGGCTTTGATCAGTCTTTACACAGCTGTCCCTTTTAGGACTCAATAGACCTAATTTCCTGTTTAGGTTTTGTCCTCCCTGGGGGAAATTGCTGGCTGCCTTCTTCCTCTAAGCAGAGGTGCATAAACTTAAATGTTAAATAAAACCTCTGTTCTGTGAAAGAGGTTTTTGACTGAAGAGCCTTACAGTAGAAGCCTAAGGGGGAGTATGGCAGGCTGTGTGTTGGTAACCGCCCATGAGCCATGTTCCCGGCATTCATACCCTCTCCTTGATTCTTGATGGCTCTGTGACCTGCTTTAACCACTAGAACGAGGCAGAAGTGATGTTGAGCCAATCTGAGGCCTAGAACTTAAGAAAGCCTGGAAGCTTTTGCTTTCACACTTCACCCTCTGGGAGAAGCCAGCTGCCATGTGGTAAGAAGGCTGACCACTCTGAGACCACCACACTGTGAGGAAGCTCACAGAAACTTTTCCAGTGGTTTGTTATCCAACACTAGATTACCCAAACAAAGAGCTACTATACTCATACTGTATTTAGGGTTTAAAAATTGATTTAGGGGGAAAGGTAGTATTTCTTCACACAAGGAGAATGGTCTTTTGACAAATGATCTTCTAATTGAAGCTTAAAAGCAGTGCGTGTTACTGCAGAATTTTGTGTGACAACTAACTTCATCCTGCTACATGTCTCATCCTCTGTCTCCTCCTGTCCCTCCACTGCCTCCCACCCCCTGGACTTGCCTTATGCTTCTCCACTCCTGTGGGTTTGCCTCTGCCATCTGTGGGTAATGGCTCCCCCTACATCTCTGTGTATCAAAGCCCCACCAGTTCTCCTGAAACACTGTGAAGTAGAACCAGACTGTGGAATTTCCCATGAATGCTGCAGCCCCCAAGAGGGCTCCTCTTGTCCTCTCGCCTCCATTCCCAAAGCATTTCTAGAATAGAAAACTCATTTGGCCATTAGCCATTGGGTAACATCATTTCTCTTACTGTCTTGAAGTGATATGTAAATATATTTTGATTTAACTTTATATCAGTTTATTTCCTGTTCCCCGAATCAGACTGTAGCTTATCAGGCACAGGAACACACGTGTGTCTCCTCAATAGAAAGTCAGTAAATGTCTGTTGATTTCTACTGTACTTTCCCATCACCCATCCAAGGGACCCAATAATTATATCTTTTCTTTTCTTTTCTCTTTTCTTTTCTTTTCTTTTCTTTTCTTTTCTTTTCTTTTCTTTTCTTTTTCTTCCTGAAGTCTGAAATTGTACTTTGGCAACATGCACTTTTTAATTTATTTTTTTATTGAGATACAATTGACATATAACATTCCATCAGTTTTGTATTTCATTTTTATTTTTTTAATTTAATTTTATTAAAAAATTTTTTTAATGTTTATTCATTTTTGAGAGACAGAGAGAGACAGAGCATGAGCGGGGAAGGGGCAGAGAGAGGGAGACACAGAATCTGAAGCAGGCTCCAGGCTCTGAGCTGTCAGCACAGAGCCCAACGTGGGGCTCGAACTCACAAACCATGAGATCATGACCTGAGCCGAAGTCGGACACTCAACTGACTGAGCCACCCAGGTGCCCTTAGTTTTATTTTTGAGAGATAGAGAAAGCAAGTGGGGAAGGGGCAGAGAGAGAGAGGAAGACAGAGGATCTGAAGCAGGCTCTGTGCTGACAACACAGAGCCCAATGTGGGGCTCAAACCCATGAACCATGAGATCATGACCTGAGTTGAAGTTGGGACACTTAACCAACTGAGCCACACAGGCACCCCTTGTATTTCTTTTTTAAAGCTTTCATTTCCTATCAAAACATTGTAATGATTTGAAATGTTTGTCCAAGATGGAGAGGGTTCTGGGAAGTGGAACCTACTATTTTAAAACTGATGTGAGGGAGCAAGAATTTCTGTCCCATTCAAGAGTCCTTCTTCTAGCTGGACTAAGAATCAAATTGACATGAGCCAGATAAATGGGAGAAAATAAAATTTAATAGTGTGCATTTGGGGAATCTACAAAGACATGGAAATTCCAAAGACAGACATAAAGGTATATATATTATCCTGAACTAAGGAGAAGGAGGTAGGGGTCTGGGACTCCAGAGGAAAGAAATGCACTTCACAGGGCAATTAGAAGAAGAGCCGATGTTTGGTAATTAGATGTTTGCCTGCCTTACAGATGGGTCACGCAGATAAAAATTATCTCTGCTGATAACCCTTATTCTAGGAAAGGCCCCCAATTTAGATTCTTCTATGTACTTAAGGGAGGGGCAAAATTTTCTCTTGAGCTCATAGAGTCTTGATTGCTTTCAGCTCAAAATAATCTTCATGCTAAAGTGGCTCAACTTGGGGTGCCTGTCTTCAACCCCTACACTGGGAACGTCGCATGAAAACTGGCATAAGTTGGCCACCTCACTTCTATAGGTTATTGCCACATCTATTTCACATGGTGCCCCACCCAGGGCTCCAACTGCAGAAACTGCAGAACGGTTGACCAATCCTGTTTTCACATAAATTGCACCTGCACCCAGTAAAGTTCAAGCAGGTGGTCTCCTAAACAAGTTTCACTATCATTTAAATTTGATAGAAAGGTTTTGGAAAACCATTTGTGGTAATTATACATTAGCATAGTGGAGGTTGTATTCATGGTAGCAGCTATAAAAAGGAAGGATAAAAATTTGCTGGATTCTCTCCAGCGTGGTTCTACAGAGGGAAGCTCTACATGTCACATGCCCTCCAGAGCACATGCCCTCCAGACTCCAGAGAGAGACCCCATAGTCTGTCATGTAGCAAAGAAAAGTCAGACGCTTCACTATATGTCTTCCTAGCATTTACTACATATATTGTAATTTGCTTCTTTACATGTCACTCTTTCCTTCCCACTACTGTGAGCTCGTCAAAGACTGGTGTGTTTATTTGACAACATTTATAAAACACATATGAAGTGCCAGATTGTATTCACTGCTTTTTACAAATGTTAACTCATTTAATTCTTACTTCTCTCTTAGTGGATAGATGCAATTTTTATTCCCATTTTACAGATGAGGTAACTGAGGCACAAAGTGATTAAGTAACTTGACAAGCTAATAAGTGACAGAGCTGAAATTTGAATCCAGGCAATCTGGCTCCAGAATATGCTTCAAACTTGACACAGTCCTGGTTAGTCCTTATTTATTGTTACATCCACAGTACCTAGCCCCATCCCTGGCATGATACTCAATGAATATTTATTTAAAAATGAATAAGTGAATAACTCCCATATGTAAGATAATCATATGTCCAGGATATTCTTGGAGAGTTCTAATTTTAAAAATTCTGTTTTCAAAATACGCATTAAACCATGCATCACATGATGCATCTAGATTTGGAGGTCAGAAACTGTGGCAAGGTTTCTGTAAGATTATCGATTTCATTTCCTCTGATTTTTTGTTAAAATTGATCATTCTTATCCAATAAATCTTGATGCCAGGAAAGGGGTGCCCTGGATAATGGGCTTCAAATACCAGGAATTGCAAAAATATCAAGTGTTCTTGGTTTTTATATAAGGTGATTGAGTTTGAAGATGGAACGCTCCTAAAAATATCCATTTTATATGGTTCTGTAAGGTTTGAGTCAAACAAAGGATTTGAGGGAAGTTACAAGGAGTCTTCTTAGACCTGTTATTACTAGATGTAAAAACCTTTGGGAAATCTTACAAGGGTTGCCTAGCCAGGAATGCACCTTGTTGAGACAAGCAAGATACTATATTTTGGAAGAGGTCACTATCTCGTGTTATAATCTATTTTCCCAAATATTTTCAGCGAAGGACTGCCTGGTTCAGAACGTTATCTACAGCAGTGAGTCTTAATGTATGGTCCCTAACCAGCAGCATCAGTATCTCCAAAGAACTTATTAGAAATACAAATTCTTGGGGCACTTGGGAGCTCAGTCAGTTAAGTGTCTGACTTCGCCTCAGGTCACGATCTCTCAGTTCGTGAATGCGAGCCCCCACGTCAGGCCATGTGCTGACAGCTCGAAGCCTGGAGCCTGCTTCAGATTCTGTGTCTCTCTCTCTCTCTGCCCCTCCCCCACTCACACTCTGTCTCTCTGTCTCTCAAAAATGAATAAATGTTAAAAAATTAAAAAAAAAAGAAATACAAATTCTTGGGCCACTTGGGTGGCCTATTCAGTTAAGTGTCTGACTCTTGATCTCAGCACAGGTTTTGATCTCAGAGTCATGAGTTCAAGCTTCAAGTTGGGCTCTGGGCTAGGTGGGAAGCCTACTTTAAAAAAAAAAGAAAAGAAAGAAATACAAATTCTTGAGCCCACCTTAGATCTACTGAATCAGAAACTCTGAACATGGGGTCCATGCATTTAATAAGCCTTCCAAGTGATTCTGATGCAGGCTTGACAAATCTATAACTAAGTTTGGTTTTTAGCTTATTATTTTTTTAAAAAGAGAGATCATTTAAGAATAAGTGAAATGATACTGTGAAATGAACTAAATACAGAATTGTTGAATTAGTAGCTAAGCACATATACACACTTACATGTGACAAGTGTGACCCAAGTTTCAGAAGTCCCCATAGGGTTGAGAGGCTGTTAAGCTCACATTTAATCAGAGGCAGCAAAAGTGTTCCATCTGTTTCAGTGACCCTATTACTTTCTGCTGCCCTCCCAAGGGGGAAAGGGTCATCAAGACAAATCCCATGGCTCCTGGTGAAAAGTTCTTTCTTTTCTTTTCTTTACACGATGACCCTCCTCTCCCCAGGCACATGTGATGTCTCTGAAGGGGCTGGAGGCCAAGGTAGCCAACACCAGCCTCTAGAATACTGCTCTGTTGGGACAGTCTCAAGTCCCAGGCTCAGTCCAGCTAGTTCTACGAGAAGGTTCTACCGCCCCTCCTTTCAGTCCTTTCTTTGAGGGTCACAATCTGAAAGTCTAACTTCTACATGTCTGAACTGGAGTTCTGAACTGGATTCCACTCCCTTTCCATAGAGTTTCTGAACCCTGGGTGAAGCAAGGGGTATGTTTGGACATCTGTGTTGGTCAGTATCCCTGAGCATGACAAAATGGTTTAAAATCTCTCAGAATATTTTCCAACCGTCAGGAAACTCACCTGTCTAAACTTCATGGGGGTCTTGTAGATGGTATAGGGTATAGGGTATAGAGTAGTATTGCCTAATCTCACATGCTAGCCTTAACTAGCCTTAAATGATCTGTCAGACATATTCATTCATTCATCTGTCCATTCATCCATAAAGACATGTAGGCACATGCACAGAAAATACCTGTATTTTAAGATATCAGTAAGTATATATCAGAGTATGAAAAAAACCCAAATTCTATAAAACATGACTCAAAAATATTTTTATATGCTATAAAATATGGCTACCCATCACCAAGGACTAAATGAAACTTTAGTTAGCTGAAGGTAATGTAAATATTCCCACTTCGATCAAGTATGGACCCTCCCCTTCCATTTTCTGTCACCTCGGTCTATATTTTTGTTAATACTCTTCAGTGGCTACGTGAATTTTTTTGGAAGGAACAATTCAAGATTTTTATGCTCACCACTGAAAATGTTGTCTCTCTGCAATAGGTCAAATGTCAGACCAAGAGTAGAAATGACTATACCTTCCCAGTTTTACCTACTGCTGTTATTATTTATTAGGACCTTCATTCACTTTCAAGGTGCCTTGTGTTACGGGCCAGCTGCAGCTGCCACTCTCTTAAAAGGACTCCTCTCTTTCTGTATGATTTTTCCTTTGCTTCTCTAGTCTGGGGGTTGTGTAGACTGACTTTTGTGTAGGAAGAGAACAAATCCAAGGTAGTTCTGCAAGCAACACTGAAGGCCCTGGAAAGTCTCCCTCAATATGCAGGAGACATTTACTCGTTATTTTCCGGGTGACCCTATCAAACTCTCTTTGGCAGTAACTGTTTAACATTTTTCCATTTAACAATTTCAGGCCCACTGTGTGTGGTCTTCACTTGGCTAGAGATAGATGAATTTTTAAAAGTATGCAAGACTTGATGAATGAACTATTTGGAGATGGATAGTTATTATACAGATAAGTCTGAAAATATTCCACTATTATAAAGTATGTGTTTCTAAAAGTATTATGTTGTAGATCAGCCAACCTGATTTCTTATTTCTGCTATTAAATGGTCTCAGGCAAAGAGCCTGGGGTGAAGTTGTCACATAGAACAAGCTTGACCTTAATAGCTGCTCTCATGCCCTTATTATCATCCACAGTTTCCTGGTTTCTAGATCCCTGACCAAGGGGATACTATATTATCAACTCATTCAGATCACACTGCTAAGACTGGGATGCCAAATAGGCTTCAACTCCTGTGCCAACTTTGATTAGCCTGGAGAGGTTGCCAGCAGCACTGTGTTGAGGATTCTAACTCCAGGTTCCAAGAGAAAGCATGCTATGATAGATTAGTAACATCCAGCATAGATTGGGAGCGTACCAAGAAACTTGCCTAGAATTTGCCATCCCTGCATTAAGAATTTAGCAGATTATAGGGTGCCTGGGTGGCTCAGTTGGTTAAGTGTCCAACTCTTGATTTCGGCTCAGGTCATGATCTCGTGTTTCTTGGGTTTGAGCCCTGCATCTGGCTGTGGGCTGACCACCCAGAGCTTGCTTGGGATTCTCTCTCTCCCTCTCTCTCTGCCCCTCCCCACCCCCACATGCATGTACTCCCACTCTCTCTCTCGCTCTCAAAATAAATAAATAAACATTTAAAAAAATAATTTAACATATTATGGGATATTTGCACATTAGAAGAGGAATGTGAAAGAGACAACAGTTTATTAAAACGCTGATAATTGGGGCACCTGGGTGGCTCAGTCAGTTGGGCATCCAACTTCGGCTCAGGTCATGATCTCATGACTTGTGGGTTCAGGCCCCATGTCAGACTATGTGCTGACAGCTCGGAGCCTGGAGCCTGCTTCAGATTCTGTCTCTCTCTCTGCCTCTCCCCTGCTCACGCTCTGTCTCTCGGTCTCTCTCTCTGTCTCTCTCTCTCTCTCTCAAAAATAAACATTAAAAAACATAAAAATAAAAATAAAATGCTGATGATCAATGGAGATTCAGACATTTGTAGAAAGCCAGAGGGACAAATATTTGGGGGAAGCCCTAGAAGGAGAGCAGGAGAAAATGAAAAGGAGATCTGTTCCAAAAGAGAAACTCAGTTTGAAAGAGTACAGGAATAGTACTAATCCCAGTCTTATAAACTACCATTTTATGGACCTAATATTAAGTCTAAATTTTAGTTAAATGTATAAAATGTGCCCAAGGTGCTGTGCTTTATTTTGCTGTAACAAACTTTGCACCAACTTTTCATGCTTCACATTACACTCCTTGGTCTGTTGTTTATTTTATTCTCTGTGATATGAGCCAAGGAGCTTGAGAAAGTGAGCTGACAGAAGGCACAGATGGGCCATATGTTATTTTCCTACTAGATCAAGTACACCCTTGGCATTCGACAAACAACAACCCACCCAAATGCTGCCACTGCCTTGGACACTAACTTTTCCCCCTACAGGGTCTAAGTAATAAGTTCCTCACTCAGCAGCACTGCAAAAACCAAATTCTTTCAGTGCCTTAATTTTGTATGTTCAGATGGAAAACAGCAGCCACCAAATCTACCACGGAGAGATGGAGCAGAGGTGGTCTGGTAAAAGGACTTTCTTAACAGAGTTAGATATCTTGAGAGCACAATGATTTAAAAAAAAAAAAAAACTCAAAATTTGGAGTCAGGAGACCTGCTATGCCCTTTAGTTGACCAGAAACACAGTCATTTAACCTATTTTACACTGTTTTCTAAACCATAAAACAGAGACACAACAACCCCCAACTTACCGGTTGACAATCAAGAGAAGCCATCACAAATTGAGCCCTGATTTCCTACAAGCACAATGCTGTTTCCTATCACAAAAATTATGAAATGATCACATACAGTAGAACAAGAAAATTCAAATATACTTACACGCTTTTATTAAATATGTAAGACCATACAGCCCTAAAAACTTCATAGCAAATGCTCCTTTTGAGAGGTTTTTCTGCATGGCTTAGACTTGTTGCAGCTTATAAAATATATGGTTTATGAGGACAATTTCCCTAAGAAATCACCCTATGGAAAACAAAGGATTTCTTCACTCCTTCAAAAAAAAATTTTTTTTTCAATGTTTATTTATTTTTGGGACAGAGAGAGACAGAGCATGAACGGGGGAGGGTCAGAGAGAGAGGGAGACACAGAATTGGAAACAGGCTCCAGGCTCTGAGCCATCAGCCCAGAGCCTGACGCGGGGCTGGAACTCACGGACCGCGAGATCGTGACCTGGCTGAAGTCGGACGCTTAACCGACTGCGCCACCCAGGCGCCCCTCTTCACTCCTTCAAAGACTAACATACCACATTGAAAATTAGGGTCATCTGTCTTGCAAATATTCATTGCAGATTTCATGGGCATGGATGCCTCTGAAGGTCTTTGAGTGGAAAATGCTTCTGATAGTGTTGCCTTGTTCCTTTCTTTCAGAGGAGAATCTGTTGCTGAGCTCCATAACCAAGATTCTAACACTTCCATGTTAGATAGTCTGTATCTGGACTTTAACTTGCAGCTTGGTCCATGTTGCCAGGTCAATGCAATGTCCTTGCCACTTGGTCCCCAATCTTTCACTGGTATTGTATTTTATTTTATTTTATTTTATTTTATTTTATTTTATTTTATGTTTACTTATTTATTTATTTGAGAGAGAGAGTGTGCACATGTGGGAGGAGCAGGCGGGGGTGGGGAGAAAGAATCCCAACCAGGCTCCATGCCATCAGGGTGGAGCCCAACACAGGGCTTGATCCCACAAACTGTGAGATCATGACCTGAGCCAAAATCAAGAATCAGACGCTCAACTGACTGAGCCATCCAGGTGCCCTCACTGGCTTTTTATATTGGCTTTGGTCATTGTGGTGAAGTTATTTCCAGTAATAAAATTCATTAAAGTGAGGATCAAAAGTCAAAACGTTTCAAATTGTGGGTGAAAAGCATACATGAAAGTGCTTAATAAAACATAAAAGACTTTATTTTATTATTATTTTTTTAGGTTTATGAGGTTTACTTGCCTTTTTTTTTTTTTTAACTCTCAAGTTAGTTAACAATACAATCTTGGCTTCAGGAGTAGATTCCAGCAATTCTTCACTTACATATAACACCCAGTGCTCTTATTGTTATTTTTAAAAAATCTTTTTAAATGTTTATTACTTTTGAGAGAGAGAGACAGCAAGTAGGGGAGAGGCAGAGAGAGAGGGAGATGCAGAATCAGAAGCAGCCTCCAGGCTCTGAGCTGCCAGTACAGAGCCTGGCGCGGGGCTCAAACTCACAGACCACGAGATCATGACCTGAACTGAAGTCGACCACTTAACCGACTGAGCCACCCAGGCACCCCTATTTTATTTTTTTATATTTATTTTTTTTAGTCATCTCTACACCTAACGTGGGGCTTGAACTCATGACCCTGAGATCAAGAGTCACACACTCTCCTTACTGAGCCAGGCAGGCCCCCCTAAAATATAGAAGACTCTGTAAACTGAAAATAACCAAGCAAATATTGTATAGTGTGCCTTATCTGAAGTAATGCATAAGCTCACAAGAGCAGAAGTTTTAGTCAAGTTGAAAGACAATGAACCAGAGGGAGACAGTGGACCAGAAAAGCTTGGGAAGAAAGGTTGGAAGCTTAATTGTAAACTTGCCCATTACAGAAGGGGGTCTCCTAATACTCTCTTAGGCCAGTTGCTAGTTCCTGTGTCAGAGCTATTTGCTTGGGTCAGCTAAGCTTGAACCCTTCTCCTCTGGCAGCTTTTCAAATTCCAACTTTTCCAGACAATCTGAGAATGTTTCCCTAACTCCTGCTCTGGAGAGAAAATTGTTTCTATTTGCCTTTATTTCCCATCTTTTCACTTAGGTCCTTGACCCCATGTTGACCCCAACTGGACCATTCATTCGGTTTTTTTCATAGAAATGGTATCTTCAAAGAATCAAAGAAAAAAGAGGCTTTAATAACCAGTTTGCAGTGAAATGTGACTCTCCCAGGTCAGTGGCAATGAATGAGAGACGTCATCACTCAGCCAGTCTCAGGCTGAGCTCCAGATCTGCTGGCAGTTCCCAGGAAGCCACTGCCCCCTTGTGTCTCTGCGCTGGCCAGGAATTACCCCATGATGGGGAAGAACATTTGGCAAAAATCTGTAAAAGATTATCGGTGGGCTATTTCTGGCTCTTAGATTTGTTGGTTCAAATAAGATTTCCTTTCATCTCATGGCTTTTTAAATTATAATCTTCCTGCCTCCCCATGAAGTTTTTAGAAGGCATATTTTGTTATAATCATCAAAGGAGTATATACTTCTTAAAGAAAAATTCATGTAAAATTAATTTTGTTAACATTTTGATGTATTTCTTCCACGTTTTTTTTTTTCTTTCTCCATATAAGGAAATCTAATTTTCCTTGGGGGTGGGGGAAAAAAAGCCACAGAACTATGAAATCTAATTTTATCATAAATGTTATATAACCATGATCTCTTCTCCACAAGAAAATCAACTTTTGAATTTGCTAGAGTACTAAGAAACAGCTTGTCTTTTTCTCTCAAAAAATTTAAGACATATAGGATATCACTTTAGATCATAGAACCTTTTAAAATTTGCCTGTAGCTCCAGTTCTGTGAATTATACATACTATAGTGATTGCAACTATTAAACACATTAAATTGAATATTATCTTCAAGACAGAAAAATAAAATTCTCTACTCTAAAGACAGCCTGTGGAATTAGGAAATTTCACAGCCTAAATGATCCAGTCATTGGCAACTGCTTTCAAGAGCAACGTATCACATTTCTAAATGTTGTTTAGATATGTTACTTCCTCCCCATTTTGGAGAATACAGAAACAAAGGCTTACATCTGGTCATGCTGGGAGGAGCTGAGAAGGTCATTTGTTTCTCCAAGTTCCTTTTCTTCTATATCTTAATGGTTGTCTGTATCATCTAGATATGCATACAATACAATATAAATATGGATATATGATGTCAGAGAGAGAGTCTGTAGCCAAGAATTGGAATGGGCTTAGAAGTTTAATGTAGCTTTAGCTGCTTTATCTGATCCTTTATTTTCTTTGGAGACCTTGTGACTAAGAGGATATTTCAAAAGAGTCCTAGAACAGGAGTTCCCCATTAAAAAAAAATTAATGTTAATTTATTTTTGAGAAAGAGTGTGAGTGGGGAGGGGCAGAGAGAAAGAGAGACACTGAAGCTGAAGCAGGCTCCAGGCTCTGAGCTGTCAGCACAGAGCCTGACGTGAGGCTCAAACCTACGAACTGTGAGATCATGACCTGAGCCAAAGTCGGACGCTTAACCGACTGAGCCACCCAGATGCCCCAGTTCCCCATTTTTTTTGACCCACAAATCACCTTAACTCTACAGGAATAGATCACCTACTTCCTGCATATTGTTTTTTAAAAATGTATATAGACATTTTATCATTTTCAATACAGAAAAACAAAACTTCCTTCTGTAAAGATGACCTGTGGGAATTATGTAATTTGGTCATTTAAATGAGCCTGTCATTGGCGATTGCAAATGGCCATTATTAAGCATACACACAAAATAATAAAGCATAAACTTGAATAATTTTACCGAAAAGATGATTGAATATTAAACTGTTAATTATAATATCCCAAAGTCTCTGATCGTTGTTATTACACATTTCTACTTGTTAACATGCTTGTAATCTGTGCCCCGTTTTCTTGTGTTCTATTTTTTAAATCCATTTTTTATTCTTCAAAATATATAAGATTCACATCCAGGTCATGGTAAAACATAGATATCCAGTATATTTTAGTGGGATTTGCATTCTAGACTAGTCTATAAAGATGACCTGAAGGATCCAGAGATCTATTTGACTGCTTTTTACAAAAGTAGCAACATAGGGTGCTCTATTCTAGGGCTCATGAGGGGTGTAAAAGGCGGACCCACATTTCTCTAGAGACAGCTCAGGAGAGCAGAGGATGCAGGGAGCCAACCAGGCCACAAGTACCTGGATGAGGCTCACTGCTTTAACCATTCTGGCTTGTGGTTTCTCTTACCATTTCAGTTGAGCACCTACACTCTGATAGAGACTGTTAGAAAGAATTCTTTCTGCCCCAAGGAAATGTGGCAAATGTACTTCCCGTCTATCTACTCTAGCTCTCTGCCATCTTAGCCTGCTTCCAAAGGGGAGAGGGGAAATTATAAAGCTGAAACCTAATGCCAAGCTAGGATTTGGTGATAATTATCATCTTGATCTCCACCTATCAGACCCAGAGAAGCAATGTCATTTTGAGTACTGCTTCTCAGTTTTTTCATCTATGAAATGAGAATGCTGGACCAGTTACATACCTAAGTCTACCCCAGTTCAAACACTAGGAGTCTGTAAACTATACTTGGGCTTCATAGACAGAAAAAGTGTTTGGTTTAGCCAATGGGGGAAAAAAAAAACCCTCAGTGTGTCAAAATAACTTTCTTTCTTAAAAAAAACAAATAAGAAAAACAAAGAGCTGGGTTGCCTAGGTGGCTCAGTTGGTTGAGCATCTGACTCTTGGTTTCAGCTCCAGTCATGATCTCATAGTCATGGGATCGAGCCCAGAGTCAGGCTCTACACTGAGGGTGGGCCCTGCTTGGGATTCTCTCTCACTCTCTCTCTGCCCCTCCCCTGCTTGCAGCCCCCACACCTCTCTGTCTCAAAATAAATAAATAAAAATAAAAATAAAAATAAAAAGTGCTTTTAAAAAAATAAGTATTATTCAGCAAATGTTCCAATGAACCAGGATGCAGATCCTCTTATTTCAAGGCTCATTGTCTGGAAGACTGTGCCTCCAGAACCTACTGAGAAAGTGGCCTGTTCCTGAAGGTTGAATGAGAATGATTTATGCTTAACTGTTCAACCTGCTTTGCTGTACAAAGTTCATATTCTCCTATTCAAAATACTCTTGCCACCCTAAATCTGGCCGTAGAATGCAAAAGCCAACAGAATGGAACTGACTTTAGCTAGTGAGCCCACAATACTTTTTAAGTACCTGCTGTGTGCCAGGTGGGGACTGTAGTGACGAACATAACAAATATGGCTCCAAACCTCATGGAACTTACAGTCTATAGCAAACATCAGATTCTGGGTTTCCAGAAGTGAGACTTGTTCTGCTTTTCAGAGAAATTTAAAAGAGTGATCCTGTAGATTTTGCAGGGCCAGGGATATGTTTTATTCATTATTATATACCCAGTGCTCAGCCTGTAATAGATATCCACAAATGTTCATGGCAGACATGAGTGAATGATCAGATATAAAGTGGATACTTAATAAAAAAAAAACTTAAATCAAGTGTAAGGTATGCTCCTAGAATTGCTCAACATCACCTGGGCGTTCAGTGCTGTTCTCTTTTTCAGACTAACATAGGAACACAAATAAAATTCACCATTGGGGCGCACCTGGGTAGCTCAGTTGGTTAAGCATCTCACTCTTGATTTCGGCTCACAGTAAAAAAATCAAACCCCGCATCGGCCTTTGTGCTGAGCATGGAACCTGCTCAAGATTCTCTCTCCCTCTGCCCCTCCCCCACTTGCATGCTGTCTCTCTCTTTCTCTCTCTCTTTCAAAATACATACATGCTTGGGGTGCCTGGGTGGCTCAGTCAGTTAAGCGTCTGGCTTTGGCTCAGGTCATGATCTCACAGTCCGTGGGTTCGAGCCCCGCATCGGGCTCTGTGCTGACAGTGCAGAGCCTGGAGCCCGCTTCGGATTCTGTGTCTCCCTCTCTCTCTGCCCCTCCCCTGCTCATGCTCTGCCTCTCTCTGTCTCAAAAATAAATAAAAACATTTAAAAATTTTATACAAAATACATACATGCATACATAGTAGAGAGACAGAGAGAAAGAAAGAAAGAAAGCAAAAAAGAAGGAGGAAGGAAGGAAGGAATTCACTGTTAGGCAAAAGTCAAAACCTGTTTCTCTTGTGGTGTGCGGTTGTGTGTTTATCTTGCCTGTTTGGGGGGAAGGAAGGAAATTCAGGAGGTTAGTGATTTTGTTGTCATTATTTTGTGAGGCCTCCTAAGCATCCATTCCTTCCATCAACAACTATGCCCTGTGCTAGGCACTGTCCCAAGCACTGAAGACACCATGATGAGTAAGACTGGCAAGATCTCTATTCTCTGGGAGCTTCCATTCTAGAACTCTCCATAGACTTTTACTATTCTTTTCACCACTTACTTTAGGTGATTATAATTACTACATATCACTTTTATAATCAGAATATTTTTAAGAAGGGGAAAGGGAATTATTTAATACATGGTGGAAAGAACTCTGAATCTGTAATACAACTCTGAGTCTATCTGGTGCAGCACTGCTTCTGTTTACACAACAGTGGCAGTGAAAAGAAGACCAGGCACTCATTTACCACAAAAAGTGCATAAATAGGACCAACCTTTTCAGAGAGGAAATTTTGCGGCCTCCTTCAACATTTTTAAAGTAAGCTCTGCACCTAGTGTGGGTCTTGAACTCACAACGCCAAGAACAAGAGTCACACACTCTCCCAACTGAGCCAGCCAGACACGCCTCTTTAAACATTTTAAATGTCTGTCTTCTAATCAAGTAATTCCAGCCTCATGAGTTTATCCTACAAAATGCTTTCACAAATAAAGAAGGATACATGTGTGAAGATGGTACTGCAACATTATTTGCGAAGGTAGAAAATGACAACCTAAATGTCCATCACTAGGAAATTACACAAATAAATTATGGTATGCCCATATAATAGAATGCAATGAAATAGATCTGTATGTAGTGATTTGGGAAAACATACATGATATATTCTTACAGGGCCAGGGAGAAGTAAAAAAAACAGGTTGTTTCTTTTTTTAAGGTATAGTTTTCCATAAAATAGCCAATAGTTCACGTGTGCTAAGCACCTTACCATGTATTATTTAATTTACTCCTTACAACAAAACTGTGAAATAGGTACTATTATCGTCCTCACTTTACAGATGGGGAAACAGAGTTTCCATGAATGCATATATGTGACTTTGAGCTCATATGCTTAGTCACTGCTATATCCAGGAACCAATTCGCCCTTTAATTAGACTAATGTAAGTTGGGAATTTTCCACTTTCAACCAAGAAAATTCTAATAATCCAAATATAACTCAACAGAGACTAAATAACAGCACAATAATATAACAGACTACTATGTAGTTTTTAAAATGAAGAAACTACATATATTAATATAAAAATAACCTAATATAAGATAAAAGCACATTTATAGAATATATATATGTATATATATATATATATATATTTGTTCTATAATACTAGATAAAAGTTTATACATAAAAGCATGGAAGTATTACAGTTCAATGTCACAAAAACAATACTGTAATGAAATTCTTATAATACATGTTGACACTTTTGAATTTATTTTGAAATATTATTAACAGTTCTTACTGACTATAAAAGTCTTTCATTTCATTGTACTAGGAGTGGACAGGAGAGGAGAATGAGACTAAAACAGGGAGACCCTTTTACTTCCCACACTTCCAAATTGCTTACATTTATTAGTTGAGGGGCACCTGGGTGGCTCAGTCTGTTAAACATCTGACTTCGGCTCAAGTCATGATCCACAGTTCGTGGGTTCGAAACCCGCATCAGGCTCTGTGCTGACAGCTCAGAGCCTGGAGCCTGCTTCCGATTCTGTGTCTCCCTCTCCCTCTGCCCCTCCCTTGCTCACACTCTGTCTCTTTCTCTCAAAAATAAATAAACATTAAAAAAAATTTTTTAATTGTATTAGTTGAGGAGTTTATGTGATAACAACCCAATTCAAACTGCTATAAGCAAAAAGAAAAAAAAAAGTGTGTTGGGTGGAATATTGAATGGATAGTGAGCCAGCTCACAGAATCAAAGGAAAAGCTGACCAACTGAGCCTGACCCATGGCAAGACGGGACATGTTTCCCTGGGCATGTTGGCATCATGCTCTCCTACTACAGTCTTTCTCCACAGTGAGGGGTCATGATTTCCAGAAGCTTCCAGAAGCACAGCCTCTCAATCTCACCACCTAAAAGGAAAAGGGCTCTTCCCTGAGGATGGATTCTGAACAGTCACAAACCCACTGCAGACCAACCCTGTGATTAGGGTAGTGGGAATTATGACAGATCATGACTGGTCTAATTTGGACCAGGTGCTTACCTTTCTACCTCCAGATTCAGGGATACTGGATCATGTAAGAAGGCAGCAGCTCCATTCAGCCAGAAGTTGGGAGTGAAGTGGAAAAGGATAATGGAAGGCAGAAGCAATAGTACTTTAGGGCAGAAGAAGAGAGAGTTGCTGGCTATACTAAATGACCAGTGTGTACTACATGAGCATAAACTTCTCTTAAAATTTTTTTTAGGGGTACCTGGGTGGCTCAGTCAGTTAAGTGGCTGACTTCAGCTCAGGTCATGATCTCACAGTTCATGAGTTTGAGCCCCACATTGGGCTCTGTGCTGACAGCTCAGAGCCTGGAGCCTGCTTTGGATTCTCTCTCTCTCTCTCTCTCTCTCTCTCTCTCTCTTTCTCTCTCTCTCTCTCTCTCTCTCTCCCTCCCTCCCTCCCCCACTTGTGCTCTGTCTCTCAAACTGAATAAACATTAAAAAAAAATTTTTTTTAATTTTTAGGGGACCCTGGGTGGCTCAGTCAGTAAAGCATCTGACTCTTGATCTCAGGATCATGAGTTCAAGCCCCACACTGGGTGTGGAGCCTACTTAAAAAAAAAAATTTAAAGCTATTCTCATTTTGTGTATGTGTGTGTGTGTGTGTGTGTGTATATATGTATATACATGTATATATATTTTTTTTTTCAAGTGACAAGGATGTATGTATAAGAATGTTCTCTGAAACATTTTATAATCATTAAAAGTTGTAAACAACCTACAAGTTAACATCTATTGATTTTTTTTCCTCTCAGATTTTCCCTTTTTTCCCTCTGGGAAACAATGGACCCAAGGTCTCATCTCAGCTTAACTAATCCTATATCACCTTAATTCTTCAGAAGGGTGGATGCATAATCTAACATGAACCAGTCAGGGTCTTTGTCCAGGAAAGAGTCATTTTCTTTTCAGGTAGTAAGATTGTTGGGGCTGTGACTCCAGGATTATTTTCACTTGGAACTGATAGAAAAGAATTATTTCCTGTTAGGTCAGAAAGTTGCTAGGATAGAATCTGGAACTTCCAATTTTGTCTCTCACACAGGAGGTGAAGCTAGTCTATGAATGAAGCTGTTTATGCTAAAATAAAGAGATGAGACATGGAGAGATGGCAATTTCTAGTGCGCTAAGGTCTCTGATTGCAGGCACCCTCTGAGGCTAACATCAGCCTGCTCTTCCGCAAATATGACTAAATGGAACAATGAACTCCCTCTTTAGCTAAGACTAGTTTGAGTTGGGATTCTTCCAATTTCAACAAAGAGAATCCTAATGAACAAGCTGAATATAGATCAGTAGAGCCTGGATAACTTATGGCACAATAATAAAATACTATGTAGCTTTTGAAAAGAACAATCTATATTGACATTAAAAAAAAAAACAATATAAAGAGAAGAGCCATTTTATGGGACAGGGTGTATACGTCTGTGTCTCTGTGTGTCTGTATGATTCGATATACACATACATACTTAGGGAGAACAAAAAGGAGACTATGTTCCAAAAAGTTAATGGTGGTTACCTCTGGAGGCTATATGGGCATAACTTCCACTTTCTAAATACACTTATGTATTTCTTAATTTTCCAAAGAGTATATACTACTTTTATAAAAATTTTAAGCCAAAAACAACTACAGAACATTAACTGTAGCCCATTTATGTTATAGAATTTCCCACTTTATTGCCTTTACTCCACATAAACAACAGGACTGGGGATTTAGAGACCCAGGCTTCTATTCCAGACTTTCAATGTGTTCTATAATGTTGGGCAAGTTGATTTGCCTCTGTGGGCCTCAGTATCTTCCTCTCTAAGAGAGGTCCTTGAAATAATGGCAGGTACTAGTTTCTGTGTCCCAGCACTGTGCTAAGCAGTTTCCTCTCCACGGTTTCATGAGTTGAGCATTCATCCCGTTTTCCATATAAAAAACTGAAGTGTTGGAATCAGAACCCAAGCTCAGGTTTAGCTGACCCGAAAAGCCATATTCTTTCCAATACATGCTCTCTCAGCTACCTCTTGCCTCATGGCTCATGGTTTCCTGGTGCTAGAAAGTACTTGCACCCAGGACTTGACTCAAAATCCTGTACCTAGAAACATCATTCTAAAGCAACCCCCGTCGCTTTTATTATTGTTAATGTCTATTCTTTATATTGTATCAACCTCTAAAACAGGATGTTTCAATCTCACCACTACTGATATTTTGGACTGAAAAATTCTTCATTGTTGGGAGCTGCCCCGCCCCCTCCACCCCCAACCCTGGGTCACTGCAGGATGTTTGACAACATCCCTGGCGTCTACCCACTAGATGTCAGTAGTGCCCACCCTTCAAATAGTGGCACCAAAAATGCCTCCAGACATATTGCCAGATGTCCCCTGGAGGCAAAATCACCCCAGAGTTGAGAACCACTGGTCTAAAAGGAGTAAAAAGCCAAATTCCTACATCAACCCTGATGGGCAACTATTGAAAGGAGACACTGACTCTAGTAAATATTTCTACCTGCATGATTCTTTGACTTTATCAGCTCTGCCTAAAATCGGCTCCAAGTGTCTCACAGTTATTTGCTTTGTGCAGAACAACGTCCCAGGCACATATACATTAACTATGTAAGATTTGAGGTAAGGGGGGAGTAGAATAAAGCTCTCCCTCTCAACAATAACTCCACTTCTCCCTTACAAAATTCATCTTTGCCTGTGAGGAAGAGTCACCAGGAGGCTGCAGAGTAAGAATGGGTATTCAACAGAGAACAGCAGTACTTGAATACAATGCTGATTTTATTCCAGGGAAATAAAGCAATGCACAAGTCACCTGGGCAATAAGCTTAACTCAAGAGGCAAAAGCTGAGAAACAAGGATTTTTTTGTGTGTTTGTTTTAATTATCAATTGCTCCACATAGCTCTCTTTCACACCTCCTCTCAGAAAATGTGGGCTAACAAATCCCATGCAAAAGAACATAGGAAAGAGAAAAAGGGGAAATGGAATTCATCTAGCATACTGTTGAAGGTGGTTTCTCCAAGTTCTCTTCTATAAACTGCTCCATCAACACGGTCCACTCCGGATTATTTTAATGTCATGACCATCTTCCCTGCAAATTGAACAACCATAAAGACACATTTACTACCTACCTACCACACTGAAACTGTCCCACTCTTTGAACCAAAAAGACCCATGTCATTATACATTAGATTCTAAGGTGATGCTTACTTAATCATTTTTAAAGCTAAATCTAGTAAACAATAGGGCCCCAATTCTGCCATTTTTCCCTGACCCTAAGGCACAGGGCACTAACCTAAAAAAAAATCACTATGAGAAGACCTAGGTAACTCACTGAAGACTGACATCAGAGAAAGGACCCCGAAATACAATGCAGCCTACCTTGTCATGGTGTGATACTTTGTATGTGATTCCTACTGACAGTAGACAATAAGCTAAGTTACAGCAAGACAAGATGTGAGTCTCAGCGGCCAATGTGAGTGCCCATATTAGTTGTTTGTCAGAATCTAGGACTTAGAGTCCGGTATAACCATTACACCCAAATAAATGGACCCTCAAGTGAAGGAGCTTCAAATGTCTAGGAGACATTTGAAGGCCGACTGACCACCCAAGCTATAGGTGCAAAGATACTGTGTCAAAACAGATGCTGCTGGAGGCTCTGTCAGCACAGGTGACCTGACCGAAATCCAGGCCAAAGTTTGTCTCAGGTCCAACGATTGGACAGGTGCCTCACTGCTCACCTTGTGACACCTCCTTCCTGGATCCTCTTCAGAGTGGTTCATGAATTCCCTCCACTAGTTTTCTTCTGTGACTAACTTGTGTGATAAAGTGTGCAATAAACTGAGTAATTCATGAATTTAATATTGGCACTACATGGTTATTTGAAATGTGTCTTAATCCTGTGATTCGCCCTGCTTCATACGTACAGGAGAAGTCACAGTCACCTGTGAGTTACATGAAAGGCATCATGTATAACACACTACTTAGCGTTCTACTAGGTAGAATTATTACCTAGTAATAATTCAACCCAACTAGTTTTGCAGGTTGTACAGGTACCTGCACATGCCCTCTGAATTTAAAAGAATATTTAATATTTCATAGTTTAACTATTAATACACTCTTAATTTGGGGAAATTCCCCATCCATGAAGAGTAACATAACCTGATTATCAAGTGTATAATTGGTTAATCACAAATGTCACTCTCTGACTTTGACCTGGAAAATGAACTGAAGGATTGTCTTTTTAAATGTCAGTCTGAAAACACAACTCCTATGTCACATTTGATTCTTACATCCAAGAAAAGAGTCACTACTTCCTAAGTAATCAAAAATCAAGAAAAGGACTAGTCTATACTGTAAAATTACGTTACCGGATTTTCATGCACAGAGTACACTCGTTAGGATAAGTGGACATGTCACTTCCACACACGGGGTTAAAGTCTCTGGGACATCCTGGTAATTTATATTGATTGCAGTTTGGCTAGGAAAGAAAAAGGAAGACAGAAATTACATAACTGAGACATTCTCATCACAAAATAGTTGGGGGGGACAAAGTCCCAAGGCTCCTAAATTTCCTAGAAACACCCTACAAAAATATTTCTATTTTCCACACAAAAAAAGATTTTTCTAATGCAAAAATTAGATGCAGCATTGAAGCAATGGTTCAATACCCACTATGTAAGAAAAGGACCTTAGCCAGGCTGATTTTTAAATGAAAGTCCAGGGGCTCCTGGGTGACTCAGTCAGTTAAGTGCCCGACGTCGGTTCAGGTCATGATCTCACAGTCCATGGGTTCAAGCCCCACATGGGGCTCTGTGCTGACAGCTCAGAGCCTGGAGCCTGCTTCGGATTCTGTGTCTCCCTCTCTCTCTGCTCCTCCCCTACTCACACTCTCTCTCTGTGTGTCTCTCTCAAAAATAAATAAACATTAAAAAAAATGTAAATGAAAGTCCAAGACAGGCCACCATACCCACTTTCCAACCCTCTAGCTTTATAATTTGTACTTCACTACTGTCTCCACAAGAATGTTGTTACATTCAACCTTAATCCTTTGGTGTGATGTCAAGACAAATTCAGGAATCTAATCTTTCAGTCTGGATCTTTAAGGTACTGGCATTCAACCAAGTGCAACAAAGAAAACAGCACTGGCACTTAGGGGTGGTGATGGGTTGAATTGTGCCCACCCAAAAAGTCACGTTATTGGAAATAGAGTCTTTGTACAGGGAATCAATTTAAAATGAGGTCAGTAGATTGGGCCCTAATCCAATAGAACTGGTGTCCTTATAAAAAGGGGAAATTTGGACACAGAGTCATAAACAGAGGGAAGGTCACATAAAGACATAGAATTTACAAGACAGGGAACACCTGGGGCTACCAGCACCTAGGAGAAAGGCATGGAACAGATTCTTCCTCACAGTCCTCAGGAGGAACCAATTCTACCAACATCCTGATTTAGGACTTCTAGCCTCCAGAACAGGGAGACATTCAATTTCTGTTGTTAAACCCCCTCAGTTTGTGGTACTTTATTATAGCAGCCCTAAGAAGCTGATACCAGGTCATGGAACTCAATCCTGTGATTTGATGGAATTGAGGCCAGTCAGGTAATACGTCTTGCTCACAGCTGCCAATCTCCAGCAGGGCCAGTACTAGACCTGGTCAGTGATCAGACTATGATGTGCAGAGTCTCACTTTAACAAAAGTCTAAATATATGGCCCACTGTATTTCTGTTTTATATGCATACATTTAAGGGCACCTGGGTGGCTCAGTTGGTTAACTGAGGGAGGCTTCTTTTGGCTCAGGCTATGATCTCGTGGTTTGTGAATTCAAGCCCCACAATGGGCTCCACACCAATATTATATATATAAATACTTGTTTTAGTAAATGGTGATCACTTTTCCTCACTTCAGAGCAAAAGAAGCCGCCACAAAAGAAATGTGGCACACATTTCTACTGATACTATCTGGATTTATAAAGACCTAAACAAGGCTGGCCATGAGCCAAACTCTGAAGTAAAAGAGGTTTTGTTGACCCTTTCCATCCTCTGTTCAGCTCTCATTGAGGAGCATGATATGCTGCCCAAGGCTCACTAAGGTGATGCCTTATAGGGCTGCTCTCACAATCAGAGTAGATGCCCTCTTATCCAATGAGACTGGGAGAAATGGTAGTTGGTCATTTAATTGATAAAGTCAATTAAAGCAAGGAAACAAAATATATATCCCAAGCATTTTATCATAAAACATATAGATGAAAAACAAAATTGCCAATCTTTTGATGTAGGACAATGACAGGGCATGTAACCACCTGTAATGCTACTATAACTTTCCTTGTCACTAGGTATGACTGTATGATTAAGGTAAGGCCAATGGGATATACATGGAATTATTGTACAGCAACTTCTGGGAACCTCCTTTAAAAGAAAGCAGGTACTTGTCCTTTGTTTCCCCTCAATTTTTTTCTTAGTCCATTCCTCCATCCTCCTGCAGAGTGCATGGAGCTCTAATCTTTGTTTAGAGCTTTGTTAGACTGGGAAGATAGAGGCCACATTCTCGGACAGCAGCACTGTGTGCTCCTATTTTGAGTTTTTGTTACTTCCAGCTGAATCTAATCCTAACTGATACAAGAGATGAGAACTTTCCTTTAAATATTTCAAGTACAGTTGATCTTTGAACAACACGCGTTTAAATATATTTTCTCTTCCTTATGATTTTCTTAATAACATTTTCTTTTCTCTAACTTACATGAATACAGGTAAGATAAGGATGTAACACATAACATAAAAAATGTATATTAATCAACTCTTTATGTTATCAGTTAGGCTTCTGGTCAACAGTAGGCTATTAATTAAATTTGAGGATCAAAAGTTATGCTCAGATTTTTGACTGTGGGAGGGGGTCAGCATCCCTAACCCCCTGCATTATTCAAGGGTCAAGTGTAATTAAGAGTTTTGTGTGCTATCACTGCAAAAATGATACCCATAATAAGTCACATATTATTTCCTATTTTGGTTTATTTAAAACAGAATTTATTGGGGCACCTGGGTGGCTCAGTTGGTTAAATGTCTAACTCTTGATTCAGCTCAGACTGGCAGCACAGAGCCTGCTTGGGATTCTCTCTCTTCCTTTTTCTCTGCCCCTCTTCTGATTACGCTCTCTCTGTCTCTCAAAATAAATAAATGAATTTTTAAAAATGTTGCTGCTGTTGTACTGTTGTTTCACACAATTCATATTTTGGACCAGATAATTCTTTGTGATGGGAGACTGTCCTGTGCATTGTAGGATGCTCTCTATCCATTAGATGCCAGTATAAACTCCCTAGTCATGATGATCTAAAATAACACTCTAAATGCCTGCTGGAGAGCAAAATTGACCCTAATTAAAAACTAATATTTTAAGATACAGAATTTAAGGGGCACCTGGCTCAGTCGGTAGAACATGTGACTCTTGATCTTGGGATTGTAGGTTCAAGCCCCACGCTGGGTGTAGAAATTACTTAAAAATAGGGGATGACCGGGTGGCTCGGTCAGTTAAGCATCTGACTTTGGCTCAGGTCATGATCTCAGTTTGTGAGTTCAAGCCCCAGGTGGGGCTCTGTGCTGCAAGCATGGAGCCTGGAGCCTGCTTAGAGTTCTGTGACTCCCTGTCTCTGTCCCTCTTGAACTCATGCATTCTGTCTGTCTGTCTGTCTCTCTCTCTCTGAAAAGTAAATAAACATTTTAAAAAATTACTTAAAAATAAAATCTTAAAAAAAATACAGTCTTCTGGCATACAAAAGACAGTAGGCTATCTACAGCCAGTAAGTGATCAATACACTATGGAAATTGTTCAGAGAGAAGGGAGAGGACTCACTTGTGAGTTGCTTAAGTTGAAGGTGTTGAGTG
Organism: Prionailurus viverrinus; assembly: GCF_022837055.1. Lineage (NCBI taxonomy): Eukaryota > Metazoa > Chordata > Mammalia > Carnivora > Felidae > Prionailurus > Prionailurus viverrinus. The sequence continues at coordinate 160,549,961 of NC_062564.1, read as the reverse complement.
AGTGTTTAGTGTTAACAACTAGCCCTGGTGGACCTACACAGGGTTGCCTGTGCATACAACCTCATAAGCTTGTTAAAAACTGATTTAGTGCCATTGGCAATGACATGTATGGAGCTAGAGAGTATTAAGCTAAGGGAAATAGGCTAGTCAGAGAAAGACAAATACCATATAATTTTATTCATATGTGGAACTTAAGAAACAAAACAAACAAGCAAAAGGGAAGAGAAAACAGAGAGTGAGGCAAACCAAGACACAGACTGTTAACTACAGAGAACAAACTGATGGTTTGGAACTGATGTTCCAGAGAGGAGGTGGGTGGGGAGATAGATAAAATAGGTGATAGGTATTAAGGAGTGCTATGATGAGCACCAGATGTTGTATGGAAGTGTTGAATCACTACATTGTACACCTGAACTTACCCTGTCTGTTAACAAACTGGAATTTAAATAAACACTTAAAAAACAAACAAACAAACAAACACTGATTTGGGGCCTCATTCCAGACCTACTCGATTAGAATTTCCAGGGTTAGAATCCATGTGTCTAGAGGCCCCTCAATTCTGATTCAGCTAGAACTGGCTTTAGAAATGGCTATTCCCAATCATCTTGACATCCAATCCACTTAGACTATGTATGGAAGCTAAGGAGAATGCACCAAGACACACAGTTTGGCACATAATTTCAGGGATCCCCTGCTCTAGACCTTTTTTTCCTCCCTTTGTTTAACCAAAGTACATCTTGCCTATGCCCACTCTCTGATTAAATAGGTAAATAACTAATCAAAATCAATCTATTTAGCCTAAAGATCTTAGGGTTTTTTTTTTTTAATATTCAACAGCAGTTTTCAAATGCTTTCATCTCAAAGAATGACTAGTAAATGAATTTTGAGGAGCAGTAACAGGCTGGTAAGGAAGTTTTGGTGTTTTATTTTGTTTTGTTTTGTTTTGTTTAAGCGGAAGACCTTTGATGTCTCTCAGATCCCCAAGAGATCTACCCAGCTGGAAGGCAATGTTGATATTTCAGTCTGATTCCAGTCTAATTCTCATGATTTCAAAGCCAGCTTTGGCTAGCCACCATTTAACTTTATTAAATTCAGGTAACTCATTTCCTGGATTTTCTCTGAGCAGAGACATGAGGCTTTATGAACAAACACTTTTCACTCTTATCAATGAGGTCAATCAATTTCATTAATAAGTTACGTTCTCATTAACCCTTAGCTTTATACAGTTACCCAAATTTATGAAAAAGGAAAAGAAATTCAGAACAGGTTCACCATCTAGGGAGGCTCTAAATTACACCCCACAACATGCCAACTAGAGAAAAGAGTTTACCCCTGGCAGACGGCTCCTCAGAGCTTTAGAAGACACTCTCATTCTGGAATAGTGTCACATGGCATTTTTATTTATTCTTTAGAATCAATTTAATTTTTATGGAAAGATGTCATATGCTTTTAAGTAATTCTCTGAGCTCTATACTCTGAATCTTTTCTTTTGAAAGATTCGTAAATACTTTACCAAATATAGTCCCTCATTTGTTTATTCAATAAATGAAGAAGATTTTAAGATAGATGTTAGAGAACTACAAAGACAAATTGAGTCCTACCTGTAAGAAGTTTGGTGTATCATTAGAAAATCAAGAAATATACATGGTGCTCTTAAAGGATGGACAGAATTTAGATTAGAGAGATTTGGGAGAATGTCCACCTCAAGGAAATAAAACAGACTAACCAAAGGCACAGTAGTGAGGGAAGTGTCTGATCTGAGAGCAAGGCAGTTTAATTTAAAGGAGCATCCAACACTCTTTCATACAAAAACACTCAACAAACTAGGCAGAAAAGAGAGCTTCCTCCAACCTGATAAAGAATATCTATAAAAAACATATTTAATGGTGGAAGACTGAATGCTTTTCCTCCAAAATTAGGAAAGACAAGGATGTCCATTTTCATTTGTTCTATTCAACATTGTACAGAATATCCTAGAAAAGACAATTAGGCAATAAAATAAATATAAAAGGCATCCAGATTGGAAAAGAAGAAATAAAACTATCTCTAATCAAAGATGCTATACTCTTTTTATAGAAAGGTCTGAGAAATCCACAAAGAAACTGTTAGAACTAAAAAACAAGTTCAATATGATTGGAGGATACAAGATCAATATACAGAAACCAATTGTACTTCTATACACTTGCAGTGAACAATCTGAAAATGAAATTGAGAAAAAAATTCCATTTATAACAGCATCAAAAAGAATAAAATATTTAGGAAAATATTTAGCAAAAGAAGCATAAGAATTGTATAGCAAAACTACAAAACATTGTTGAAATAAATTAAAGGACTAATAAGTGAAAAGGCATCCCATATTCATGGATCAAAAGATTTAACTTTCTTAAGATGGCAACATTCCCCAAACTGGTCTACAGGTTCAGTGAAATCCCTATCAAAAATCTCAACTGTCTTTTTGCAGCAGAATTTGGCAAACTGATCTTAAAATGCATATGGAAATGCAAGTGACCTGAATAGCCAAAACAATCTCAAAGAAGTTGGAGGATTCACACTTCCCCATTTTGAAACTTACTACAAAGCTACAGTAATTAAAATAGTGTGGCACTAACACCTGAAACTAATACAACACTGGATGTTAATTATACTACACTAGCATTAAAATAAAAACAAAACAAAACAAAACAAAGAAAAAACTGTGGCCCTAGCATAAGGATAGAAGAACATAAGCTATGGGAAAGCAGTGGAAGGTACAGGTAGAAAGATAGGCTGCAGTAAGGACACTCTGTGAACACTGGGAAGCTCCAAGTTTTGCAGAAAGTGGAGACACTAAAGAGTTAAGGAAAATTACTTAGGGGGTCACTATGCTTGGGGACTCTAAACTGGAACAGTAGCAACAGAACTGGGAAGAAAGCAAAGATCTCTTTAGTGATTCATTCTTTTAATAATCCTGCACAAACAGACCGAGGTCCTGTAGCATTTGCTTCCTGAGAGAGAGTGCCCTTTAAAATTTTGCGCCCTAGACACCCAACTAGCCTTACCCTAATACCAAACTTGAGATGAAGGTGGGACTATTCCCATTTTCTGAAAGAAAATCAAACTCCCCAAAACTGAGTCTTCTGATTAAAATGTATTATTGGGCACCTGCTAAGTGCTGAAGATTGGACACCAAATAGCAAGACACCATCCTTGACCACAGTAGTATACAGTTTACTGAAGGGAGACAGGCCAACAGGCAATTTACAGTTCAATGCTATGATGGGTTAGTGAAGAGCACTGGATCTGGAGTAAGACTGCTTGGGTTGGAATCATAGTTCCACCCTGTGGCCCATGCCTGGCTAAGGGGATAATAATGATACCTACTTCATAATGCTATAAAAGATTAGATGAGTTATTATGTTTAAAGCATTTAGAACAGTATTTGGCAGGGGTGCCTGGCTGGCTCAGTTGGTAGAGCATGCACTCTTGATCTCTGAGTTGTGAGGTCAAGCCCCACACTGGGTGTAGAGGTTACTTAAAAAAAATCCCAGAATATGTCACCCCAAAACTATGACTCTTTGACATAATTATTTTGAGTTAAAGGCAGCTAAGAAGTAACAAACCCAAGAAAAGTGCTCTGTACCCTCCCCCCTTTTCTGCCTAAAGGCAGGATATAAATTCTCCTTTACTGAAGACAACTCTAGACTCAGCCCAGAGATGGCACCAGAGGAACCTGCAAACAAACCTAACTCCATTAGTTTCCTCCCATATATTTACCTTCCCATAGTATGCCACCTTTGGAAGCCTAGAACCATTTTACTTTGTCCTGTCATGTCTCTGCATGTCTACTTATAAGTCTGACTTGTAGTAGGCTGGCTTCCTGGGCTGGTTATTCTAAATAATGAGTTGGTTTCCTGAGTAGGTTGCTTCAGGTTGTGGGTCAGAGTTCTATTTTAATAAATGGTCTGACATTGTCCATTTGTATATTTTCTTTATACAATTTATTGCTCTTGTTAAAGATGCTATATAAGTCAGAGTTCTAAACCATCTCTTTGAGTTACTCATCTCTGAATGCTCCCACATGTATGTGTGATGCACGTGTTAATAAACTTTCTGTTGTTTTTTTTTTTCTTGTTAAACTGTCTTTTGTTCAAGAGGCCCCAGCTGAGAACTTAGAAGGGTAGAGGAAAGCTTCTAATCTTCCCCTACACTGTCATGGTGATGATGATGATGCAGTATAGGTTGCATGAAACCATAGAGAAAGTGCATTTACATATTCTTTGGAGTTAGAAAATGGGATGAGAAGGTTTCCTGGAAGAGGTCTACTCTGAGTTGAATACTCAAAGTTACTTAACCCCCTAAGGTAAATATCCCCATATGTAAAATAATATCTATCATACAAGGTCACTATGAGGATTGAGAGACTGAATACACGAATGGACAATGTCAGACCATTTATTAGAATAGAACTCTGACCCACAACCTGCAGCAACTTACCCAGAAAACCAACTCATTATGTAGAATAACCAGCCCAGGAAGTCAGCCTGCTATAAGTCAGACTTATAAGACGTCAGACAGCCATCTCTGATGACAGTCCAAGAAGCCAAACAATAACCTCCGTAACAACTGGCCCCAAATGGCCAGGACTTGGTTAATACCTTCCAGCTTCTCTGAGGTTTGTCCCCACATCCAACTGAGGATCAACCAAAGAAAGCCAAATATGCACTCCTTACCAATCACACAGGAAGCCTGCTTCTAGTTAGCCCACATACAGCTTCCCCAGGCCAACAGCTCCAATCAGGGCATACCTAAAGCCTTCCCTTGTTCCCACTGCAAAGCTTCCCCCCTCCTCTGCCTGCCTTTGAGTCTCCACCAAAACACAAGTGATAAGTGTGGCTGACTCCCTTGCTACATCAAGCTGTGAATTTTGCTTTTTTGCTTGTTCTCATTTAGTTGGGCTTCATTTGGTTCCACAGACTTCAATTTGATAATGTTCATAAAATTTCTAGTACAAGACATAACCATTAGATCAAGGGTCTTTTGAATCATTAAAGAAACTATTAAAGGAAACAATGTGCTGATGCCATCAAGGACTGAGCTATTTTCAACCAAAATTTACAATTTTGATCTGTATCAAAAAGCCTGCCTTAGAATCAGATTTCTAAAGAAGTAAACAGTTTCAAAAGTGGCAGGTGAGACCTGAAAACCAGCCCCAGCCCAAACTGTGTGGGCTTCACTATACTAGTGGAAATAATACAAGTGGCTTCCTACTTACTGTTCTGTATTCTGAAGTCTGGATGAACTCAGAGCTCGAGGAGTCCAAAGAGGCTGTCAGAAAAGAGGCATTTTAAACTATATGATTAAGGTCAATTCTTATTGATAAAGGGCGTTTAAAATCCAGCTTGTGATTTATCCAGGCCATACCCTCTCTCAGATGCCCAACTTCTTTGAACAGCCCCCATTGCCCACCCCTACCTCCAAAGAAGGGTATTTGGTTGTTTTCTGGCACTCTTGTGACAGGCACACAGAAGGAACATTTGGTATGGGTTCTGTAACTGACCACCCTAACAGGCTTGCTTGAGAAAGAACTTTGGAACTATGGAATAAAAGGCATAGTCGTATGGGACACCTGGGTGGCTCAGTGGGTTAAGCATCCAACTTCGCCTCAGGTCATGATCTGGTGGTTCATGGGTTCCAGCACTGTGTCAGGCTCTGTGCTGACAGCTCAGAGCCTGGAGCCTGTTTCAGATTCTGTCTCCCTCTGTCTCTGCCCCTCCCCTGCTCATGTTCTATCTCTCTGTGTCTCTCAAAAATAAATTAAAACATTAAAAAAAATTTTTTTTTTTTAAGTCAGAGAAGTAACTCTTACTAATTCATGATATTCTTGTCCTCAGTGGCTAGGGTAACAAACACACAACTTAACATTTGGTATTACCACTTTAACTCCACTTTCAAATGGGCGTCAAGACCAGGTGGACTAAAGCCCCTTTCTCACATGCCTCAGAGTGCCTGATGCATTTGGCATTCACAATCCCTAATTCCTGTTCATCTCTTGCAGACGTAGGGTCACTGTGTCCATAAAAACCCAATTTCTGATCTTGGGTTCCAGAAAATCAGCCTTAAGGGAGAAAGAGCAGACAGCAGTGTGTCACTAAGAAGGAGCTGGGAGCCAAAGCCAAACAAGATCTTAAAGCAAGTCCGCTGGCTCCACCGCCACCCCCGCCCTGCACGACCCCACGTTCGCACTCCTACACGACCGCAGGTCGCGCGGAACCGCCAGTAACGTGTGCCTGAAAGGCAGCCAGGGCCGCCAGGATCCAGGGACCGGCTGCCGCGGGCCAGAGCCACTCTCCGCTACTTCTACGCGGCTCATCGGGGCCCACCAGGCCTGCCCGGCCAGCGTTACCTGCCAAGTTCCCGGCCAGGAGCAACAGCACCAAGCGCACCGCCAAGAACGCCATGCTCCCTCTTTGGCCCGCCCGCTGGTCTCGGCCTGCTCCCGTGCCCGCGCGACACGCAGAGCGCGCCCAGGTCCGACAAGCGACAGGCTTGGGGAGAGGGGGCAAGGGGGACAGGAGGCACGAGAGGGGGAGGGGCTGGAGGAGGAGCGGTTGCTGGCCCCCCACTTCCGCGTCCCGCCGAGGATGGGGTGAGCGAAGGGAGTGAGCGAGATCTCTCCCTGCAGCAAGCCAGAACCTCGTAAGAGCCCCCGGGGAACAACCCTGGGAGCTCTGTCGGCCAACCCCTGTATCTTCAGCATCTACTCTGTCCAAGACAGTGTTTGGGCGCTAAACTAAACAAAGAACTCGCTCTCAGGAGGTTTTCTGGTGTAGGTGTTGGGCGTGGGGTGACACGGGAAACTCCCTAGCGAATCCATGCAATAATTTCTCAAATTAAGTGCTAGAGAGTGGTGGGAGAAGGTGAAGACTTTCCACAGAGAGATCAGGAAAGGCCTTTCAGAGGTGGCATTTGAGCTGAAAGTCGAAGGAGGAGAAGGAATCATGGTGAAGACGGTGGGAACAAGTAATCCAGGATCCAGGAAAAGCCAGTGCAGAGATCCAGAGGCAGGAGCCAGCTCAGTGTTTCAGCTGGAGATGCTGGTGAAAGAGGGGGCAGAGGAGGGAGATGGAACCCAAGGCCAAGGTCAGGTGTGGTGGTGTAGACTATGATAAGGAATTTGGACTTTTTCTGGTTGCAGTGGGAAGCTGGTGGAGGATTTTGAGCTCGGGAATGCCCCTGATCTGACTTATGTTTTAATAGATTGGCTGAAGAATGGACAGGAGATGGGTAAGAGTGGAGGCAGGAAGACAAATTAGGTGGCTTTTGCAGCAATCCAGGCATCATCAACCAGAGATGATGGTGGTTTAAATTCATGTGTAGCAGTGCACTGGTGAGAAGTCAGATTCAGGATTTATTTTGGAGGTGGGACCAGGTGGAGTGAAGAGAATAACCAAGGATGCTCCCTAAGCTTTTGTTCTGAACAGCTGAATGGGTGATGGTGCCGTTTCTGTGATGAAGAAGATTTGGAGACAACGCCTATCAGACCTCCAAGTGGACATGTGTAACAAGGCAATTGGAATTACAAATTTAGAGCTGGAAATACAAATGAAGGAAACATCAGGGTATGAAAGGTATTGAAAACCATCTCTCTGCAGAGATCCAGATCAGAGCCCTGGCGCACTCCTAGATGCAGAGATTTGACACATGTGGAGAAGAAACCTGTGAAGGAGGAAGAAAACCAGGCTAGAGTCTGGGGTTACTGAACCCAGGGGAAGTGCTGCAACCATGTCAGTTGCTCCTGTGAGGCTGAGAATACGGCAGACTGAGCATGAAGATGGGCTTTGGCAAGATGTAGTCACGGATGACCTTAAAAGGGACTGGTTCAGAGACGTGATGGGGTCCAGGGCCCAAATGGCAAGGATTGAAAGGAATGAGGTGAGAAAGTGGAGACAGAGGGGGCGCCTGGGTGGCTTAGTTGGTTTAGCGTCGGACTTCAGCTCAGGTCATGATCTCGCAGTCCATGAGTTCAAGCCCTGCATCGGGCTCTGTGCTGACAGCTCAGAACCTGGAGCCTGCTTCAGATTCTGTGTCTCCCTCTCTCTCTGCCCCTCCCCCGCTCACTCTCTGTCTCTCCCTCTCAAAAATGAATAAATGTTAAAAAAAATTTTTTTTAGAAAGAAAAAAGAAAGTGGAGACAGAGGGTTTAGATAACATTTGTGACTTTGGGGGAGTCTGGGTGGCTCAGTCTGTTAAGCACCCCACTCTTGATTTTGGCTTAAGTCATGATCTCATGGTTGGTGAGTTCAAGCCCCACATCGGGCTCTGTGATGACCATGCAGAGGCTGCTTGAGATTCTCTCTCCCTCTCTCTCCCTCTCTTTCTGCCCCTCATGTGTGCTCCCTCCCTCTCTCTCTCAAAAATAAAGTGATGACATTTATTTAAAACAAAAGATAACAGCTGTGAGTTTTGCTATAAAAAGGAAGCCAGAGGGGCGCCTGGGTGGCTCAGTCGGTTGAGCGTCCGACTTCGGCTCAGGTCACGATCTCCCGGTCCGTGAGTTCGAGCCCCGTGTCAGGCTCTGGGCTGATGGCTCAGAGCCTGGAGCCTGCTTCCGATTCTGTGTCTCCCTCTCTCTCTGACCCTCCCCGTTCATGCTCTGTCTCTGTCTCAAAAATAAATAAACGTTAAAAAAAAAATAAATAAAAAGGAAGCCAGATATGGGCAGTTGATGGCCTAATGAGACTTCCAAAATTCCTTTTGAGGTTCATGTCAAAACTCTCCAATGTCCCTACCTTGCTAGGAGTAAAATCCAAAGTCCTTACTATGGCCTCTAAGACCTCTGCTGGTCTCTTACTGCTCTTCCCTGACTCACTCTTCCCCAGCCACACTGGCCTGCTTGCTCCCATCCAAGGGCCTTGACACTTGCTATTTCCCTCTGCATAGATATCTACACAGCTTCCTCCTTCCATTCCTTTTGTCTCTGCTCAAATGACCCCATATCAGAAATGACTTCCCTGACCATAAATAAAAAATTAGTACTCCCCTCTTTCGGTTCTCCTTACCCTGCTTTTTTCCCCTCTCTCATAGGATTTATCTTTTTTTTTAACTTTGTGACACCAGCCACTTGTGTAAGCTGCAAATGGGGAGTGATTCTTTTTTGGCTTACTGATTCATCTCCAGAACCTAGAAGAATACCTCACATATATTAGCAGGTTGACAAATATTGAACAAATAAATGAGGGATTCCTAGGGAGTCAGGACCTTACCTAAAATGATGGTCAGAATAAAATAAATCGCTAACATGCATAAGCAAAATGGCTCTTTTGGTTAAGAAGGAGTTAAACCTTAATTCCTGGTTTTGTATGCATTCATTTTTTGCAGCATCACATAGCATGGCTATAAAGAGTTTTGTAGTTGAATACTTGGCTCTATAAGTTACTGAACTAGCTCTGAACCTCAGAGCTTCCACTTTTGCCTTCCCCTCGTAAAATGGGTACTGTAATAATAGAATCTTGAGTATTAAATGAGGTAATGTACATAAATGTGTTGAGACATGGTAGAACTCAATAAATTTTAGTCCCTTTCTATTTCCTCCGTGATGACATTTGTAAAAGGGCAGCTGTTCTGTTCCTAGGCAATTGGGTGTCTGCTCTTTTTTCAGGTCACATTGGTCATCGTGTCGTCACAGAGCCCTTACAGCCAGTAGGCAGTAACATTGTCTATTTCTCTTACTTCCATATCCCTAGTACTGAGCACTGTGCCTGACACAAGCTCAGTAAATGTTTGCTGAATAGGTGAATCCTTGAAATGTGAAACTGACATCACAACAAGGAAGTAAACGAAAAGGAAGACATAGGATCCAGGAAACAAGAATTCGAACCCGAGAGAGGTTTGTTCGGGTGGACTTTAATCCGACATGACTGGTGTCCTTATAAGAAGATGACATTAGGACCCAAACAAAATGTAGGGATAACCTGGTGAGGAACCAGAAGATGGCCATCTGCAGTCCAAGGAGAGGGCCTTAGAAGAAACCGAACCTGCCAACATCTTGGCCTTGGGCCTCCAGCTTCCCAAACTGAGAAAATACATTTCTAATATTTAAGCCACTCAGTCTGTGGTGCTTTGTTATGGCAGCACCAGGAAACCAGTACATGTATGTGATAAAATATATTTAATGAGTGTTTATTTATTTTTGTTTATATTCAAATTATATGCATGTATCATTTTGTATTAAAAAATTTAACTTTAAGAAATATAACAAAAGGTTATTTTGAATGTGCTCCAACAAAAGCTCAACATAGTATTGGAGAGTAGTATTGATTTACTGATTTTTTTTTTCTCCCTAGATAAGCACCGTTTGAGACATTTACTAATTCTGAACAGAAATTTTGGTAACTATTCAGCAAATCTTAATGAGAAGTGTAAAGAAGAGAAATAATTTTGCCGAAGAGACACAACGAATTAGTAAATTGGCAGATCCATTTCTTTCTCTTTTTTAAATTTTTTTAAATTTTTTATTTATTTTTGAGACAGAGCATGAGCAGGGGAGGGGCAGAGAAAGAGGGAGACACAGAATCTGAAGCAGGCCCCAGGCTCTGAGCTGTCAGCACAGAGCTGGATGCGGGGCTTGCACCCACAAACTGCGAGATCATGACCTGAGCCAAAGTCTGACACTTAACCAACTGAGCCACCCAGGCGCCCCTTGCAGATCCATTTCTTTTCTGCCTCATATGCCTGTGTGTCAAATGTTGATCCTGTGAAATATTCCCTGTATCAGTCAGGGTCCAGTCTAGAAAAAATGAGCCTCACTAGGAATTCTCCCAGAAAGAATTTAACATAAGGGAATGATCAGACCACTATTGGAAAACAAAAAAACAGCAAGGGAATAGTGAGGTAACACTCAGAGATGGTAACTTCACAATGTATCATCCCTAAGTCTGCAGGAAAAGAGAGAAGAGTTTGAAATTATATTGAAATTTGGAGGAGAGGCCCTGGAAAGCTGAGACCCAGACCTGTGAGCAGGGATGTTGTGTGGCTAGTGCTGGTGGGTCTGAGACCTGTGATGAAGCCAGAGACTAGAAGCAGCTGCTACAGCCCACAGAGGGATGTTGCGTTGGGGTGGGGTGGGGGGGCTGGGGGGGCAGGGATCATATTGGAAATTTCAGGAAGCTAGCTGGCAAAGCAGAAAGGAATTCTAGCACCCCAGAGCCTGGAAGGGTGGTTTTAGAGCTGACATACAATAATCTAATGACTGGCATAGTCACATACCCCACTGCTTGATTTAGCAAACTCAAGTCCTGGGATGAGAAGACAATTTGCAGTTTTAAACTTTATCTGGCACCATGCATGGCTGAGTTCTGACTCAAGAGGGTAAATTTGGAATGAGTTGTTAATACATTTCTGAGTCACATAATTTAAGCTCTCTGAATAAAGTCCCTGAAATGAAGATGGGTTGTTTTGCCAAAGACTTTCATCAAGGAGTGTATATGTTATGTATATTATACACACACATACACACACACATACACACACACACACACACACACACACACAATTTTCTCTACTTTGTTAGATTTGTTACCAAATAACAAACACTTGATTATAAACATCTTTGTCTCTGATGCTTCAGGAATACAAACTGAAATCTGAGCAGACTCAGGAACAATGTGTAGAGTTGTTAGTTGGAATTTCAGCTTCAAAAAGAAAGCCATGTACCCCTCAAGATAGATTTGTTATACATTTATGTGGGTGGGCTGCTGCTTCCTGTTATCTTGTTCCAAACAGTTGATATTATACTTTAAAAATATTTTATACCATGGTGGTTTTCATATAGTTGTCTCAGCATTTATCAGCCAGGAATAAGAGTTAACATTTTTTTGTAAAGGGCCAGAGAGTAAATACTTTAGACTTTGTGCATCATACAGTCTGTCACAACTAGTCAGCAGTGCCATCATAGTGCAAAAGCAGACGTAGAACATAATTCAAAGAAAGAGCATGGCTGTGTTCCAGTAAAATATGGATTTAGGTGTAAAATGTGAAACTCTAAGATTTTGAATAACATCAAAAAGACTGTAAAAAGCATTAAAGACGTCAGAATAAATTTAACCAAGGAGGTAAAAGACCTGTACTCTGAAAACTATAAAGCATTGATGAAAGAAATTGAAGCTGTCACAAAGAAATGGAAAGATATTCTGTACTCATTGATTGGAAGTTCATATTGTTAAAATGTCCATACCACCCAAGGCAATGTACATATTTAATGAAATCCCTATCAAAATAGTAATGACATTTTTGACAGAACTAGGGTGAGTAATCCTAAAATTTATATGGAACCACAAAAGCCTGCAAAGCCAAAGCAATCTTGAGAAAGAATAAAGCTGGGAGTATCATAATCCCAAATTTCAAAATATAATACAAAGCGTTAGTAATCAAAACAGTATGGTACTGGTACAAAAACAAACAGATCAATAGATCAGAACAGAGAGCCCAGATATAAACTCACACTCACATGGTCAATTAATCTACAATAAAGGAGGCAAAAATATACAATGGAAAAAAAAACAGTCTCTTCAATAAATGGTGTTGGGGAAACTGGACAGCAACATGCAAAAGAACGAAACTGGACTCCTTTCTTACATAAACTCAAAATGGAGTAAAGACTTAAATGTAAGACCTGCAATCATAAAGCTTATGGAAGAAAACATTACATCAGTCTTAGCAATATTTTTTTGAATCTGACAGGTTAGGACAATGAAAGCAAAAGTAAGCAAATTGGACTATATAAAACTAAAAAGCTTTTGCACAGCAAAAGAAACCATCAATAAAATGAAAAAGTAACTTACTAAATGGAAGAAGATATCCATAAATGATATACCCAATAAAGGTTTAAAATCTACAATATAAAAAATTCATACAACTCAATATAAAAAAAAAACAGTCTGATTTAAAAATTAGCAGAGGACCTGAATACACATTTTTCTAAAGAAGACATAAATGGCCAACAGGCACATAAAAAGATGTTCAACATCACTAGTCATCAGGGAAATAAAAATCAAAACCACAATGAGCTATCATCTCACAGTAATCAGAATGGTTATTATCAAACAGACAAGAAATAACAAGTGTTGGCAAAAATGGGGAAAAAAGAGAACTTGTGCTTTGTTGCTGGGATGTGAATTGGTGCACCTTCTGTGGAAAGCATTGTGGAGATTCCCCCTAAAATAGAACTACCGGGGAACCTAGGTGGCTCAGTTGGTTGAACGTCCAAATCTTGATTTCAGATCAGGTCAGGATCCCAGGCTTGTGGGATCAAGCCCTGCATCAGGCTCCATGCTAAGTGCGGAACCTGCTTAAGATTCTCTCTCTCCCTTTGCCCCTCTCCCCTGCTCATGCTCTCTCTCAAGAAAAAAAAAAAAGAACTACCATATGATCCAGCAATTCCACTTCTAGGTATTTATTTAAAGAAAAAAAAACACTAACTCAAAAGACATATGCACCCCTATATTCATATCAGCATTATTTATAATAGCCAAAGTTTGTAAGCCACCTAAATGTCCATAGGTAGATGAATGGATAAAGAAGATATAATGTGTATGTATATAGTTACATACACAACAGAATATGACTCAGTTATAAAAAAGAATGAAATCTTGCCATTTTCAACAACATGGGTGGACCTAGAAGTTATTATGCTAAATGAAGCTAGACAGAGAAAAACAAATATGTATGATTTCACTAATATGTGGAATCTAAAAAACAAAACGAATAAAACAGAAACAGACTCATAAATACAGAGAACAAACTGATGGTTGCCAGAGGGGAGGGGTGTGGGGAGAAGGGTAAAATATGTGAAGGGGATTAAGAGGTTCGATCTTCCAGTTATAAAGTAAATAAGACACAGGGATGTAATATACAGAATAGAGTATTTAGTCAATAATATAACAACTTTGTATGATGACAGATGGTAACAAGTCTTATTGTGGTGACCATTTTTAAATGTATATAAATATCAAATCAGTATGTTGTACACCTGAAACTAATACAATATTGTATGCCAATTATTCTTCAAAAAAGAAAAGAATCTCGGGGCACCTAGGTGGCTCAGTCAGTTAAGTGTTCAATGACTCTTGATTTCAGCTCAGGTCATGATGATCTAGTTCATGAATTCAAGCCCCATGTCAGGCTCTGCACGGACAGTGTGGAGCTTGCTTGGGATTCTCTCTCTCTCTCTCTCCTTCTCTCTCTAACTTCCCCTACTCAGTCTTCTTCTCAAAATGCATATATTTTTTTAAAAACTCAAAAGAAAGACAAATCTTAAAAAAAGAGAGAGAGAGGCAGAGAGAGCACATGTGAGTTAGGAAGGGGCCAAGGGGTGGGAGGTGGTAAGAAGATCTGGAACCAGTTCTGCACTGATAGCAGAGAGCCCAATGCAGGGCTCGATATCACACACCATGAGATCATGATCTGAGCTGAAGTTGGACACTTAACCAACCGAACCACCCAGGGTCCCCTTAAAAAACTTTTGAGAAAAACAGGAGAAAATCTTTAGGACCTAGGCAAAGTGTGCTTAGACCTGACACTAAGAGCATGATTTATAAAAAGAAAAATTGGTAAATTGGTCCTCCTCAAAATTAAAAATGTTTGCACTGTAAAATTCCTTATAATGAGGATGAAAAGACAAATATAGACTGGGAGAAAATATTTGCAAACCACATACCCAACAAAAGACTTGTATCTAGAATAAATAAAGAGATCTCAAAACTCCAGAGTAAAAAACAAAACAAAACAAAACAATTTGATTAGAAAATAGACAAATTTATGAGCAGACGTTACACTAGAGAGGATAGATAGATGGCAAATTAACGCATGAAAAGACATTCAACATCATTTGCCATTAGGGAAATGCAAATCACAATGAGATATCATTTTAGTCATGATGACTAAAATAAAAAATGTTAGTAACATTAAATTCTGTCAAGGTTGTGGAGAAACTGGATCATTCATTGTTGGTGGGAATGTCGAATGGTACAACTATTCTGGGAATACAGTTAGGTAGTTTCTTAAAAAACTAAGCATGCTAATTACCATATGACCCAACAATTGTACCTTTGGGCATTTCTGTCACAGAAATGAAAGCTTATGTTATGCAAAAACCTGAACACGAATGTTCATAGCAGCTTTATTTGTAATAGTCAAAAACTGGAAACAACCTAAATATCTTTCATCAAGCAAACAGTTAAACTGTGGTACATTCATACCATAGAGTATTACTCAACAGTAAAAGTGAATCGACAGTTGATTCCTGCAACACAACTTGGGTGGATCTCAAGGGCATTTCGCTGAGTTAAAGGAAAGAAACCAGATCTCAAAACTAGAAAACAGAAATAGTGGTCAAAACTGAAAATTTACTGAAAACGTTTTTGCTAGCTCATTACATATGATTCTCAGAATCTTAAGTAATCAATAAGTTTAAATTATACTAATTTGGGAAGAATTCTCAGGTATTTATGACTCTTACCACAAAAAAAGTTTTAGGGCCCTCTGAAACATAGGTGAGTAAACTCCAGGCTCACAATTTGGAAGTAAACAGAAAAAAAAAATTTTTTTTCAGGGCACCTGGGTAGTTCAGTCAGTTAAGCATCCGACTTC
This sequence comes from Prionailurus viverrinus, assembly GCF_022837055.1. Taxonomy (NCBI): domain Eukaryota; kingdom Metazoa; phylum Chordata; class Mammalia; order Carnivora; family Felidae; genus Prionailurus; species Prionailurus viverrinus. The sequence goes on along the minus strand of NC_062564.1, from coordinate 160,534,337 downwards.
AGCTCAGGTCATTATCTCACGGTTTGTGGGTTTGAGCCCCACATTGGTCTCTGTGCTGACACCTCAGAGCCTGGAGCCTGCTTTGAAGTCTGTGTCTCCCTCTCTCTCTGCTCCTCCCCTGCTCTCTCTCTCTCTCTCTCTCTCTGTTTCTCTCTCTCTTAAAAATAAACATTAAAAAAATTAGTTTTTAAATTTTTTTAGAATTTTATTTATGAGAGAGAGAAAGTGCATGCATGCACCCACATGCGGGGGAAGGGCAGAGGGAGAGAAAGAGAGAGAGAACAAGAGAGAATCTCAAGCAGGCTCCATGCCCAGCGCTAAGCCCCATCTCACAACCTTGAGATCATGACCTGAGCTGAAATCAAGAGTCAAATGCTTAACCAACTGAGCCACTCAGGCACACCTATTTTTTAAAGATAATTATTTTTGAATGAAACCATACTATCCAGAAGGATATATATGATTCTAGAAATGTCATTTTATTCATCAATTCCACAAATATTTACAAAATGCTATATATGCACTGTCCCAGGAACCAGATTTAGCAGTGAACAAAGCATACTAAAAATCCCTGCCCTTTGGGGAGTGGAGAATCCCTGCCCTCAAGAAGCAGGGATTAATTCTAATACCTAGTACTGTTACTATAATAAAAGGCCCAATTAAAAAAACTACAATCTGTTCAAATAATGGTCACAATCAATGATTACACAAGACCTATGGGTCAGAGAATGTTTTATAAAAATTTAATCAGTATAGTAAATCAAACTATATAAATACCAAAAATATACATTGTCACTCATAGGCTGATCTTGGACCAGCATGTTATCAAATCTCACCTAAATGGAAATTACAGAGGGGTGCCTGGCTGGCTCAGTTGGTAGAGCATGCGACTCTTGATCTCAAGGTTGTGAGTTCAAGCCCCACATTGAGTATAAAGATTACTTAAAAATAAAAGGATTTGGGAAACGTGGGTGGCTCAGTCAGTTAAGCAGCTGACTCTTGATTTTGCCTCAGGTCATGATCTCTGGGTTTGTGGGCTCGAGTCATGCATGGGCTCTGTGCTGACAGTGTGGAGCCTGCTTGGGGTTCTCTCTCTCTCCCTCCCTCTCCCTGTCCCTCCCCCACTTGCACTGTCTCTCTCTCTCTCTCTCTCTCTCTCTCAAAATAAATAAATAAACTTTAAAAAAATGAAAATAAAAACTTTAAAAAATATAAAGACAATTACTAAAGCACCAAAGGCACTGTGGAAACTTTAACTGGGTCCTCTGAATCAAAGCCAAATCTCTGTGGAATTTTGAAAACATAGTTTCTTTTCATAAAAATTGTTATAAATGTTAACAAATAGTGAATTTATTATTATTTAAATAAGAATATTTTCTAAATTTCTCCATTTTAAATTCTTTTTCTGAGCACACTTTATTTTTTTTTCCTTGCAAATCTTTGTTTATTTTTTAAATTTTATTTTAAAGTTTTTTAAATTTACACCCAAATTACTTAGCATATAGTGCAACAATGATTTCAGGAGTAGATTCCTTAGTGCCCCTTACCCATTTAGCCCATTCCCCCTCCCACAACCCCTCCAGTAACCCTATGTTTATTCTCTATATTTATGAGTCTCTTCTGTTTTGTCCCCCTCCCTGTTTTTATATTATTTTTGTTTCCCTTCCCTTATGTTCACCTGTTTTGTCTCTTAAAGTCCTCATATGAGTGAAGTCATATGATTTTTGTCTTACTCTGACTAATTTCACTTAGCATAATACCCTCCAGTTCCATTCACATAGTTGCAAATGGCAAGATTTCATTCTTTTTGATTGCTAATACTCCATTGTGTGTATATATATATATATATATACCACATTTTCTTTATCCATTCATCCATCGATAGACATTTGGGCTCTTTCTATACTTTGGTTATTGTTGATAGGGCTGCTATAAACACGGGGGTGCATATGTCCCTTTGAAACAGCACACCTGTATCCTGTGGATAAATACCTAATAGTGCAATTGCTGGGTCGTAGGGTAGTTCTATTTTTAGTTTTTTGAGGAACCTCCATACTGTTTTCCAGAGTGGCTGCACCAGCTTGCATTCCCATCTCCATTTTAAATTCTAATATGATTAAATATTTATAGACATAACAAAAAACACTTTGAGATATTCAAATTTTTAAGAGTATTAATATTTGGGGGGTACCTGGGTAGCTCAGTCAGTTGAACACCTGATTTGATTTTAGCTCAGGTCATGATCTCACAATTCAGGAGACTGAGCCCCAAGTCAGGCTCTGTGCTAACAGTGTGGAGCCTGCTTGGGATTTTGTCTTCCTCTCTCTCTGACCCTCCCCTGCACTCTCTCTATCTCTCTCTCTCTCAAAAATAAATACATATTTTTAAAAAGAGAGCATTAAAATTTGATCTGGGATTCCAAGACTATAATATTTGAGATCAAGTGCTGTATGAAATAGATGTTATGTCCATTTTATGGTTAATGTAGTGGGACTCAAGAAAGGTCAGGAAGAGTTCTTTTATTTATTATTTATTATTTTTTATTTATTTATTTATTTTTTCTGAGAGAGGGAGAGACAGAGCACAAGCAGGGGAAGGGCAGAGAGAGAGGGAGACACAGAATTGCAAGCAGGTTCCAGGCTCTGAGCTGTCAGCACAGAGCCTGATGCTGGCCTCAAACTCTCAAGTTGTCAGATCATGACCTGAGCTGAAGTCAGATGCCCAATCAACTGAGCTACCTAGGCACCACAGGAAGAGATTTTTTTTTTTTTAATTTTTTTTTTTTCAACGTTTATTTATTTTTGGGACAGAGAGAGACAGAGCATGAACGGGGGAGGGGCAGAGAGAGAGGGAGACACAGAATCGGAAACAGGCTCCAGGCTCCGAGCCATCAGCCCAGAGCCCGACGCGGGGCTCGAACTCACGGACCGCGAGATCGTGACCTGGCTGAAGTCGGACGCTTAACCGACTGCGCCACCCAGGCGCCCCAGGAAGAGATTTTTTAAAAGACAAGCCTAATTCTTTTTTTTTTCTTCCAAATTTTTATTTAAATTCTAGTTAGTTAAGATACAGTGTAATATTGGCTTCAGGAGTAGAATTTAAAAAAAAAGTAGAATTTAGTGATTGATCACTTAACATACAACACCCAGTGCTCATCATAATAAGTACCCTCCTTAATACCCATCACCCATGTAAACCATCCTTCTCCCACCTCCCTCCATCAACCCTCAGTTTGTTCTCTATCATCAAGAGTCTTATGGTTTGCTTCCCTCTCTTTTTTTTTCCTTCCCAAATGTTCACCTGTTTTGTTTCTTTAATTCCACATATAAGTGAAATCATATGGTATTTGTCTTTCTCTGTGACTTAGTTCACTTAGCATAACACACTGTAGCTCCATCCACATTGTTGCAAATGGCGAGATTTCATTCTTTTCTTTTAAATTTTTTTAAATAAAAATTTATTTTGAGAGAGAGAGAGAGAGAGAGGGCACAAGCAGGGGAGGGGCAGAGAGAGGGAGGCACAGAATCCAAAGCAGGCTTCAGTCTCTGAGCTGTCAGCACAGAGCCTGATGCAGGGCTTGAACTCACAAGCCGTGAGATTATGACCCAAACTGACGTCAGACTCTTACCTGACTGAGCCACCCAGACCCCCCAAGATTTCATTCTTTTAGATGACTGAATAATATCCTATATTATATATATATAATATAATATAATATATATAATATAATAATATATTATTATAGTGTATTAATGTTATATACTAATAATATTAATATAATATATTATTAATATATAATTTATTAATTAATATAATTGATAATCTATTATTGTATATAATATGTGTGTGTATATATATATATATATATATACTGCAAAACAAGCCTATTTTGTTTTCCTTTCCATTCAGCTCTGTGATGTAGATATTCACTTCATCCTCTGAAAAGAACATATTCTACTATATTAAGTTGGGCAACCCAACATGTATATACCTTATTACCTCTGTCATCAAGTTTAAACTTTTAAGAAAAATTATTAAAAACTTGAAAATAAGGCAAAATATTACTGTGTGCCTTTTCAATGTCATACTAGAGTATTGTCTAAGAAACCCTGCATGGGGATCATTTGGCTCTACGGGCTGTCATCTTATTTGGCTTGTTACTTACTGTTGACAGGGCCTAGAGTCTGTAAAGTTAGATACTAACTCATGGCAGATAAGTGGCAAATGCTTTTGTCAAGTAGAAAAGGTGACTCCAAAGGTTATTGTTTTATTGCTCTGACAATAGAAAGCAGTATTGCATCTGATTTTGCAGTCTTATTACAAAGTTCTTTTTTCCCAGAGACTGTATATTCTATCCTCCTTTGAACTGGGTTTACTGTCCTTCTGGTTCCCTCACTAATGGGTTAAGTAAAAAGAATAAATAAGAGGCCAGTTTGCCCAGCAGATGGGGAAGGAGGTGTTTCTGATTTGGGGAGACCAGCCTATACAATGGCCAGCATGACTTCTTTAGAAAAATCCAAGAGTTCAGTTTGCTTCTTCAGTAAATCTGGGGTAAGTTGAGGCCCAGGGTTCTGCACTTCTACAAGTGCAGTTGAAACGGAAGCTGCTGGTTCATGGACCACACCTGGAGGAACAAGGGGTGTAAGCCAGAGCATAGGTGCATGTAGGAATGTCCAGAGGTGAAAAATGGAGACTGAGGGAGATGAATGTGGAACTAAAACAGGCTCTCTGTAGGGGTAAAAATAACCGTTTTTCCCACAATCTACATCAAACAAAACGATTCCTAGGCCCAAGCAGGTAGTTCACTCATTTCAAATACTATATGCACTCGCTACATCCCAGTATAATCACACAAGATGAGGCCTGGTAAGTAATTTCATGAAAACTGTCCTGGATTCGGTCTCCCTTAGGGCGGTAGTTGAGCTAAGCTATATTGCGGTGTCTACTGCCATCTAGTGGACGTAAGTTGACATAACTAGTGCCTCAGAGAGTAGTTTTCAACATGCCCTACTTTTATCTTCACAATAACCTATGAGGTTATTCCAATTTGTTTACATTTTTAAAATTAATATTGAGCTTACTGTAAGGGTGCCTGGGTGGCTCAGTCGGTTAAGCATCCAACGTTTGGTTTTGGCTCAGGTCATGATCTCATGGTTTTGTGGGTTTGAGCCCTGCTCAGAGTCTGCACTGGCAGTGTGGAGCCTGCTTGAGATTCTCTGTCTCCCCCTCGCTCTACCCGCCCCCCCCCACACACACTCGCACTGTATCTGTCTCTCTCAAAATAAATTAATAAACTTAAAATTTTTAAAAAAAATATTGAGCTAACTGTGAGCCAAGAACAATACATGAATAATCTTATTTATTCCCCATGTTAATTTTTTTTTTTACATTTATTTGTTTTTGATCGACAGAGAGAGACAGAGCACAAGTCGGGGAGAGGCAGAGAGAGGAGACACAGAACCCGAAGCAGGCTCCAGGCTCCCAGCTGTCAGCACAGAGCCTGACGTGGGGCTGTAACTCACAAACCAGGAGATCATGACCTGAGGTGAAGTCGGACACTTAACTGACTGAGCCACCCAGGCGCCCCGTTATTCCCCATGTTAAAAACAAAATTCAGGGACACCTGGGTGGCTCAGTTGCTTGGGCAACCGAGTCTTGATTTTGGCTCAGACCGTGATCTCATGATTCATGGGATTGAGCCCCATGTCAGGCTCTGTGCTGGCAGTGTGGAGTGTGCTTGGGATTCTCTCTTTCTCCCTCTCTCTCTGTTCCTCCCTTGCTCTCTCTCACACACATAAAATAAACTTTTTTTAAAAATTCGATGGAGTAAACTTGAAGATCTAATTGACTAATTGAGTCATAATCCGATAACATCCCATCTAGCAAGAAGAGGGAAGAAGAGTTGTACAAAATGGAAGGTTTGTATAGGAAGGGAATGGTGCAATGAGCTAGTAGCAAAAGAAAAGAAAGGATTGTTCCAGGCAAGGGCACCTTGCCGAAGGGTCTTATAATGCTGAATGCCTTATCTTCTTTTGCAGAAAGGGGTGGGGGATGGAGAGGGTCCATATGACAGGTTACCTCACTGGTGCTGATCAAAAAACTCCTGGGGTGCCTGGGTGCCTCAGTCACTCAGTCTGACTCTTGTTTTCAGCTCACGTCATGATCTCACAGGTTGTGATGAGCCAGGCTCTGTGCTGATAGTGTTGATCCTGCCTGATATTCTCTCTCGCCTTCTCTCTCTACCCCTCCCCTGCTCTAAATAAATAAATAAACAAATAAACGAACGAACGAACAAACTTTAAAAAAAGAAAGAAAATTCCCAACTGACCAGTTGAGACCACATTTCTGGGGGAGGTTGAAACTGCAATTAAATTAGGGATTAACTTTGCTGACTTGGCCTGGCAAAAGTGACTAGTTGGGCCTGTGGTTTTCTTTTTAATACCCATAACAATCTTATGTGATACTATTACCTGTGTTGTTATTCCCATTTACAGATGAGGAAGCTGAGGAAGATGAGGAAGCTGATCTAGAATGTAAGAAACATTCTCATACTTCAGTAGCTAATAAGTGGGAACATCTGGATTCAAACCCAGAGTAGTCACACATCATTAACACAAACCGTCATCATCATTTTCTCCCCCTCCCCCTCCTCCCTCTCTTCTTCTTCTTCTTCTTCTTTTCTTCCTTTTCTTCTCCTTTGCCTCCTCCTCCTCTTTCCCCCTTCCTCCTCCTCCTTCTCCTTCTCCTTCTTCTTCTTCACAATGCATTGTGATTATATGCCATTTTCCTAAACAGTTTATAGGTATTGTATAACTTAATTCTTACAATTCTTATGAGTTAAGTATAATTATTATTCCTATTTTATAGATGAGGAAATCAGTCAAGGCACAGAGGAGTTAAGCAAGTTATCCAAGGCTGTCAGTAGTGAAAACCATACCCAGAATTGGAGCCTAGGGAATTTTTTTATTTTAATATTTTATGTAATTAAAATTTGCTTCTCTGACATCTAGGAAACAGACCTTTATCCCCATTTCTTATTTTATTTTTTCAGCTTTATTGAGATATAACTGACACATAACATTGTATAAGTTTAAGGCATACAATGTGATGATCTGATACATGTATATTATGTGTCATATATACATATATATATATATATATGATACACACATATATATTCTCAATATATATATTGAGAAATGATTAGCACAATAAAGTTAGCTAACATATCCATCACCTCACATAATTACAATTTTTTGTGTGTGGTGAGAACATTTAAGATTTACTCTCAACAACTTTTTTTTACTTCCAAATTTTTATTCAAATTCCAGCCAGTCAAGATATAGTGTAATATTGGTGTCAGGAACAGAACCTAATGACCCATATCACCTACATATAACACCCAGTGCCCAACACAAGTGCCCTCCTCTCCATACTCATCACCCACCCAGCCTATCCCCCACCCACCTCCCTCCATCAATTTTGTTTGTTCTCTACCATAGAGTCTCTTATGGTTTGTTTCCCTCTCTTTTTTCCTCTTTCCCATATGTTCATCTGTTTTGTTTCCCAAACTGTACATATGAGTGAAAACAGGGTATTTGTCTCTCTCTCTGACTGACTTACTTCACTTAGCATGATGCATTCTAGCTCCATCCACATCATTGCAAATGGCAAGATTTCATTCTTTTTGATAACTGAGTAATATTCCATTACACGCATATATGTGCATATTAATATTATTAATATTATTAATAATTAATGTTAACATTAATATATATCACATTTTTAATCCATTCATTAAGTGATGGACATTTGGGCTCTTTCCATAATTTATTTTGATAATGCTGTTATAAACATGTGCATGTACCCGTTTGAATCTGTATTTTTGAATCCTTTAGGTAAATACCTAGTAGTGCAATTGCTGAGTCATAAGGTAGTTCTATTTTTAGTTTTTTGAGGAACCTCCACACTGTTCTCCAGGGTGGCTGCATCAGTTTCTTAGCAACTCTCCAGGATATAACACAGTACTGTTCTGTTAACTGTAGTCACCATGATGAATATTAGATCCCACAACTTGTTCATCTTATAACTAGAAATTTGTACTCTTTGACCAACATGTTCCCATTTCCTCCACATCAGAACCACAGAAATGAGCATTCTATTCTGTTTCTATGAGTTAGGCTTTTTTTAGATTCCACATGTCGGTGAGATCATACAGTATTTGTCCATTCTCTGTCTGACTTATTTCACTTAACATAAAGCCCTCAAGGGAATCCAGGGAGTTTTATTCCAGAGCCCATTCTCTCAGCCAATAAACAATTTAGGAAATAAAGTTAATTTGGTTTTCCTTGTTATAAAATTAATGCATATTGTAAAAAGCAGAAAGAAAAAAAATCACTGAAAATTCTATCTACCAAACACAACCACAATTAACATTTAGTGTCTCACCCCTAGCCACAATTTTAAGCTACTTTGTTGTTTTTGTTTTTCTAAAAAATTTTTTTAATGTTTATTTATTCTTGAGAGATAGAGACAGAGCATGAGCAGGGGAGAGGTGGAGACAGATGGAGACACAGAATCTGAAGCAGGCTCCAGTCTCTGAGCTGTCAGCACAGAGCCCAGTGTGGGGCTCGAACCCACGGACCATGAGATCATGACCTAAGGTGAAGTGGGACACCTAACTGACTGAGCTATCCAGGCACCCCTGTTTTTGTTTTTTCTAAAGTTTACTTATCTATTTTGAGAGAGAGAGAGAGAGAGCACAAGTGGGAAAGGAACAGAAAGGAGGAAAGACAGAATCCAAAGCAGACTTCTCCCCATCAGCACAGAGCCCAATGCGGGGTTCAAACCCACGAACTGTGAGACCATGACCTGAGCTAAGATTAAGAGTTGGACAATTAACCAACTGAGCCACCCGGCATCCCTAAGCTTCTTTGTTTTAAATATAGTTGTGATCATACTATAAGAACTATTTTGTGTTGTTTCTTTTATTTAACATCATAACATAGGCATTTCCAATACCCCCAAACTCTTCATAATTGTTTTTGTTAATGGGCCCTTTATTATTGTTATAATTTGTAGTGCCTCCTGATGAGAGAGCAAAAGGCAAGCTGAGGACAAAACATGAACTGACACCTGCAACCTCGTCCCCCTTAAGGTGGGATATATATATAACATTCCCCAGGCACTAGTAACTGCTTAAGAACAAATGAAGGGGAAAAACAAATGGTCAATTAATAAAGATCACAGTCATGTAGGGCATGAAACTCCACTATAGTTTGAAACTGTCTTAATGATTTACAAGAAAAACACTAATAGACCTTCAGGAACTCTAGACTCAATTTCCTGTAGCACCTTCACCTCCATAGGATAGAAACCCCTATATTATCAGTCACTGCCCACAATCACAATACAGCTCTTTCTGTCCATAGGTCCTGTCCCTGTGCTGTAATAAAACCATCATTCCTTTTTTTTTTTTTTGATGTTTATTTATTTTTGAGAGATAGAGAGACGGAGAGAGAGTGTGTGCACGTGCGTGCACAAATGGGAGAGGGGCAGAGAGAGAGAGAGACACAGAATTCGAAGCAGGCTCCAGGCTCTGAGCTGTCAGCACAGAGCCTGACGCGGGGCTCGAACTCACAGACCGTGAGATCATGACCTGAGCTGAAGTTGGACGTTTGACTGAGCCACCTAGGTGCCCCAAACTACCATTCTGCACCTAAAACATCTCAAGAATTCTTTGGTAGGCTCGACAATCCCACATCACCTCTATGGGTCAGGTACTGGTGTGAGGAATTTCTATGTATTTAGTCTTTGCAACAACTCCATAGGATAGAGACTATTAGGAGTCCTATTTTAGATGAGGAAACTGAGGCACAGCTGGTAAGTGACAAAGCTAGGATTTGAACCTAGGAAGTCTGGCTCCAGAGTCTGCCATTATATAACGTTAGAAAGCAAGGATTTAAATAGATTTAAATTGTTTACATTTTGATACGTTAACTACCTGGAATTTAAATAAAAACTTAAAAAAATAAATCGTTTACATTTTGAATCAGCTATGAAGAATCATATGAAGAAGCACTAAAACAATCTTTTAATAACCATTACACTTATAAAAAGCCTTTTGCAAATAATAATAATTAACATGTTGTCTGTCAAGGAGGCAAACCTTGCATATACAGCAAAACCTTGGGTTGTAACTTGTTCTGCAAGTGTTCCATAAGACAAGCAGACATTTCTAATAAAGTTTAACTTGATAAATGAGCAATGTCTTGCAATATGACAAGCAGTACATGATGCCGAATATCACATGAGGCAATGGTTCTTGAAATTCATTTTGATATATAAATGCTTCGGTTTACAAGCATGTTTCCAGAACAAATTATGTTCGTAAACCATGGTTTTACTGTAATGAGATAAATCTCCAAAAAGAAAAGTATAGATAGTCACCATTTATCATGTGCTGCATACATTTATATTCATTATCTCTAATCTTTACTGAGACTCTGTTAGTGAATATTATTCTCTGCTAACATGAGGAAAGGAAATGCAGAGAGGGAAATTTGCACACGATCACAAAGCTAAGAAGTGCTGAAGTTAGATCACACTCAGATTATTTCACTTGAAACCCTAAATTCTTATATTCATGCTAAACTCTACAGCTGCATTGACTAATACTGTAGGCATCAGCCATGTGGCTATAGAAGATTTAAAATGTGGTAGAGTGGAGGCATCTGGGTGGCTCAGTTGGTTAAACATCCTACTTTGGCTCAGGTCATCATCTCACAGTTGGTTCGTGAGTTTGAGCCCTTCTTCCAACTCTGCTGACAGCTCAGAGCCTGGAGACTGCTTCGGATTCCTTGTCTCCCTCTCTCTCTGCCCCTCCCTTGCTTGCACTCTGTTCCTCACTCTCTCAAAAAAAATAAATATTTTTTAAAAATTGTGGTGGGGTGAATTGAGGTGTGCTGTAAGTATAAAATATACTCTGAATTTCAAAAACTTACTACAAAAGAAGGAACATAAAATATTTCCATAATTTTTATACGTGTTACATGTTGAAGTTACAACATTGTGGATATATTGAGTTAAATGAACTACATGATCACAATTTCACTTGTATCTCGTCAGCTTTTTAAGTGTAGTTATTAGACATTTTAATTACACATGGGGCCCACTTTATATTTCTATTGGACAACACTGCTATAGACCAGAATTTCTTCAACTTTAAGGTGCAGATGAGTCACTCAGTAAAAGTGCGGATTCTGATGCAGGAAGCTCAAGGTAGGACCTGCGATTCTGCATTTCTCACAAGCTCTCAATGAAGCCAATGTTGCTGGTCCAGGTGGAGCACATTTGGGAGCAATGGTCTAGATGAGCGAAAGGGTCGGGGGGGGGGGGGGGGGGTGGAGATCAGTATTAGAATCCTTGGCAACTCCTGTGTTTATGAGGTCATGAGTAAAAATTACAAAAGGCTCTGAAGTGGAGGAGGGAAGAAGTGGCCTGAAAAGGTCCTTAGAGAACTGGAATAGCATGTCGTTGGGGAAGCCATGATGGAAGCATGTCCAGGTAAAACCATCAACAACAGCACACGCTAAAGACTAAACAGGGCCGGACTGGTTTCTCAATGAAGAGGCTACTGACGAATGTAGTGGGTACAGTTTCTGTGAGTAATGGATACTCAAGGCAGATTTCATAATATTGGGGGATAGTGAGTGAATAGAAGTGGAGCTCTTTTTTCCTACAAAGGGAGCTAAGGAAGCCGGCAGGGGCAAGTGAGGGAGTGGGGTGAGGTGGGGGAGGGGTTATGGAGATACTTGTTTGGTTTGGTTTTGCAGGAGTGAGACCTGAGTTGATGATTTATGCAGAAAGGGTGGGGCATGAGGGAGAAGTCAGCCCAGAGACTACTGGTGGCTTCGCTCCTAAATATACGAATGTGTTTACTGAATGTCAGCTGTGTGTCAGCTTCCGGAATAAATGACACAGCCTCAAGGTTCACAGATCCCACAGTCTTGGCTACTAAGGGACCTGTATGCATCTCCTGTGAAACTTTGGGAAGGCAGTAAACCAAGCATGGATTAGTGATGAGCAATCTTTTCTACAAGAGGTATGATGTCTATGTATATAAGGTCCTCAATTTTTTTGAAATTATATTTAAACATTTTTTATTCCTCAATCACTGAAGGGTTCCATTTTTCTGCAGAAGTTCCACAGTGTCACTAGTAGCAACCATTTCAGTATGAGAGGACAACACCAGTCTTTAAAGAAATGTTGAGTGAAATGACACCATGTGGGGCTGGTGAAGGGATCAAGACACAGACACAGGGAAGAGATTTGGCATCAGGATTCACTCACAGATCAGGAACAACCAGAAATGCTAGCCCCTTGGAAAATTCTACATCTGGTGGCAACTGGAGTGGGGTGCTGCCCTTTTAGTGGCAGTGCGTGGGGGGATGTGGAGAAAAGTGGCAGCACGCAGGGCTGGAGTGAGGGGGAGCTGGGGAGCTGGTACCAGAGAGAAATGTCATCCTCTCCTATCTCCTCTCAGCCTGAAAACAGTTAAAAAAGAATACAAGTTTGGGCCCCACCCAGCCCATCTTCTGAATAAGCTCTTCAGTCCCTTAAATTGCTGTAGAGATTCCCAGAAGAGTTGAAGGTCAACCTTCCTTCAACTTGGTCCAGAGACCAGCCCACCTGGGGGTTTGTGTGACTATTGTCCCATTGTGTCTAATTGATATGCAAATATTCTAAAGCACAGCAATCAAAGAACCAGCCCCAGGGGAATAAACAAGCTTTAGACACAAAGACAATACCACTCCCCTTCCAGCTTTAAGAGTGCCTTCGGATCACAGAATCAGCCCACTGAAGATTCTGGGGCTTCTCTAGCAACTTGTCTTCTCTGGGCTTGACTGCCTCCTAGCTCTGACTTCTTCCTCCTACCTTTTTCCTCTCCCTTCCCAGGGGGGCAGTCTGAGCCATCTGAAAGCAGCCTGGCCCAAATAAAGGAAGAAGCATTCCAGTTCTTTCCTTCAGGGATGAGTGGTTTACCAGGCAGAGATGTGCATTAAGAAGTGGCTCTTTGTAACACGTCTCTAGAGAAGGGCCTCCTAATGGTCCAGTACATCAGTACATCGAAGCCCAACAACTTGCCCCCTGTAATAGTTTTCTGACACCTAAATAATGAAGGCCCATGCACCTCAACAAGGTGATTTTAAAAACCTTTCTGTTTTCTTCAAACTTCCTTCCTGCAGCCATGACTAATAAGCTTCCTCCCCTCAGCCTCCTCCCCAACCTTCTAAGCTCAGCTTGGTCTCCCAAAACCCGCTCCAGCTTGCCAGCCTGGAGAAGCCCTGCCAAGCCTTGGCCCTTCCACGAAGCATGTCTGAAATTTCACATTCTCTGAAAGGCACACCTAGCTCTCATGAATGACTTCTTTCTCTTCACTCCTAGGGTTAGATGTGCGAAACCTCTTCACTTACACTCGTTCATTCAGGAAATGTTTATGAGGGCTTCTTGTGTGCCTGGAGGTTTTGTACAGCACACTAACAATTCCAAGACAAATGAAGTGGGCAGTCCCATTCCCCAAGGAGGAGACCAACCTTGGAAAACCAACGCAGACTTGGGGGTCCTGGTAAGGCTTTCCATAAGAGGAATGGGGAAGGGCATCCTAGGCAGGTGAGTAGGCCGACAAAGGCCTAGAGAAGGGTCCTGGCCTTGTTAAAAAACACCAGCGGGTCAGCCGAACTGGAGGGCAAGGTCAGGCAGAGCAAGGGAAGGGTGGGATGAGGCTGAGTGGGGAGCAGGAACCAAAGCCAGAAGGATCTTTTGAGCTGTGCTAAGGAATTTGGTCTTGATCCCTCAGAGATGATGGGCCATTGAAGAAATAACACTGGGGGCACCTGGCCAGCTCAGGAGGTGGAGCGCGCAACTCTTGGTTTCAGGGTGATGGGTTCAAGCCCCATGTTGGGCATGGAGATTACTTTTAAAAATTTTTAAAAAAGGAAAGAACTCTGGTGTGGTAAATGCATTGGTTAGGGTGAGGGGGCCCAAGAGTGAAGGAGCCTCACACAGGGTCTGGCTCACAAAGAAACTGGACAAGGATGTCTTTCATGAAAAGGCAGGTGAAGTTTCCCAGGTGAGTGATGACTGAGGCCTAAGCTAAACAAATTGTCTTCAGAGAATTTATTTCTTCATTTGTGTGTGTTTGGTCTCTCTCTTCCATTGGAATGGAAGCTGTGAGGTAACATTTTTGTCTTGTTTACTGCTGACTATAAGCCCAGGACTTCTAGTAGTGCCTAGACCCTAAGAGGCACTCAGTAAATAAGTGAATGAAGGAATGGAAGCTGCTGGCACATGGTGTGACAGATGACTGATGGGGGGCAGGGACGAAGGGGGTAGAATTGGCTGTAATCCCTGCCCTAATGCCGTGACCCCAGAAATGAGGCACCCTTGAAGTTGGTGACTGTATTGGTTTCCTATTGCTGCTGTAACGAATGACCACAAATTTAGTGGCTTAAAAAAGCACAAATTTGTTTTCTTACACTTTTTTTTTTTTGGTTCAGCATCTCTGCAATATGGTGCTTCTTTTTTTTTTTTTATGTTTATTTTTGAGAGAGAGAGAGTGGGAGGAAGAGAGAGAGGACCTCGAGTGGGGGAGGGGCTGAGAGAGAGACAGACAGACAGACAGAAGATCTGAAGCGAGCCCCGATGCCAGACTTGAACTCACCAACCATGAGATCATGACCTGAGCCAAAGTCGGATGCTTAACTGACTGAGCCATTATGGTGCCCCTTCTTACAGTTCCTGAAGTCAGAAGTCTGAAATCAGTTTTCCTGAGCTAAAGGCAAGCTGTAGGCAGAGTGGCTCTTTTTGGTGCTGTATGGCAGAATCCATTTTCTTGCCCTTTCTAATTTCTCGAGGCTGCCTTCATCCTTAACTCCTGACTCCTTCCTTGAATCACTCCAACCTCTTGCTTCCACCCTCAGGTCTCCTACTTGCTCTTTTCTACTCAAATCCCCTCTGGCTCCCTGTCATAAGGGCACTTGTGATTACAGTTAGTGCCTGCCTGAATAATCTAGGATAATCTCTGTTGAATCACATCTGTAAAATCTTTTTTGCCATGCAAGGTAACATTCACAGGTTCTGGACATTAGGATTTGGGTATCTTTGGGCACCAGCACTCAGCCGACCATAGTGACCAGCACATGAGGTAGTTGCTGAGCGCTTGCATGAGACTGCTTAGAGGTTGGGAGGACTGAAGCACTTCACCTGAGAGGCAGGGAAACACAGTGGTTAGGAGCATAATCTGGGGCTAAACTGCCCAAATTCAAAGCTCTGCTATTCACTAGCTGTGTGACCTTGGGTAAGTTACTTAACTTCTCTGTGCTTTAGTTCCCTCATCTGTAAAATGGAGATAGTAACTACCCCATAAGGCTTCTGGGATAAGTTAATGCCAAAAAAAAAAAAAAAAAAAAAAAAAAAAGCATGTGGTAGACTAGTGCCAGTCACACGGTAAGTGTTAACTATTTGAGATAGCCCACAGGGAAAACGTGGAGCTGCCCTGATCCCACTACTCAATTCAAGGTTTCTTAGCAGCTCAACCCTGAAGAAGCAAACTACACTGGGAATCTGAACTCTCTCCCATGCAGGGGAGACCAAATGCCTTGGGAGTGGTAAAGCATGACTCCACATTGTTACTCAAAACTCTCCCATTGATTCTCTGTCTTCAGTGTCAGCAACTCTCAGTTTTAGAGCATCTTTCTGCAAGTTTCCTAAAAGCAAAGGGGTAAGGAGCTCCCATTTTCTTATATCCCCTTCCACTTGTTCAGTATGAGTTCCAATCCTGGCAAATTATTGTTCTGGGCCTTAATTTCCTCACGTGTAAAATAATAATAAAAGTCAACATTAAAATAGCACTTACCAGGGGCCCCTGGGTGGCTCAGTCAGTTAAGTGTCTGACTTTGGCTCAGGTCATGATCTCACGGTTTGTGAGTGCAAGTCTCACATCTGGCTCTGTGCTGACAGCTCGGAGCCTGGAGCCTGCTTAGGATTCTGTGTCTCCCTCTCTCTGCCCCTCCCCCGCTCACTCTCCGTCTCTCTCTCCTTCAAAACTAATTAAACATTAAAAAAATTTTTTTAAATAAAATAAAATAAGATAGCACTTACTGTATGCCAGTATGCTGACCTAAGCACTTCATTTGGATTCATGTAATCTTCACAGCAAACCTACATTAAAGGAACTGTTGTTATCTCCATTTTAAAGATAAGGGAAATTGAGGGCCAGAGTCCTCTGAAGTAACAGTCTTGCTAGGAAGTTGGCATTGGTACCTCTGCTGTGGAACACTTGGTGTAGCTGGGGGTGAGGGGAGAGCATTGTAAAGAATCATTCCTCAGCCATCCCTACTTCTTTAGGGATTTTGGTCGCTAAATCCTAGGCCCTTCCTGGATAGGGTGAGCCTGGGTCATGTGCTCACATGTGCCCAAATTCATCAGGAACTGAGGACAAACCATACCTGGCTCCTTTCAACACCTCTGATAGAGGCTGAGCCACATCTCCAACCAAAGCTCAAACAATGGGTGACTTGCCCCTTTGTTGTGTGACAAATTACCCCAAATCATACCAACTTAAGACAGCAAACATTATCTCACAGTTTCTGTGGGTCAAGAATCCAGATACATCTTTGCTGGGTCCTTCGTTTCGGCTCAGGGTCTCTCACAAGGAAGCAATTATGTTGTCAGCCAGGACAGATCCTCAGTCGTCTCAAGGCTCAACTAGGGGAGGATCTACTTCCAAGCTCACTTGTGTGGCCGTTGTCAGAGCTCAGGTCTTTGTTGGCTGTTAGCCAGTGTTCAGTTCCCTGATACATAGGCTTTTCCATTGGTCTATTTATACCATGGCAGCCCTTCCCCCAGAGTGAAGGCTGAGAGAGAGGAATGCCAATATGCCTTCTCAATGCAATATTTAGGAGGAAAGCAGAGAAGAGCAGGAAGAAGGAGTTAAGTTAGGAGGTAAGGGCAACCCAAAGGGCTGGTGAAATGGCTTGATCTTCAGTGTTTTTATTTTGTTTTTCCATATGTTTGGCAGATAGATTCCATATGGAAAACATACATATAACTTAAAACTAAAGGAAAAATAACATAAAATTCAGGAATCCACCATGTAGCAAGAAATGAACAAATTCTCGATATAAAAAACATGCACCCATAATTTTAAAATGGATAAAACTGAAGAAGTCTAACAGTTGCCATGAAATACAAGATCATTGGAACAGATGGAAATCGCCAATGATACTATACAGCAGGTAGAGAAAGCAAAGTTAACCCCTGGAAAAAATGAGTCAGTTTGAAACCTATAAGATTGTGGCATACATTTTAATGGATAAAAGTTGTACCATCCTGTTTCTGTGTTGGAGCTCCCAATTAAAGATACTCTAGGGAGTTATCTTTGTGTATGTAATTACTTTCCACATACCCCGAGACCTGCACTAGTGAATCTCAAATGCTTTTGACTTGGACAAAGAGTAAAAAATACACTTTTATACCACAACTAATGTGTACACATTCACACACACGTATCTGAAGTACAAGTTTTATGAAAACAACACTTATCCTTATTATATTTTATTAATAACATGTATTCCACTCTGATTTTTATATTCTATGTTATTTTAAAATTCTGGTCAAGATTCATGACACAGATTTCATAGCCATTGATAGGTTGTGACATGCAGATTGAAAAATACTGCTTTGTAAGATTTTCACCCAATTTCACCCTCAATTACAGAGAATAGGATAAAGCCACAAAGCCTATATTTATATCATTTGACTTCCCCATAGGGAAAAGGAAGGGACTCATGTATGAAATAAACATTTTCTTTTAGTAATTTTAATAATTTATAAAGTTGAATCAAGTACTTTCCTTTCTTCTTTCTTCCTTCCTCCCTCCTTCTCTCTCTCTCTTTCCTCCTTCCTTTTCTTCCTTTTCTTTCTTTCTTTCTTTCTTTCTTTCTTTCTTTCTTTCTTTCCAGTCAAGTACTTTTTTCTTTCTTTCTTCTTTCCTTTGCCCAGTAAAGGCAGGCAAAGCTTTATTGAAGCTATTGCTCAAGCTGAAGAGACACAGTACCAACAGAGAGTAGACCTACCTCTCAACCAAGTACTTTACAATCTTTTTCTAGGGCCACCTGGGTGGCTCAGTCAGCTGTCTGACTTCAGCTCAGGTCATGATCTCATGGTTTGTAAGTTGAAGCGTGGCATCAGACTCCCTGCTGTCATTGCAGAGCCCGCTTCAGATCCACAGTCTGCCCCTCCCCTGCTCTCTCTCTCTCTCAAAAATAAACAAAAAACAAAATAAAAATTTTCTGTATCTGTGCTTATTTTCCCATCTTCATTTTTATTTTGTATATTCATGTTTTCTTCTTTTTTATTATTTTTATTAATGCTTATTTATTTTGAGAGAGAGAGTGAGTGAATGTGTGTGCAAGTAGAGAAGGGGCAGAGAGAGAGGGAGAGAAAGAATCCCAAGCAGGCTCCCCACTGTCAGTGCAGAGCCTGACATGGGACTCAATCTCACTATGAGATCAAGACCTGAACCAAAATCAAGAGTTAGATGCTTAACTGGCTAAGCCACCCAGGTGCCCCTCTTCTTTTTTATTTCTTGGGTAAGTTAGTAGTTTACTGCATTTCAAAGAGTTGGTTCTTGGATTTATTTTTCAATTCTACAATTTTTTAAATCTCTAATTTGTTGATTTTTGGATTTGATCTTTGCTTTCCTTTTTTAAAAAATTTTTTTTAAATGTTTATTTATTTTTGAAAGAGAGAGAGAGAGAGAGAGCACTCAAGGGGGAGGGGCAGAAAGAGAGGGAGACACAAAATATGAAGCAGGCTCCAGTCTCCGAGCTGTCAGCACAGAGCTGGATGTGAGACTCGCACTCCCAAACCGTGAGATCATGACCTGAGCTGAAGTCGGATGCTTAACCGACTGAGCCACCCAGGCACCCAATCTTTGCTTTCCTTATGTTTATTCTGGTTTTAAAAATGTTTTTATACTCAGTGCTTAATTTGTTTAATTTTTCTTATTGTATTAGTTGCCTATTACTAATTATTGTTAATAAATTACCCTAAAATTTGGTGATGTAAAACAACATACTTAAAAAAAATCAAATTAGGGGCGCCTGGGTGGCTCAGTCAGTTAAGCGGCCGACTTTGGCTCAGGTCATGATCTCACGGTCCGTGAGTTCGAGCCCCGTGTCGGGCCCTGTGCTGAGAGCTCAGAGCCTGGAGCCTGTTTCAGATTCTGTGTCTCCCTCTCTCTGACCCTCCCCTGTTCATGCTCTGTCTCTCCCTGTCTCAAAAATAAATAAAACGTTAAAAAAAATTTTTTTTTAAAAATCAAATTATAGTTGACACACACTGGTACATTCATCTCAGGTGTACAACATAGTGATATGACACTCTGTATGTCATGCTGTGTTCACCACAAGTGTAGCTTCCATCTGTGACCATACAACACTTACAATTTCATTGACTGTATGCATTGTTGCTGTACCTTTCATCCCTGTGACTTATTCATTCCATAATTGTAAGCCTATACCTACTACTCCCCTCATTCCTTTTTGCCCATCCTCCCATACCCTCTTTCCCTCTGACAATCATGTTTCTTCTCTGTATGTATGGGTCTGTTTCTGCTTTTTGTTTGTTCATGTGTTTTGTTTTTTAGACTCCACATATAAATGAAATCATATAGTATTTGCCTTTCTCTGACTCATTTCACTTAGCATGATACCCTCTAGGTCCACCTATGTTGTCACAAATGGCAAGATTTCATTGTTTTTTATGGCTGAGTAATATCCATTGTTTTTATATATACCACATATTCTTTCTTTTAAAGTAGGCTGCATGCCTAATGTGGGGCTTGAACTCACAGCCCCAGGATTGAGAATCTCATGTTCTACCAATTGAGCCAGCCAGGCATCCCTACATACTGCATATTCTTTGTCCATTCATCCTTCAGTGAACACTAAAGTTGTTTCTGTGTCTTGGCTATTGTATATAATGCTACAGTGAACATAGGGGTGCATATACCTTTTCAAGTTAGTATTTTAGTTTCCTTGGGATAAATACCCAGAAGTGGAATTGCTGGTCCTATATTTAATTTTTTGAAGAAACTCCATACTGTTTTCCATAATGGTTGCACCAACTTAAATTCCCACCAACAGTGGGGCACCTGGGTGGCTCATTAGGTTAATTGTCCAACTTCGGCTCAGGTCATATTCTCATGGTTCATGGGTTCGAGCCCTGCGTCAGGCTCTGTGCTGAAAGCTTGGACCCTGAAGCCTGCTTCAGATTCTGTGTCTCCCTCTCTTTGCCCCTCCCCCACTCACACTCTGCCTCTCTCTCTCTCTCTCTCTCTCTCCCCCTCAAAAATAAACATTAAAAAAATTTAAATTCCCACCAACAGTGTACAAGAGTTCTCTTTTCTCCATACCCTCTCCAACACTTGTTATTTGTCTTTTTGATAATAGCCATTCTGACAGGTGTAAGGTGATATGTCATTGTGGTTTTGATTTGCATTTCCCTGAAGATTAGTGATGTTGAGCGTCTTCCCGTGTGTCTGTAAAACAGCATACATGTATTATCTTATAGTTTCTGTGGGTCAAAAATCCCAGCTTTACTGGGCCCTCTGCTTTAGGATCTATGGTGAGGCTGCATTTAAGGTATTGGCCAATAACACAGTCATCCCTAGATTCAACTGGGATAGAACGACTTCCAAGCTCACTCAGTGGCTCAGTTCCCCTTTGGCTATTGGTCTGAGGTTGGTTGTTAATTCCTTGACAGCTGGCCTTCACCAACAGAGCAGGCATGAGAGAACAGCCGGGGATAAAAAGGACCAGTAAGATGACAGTAGCAGTATTTTGTAATGAAGGAATATGTCACCCAGGATATGTCACCCCAAAATAGGTCTCTTTGTTATAAAAATAATTTTGAGGGGCACCTGGGTGGCTCAGTGAGTTAAGCGTCCAATTCTTGATTTTGGCTCAGGTCATGATCTCACAGTTTGTGAGATCAAGGCCCACATCAGGCTCTGCACTGACAGTGTAGATCCTGCTTGGGATTCTCTCTCTCCCTCTCTCTCTGCCCCTCCACCACTTGCATGTATGCACTCTCTTTTTCAGAATGAATAAATAAACTTAAAAAAAACAAAAATAAGAATTATTTTGAGCTGAATACAATTGAGAAGCAGATACAAGAAAATCTCCCTGCCCTCCCCCATTTGCCCAAAAGTAGGACATAAATATTAAAAGGTATCCCTCCTCCCTTTCTACCAGAGAGGACAAAAGTTAATTACCAGAGACAATTTTAGACCCATAGCATCCTGGAGGTGACACTAGAGGAATCAACATAACAAATTTTACTAAATAGCCTTTTCTTTTTTTTTTTTTAAGATTTTATTTTTAAGTAACATCTACATCCAAGTGGGGCTTGAATTCACAACCCCAAGATCGAGTCACATGCTCTTTGGACTGAGCCAGCCAGGCACTCCCTAACTGGCTTTTATTTGCCATTAGTTTCCCATATATTTACTTTCCCACAGTTTGCCACCCTTGGAAGTATAAAATTACTTTCCTTTGCCCTGTCATTTCTCTACAGATTTATTGTTCTTTGTTGAAGATATATATAAGTCAGAGTTCTAAGCCACCTCTTTGAGTTACTCTTTCCAAGTCTCTCCCATGTATATATGAGATATGCATGTTAATAATGTCATTTTGTTTTTCTCTTTTAATATGTCTTTTGTTACAAAGGCCCTAGCTGAGGACTTAGAAGGATAAAAGGCAAAGGATTTTCTTCCTTCCCTACAGTAATCTACTTACAGAAGTTTCAATCCATCACTACTGCTGAATTTTATTTATTAGAAGGAAATCATTAGGTCTGGTCCATGCTCCAGGGGAAGAGAATTCACAAGGGTGTGAATACAGGTATTAGGGATCGCTAGAGCTATGTCAATATTGCCTACCACACTTACATACAGTCAGTCTTCAGGTGCTTTTGAAGTCATTCTCAGACATGTGTAGAATGGCAAAAAAATGAGTTGGTTGTTGTTCTTGTTCCCATCTGAGGTTGAATAAGGTGACACTCTGCCTTCTTATTCCACATTTTTGTGTGGCTGTTTATCTATTTACTTGTGATTTCACTGTTTATACCCTTACATTAAGTGCTGAGGTGCTGCCTAATGTTCCTAAGTGCAAGAATGTTGTGATGTACCTTAAGGAAAAATTACATGTGTTAGATTAGCTTTATTTAGACATGAGTTATAGTGCTGTTGGGCATGACTTCAATGTTAATCTATTAACAATATATAATAAACAAGCTGTTTTTAAGCAAAACACCCATAAACAAAGTTATGCATTGATTATTTGACAAAAATATTGTGACCAGAGGGCCACAGGAAGCTAACTCTATATTTTCCATAGGAGCTGTGGTTCAGTATTTGTTAGATTAGTGTTTGAGGTCAGTTTATAGAAGTTACAAATGCTAATACTAATACTACTACTATTAAATAAGTTACATTAAATAAATATACATTATTATTAAATAACATGAATCAATCTATATTAGTCTTTGTATTTAAAACTGTGACTTTTCTTTCAAGGTGGGCTTTATATATGCATCTCAGAATTCTGATATGTAGAGCATGTCTATTGTTAAGCTATTATCTGTCAAATCCAAATCCAGAAAGAATTGCTTTTCCAAGTACTTTGAGTCTTACATGCTAGTGGTTTTGAATCCTCCATGCTGGACTTTGTGAGGTGGGGATGGAACTCTACAAGCTGTATTCCTTCTGTGTCAGCTGGCTGCTTTTAGGTTCTACCAGTAGGAGATACTAGAGGGGGGGTTTGAAGGCAGGAGAAGGAAACTCAAACTTCAGCCATCAATGCCTTTTTACTATGGTGGTAGCAACAGCAGCTGGTTTTAGCCTCCAGATTCTTTTCCCATGCTCCCTGAACCAGCCCCACTGTACCCCCTCAAAGGCCTGAGTCTCAGCTCGGTGGGACCTCTGTCAGAGCATGGCAGCTCTTACCTGCAGGCATTACCTTGAAGTTACCTCAGTGTCCCTTTCCTTCTTTTTGTCCTTTAAGATCTGTCTAAAGTGCTTTAATTTCAAAATTAAATCTTCTCTGTTGAACCACCTATTAGGGTGTCCATTTTCCTGGAAACTAAGTGACACATAGAGATTCTGTAACTTTTTTCTTTAAGTTTATTTATTTATTTTGAGAGAGGCAGAGAGACAGTGCAAGCAGGGGAGGGGCAGGGAGAGGCAGACAGAGGATCCGAAGCAGGGTCTGTGCTGACAGCAGAGAGCCCAATACAGGGCTTGAATTCATAAGCTGTGAGATCATGACCCGAGACAAAGTCAGATGCTTAACTACTTAACTGACTGAGCCACCCAGGCACCCCTCTTCTTCTTCTTTATTTTTTATAATTTCAAATTTATAGAAATATTGCAAGATTAGTACACAGAAATCCTGGATACCCTAATACCCTTTGCTGAAATCCATCAATCTTTTTTCATAGAGGTGAAATTCACATAATATAAAATTAACTATTTCACTTATTTATTTATTAAAGTTTATTTATGTTTGGGGGGACAGAGAGAGAGAGAGAGAGAGAGAGAGAGAGAGAATCCCAAGCAGGCTCCATGCTCTCAGCATACAGCTCAGTGTGGGGCTTGAACCCATGAACCATGAGATCATGACCTGAAACAAAATCAAGAGTCAGACCCTTAACTAACTGAGCCACCCAGGAACCCTAAAATTATCCATTTTAAAGTGAACAATTAAGTTGCAATCAGTACATTCACAAAAAATCTATCAATTTTTGACATTTTGCCACTTTTGCTTTATAATTCACTGTCTCTATAGATGTATATCGATGCATGCATAATTATGCATAATTTTTTATCAACCATTTGAGAGTAAATTGCATATATGACTCTCCTTTACTACACCTCTTACTACAATTACATGTACTTCTGAAGAACAACATTTCATTTTTTTTTTTCAACGTTTATTTATTTTTGGGACAGAGAGAGACAGAGAATGAATGGGGGAGGGGCAGAGAGAGAGGGAGACACAGAATCGGAAACAGGCTCCAGGCTCTGAGCCATCAGCCCAGAGCCCGACGCGGGGCTCGAACTCACGGACCGCGAGATCGTGACCTGGCCGAAGTCGGACGCTTAACCGACTGCGCCACCCAGGCGCCCCAGCATTTCATTTTTTTAAGATTTTTCTTTTTTTAATGTAATCTCTACACCCAACATGGGGCTTGAACTTACAACCCCAAGATCAAGAGTTGCATGCTCTACCTACTAAGCCAGCCAGGCACCCCTGAAGGACAACATTTCATACAAAACTATTGGTACATTACTTTAATCTAATCTATAATCCATAGTCTCATTTTGTGAATTGTTCCAATAATGTTCTTTATAATATTGTTTTTCCTGTTAGTGCAAGACCCAGTCCAGGAAGACATTTAGTTGAATTTAGTTGTCATGTCTGTTTAGTCTCTTTTAATGTGAAATAACCCGTGTTTCACAGCACTGACATTTTTAAAAGAATACAGGTCAGATGGGCCTCATGTGTGGCTTAGTCATTGAGCGATGGACACTTGGTCTCAGATCATGATCTCACAGTTCTTGAGTTTGAGCCCTGTGTGGGGCTCTGTGCTGGTTGGCATAGAAACTGCTTGGGATTCTGTCTCTCCCTCTTAAATATTTACTTATTTAAGTAAATAAACTTAAAAAAAAAAAGAATATAGATCAGTTCTTCAGTTTGGGTTTACTTCTGATTACAACCTGGTTTTACATTGCCATAAGTGATTTGTGACCTTTTCAGGGTATCACAAGATATCTTTCTGCCTCTATGACGATATTAATTTCAATCATCCAGTCAAGGTGTTGCCCAGTTTCTTCACTGTATGCTCATGTGCTTCTTACAACTAATAAACAATATATGAAGAGACACTTTGAAACCATGAAAATATCTAGAAATTTCATAATATTTGTCTTCTATATAGTTTGCAGTTTAGTCTTGGATATTCTGTTGGATTTTTCTTTGATTCAAAATTATTGTAGGGGTACCTGGGTGGCTCAGTTGGTAAGTGTCCAACTCTTGGTTTTGATCTCATGGTTTGTGAGTTCAAGCCCCATCTTAGGCTCTGCACTATCAGTGCTTGGGATTCTCTCTCTCTTCCTTTCTTTCTGCCCCCCCCCCCCACTGGCTCACTCTCATTTTCTCTCTCTCTCAAAATAAATAAATAAACTTAAAAAAAAAACCACAACAGGACATCTGGATGGCTCAGGTGGTTAAGTGTCCAACTTCAGCTCAGGTCATGATCTTGCTTTTCATGGGTTTGAGCCCCACGTTGGGCTCTGTACTGACAGCTCAGAGCCTGGAGCCTGCTTTAGATTCTGTGTCTCCCTTGCTCTCTGCCCCTCCCCTACTCATACTCTGTTTCTCCCTCTCTCTCTCTCAAAAATAAATAAACATTAAAAAAATTTTTTGATAAAAAATAAAATTAAACTAAAAACAAACAAAGTTATTGTAAAGAGAGCTTTCAACTGTCCAGATCTTATGGTGCAACATATAACTCCACAATTTCTGTTATTTATTATCTTTTAAAGGAAAAA
Source organism: Prionailurus viverrinus (assembly GCF_022837055.1). Classification (NCBI taxonomy): domain Eukaryota; kingdom Metazoa; phylum Chordata; class Mammalia; order Carnivora; family Felidae; genus Prionailurus; species Prionailurus viverrinus. The sequence continues at coordinate 160,508,659 of NC_062564.1, read as the reverse complement.
GAAATATTATTAAAGAAACTATTATTCTTATTTTGTGATGTGTTTTAATTCTCAGCCTTTTCAATTAAAACATCATCCTTTCATGTTGTTGATATAGTTCAAAACTTGAAAGGTGCAAAAAGCATACAAGGAAGTCTTTTTTTCACCAGCTACCCAGTTCTCTCAAATAACCAAAGTTACAAGTTTCTCTGTGTCCTTCCAGAGCTAGTTTCTGCATATAAAGAAAAACATATGTACACCCTATACAAATTAACTTTTGCCTATACTTGCACCACCGTTATACATTTGGCTTTTTTCATTTACAATATATCCTAGAGGGGTGCCTGGGTGGCTCAGTGGGTTGAGCAGCTTACTCTTGATTTCAGCTCAGGTCATTTCACAGTTCATGAGTTTGAGCCCCTTGTCCAGCTCTGCACTGATAGTGTGGAGCCTGCTTGGGATTGTCTCTCTCTCTCTCCTTCTCTCTCTGCCCCTCCTGCTCTCTCTCTCTCTCAAAATAAATAAATAAACCTTAAAAACAAAAAAACCCCAACCCCCCCCCCCAAAAAAAAAACCAATACAATAAAACCTTGGATTATGAGTAACTTGTTCTGTAAGTGTTCCACAAGACGAGCACACATTACTAATAATTTTTGACTTGATAAATGAGTGATGTCTTGCAATACGAGTAGTATATGATACTGAATGTCACATGATCACAATTGAGCCAAAGGTTCTTGAAATCCACTTTGATATACAAGTGCTCTGGATTACAAGCATGTTTCCAGAATGAATTATGCTCAGAAGCCAAGGTTTTACTATATATCCTAGAGATTACATATTAGTACATTAAATATTAGCTTCCTTTTTCATCCTGATGGCTGCATATTATTGCATTGTTTATGTGTACTGTGATTTACTCAGCTAGTCCTCTTGACATTTCAGTTGTTTCCATCCTTTTGCCTTTATATAAACTATGGTGCAGAATAACCATGTTCATATATCAGTACATGTGCAAGTATATATATAATATAAATTCCTGGATGTGGTATTTCTGAGTCAAAAAGTATGTAATTTTGTGCTGCAATTTTGACAAATGTTGCCAATGTATGCTTCATCAAGATTCCAAGAAGATTGTACCAGTTTACAGGGAATGAGTCTTAGCACAATTGTTCCTTTATATGCAATAATTGAGAAAGGAAACTTGAAAATAGTATCAATCCAAGAAGATTCTAAAGGAGTGGCTTTTCCAAAAATGATACATATATTCAATATTGCAAAATATAATAATTAGGATTCAAAAAACTTACCTCCTAGATAAGGCTGGAATTTTAGCTTAATTCTTGTACTTGCAAAGACTGTTGTTTGTCCCAATCTGAAGTCTTGCTATTTGGCTTAATTTTTTACTTTACTGATGTGCATATTTCCAGGCCTGCTTTAAACAACTGAGTACAAACTCAGGAAGGTAGCAAATAGTTCAGCTGTTTAACAGACATGAGCCTGGCAAAGGGGAAGAGGAAAAAGGGCTTTCAGCTAAACCTCTCCTGTAGGCTTTTACTGTCCCTGAGGCATTTTCCTTGCCCAAATAAGAAGGAAAATTATTTTCCAGTCTTAAATCGAATGCCAAAATTATTCTTGGAATTGCTCCCTTAATCTGTCAGTTTCATTTTTCCCATGGAGGCGTGATCAGGGTGGCCAAAACTTCCCAGTCAAAATCAGGAATGGAACTTGATTGCTCCTACAGACAGCTACTTTGGAAAAACTCCTTGCAAGGTGATTTTAATAGTGATTACAAACATCAGAGATCTGGTAGTGGGATCTGAGGCTCTAACTGTAGAGGTGACTTCAGTCTTTCTACAGTGTAGTGGCTAACAGAGATATAAAGGAGTCAATCATTTCCAGCAAAGAGAAGACTAAGGAATCAGATTCAAGGGCTCATCAGTGTTGATCTCTAGCTCATTTCTTAAGTTCTTCATTTTCATTCTCTTTCCAAGTCTGGTCAAGTCAAGAGTATGGACTTTGGAGCCAGACCCACCTCAGCTCACATCCAAGCTGTGTCCCTTGCTGTGTTGGGAACACAAGTGAGTTAGTTAGCCTCCCAGACACAAAGGGTCCTCACCAATAAATATGGGATCCCACTACCTTCTTTGTAGGGTCAGTGTGAGGATTAATGGAAGTCAAGTGCATGGGCACAGTGCCTAGCACAGTCTTGACAAAAAGTGTGGATGTTTATTTCTTTCCTATTATCTCCTTTCTACCCCTCTGACCAATGGCTTGAAACTCATTCTTTCAGAGCTTATAGTCTTGCAAGCATTAAGTTAAAAAAGAAACATTATTAGTACAATCAGTGGAAGGCAATCAGTGGAAACACCAGACTTCACCTGGGCCTAAATTAGAATTTGGAAATTAAAAAAATATCCGTTCCTTTCTAGGTGGTAAGATTTCAAGCCTTAGGAAATGTATTTTTCAGTATTGACAGGTACACTGTTAGAAAATCCACACCTTTGGGGGCAAATGTGCCAGATTTTGTAATCAAGTCAAAACTATAGCTTACATTTAAACATTTCACAATCTTGTAAAGCAATTTAGATACAAACGGAGTTTTTACAAAAGTCAAGTTCAAGTTTCTCCTCTCTTTCCTCTCCCTGAGGAATATAAAACCTCTCAAGAATAGGGAATGGTTTTACCATAGATGGAGACTTTGGAAATTCTCTGAAACAAATGGTTTGCAGATTTTATAAATGCAAATATACAGTAGTGAATTATTTTACTCTAAACTCTTTATTTCCAGATATTTAACAGGGACCAAGTTATTTAACCACAGCAGCAAGATAGGCTAGCTGTTCATCAGACCTGTTTCCTTCTCATACGAGGCATGCAGCTAGACTGTCTTTCCCAGCCTCCCTTACAGTTAAGTACACCAAGTGGAATGTGGTCAAAAGTTATATGGAGCACTTCCAGGCCTGGCCCGTTAAAACTCCCATGCATCACCCTCCATGCCCTTGAACCCTCCCAGCTGACAGGAATGGAGATGACTCCCAAGACAATCTTGGAAGCCACATTTTTAATATGGAAGGAGCGTGAATCCCTGAATCACTACTTAGAGAAGAACCATGCAACCAAGAACATCTTCATTAGACTATTTTATGGGTAAGAAATAAGCTTTTTTGTATTAAACCAGTGAGATTTTAAGGGATTTATCTCTTACAGCAGCTAGTATTGCCAATGTAGTCTTAAACACAAAATGTCATCTCAAAGTCCTCAAATGTCTTTATACCAGTCTTCTTCTCTCCTTCCTTCTCATCCTCCCTTCCTTCCTTCCTTCCTTCCTTCCTCCCTTCCCTCCTTCCTACTTTCCATTTTTCCTTACCCAGTGTGCATCCAGTACACTCCTTCTAGGCTCTATTCTAGGCATTGGGGATGTTGAGTAAACAAAGCAAACAATTTTTGCCCTTGTGAAGCTCACACTATAATGGAGGAGATAGGGGCGCCTGGGTAGCTCTGTCGGTTAAGTGTCCGACTTCGGCTCAGGTCATGGTCTCACAGTCCATGGGTTTGAGCCCTGCATCGGGCTCTGTGCTGACAGCTCAGAGCCCGGAGCCTGCTTCGGATTCTGTGTCTTCCTCTCTCTCTACCCCTCCCCTGCTCAAGGTATGCCTCTCTCTCTCAAAAATAAGTAAACATTAAAAAAGTTTTATAGGAGGAGACAGGCAATAAACAAGTAAATAATATGGTTACAAGCATTGATAATTGCCTAGAAAAAAAAAAACTAAAGAATAATAAAACGAGTGAGACAGTGGCCAGGAGGATCTTTTAGACAAGGTTAGGAAAGGCCTTTTGAGGAGGTGGAACTGAGCAGTGATGTGAATGATACAAAGAAGCTAATCATGCAAAGATCCAAAGACACAAAGATCTTAATCATTTCTCTAAAAGCAGTGATTTGTAGAAGGGAACAAAACATAAAAACAGTACAAAAAGAAACAGTGAAATGACTCAACTTAGTCAAAGATGAATCAAAGGGAAATGAAACTCAAACCCCAGATTCATGTGTTTCTAACCTGATGTTGCCCTTGACCAAGAATCTTCAGCATCTTCGGTAAGCCGTTTCTTCCACTCTTGGTTGACTAGTTTCATACTTCACAGTCCTTCAATTTTTTGCCCATATATTCAGGCAACTCAGAAAATATAGTAATATGTCAGGCTCCATCCTTAGACATTTCTAACCCATCTAAATTAACTTAACTGTGGGAACTCCAACAGGTTATTTAACTCTCCAGTCCTAAATTGCCTCATCTTTCAAAATGGAGAGAATCCTAGCAACTAAGTTACTTCATAGGCTTGTTCTGATAATAGATGAGACTGTAAATGTAAAATGCTAGCACAGAGTGCCAAAGAAATATTTTTAAGGTGGAGACTCGTTAGCTCAGCCATTAGAGCATGCGACTCTTGATCTCAGGGTCATGAATTCAAACACCGTGTTGGGCCTAGAGCTTGCTAAAAAAGAAAAGAAAAGAAAAATGTATGTATTTTTAAAGTTCATTTATTTTTGAGATAGAGAAAGAGAGCATGCATGTACACAGGAGGGGCAAAGAGAGAATCCCAAGCAGGCTCCACAATGTCAGTGCAGAACCTGATGAAGGGCTCAATCCCACGCACTGAGAGATCATGACCTGAGTCGAAATCAAGAGTTGGATGCTTAACTGACTGAGCCACCCGGGCACCCCCGAAAAATGAAATATATTTAAGGTTAAATTAACTTACAGCATGCCATTCAAAGACTATCTATCAAATTCCCAAGTCCATGTTCTTAAAACGCCAAGATATTTCTGTCTTCTTTAGGGTCGCACTCCAATTCAATCCTCATCTGAAGGGAAAGGATAATATTCCCCACAGCCTTTGTAGTCAGGAACAGCCAGCAGTTGGCTCTGATAGGCAGGAGGCTTTGTGTTGGGGATGTTTATTTATGAACCTGAGATACCCATTTGGCTGTCTGAGGAAAGATCACCATCGGCCACTATCCCATACAGCTTCCAAAGGGCACCATTTACGTAGAACTGTGAGTTGTACTCTGTTTGTGGGTTGGGAAATCAATTTGTAGGCTATGGCCAGAATCTTTTAAAATTTTTATTGAAGTATAACCTATAAGCATAAAAGTGCACACATCAAAAGTATAGAGCCCAATACATTTTTATAAAATTTATAAAATTTTATAAAATAGGCACACCATGTAGCCAGCCTGACCTGAAGAAATAGAATATCGCTAACATCTTAGAAACACTCCTCTTCTGCCTTCCTAGCCACTACTTCCCTCCAAAACTAACCACTAGCCTGATTTCTACACTAGCTATAGTTTTGCCTTAAAAAATAAATTTTTATTTTTAAGTAATCTCCACGTCCAACATGGGACTTGAATTCACAACTCCAAGATCAAGAGTCACATGCTCTACTGACTGAGCCAGCCAGTTGGCCCAAGTTTTGCCTTTTTGAAGTTTCATACAGATAAAATCATATGGTATGTAATTCTTTTGTATTTGACTTCTTTTGCTCAACATTATATTTATGAAATTCATCAGTGTTGTTGTGTGTATCAATAGTTCTCATTGCCCTAGAATATTCTATATGAATATACTGCAATTTATCCATTCTACTCTTAATAGACATTTGGGTTGTTTTCAAGTTTGGGCCATTAAGATAGTAGTATAAAAAAATGGCCATTTATCAGGGCACCTGGGTGGCTCAGTTGGTTGAGCGTCCGACTTCAGCTCAGGTCATGATCTCACAGTTCGTGAGCTCGAGCCCCGCGTCGTGCTTTGTGCTGACAGCTCAGAGCCTGGAGCTTGCTTCAGATTCTGTGTCTCTCTCTCTGGCCCTCCCCTTCTCATCCTCTGTCTCTCTCTGTCTCAAAAATAAATAAACATTAAAAAAAAAAAAGGGCATTTATCATGCTCACAGATTCTGTGAGTCAGGGATTTGGAAGGGGCACTGTGGGGATGGCTTATCTCTGCTCCAGGGAGGTATGGGGCTCTGGGTGAAAAGACTCAGTGGTTGGAGGTGAATTGACAGGAGCACTGGCACGTGTCTGGCGCCTGGGCTGGGAAGACTCTTAGGACTAAGTAGGTCAATTAGGTCACCTATATGTGGATTCTTCTGGTTGATGGGCTTCCTTATAGCATGGTAGCCTCAGGACAGTTGGATTTCTTACAGGGTAGCTCAGTTCCAGGCATGAGGGTCCCCAGGAGCAAGGTAGAAACTGCATGGATTTTTCTGATAGGAGACGTTAAATGGTTCTTCCCCCACCCATCTTAGTTGATTGGCTGGGGCCTTGTAAATTAGATTGACAGAAAACCAGCTTAACGTGAGAAAAACAGTTTATTAATATGTGCATTACACACACACACACACACACACACACGGGAACACTCAGTGATGAGTAACACAAAGGGTGGTTATTCTTAACAAAAGGTGTTATTCTTAACAAAAGAATAATAAAGTTTTAGAGAAATGACAAAGCAGATGAAAGGGACTTCAAATTTTTAGGATGACAAATTGTGGGAAGGGAAATATATGGGAGAACTAATGGGAGGTAAGGCTTGGGTTAGCAAGTTTCTTTTAAAATTTTTTTTTAATGTTTATTTATTTTTGAGAGACAGAGGGAGACAGAGCACAGTGGGGGAGGGCAGAGAGAGAGGGAGACTCAGAAGCAGGCTCCCGGCTCTGAGCTGCCAGCACAGAGCCCAACGCAGGGCTCCAACTCACAAACCGTGAGATGACCTGAGCCGCAGTCAGACGATTAACCGACTGAGTCACCCAGGCGCAGCTAGCAAGGTTTTTATTTATTTATTTATTTATTTATTTGATTTTTTTTTTTTTTTTGAGAGAGAGAGAAAGCACAGGCAATGTGGGGAGGGGCAGAGTGAGAGAGAGACAGAGACAGAAACAGAGAGAGAATCCCAAGCAGGTTCCATGCTATCAGCGCAAAGCCTGACTCAGGGCTCAATCTCATGAACCATGATATCATGACCTGATCCAAAATCAATAGTCAGATGCTCAGCTGGGTGACTAAGTCACCCAGGCCCCCCTAGCATGGTTTGTTATGTAGATACCTCTATTGTCATCTCTGGGCTGATAAGTTCTACAGTTGTCTCTGGTGATTAACTTCTGTCCTTCCTGGTAGAAAGAAGAGGGGAGACGCCTTCACAAACTATGTCCTGCATTTAAGCACATAGAGGGAAGGCAGAGAGCTTTCCTTATATCTATTTTTTCTCAATTGAATTCGGCTCAAAAGGATCCTAATGCCCAAATGGCATATTTTGGGGTGGTATATTCTACTACTCTCCATTGACTTGATTTTGCATTTGACTTAACACAGCATTATTTCTATACCATTTTACTTGTTACAAGTGAGTCACAAGCTTGCTTAGTTTCAAAGGGCAGAAACACAGAACCTACCTCAGCCTAGGGAAGAGTCTCTAGGTTACATTATAGGAAAGCATATGAGATGGGAGACTGTTGCAGCCATTTTGGAATACACAATCTGCCCTAGCTGCTATGACCATTCTTAGAGATTTTTCATGGCCATATGTGCATTTCTTTTGAGTATATGCCTTGGAGTGCAATTACTAAGTCAAAATATATATGTATGGTTAGCTTTAGTAGACAATGCTAAATAGTCCTTTTTTTTACCTTGTGCCAATTTATACTTCCATAAATGCTGTATGAAAGTTCCAGTTACTCCATATCCGTGCTAACAATTGGCATTGTTTTTCTCAGTTTAGCCATTTGACTGGGAGTACAGTGGTATTGTGTTGTGGTTTAAATTTACATTTCTCTGATGACTAATGAAGTTAAGCACCTTTTCAACTGTTTATTGGCTATTTGAATGTCTTTTGTAAAGTGTCTGTTCAGAGGGTCAGTATATTTTTTCAGATGGAACAGAATAGAAAATATCAGAGTACATTATACATAGCAAAAGTAGGTATTTTTTCCTGAAACATTTATTTATTTTTATGTATTGTAGTAGGTACTGTGGTATACTACCCTGATCACCCCCTACAGGATTAAGACACACACTCCCCAGCTGCCAGGAATGTTGCCTACTGCTGACTGAATGCTCAAAATGAGTCTCTCCCTAGAAATTGCCCTTGGTCTGAGGGAAGTAAGTCATCTAGGGTTAATATCCCTCCCCAGGGAAAGCCCACTTCCAATGGCTGGTTGATTTGGAAAGTGGGTACAAAGGTCTGGCTCTCCTAGAGGTACCAACTTATCCTGGTTTGCTTGGAACTTTCCTAACTTTAAAACTGAAAGTCCTGCATCCTGGGAGACCACTCAGTCCTAGACAAAGTAGGATGGTTGGTCACCCTATTCTTGCCACAACTTGGGACATCACTGATGAGCCAACTTCAGAACTCTCTATAGAAGCAAACGAAGCTTCACTTACTTAGGTTGCAAGAGCATCACAACTCAACTTATCCCTCTGTCCAATCCTACAACCCTTGTTCTTTCACAGGTGCTGATCCCAGAGTACTCCCCAATAAATGAGTTGTATGCAGTTCTCCATCCAGAATCTGCCTCTCAGGGAACCCAAAGTACTGTATACATGTAGCAGGTCCTAATGATAAAATTCATTTTCTTTCTGGGCATTAAGGTCAAGAAAGACATGGAAGCTACTGTTAAAATAGACATTACCATTGTCCACCCAATATTCTTCTCTTGCATTAGTGATAGCAATCTGGTTCTTTTAGGGAAATACAACTCCTCTGACTCAAGTCAGGTGTTCTGTTGGCACCTCCAATTCAAGTACCCCATCCTTTGCAAACTCTCAACCACCACTGTGATGGTGGGCTGTGACTCAATTCAGAATCATTTCCTAGAATTTCTCTATTCAGCCTTAGAGAAAGAGTCCTTTCTTGGGTCAGCCTCTTCCATTACAATACCAAACCAGAGGCCACATAGCCCATACACAGAGGTACATGGAAAATATGGAGAAAGGGATTCTTCTGACATTATAGTCTGGCTCCAGGACAGCCCTGAGACCTATTTGTACCACTGTATCTCCTCCAGCTGGGCTTCTGCCATTTGCAGCCAAAAAGATCCTGACTAATACACAGACTTTTAAGAAGAGCAGATTATGATAATTCAGCAGACAAATAATCAACAGCTGTACTGCTATTATTTTTCAATCTTCTATTTATCTGTCTTCCCTTCTTTTGCCTTGTTTTCTCTACTTAATCAAATCAAACCCATCCTTCAAGATTTATTCAAAAGCCCCTTGCCCATAAATAAACATTTAGAGAAAGAAAGAAAGAAAGAAAGAAAGAAAGAAAGAAAGAAAGAAAAGAAAAAAGAAAGAAACACCTGGGTGGCTTAGTTCGTTAAGCCTCTGACTCTTGATTTTGGCTCAGGTCATGACCTCACGGGTTCGTGAGTTTGAGCACAACATTGGGCTCTCTGCTGTCAGCACAGAGCCTGCTTCAGAACTTCTGTCTCCCCTTCTCTCTGCCCCTCCCCTGCTTGGTCTCTCCCTCACAAAAATAAATAAACATTAAAAAAAAAAAGTCCCTTGCCCAGTGAAGTCAAGCTTTCCTGCCACTCCCAGTTTACATGCAGGCAGAACCCAAACATTATTGAGCTCTTGCAACTATTGTGCTGAAAGCTGCTGCTGTGCTAACACTGGACTGCAAAGGTAGAACAGTGCACAGCCCAGGCCTCCAGGTGCTTTAGTATTATAGTGGGAGAGGCTGACCCACAGACAGTTACCATCTTGAGGTGGTAAGGGCAATGATAGGGATCTCAGAGAGTCCCTTGGAGGGAGGCTACCCTCCAGGGTGGTCCCCAGTGATGCCCACCTCCTGGTATACATACTCTGGGTAGCCCCCTCCCACACTGTATCAGGGTTTATCTCTGTAATCAATAGAATACCATGAAAATAATGGTGTGTGACTTAACAAGCCTACACCAGGGGTTAGCAAACTTCTGCAAAAGGCCAGATAGTCAATATTTGTTTTTATTTTTATTTTTTTTTTAAACGTTTATTTATTTTTGAGACAGAGAGAGACAGAGCATGAACTGGGGAGGGGCAGAGAGAGAGGGAGACACAGTATCTGAAACAGGCTCCAGTCTCTGAGCCATCAGCACAGAGCCCGATGCGGGGCTCGAACTCACAGACCGTGAGATCATGACCTGAGCTGAAGTCGGACGCTTAACCAACCAAGCCACCCAGGCGCCCCCAGATAGTCAATATTTAAAGCTTTGCAGGCTATATGGTTTCTACTGTAACTACTCAACTCTCACTGTAGCATTAAAGCAACCAATAAGTAAATAAATGAGTATATCTGTGTTCTAATAAAACTATTTATAAAAACAAGTGGCAGCTGGCTTTGTTGGCCACTTGTAGCTTGCCGACTCCTGTTCTAGGTCATAAAAGACATTTCAACTTTTGACTTGCTGTCTTGGGTCACTTGCTTTGGGGGAAGTCAATTTCCATGTCATAAGGACATCTGAGTCCTACAGAGAGGTCCACATGTTGAGGAACCAAGGCCTCTGCCAAAAGCCAGTGCCAAGTGTGCCAGTCATGTGAGTGGGCCATCTTCCAAGCAGATCCTTTAGCCCCACCAATCCTTTGGATGAGACTGAAGCCCCAGGTGCATCTTGACCACAACTTCATGAAAGACACTGAGCCAGAAGTGCCCAGCTAAGGTGCTCACACATTTCTGAAATTATCTGAACTAGTGAGTGTTTATTATTGTTTGAAGCCACTAAGTTTTGGCTTAGTGCAGGAATAGAGAATAGTGAGATTTGTCTCCCTCCTGACTCCTGAGATAAGCATTAAGAAACCATAAGCTTGGGGCGCCTGGGTGGCGCAGTCGGTTAAGCGTCCGACTTCAGCCAGGTCACGATCTCGCGGTCCGTGAGTTCGAGCCCCGCGTCGGGCTCTGGGCTGATGGCTCAGAGCCTGGAGCCTGTTTCCGATTCTGTGTCTCCCTCTCTCTCTGCCCCTCCCCCGTTCATGCTCTGTCTCTCTCTGTCCCAAAAATAAATAAAAAACGTTGAAAAAAATTAAAAAAAAAAAAAAAAGAAACCATAAGCTATAGCTTAGGTGTTTTGGTAAATCAGTTATTTAAATTACAAATACATAAATACAAACTCATTGTAAAAGATCCAAACAATACAGAAGTACAGAGACCAAATAAGAAAATCTCCCTGTAACAATTCCCTACCCTCCTCAGCCCTACAGCCACAGCCCTTGGAGGTGGTATTGACATTTTTGTGTATAATCTGTTAGCCCCTTTCTTGTAGCAAGAATACCTAATGGCTTCTTCCTTTTTTTTTTTTATTTACTCAGCACCTGGTGTATTCTCTAGTGTTTATTTCATTCTCTTTGGTCTTAATGGTTTGTTGTTTTCTTAAGGGACAGCTTCATAGGTGTGTAATATATGCAGGGCCCTGCAATTAGAATGGCTCTGTGTTTGATTTAATGCTCTGTTGTCACTTTCTTGAAACTCCTAAAAAATTTTTAAGAAGGGAACCCACATTTTCATTTTATACTGGGCCTGGCTTTTGGATTTATCTTCTCTAAGATTATAAAGACAGTGAGGCCCAGGATTGCAGTCCTGTCATAGACATCTTTGAATTTCCCATAGCACCTTGAGAATGCTCATAATAAACATTGTTAATATGAAGGGGAAATTTCTTATCTCTACAGGGCTTTTTTCTTGTTTTTGTTTTGTTTGGCAAAGCCATGCACAGATATCTTTAATCATGATCAACAAACAGAAGAATCCAGAGTTTTTATTATCATAGTTGAGTCTCATTTTCCCTCTGATTTTTGCATGTTACTCTGAGCTTCATTTGTTCCATGAGAGGAACAAAAGAAGAATACTATTCTCTGTTTCTCATTCAGAGAGATCTATAAACACATTCTTAAGAAGCAACAACTTTAGCCCCTTGCAGCCTGCAAGTTCCATGCTTGATAAGTATCCATGCTCAAAGAAGAATTGTGAGCCAGGCATAAAGAAGTGCATGTTTTCAGACAAGCTCAGTAGGAGTGAGTGAATATATAATGGAGTATATAATTATGATATTTTAAATTTTTCATCTGTCCATGCTTCTGTCAGCAATTCTTCTGGTCATTTCGGGGATTCAATGTTCCTTGAATTTCAATCATGGAAAGATTTATTATGACTTCTTGTAAAGAATATATCAGATTTCAGGTTATTCTGGTTAACTTTTTCAAACAGGTTATTTAAAATCAAATTCCCTATTTTTCCAAAATTATATTTAGAATTAGTCCAGGCCTTTCTTTAAGCCATTTTCCCCAAATATTAAAAGAGAAATTTCCCCAAATTTTATATTACTACTTAAAGTTTTTTATGCTTTTAAGAGTGAATGTTCAATGATTTTTTTTTTTTTAAGTTTTTATTTAAATTCCAGTCAGAGATGCCTGGCTGCCTCAGTCAATGGAGCATGCAACTCTTGATCTCAGAGTTGTGAGTTCAAGCCCCATGTTGAGTGTAGAGATTACTTAAAAATAAAAATCTGTAAAAATAAATTGGGGCGCCTGGGTGACTCAATTGGTTAAGCATCCGACTTCAGCTCAGGTCACGATCTCACGGTCTGTGAGTCTGAGCCCCGTGTGAGGCTCTGTGCTGACAGCTTGGAGCCTGGAGCCTGCTTCAGATTCTGAGTCTCCCTCTCTCTCTGTCCCTCCCCCTCTCACATTCTGTCTCCCTCTCTTTCTCAAAAATAAACATTAAAAATTTTTTAATTAATTAATTAATTCCAGATAGTTATCATACAGTGTAATATTAGTTTCAGGTGTACGATTTAGTGATTGCCATGATTATTTTTAAGAGGAGTAAATTAGAAGTCCAGAAAAGTAAAATAATAAAAATTTAATAAAATAGTAGTTACATCTTAAAATTTAAAGTAAAATGTTTTCGTTATTCATTTAATCATTTGTTTATCAAATATCTATGAAGTTCCTCCTATATGTACCTGACATTGTTTCAGATAGGGAACACAGCAGACAAGTTCTCTGCAGTCTGGAGGTCACATTTTGGTGTGAGAACGTGACAGTCAACAGAAATAAATAGAGGATGGATAAGTAATAATAATAAAATGTTTAATTTAAAATTTAATTTTTTTTTTATTTTTTATTTTATTTTATTTTTTTTTGAGAGAGAGAGCATGAGTGGGAAGGAGACACAGAATCTGAAGCAGGCTCCAGGCTCTGAGCTGTCAGCACAGAGCCCAATGCGGGATTCAAACTCACAGACGGTGAGATCATGACCTGAACTGAAGTCAGACATTTAACCAAGTGAGCCTCCCAGGTGCCCAGGAATGTTTAATTTTAGCTGTTAATGTGTAGTAAGAAGGAAAAGACAAATGGGGGTGGGGGGGGCACCTGGCTGGCTCAGTCAGAGGAGCATATGACTCTTGATCTCAGGGTTGTGAGTTGGGCCCCATGTTGGGTGTGGAACTTACTAAAAAAACAAAACAAAACAAAAAAACTTAAAAAAAATGTTGGGTATTTATTGATATGTAAACATCTTTATATTATTAAATAAAAAATGGGAATTGTAAAATAATAAGGTATAGGGATCTCAATTTTAGGGCTATGTAGGTATATTACCAAAAAAATACATAAATAATAATAATAATAAAAGTTGAGAAGTATACACACTAAGATATAAGTGTAAAAAATACTTGAAAAAAAGAGAAGGGTGCCTGGCTTGGTCAGAGAGTAGAGCATGGGACTCTTGATCTCAGGGTTATGAGTTCAAGCCCCACATTGCACATGCAGCCTACTTAAAAAAAAAAAAAAACAACAAAAAAAACAGAGAGAGACCATTTGAATTTGGGATCTATTTCCCAATATTAAGAACAAGAAAAATATGGGAAGCTTAATTCTCTGGGACCATCAAAAGCATTGGCTCTATCAGATTTTATGGCCAACTGGAGAGGAATTTTTCCTGATGGCCTGGAGCCAATACTGACAAAAATAATCAACAGGGTGATAATTATTGTAAGATCTCTGGTTTGTATTAATGTGCTCCCCTGCCCACCTCTAGGGCCAGATTTTCATGCTACCCGAAGCAATGCTTTGCACATAGTAGGTGCTGCATGATTATTCACTGCAAGCTGGCAGGAAGGAATGTATGACTGTGCTGTGGAATGGAAAACAGATGTGACTACTTAGGAAATGCAATCAAACAGATTTTGAGGTACTGGGAAGGAGGAATGTATTTGCAAACCAGGAAACACCCAACCTCAGGAAGCAGATGCTGGTCTGCTTTGGGTCAAAACATCTTTTTCGTAGAAAGCTCCTGGGTCTCATTTTTACTTTGGTGACAATCAAAATTTTTAATCTGTCTGGGGAGTTTCGTTCCAAAATGAGATTCTGAGTGACTGCCCCCATTCACAGCAAGCTGGGTTTTGCGATAATTGCCTTTGATGTCTGTTCTTTGGCCTTTCTACCTCTCCTAACCCCTGTCGCTGTCAATTACCCTGGGAGGCTGCCTGAAACAATGGAGACTATTGCCTCAGTAACAGTGGCATCAGTAGTGGCAGAGGCTGCAGGCACTGCTAAAGGCTTGAGAGCCAAGGAAACTTCCCAGGGTTTGCTCAACTGGTATCTATGGTTTTCCTTCCCACAGTGTGTGTCTACCATCACAGTGTGGGGTGGCAACTCCATCTCAGAGCTCCAAGAGATCCCCAAGTTGCCTCTGCTGTGGTCACAGTGATTCCTAATAGTGCAAGGCTGCAGCTGAAGAATTTGAGGCCGGGTAGGGAAAAGAGGAGATCCTAGCTAGGGGGAGGGCAATGCCCTAAGGGGCTGTCTTCCATAAACCATTTTGCCATCTATGCTCAGCAGTCTTTGTTGAAGGATTAAGATATTTTAGGCAGTGCCAGAGACAGAACTAACATCTATTGAGTAGTGATCAAGGGCCACAGGTTGTACAGATCTGTTTTAATCTTACCACATGTAAAAGTACTATCAGTCCCACTTAACAGATGAGAAAAATGAGGTTCTCTTGGGGTCAAAACTTAGATCTCTTGAATCTAAAATCATGTTCTTTCTACTACAAGGAAGTTTGAGGGAATTGAAAAATAGGAATCAAAATTCCTGGCTTGTTTGGTGCAGTATGCTCAATAATTGGCACCAAAACAAGTTCTTCATAGGGGCTGGGTTATATAAAATAGCCTAATTCAACATATTGGTTTAATTAAGTTAGAATAAAATGCTCACCTTCAATGCATCCTGATTTGGGGGAAATAACAAATTTTAAGACTATTGAAAGTACTTCATTATGAACTTAAAAAATGTTTTTTAGGGGCGCCTGGGTGGCGCAGTCGGTTAAGCGTCCGACTTCAGCCAGGTCACGATCTCGCGGTCCGTGAGTTCCAGCCCTGCGTCAGGCTCTGGGCTGATGGCTCAGAGCCTGGAGCCTGTTTCCGGTTCTGTGTCTCCCTCTCTCTCTGCCCCTCCCCCGTTCATGCTCTGTCTCTCTCTGTCCCAAAAATAAATAAACGTTGAAAAAAAAATTATTTTAAATAAAAAAAATATTTTTTATATTAAAAAAAATATTTTAAGTAATTTCTACACCAAACGAATTTACAACCCCAAGATCATGCCTCCATTATGAACTTTTAAAACAGTTTAATAGGTGTCTTGATTCCCAGACCATCACACTTCGAGGATTAGTCAGGCACCAGAGGCTCCTTTTTCAGTTCCTTTCTCTCCAGATTTCCACCATTGGCCATTTTCCTGTGAGGTAAACTAAGGATGCCAGCCATACTGGATGAAGTTGTACTTTGGGCTCCCAATATCTTCCATAAGCAATTGCATTTCAAATCTGCTGAATTAATATTAGTTACCTCATAACCATGAACTTCTCTGTGACTCTCTGAGCCTAGTCCTAATATTATTTAGCAATGACAAATTGGGGGACTGGTGGCTCAGTGGGTTAAGGGTCTGACTCTTGATTTCAGCTGGGGTCATGATCTCATGGTCTATTGTGGGACTGAGCCCCACCTTGGGCTCTGCACTGGTTGTAGAGCCTGCTTAAGATTCTCTTTCCCTCTCCTTCTGCCCCTCCCCTGCTCACACCCGCAAGCGCCTGCTCTGTCTCTCAAAAAATAAAAAAATAAAATACACAAATTGTTTCCCATTAGTGATATTAAAATGTACCCATAAACCTGGCAAATAGAATTACAGGTAGAAGTGGTTACAAAAGATTCCATGAAGCCAAGAAGTTCACAGAAAGGAAACAGATGGTGTCTCATAATAAAAATTATCAAATTTTTACTGTGTGGAATAGAACAAGAACAAATTGTCATAGAAAATGCTAGGTTTCTACAAGCAGTGTAAAATTAATTCTTTAGAAATAGAAAAGGAAAAAATTTTTAAGTGTCTACACTCAATTCTGGCAGGGAAAAAAACATGGCAAGAGAAGTCAGTTCACCTCTTCTGTTTGACACATGTTCTTAGAGATAACCTTGTCCTAGGACTGTGTTTATTTGTTTAGTTTTTAAATGTTATTAATTTATTTTTGAGAGAGAGAGGGGCAGTGAGAGAGGGAGACAGAGAAGCCCAAGCAGGCCCTGCACTGTCAGCACAGATAAAGACGCGGAGCTCGAACCCACAAACTGTGAGACCATGACCTGAGCCAAAATCAAGAGCAGGATGCTTAACCGACTAAGTCACCCAGACGCACACCCCTGCTCAGGGCTGTGTTCAAAATAAGAAATTTGTCGTTTCCATTGTCATTAGATAAGTTCTACTTATCGATATAAAATTCCAGCTTCTGAAAAAAGTTGAATACTTACAAAGGAGCTTACACTTTGTAGCAATTCACCTGAATGCACATACTAAATGTCACAAATTTTATTTTGAACTTGTAAATCTGATTTTGAAAACAATCTGATTTTAGGAAACATTTTCACATTAGATTTAGTTTTATTCTGTCCTACTTCTGTGCAAAAATCTCTTGGTTTCCTGAAGTTTTCCCAAATTCCTTTTACCTATTTTATAACAGTGTTTCTTAAATTTTAATGTGCATGGACAGCTTGTTAGAATGCAATTTCTGATTCAGTAGCTCTGGGATTCTGCATTTTTAACAAGCTCTCGGGTAATGACAATGTTGCTGGTCCCTAGACTATACTCTGTGTAGCAAGATTTTAGATCACAGAATTCTTAAAACCCAGTGAACCCAGGTCTCAAAGCAGGGATTAAATGGGTTAATAAAGACTTTTCATAAAGGGACATTTAAGAATGAAAAGAAGGGGCGCCTGAGTAGCTCAGTCCGTTAAGTGTCTGACTCTTGATTTTGGCTCAGGTCATGATCTCTGCACTATCAGTATGGAGCCTGCTTGGGACTCTCTCTCTCCGTTTTCTCTCTGATCCTCCCTTACTCATGTTCTCTTGCTCTCTCAAAATAAATAAATAAGGTTTAATAATAAAAAATAAGAATGAAAAAAATATAAGGGGTGCCTGGGTGGCTCAGTTGGTTAAGCATCTGACTCTTAGTTAAGTGTCCTACTCAGGTTATGAACTCATGGTTCATGGGTTCGAGCCCCACATTGGGCTCCACACTGACAGTGAGGGGTCTGCTTGGGATTTTCTCTCTCTCTCTCTCTCTCTCTCTCTCATTGCCCCTCCCCTGCTCATGCATGTGCACGTTCTCTCTCTCTCTCTCTCTCTCTCTCTCAAAATAAATAAATGAACTTAAGAAAAAAAAAGAATGAAAAGAATATGAATAGAAAGAAACTACCTTAAATCAAGACTTGTTGAGGTCTTGACCATGGAGAAACATGGATAGTTTTAAACAAAAGGGATTTGGTCACATTGGTTTACTATCACTCCTTTCTTGTTAAGTAAGCACTAAATTTTATTTATTTTTTGAATGTTTATTTTTGAGAGAGAGAGAGAGAGAGAGACTGTGAGCAGGGTAGGAGCAGAGAGAGAGGGAGACAGAGGATCAGGTCCAAAAGGGTTCTGTGGTGAGAGCAGACAGCCGAATTTGGGGCTCAGACTCACAAACTGTGAGATCATGACCTGAGCCAAAGTCACACCGAGCCACCTAGGCACCCCAAGCACTAAATTTTAGTCCCAGAGTCAATATTAACAACACACAAGTCACCACTGGGGAAAGAAGCCATATAACAGAGCATCAAAACCCTAGCCAAGTCTTTATGTCTCCCTGTCTCCCTCCCTCCCTCATAGCAGTTTAAATGCAAGTTGAGAAATTTCATCAAGCACAGGATCGGAGATATGGTTTTTGTTCAGGATACGTATGATCTCCAAGCTACAGACTTCTAGGCCTTCACAGTTTTGCAGAATAAAAAAAAAAAAAAAAAAAAAAAAAATTTAAGGAAACTGGGTTCCATAAAAAACTTCCATCATCTGTTTTCTGATGCTTTCTAAGCTACAATTTCTTTGTAAAATGCAATATATCCTCCTTATAGGGTCATCATGAGAAAAAACGATATAGTCCAGATGGTTTATATCTCACCTCAACAAGAATCTTTCCTGGGCCCTTATTAGGCCAAGCAACTCCTCGGGGCTTTCATAACCCCAATGCATGCTTTGATCATGACACTGAATACCTTGTATTTATAAGCCTCTTTATTTTCTTACTTAAACTAGCTCCTTGAAAAAGATCAAGAAAGTAACCTTTATTGAATACTTACTATGTGCCAGGCATATTCTAAACACTTTGTATCTCTACAATAGCCTTATGATGTAGGTACTCCCCATTCTACAGATGAAGAAACTGAAGGGCACCTGGGTGGCTCAGTCAGTTAAGTGTACAACTTCGGCCCAAGTCATGATCTCATGGTTCCTGAGTTTGAGACCCACATCAGGCTCTCTGCTGTCAGCACAGAGCCTGCTTCATATCCTCTGTCTCCCTCTCACTCTGTCCCTCCCCTGCTCACACACACACACACTCTCTCTCTCTCTCTCTCTCTCTCTCTGTCTCTCTTTCTCTCTCTCTCTTAAAAATAAATAAACATTAAAAAAAAGAAAAGAAAAGAAAAGAAATTGAGACTCATATTGTGGTAACTGCTGAAATTCATTGAACTAATTCGTGAAAGGGCTGGGATTTGAGCCCAGGCAGTCGGGCTCTAAAACCCACATTCCACTTGAGTGAAAGCTTCCTCAGATATTCCTCTCAATAATTCTACCATAACACAGTGTGGTGTGTAGTAGGCATCCAATCTTGTTGGATTTCACATTGGTGAAATCATCAGGATCCTGCTAGAAATGTAATAAATGGTTATAAAGTCTGGATCTCTGCAAGAAGTCTCAGGTATATCTGCAATGTAAGTTTTCCACCTGTGCTGTCTCCACATCTTCAACTTCCATTTGCCCATTGGAATCCAGCTAGGCCTGTCTCATTACTCCACCTTCTCAAGTCACTGCTGTCTTCCATGTTACCATATCTAATATATGCACTCGAGTTCCTACTGACACAGTTTCCAGCTTCTCAAGCAGCATTTCACCCAGATCAGCCCTCTGGTTTCCCTGACACTATACTGTTTTTAATCTGGTGTCCTCATTCCCTCTCAGTGTCCTTTCCTACTTCTTCCTCCCCCCGGGTCTGTAAATATTGGAGTTCCACTGTGATGTTGCATCAGGTAAACTGTGCATTTCCTCTCTCATTCTTTTTCTTCCTCCTTCACCCCTGCCCATTTAGCCTTATGACTTTAAATACCTTCCTTGATGATGTTAATGTCTTCCAAATGTATATGGTCAGCCCAGGCTCTTCCCTCAACTCTAAGCTCAGAAATTTCTTGACATCTCCACTGGCATGTTTCATGGACATTTCAAATTTCACATGTTCAAAACTAAACTTGATAGTAAGGTATAAACAGAAAAACTAACCCCAACAAGCTGTGGAGACAGGGTGAATCTCTAGTCAAAGGAAAGGTCTTGTCACATGACAGTAACTACAAAGAGGAAATTAAGGGGTAAGGAAAATATTTATTAGTAACCTGCCTGAAATTAAAATATGGCTCCTAGATGAGGTGCCTGGGTGGCTCAGTTGGTTAAATGTCCAACTCTTGATTTCAGCTCAGGTCATGATCTCATGGTCGTGGGATAGAGCCCTGCTTCCAGCTCTGCACTGGGTGTGGGACTGGCCTAAGATTCTCCCTCTCCCTCTCCCTCTGCCCCTTCTTACTCACTCTCTTTCTCTCTCTCTCTCTCTCTCTCTCTCTCAAAAAATAAAAATAAAAAAAGTCTCCCAGACAAGTGTGTGTGTGTGTGTGTGTGTGTGTGTGTGTGTATGTGTAAGATTTGTTTATTAGTGAGGGAACTGGCAGATTGTAAAGCTGGTCCAAAAACCATTTGAAGAATAGAGATTTATGAAGTCTGCCAGGAAAGACAGGCTGAAATAAATTTGCTAGGTGAGGGATAAAACTAGTTAATGTCCTATAGGGCAATAAGATTGTAGCCATTTGGAGGTATCTTTTCTGCTGGAGAGAAATTATTTGCTTCTCTGTCAGACAAAAAACTGCAAGTTATCTTGTAATTTCGTGTTAACTCTTCACAGAGCCTGGGCCTAATCACTTGTATAGAGCATTGCAAAAGTGGTCATTTCCCTAGAGAATTAAATCATCCTTGGGCAAGCCTGTTAAGACAGAATTCAAGTATGACACTGAAAAGATACACATCCTTCTTTTTGCCTTATTTCCAAATTTTGGATAACTTTTCTTAACAAATGTTAGAATCCTTACATACTTTTTTCCTTGAGCACATAGTTTATAATGGACAGAGCTGGGACATTAACTCCAAAGCTCATATTCCTTCTATCATACCCCATTGACACATAATATCTTTTGTTTGGGAGAAGTGCTATAGAGATTTCCAGGCTCTAGGGCTGACAACTGAATATCCATTACCAGGACCGAGTGTTCTTATAATTTGGAAGATGGAATCTTGTTTCCAGATTTCCTCAAAGCATACTCTGTTAGTCCCATTGAGTTCTCTGTTCCCAGAGACCTAGTAAATACTTCAGGGTTTTTTTTTAACTTTTTAAAATATTTTTATTTATTTTTGACAGAGACAGAGCGTGAGTGGGGGAGGAGCAGAGAGAGAGGGAGACATAGAATCTGAAGCAGGCTCCAGGCTCTGAGCTGTCAGCATAGAGCCTGATGCAGGGCTCGAATTTGTGAACCATAAGATCATGACCTGAGCTGAAGTCAGACACTCTACCAACTGAGGCACCTAGATGACCCAACTTCAGTTTTGTATCATTCATTTGTCAATTTACCCAATGTTTTCTTAGTGTGATTTATCTTTATGTACATGTCCAGTCTCCTTACATAGATTATAAGCCTCTCAAAAGGTCAAAAGGAGGTAAGTTTTCTAAAAAAAAAATTAAATTAAAAAAAGGACGCTTTCTTTCTTAATACATTGCTGTAGTACCAGCTCCTTGGATATGCTCTATAATGCTCAGTAAGGATTAGCAAATAATAAGGTCATATATAGATGGCAAAATGAATGCTAAAAATATTGAGAAAAGGGAGACATACTATAAAGTAAAATAATGTGGAAAAACTTAATGGAAGGAAGGAATCTGGAATTCAACTACAGGGACAAATATAATTTGTACTGATACACTAAGAAGGCCATACTTAGCCCCAAGGAGAATTCCTACGACTGGGAATTTCCAGTGATAAGTTCTACACAAATTGTTTCTTCATGAGCAAATAATTTATTCATCCAGCAATTTACATTGAGGGTCAACTATGTGTTAATCACTGGGGATATAGCTATGCCTAAATCGGACATGACCCTAACCTTCATGGAGATTATAGTGTACTGGGAAAAATCAATAATAATTGCACCACAGAGAATTAAATTACTACTGGGAAATTATACTTAAATAGAAAGTTTACTTGAAAAAATAACATCAAACAATATTAATAACATACTTGAACTTACTTGAAAACAATAATATCTCAACAGGATTCCTCAAAACTGTCAAGGTTATCAAAAATCAGGAAAGTCTGCGGTGCCTGGGTGGCTCAGTCAGTTAAGCATCTGACTCAGTTTCAGCTCAGGTCATGATCTCACGGTTTCGTGAGTTCAAGGCCCATGTCAGGCTTTGCTCTGGCATTGTGGAGCCTGCTTGGGATTCTCTCTCTCTCTCTCTCTCTCTCTCTCTCTCTTTTTGCCCTCCCCCCTGCTCGTACTGTCTCTGTCTCTCTCAAATAAATAATCTTTAAAAAAAATAATAAAAAAAAATAAGGAAAGCCTGAGAAACTGTCATAGCCTAAGAGGACGTGATACTAAATGTAACGTGATATTCTGCATAGGATGTTGGAAAAGAAGAAGGACATTAGGTAGAATTTCAGAAAAAATAAAGTATGGACTTTAGTTCACAATAATGTATTGAAAGTAAGAAACACATATTGGTTCATTAACTGTAACAGATGTGCCATTTTAATGGAAGATTGTCAAAAGCATGCTGTGAAGGCGCACACATGAGTGTGTCCATCCGCAATACAGCTTATTCAGTCATGTTTTATGACTAACATAATTGTATAGCAGGTTCAGGATCCAAATTCAAACAACACTTCTCTATGCATTTAACTTGGCTTCATACACATCACAAAAAGCAAAGCACAATATGAAGTCTCACAACAAACGGGATACAACAAGGGGCAGGAAGTTAACAAACCAAATGCAAAATCAGTCTGTGAACACACAGTTGAGATGACTCAGTCTGGTCTGGGTCAGCTCTTGGCACATGCTGCTTATTATTTTCAAGCAGTGTAGTATCTGTTATGTTTAGAGATCAATCCAGCAAAGCATCCCATAGCAGTTGCCCTTCTGATGTGGTCATATGTGAAGAGGGTCAGTGTCTGGAGAGTCTGATGGTTTGCTAAAAAGTCCTCCCTTGCATTTATTTATTTTTATAAGTTTATCTATTTTGAGAGAGAGAGAGCATGAGAGAGAATGTTGTGGGGTGTGGAGCCCAACTCGGGGCTTGAGCTCATGAACCACGAAATCATGACCTGAGCTGAAACCAAGAGTCAGATGCTTAACAAACTGAGCCATCCAGACGCCCCAAAAGCCCTCCCTTTTAAAGGAGTTTAATCAGTCTTGGGCCTTTGAAGGCCTTTTCTGGTTCTGCTAATCATAAATTCTGGGTGTCATCAGCCTGTGCTGGTTTTGGCAATATCTGGCCTTAGCTGCACTGTCCTTGACTGTTTGACATATGTGACTCCATCTTGTTCTCTACACAGATGTTAATAATAGGGGAAACTGTGTGTGTGTTGGGGGGTGTTAAAAAACAATATTTAACCAGGTAAACTGGAGGATCTAATTGGCTTTATTAAGGGATTCATGAATTGGGCAGCATCCCATCTGGCAAGTAGAGAGGAGCTCTGAGGAGGTTGTACAAAATGGAAGGTTTTTATAGGAAGGAGGGTGGGGCAAGAAAGTTATTAGTAAAAGAAAAGGAAGGATTATTCCAAGCAAAGTCACCTTTCCTTTAAGGGTGGAGGGAGAAAGCAGGGGTCTTATTAAGTGGATTACTTCATCTTCCTTTGGGGCATGGAAAGGCACCCCCCACCCCTTGACAGATGACCTCATTGGTACTTATCAGAAAATTCCTGATTAACAGGTTAAGACTATATTATTTCTGGGGGGAAGTTGAAACTGCAATTAGGTTTGGGCTTAAGCCCTGATTTGGTGACTTGGCCTGGCCTAAGTGATGCCATTTCGGCGTAGAGTTTTCTTTTTCACAGGAGAGAAAGTATATGGGCACTGGGTGCTGTCTGCTCAATCTAAAACAATTCTAAGAAAATAAGGTCTAGAAGTTTAAAAAAATTTTAAAGAAGTTTTCTTCACTATAAATAAAAACAAAAATTATTTGTGATAAACACTAAGAAGGTGAAAAACTGGTTATTTGTTGTTAGAGTCTATAAAGGTCATAAGAAAATGTTTTCTTGAAGAAATCACATAGAAGCTGAGACTTGAAGTTTGAAAAGGAATTGGCTAAGAAAAGAGGAAGTCAAGATCCTTCTAGGCAGGGACCACAGGGAATTCTAAGACTGTGAGAAAGTTAACAGCGAGGTCACTGTGGCTACAGCAAAAGCCCTGGACATTAATGATAAGACTGCCCTAAATAGACCTTTGATACCAAGTTAAGAACTTTAAATTTTATTCTAAAGCCAAAGGAGAACCATTCATTTGATAACCAATATTATCAGCACTAGTATGTAAAGGTCTGCTAAGCATTGGCCCTAACGCAATGAAGAAAACAAAACCCCTGCCCTCATGAAGCTCCCAGTGGCTTTGAGGGGTGGTCCAGGAGGGAAGATGGGAAAGAAGGCGGAGCACCAAAAAGCTTTTTGTTTTATTCTGTGATGAAGGCTTTTGAGCCAAGGAATGACTTGACCTTTGTACATTATTTATAGAACCTCACTTAGGCTGCTACACATCCCTATAATCCATTCTCTTACACCAGCCAAAGTGACCTTTTGCAAACATAATCAGGCCTTCCTCATTCTCCTGCTTTAAACCCCCTTTTGTTTCTGCTTGCACAGAGATAAAAACCCAAACTCCTAAAACACTTAAAGAAACACTTAAAACACTAAAGAAATTTCAGCAAAATATGTCTATCTGAAAAGAAAACATGATTTTTTTCATGTAGGTTTTTACCTATTTATGATTAAGGTGGGGGGGGGGCGGGGTAAGGGGGGAGGAATTCCCTCTCCAGAATAAACCAGGTCCCAGAGGAATTTTAGACATCAGTCTGAAATTACCTGAATATGCAAACCAATGTTCTTTATCCATTCTACCAAACCCTTATCTCTATTTAAAGACCACCCTCCTGTAAATGAGGGAAAAAAGTTTTCATTGTATCCTGAAACTGCATATCACAAATGCACTAAATAAGCAGGTTTGGGAAACATCCTCTTTATTTCTTCCATACTGACTTTTTCTATCCTTCTATTCAACTAGTCCCTACTTTTGGGAGATTTTCTCCAACAAATTCACTTTGATCTTTTTATATATAACCAGATTTGGAGGGTTTTACATCTGAGCAAATTTTGCTATAGTCTTTCTAGGGTACACAATCCAGTGAAAATGATGAGAGTATATTTCATTTGCACAACCTAATGCAGACTTAATTTCAGGATGCAAATATTTAATTTTGTCCTTGGAATGCTTTAAAAATTTTAATTAATGGAATTCTGGGAAGTTATTAAAAAGAACTAGATAGATCTGCGTAAAATAATAGGTTCAAGATATATTATTAAAGGAAAAAAGTTTCAGGACAATACAAAATAATCCTTGTTAAAAATGTTTATCTTGGGGAGCACCTGGGTAGCTCAGTTGGTTAAGCGTCTGACCCTTGATCTTGGCTTGGGTCTTGATCTCAGGGTCATGAGTTCAGGAGCTGTGTTGTGGAGCCTACTTAAGAAAAAAGTGTTTGTTTTGTATGTATATTTATATATGGTTGGAAAAAAAGCCTATGTAACTAAGTGCGTAGCTATTTATACTACTTATTCTTGAGCATGAATAATATATAAGATTTCATCTTCCAGATGCACATTTCTGAAATGTTTGATATTTTCTGCAACTTTCTTCCTTTCTTCCTTCCTTCCTCCCTCCCTTTCTTTCTTTTCTTTTTCCTTCTTTCTTTCTTTCTTTCTTTCTTTCTTTCTTTCTTTCTTTCCTTCTTTTAATAAGCTCTAGGCCCAACATGGGTCTTAAAATCACAACCCTGAGATCAAGAGTCACATGTTCTGCAAACTGAACCAGCCAGGTGCCCCTCCACAACTTTGTTTCTGGTTAGTTGTCAATCACAAAAAACTTAGAGTCTAATATTTATGAAGTATGTAATACATTAGTATTTAAATTCATATTTATAGAAACTAATAAAATAGAAGCAAATTATAAGACTATCATAAAATAATGATAGCCAATGATTAGACTAAAATTTCTCTCTGGATGTGAATGGCCCTTTTTATTTGGACGTCCAGCTCAAAATGACCTTATACTTGTTGGCACATTATCAGTGATTATTCTAAAAAAAAAAAAAAAAAAAAATTATGCTGCCATTTGCAGCTTAAATTAAGGAAAAGTCTACCTCCTTAATTGTAATTCCCACTCCCTTCTTTGGGAAAAAAAAGGAGCTTACCCAGTTCTTACTCATTTACTAAGCAAGCCCCATTTATTACTGACCAACAGTTGCTCTTCTTCCAACCCACTCTATAAGTGAGAAAGCATGGATGGCACCTGACCGCAGGCCAAATGAGTCTGGGGGAATATCACCTAGGAGTGTCAGCATCTGAACATTCTCAAAGAGTTACTGAGACTGTCCTCCTCTCTCACTGTACCCCTGCCCTCATAGAGACTTTGTATCTAGGCTTGTTGGATGGATTTCCTCCACAAAGTTGCTGTCTCCTCTGGTAAGCCTATCCTGGCCTAGATTACATTGGGTCTCTCTTTAATGGATCTGAACTGCCTTTCATCTGTTCCCTCATCCTAGCTCTTCTAGTAATGCACGGTCTATCACATCTCAGTCTGTCCTCCCCACTAAACTTTGAATTTCTTTTTATCCCTGAAGACTAGCAGGGAACATGTCATTGGTCTACAAATACATATTTGAATGTCTGTTCTGTACCAGGCCCTGTGCTGGGTGCTGGTATTACCATGGTGACCAAACAGTAAAAACTGACATTATGGAATGTACAGTCTGGTGAAGGAAATTAGTTAAGTAAGTACACAAGTAACTAATTAACTAAAATGGTGTTTAAGGCCACTACATCCAAATACTAACAGAGCATAACAGACTTAGTAGGACTTGGTATAGTTCAGGTGCAGGCTTCCTGGAGGATGTAATCCTTAGGTAGACTCCTGAAGAATGAAAACAAGTTACCCAAGCAGAATGTGTCTGTGTTGGGATGGAGGTAGGTAGAGTACTGAGGCCCAGAGGAATCCTCTAGGTAGTTGCAGAGGCACATGAAGGGAGACTGAGCTGGAAATGGCCAGTGCCATGGAGTGAAAGAAGAGGTAGCAGTCCAGGCCTAAGCCAGATCTGGCAGCTCCTCACAGGCCTTGTTGAGCAGCTTGAACTTCACCCTACAAGAAATGTAAAGGTGCTGAGGGGATTGTAGTGGAGGAATGATGTGATAAGGTGATCAGATGTGCATTTTTAAAAGTTGACTTTTTTAGGCCACTAGATGAAAAATGGAATGTAGATGAGTAGGAATGGGCAAAGAGAGATTAGTTAAGACAAAATGTAATGGTGGCTTAATGAGTGTACATTGAATGAATGAACTTTAGAATCAAAGCATAGGATATAAGGTCTGGAAAGTCCCCCAGATCCCATCCAAGTTTTGTATCTCAGTTAATGAGAAAACCGAGTCCCAGAGTGGCACCATGAAGTATTCAATGCTGCACAGTTTATTCATAGCAGAACTAGGACAGCCAACCAGTTATGTATTTTGTCTCTTTCCATGGACCTTCTTATGTGACTCAGCAAGTTTTTAAATGGAAAAACAAAAAAAGCAGTGCTTCACTAAGTGATGGGTATATGGAGTCCATTGTGCTATTCTTTGGTGTTTGAAAAAATGGATAATAAGCAGTTTTACAAGACACATGGCTTTTTTAAAATTTTTTTGAATGTTTATTTATTTTTGATAGAGAAAGAGTGAGAGAGACAGAGCATGAGCGGGGGAGGGGCAGAGAGAGAGGGAGACACAGAATCCGAAGCAGGTTCCAGGCTCTGAGCTGTCAGCACAGAGCCCCCAACATGGGGCTCGAACTCACGAGCCATGAGATCATGACCTGAGCTGAAGTCGGACGCTCAACCGACTGAGTCACCCAGGTGCCCCAAGATGCATTGCTTTAAAACTGTTGGGGCATAGGTCAAATTCAAGACCTTTGAAACAATTTGGCAAAGGAAACCAATCCAGGGCTTCCTGGCACTATGATACTTACATAGTACCCTCTGGTTCCTAGCCTGGTAGACTCAGCTGGGTGGTATTAGGATTGACTGCCATGTCATAGATGAAGCCATATTGCTGAACTCCATGGCACTTGTCTAGAAACACTCAACCCCTCTTTGGTTCTTCTGTAAAATTGGGAGTCCATGCTGTCAAATGCAAAAGCAATATAATTTCATAACAAGTTTGATGTCCTTTGTTCAAGGTAAAACAATACATGGACTGGGGAAGTGCAGTGCCTGACAAGCTGTGAGCACTCTTCCTGAGAGATTTTGAGCAAGAGAGAGTCCTACAGAGTGCTAGAAAAGGGAACACAGAAACAGGGCATGATTGGCTAGGCGGTTAGTGGTTTCCTTGTAAGATTAGCAGGTCCCATTTTGCAGGGTAAGCTAGCTGAGTTGGAGGATTGTGATTGGTTTATGTTAGGTTTCCTTGACAGTGAGGCATTTCTCCTAAGAGCAGACTATCAACCTGAGGTAAACTGGGGCAAGTTTGAACTACCTGGAATTGAGTTTATTTGGAAATAGAAGAAATGAAATTCAGGAAACACATGATATAGCAAGCTACAGGAGAGTCTGTTGAGGGTTTGGGACAGGATTATCAATGTGTAGGGAGTGTAAAGAGGGGGATATCCAGCCAGAGTCCAAGCAATAAGTTAGGTGGTTGAGGATAAGGAGGGACTCTTGGCAGATGTCCATTGGAAAGGAGGTAAGTCTCAGTCTTCCATAAATCAGGCATTTAATGGAAATCAGTCTCTTCGTTCTTAAATTCTTTTCTTCTGAAAGCATGTTCATGAGATTCATTTCATATCCTCTGGTTCCATTTTAGATTGAAATGCTTTCACAAGGTTTACTTAGGTTTAGATTTGTGACCTGGGCCAGGCCACTGGAGCAGCCTCTATTTAGTGGGTCCCCATACACAAAATAACTTTATCAATACTTTTTATAGAGGGGATGTTGTGAAACCAGAGTGAGTCCATGTATGTCCCGTATTTCCTGATCAATGAATGCTATTTTTTTCTTCACTTTTCCTGAACTCTGAGTAATCAATGTCACCAACAGCTGTTTGTATAAACCACCAAGAGTGACCAAATAGTTGTCTACTTATGATTTATATTGCATGTTAAAAATAATCTTGAAGGGGTGCCTGGGTGGCTCAGTTGGTTAAGTGTCTGACTCTCAATTTCGGCTCAGGTCATAATCTCATGGTTTGTGAGTTCAAACCCCACATTGGGCTCTGGGCTGACAGTGCAGAGCCTGCTTGGGATCCTCTCTCTCCCCCTCTCTCTGCCCCTCCCCTGCTCACTTGCTCTCTCTCAAAATAAATAAACTTTAAAAAAATTTTTAAAATAAATAAACTTGAAGTTTTTTTTTTTAATTTAAGCTGGGGATTGTTATTAATTCAATAGTTTCAGAATATAGAAAGCAAAGATAATAGTTTGTATCCACTAAGACAATTTTATGGAAGATGGGTGAGGTAATCCTATTTGCTGTCAATTTGAAATCTCTGGGTTTTGGAGGGTGGTGGCTGACAGTTAAAGGAATTAATTAGCTTTAGTTACCAGTTTCTTTTCCAAAGTCATTGGTGAGGTGGGCCTTCCTTAGATGATGTGATCAAGGAACTCTTCAGATAGGACCCTCCATTTTATCTTCTTCCCAGTCTTTCTGTACCACTAGATTCTCTGGTATTCAGAAAACATGCAGTTAATCTTCTCCCTATTTTGTCTCCTTTAAAAAAAATTTTTTTTAATGTGTATTTATTTTTGAGAGAGAGACAGAGCAACAGCAGGGGAGGGGCAGAGAGGGAGGGAGACACAGAATCTGAAGCAGGCTCTAGGCTCTGAGCTGTCAGCACAGACAGATCCTGACGTTGGGGCTCAAATTCATGAATGGTGAGATCATGACCTGAGCCAAAGTCAGACCCTTAATGGACTGAGCCACCCAGGTGCCCCTATTTTGCCCCTTTTAAAATTATTTTTTCACCTGGGGTGCCTGGGTGGCTTGGTTGGTTAAGCGTCTGACTTCAGCTCATGTCATGATCTCGCAGTTCACAAGTTCAAGCCCCACATCAGGCTCTGTGCTGCCAGTTCAGAGCCTGGAGCCTGCTTCAGACTCTGTAACTCTCTCTCTCTGCCCCTCCCCTGCTTATGTTCTGTCCCTCTCTGTCTCTCAAAAAATAAGCTTAAAAAATTTTTTAAATTATTTTTTCACCCAATCTTTTCCCAGTGAGGGCAGATTCAAAGGGGCAAACCTGGTGGCACATTGTAAGTACAAAATAGTTTTTGAGTGAATGAAGCAATTCATAAGCAAATTTGAACCCTATAATTTAAATATAACATTGAAAGATGCATACTGTAGAAATGCATATTATAGAAAGTGAAAGTACCCTCCCATAAGCCCGTTCCACGATATAATCCTGGCTAATATTTTAACCAGTAACTTTACTAAAAATACTAGATTGAACATTCTTGCAGATCTCTGTGCACTGTGGAAGGTTATATTGGGTCAAAAGCTGTGTCTATGTGTGTGTGTATTTATTTTGGCAGTGCCATCTTATTCTCCAAAAAAGCTGTAGAATTTATACTCCCCAAACATAGTGTTGTGAGATGGTCCATGAACATTTTATTTTAGTTTAAAAACCCTTACTTTCTAAATTATAAAAGTAATGTATTCTTTTGAAAAGAGCTGGAATAATTTGGATGCATACAAAGTAGGAAATTAATTTTGCTACAAATTTTGGAGATTAACATATATATGTTAATTATATATATACATATATAGTACTATATATATATAATCCATATATATATATATATATATATATATATATACAAGCACTATATATATGGCTTATATAGTGTGCATATATATATATATATATATTTTTTTTTTTTTTTTTTTTTTTTGAAGTAGGCTTCATGCCCAGTGTGGAGCCCAACTCAGGTGCTGAACTCATGACCCTGAGATTAAGACCTGAGCCAAGATCAAGATCAAGAGCCAGAAGCCCACTAACTGAGCCACCCAGACACCCTGAGATTATCTTGGAATGAGACAACAATATGGTCAATATAGTAACTTTCCCAGACCAACTTTACTTTATCTTTTCTTCTTTTTCCTCCAGCATATGTAACCAACCTATGCCACTGCTAAGAAATTCTGAGAGGCCTGCCTAGACCTTCAGCACTTTTATATTTCCAGGCCCTACTTTATATCCAACAATTGTCTTCAGATGCACAAACATCAAATATTGTGTGTGTGTGTGTGTGTGTGTGTGTGATATAAAAGGGCAATAGTATAATATTTTTTTTCTTAAAAATACTTGGCCATAAGTAATTTAGTAGCTATAATTCCTCAATAACTTTCCTGCATGCTCAGGATTTCTTATGAAGTGAGGAAATCTAGCCTATAAGCTTTAAAACATAAGACATTTTAATAAATGCCAAGTTTATTAAGCTGACATAATGTATATGTAGACATTTAATTAAACCTGATGTTTGTCTTACAATTTGGTTTTCAAATTTTGGACATAAACCTTTGTAGACATGGCTGACCTGGCTTAAAAATTATCATATCAGGGGTGCCTGGGTGGCTTTCTGTTGGTTAAGCATCTGACTCATGCTTTCTCTCTCTCTCAAAATAAAAACTTTAAAAAAAAAAAATGAAATGAAATTGCTGGGACAAAGAGTAAGTACAATGAACTTTAAAATTTTTTTTAATTAAAAAAAATTTATTTATTTATTTTTGAGAGAGGGACAGTGTGCCCAAGTGGGGAGGGGCAGAGAGACAGAGGGAAACACAGAATCTGAAGCAGGCTCCAAGCTGTCAGCACAGAGCCCGATGTGGGGCTCAAACCCACAAACTGTGAGATCATGACCTGAGCTGAAGTCGGACACTCAACTGACTGAGCCACCCAAGTGTCCCCAATGAAATTTTTTTAAATCTTTATTTATTTATTTTTGAGAGAGAGAGTGAGAGAGAGAGAGAGAGAGAGAGAGAGAGACTGTGTGTGAGTGGGGGAGGGGCAGAGAGACAGTGGGAGAGAGAATCCAAGCACAGAATCTGACATGGAGCTCAAACTCACAAAACTGTGAGACCACGACCTGAGCTGAAATCAAGAGTCAGATGAGCCACCAGGCCTCCCAAATTGTTGAGCGTTGTAGCCAAATTACCCTCCTACGAAGTGATACCCATTTACACAGCAACTTACAGTGTAAGAGACTGCTTAGAGTTTACTTTCCTTCCTTCCTTCCTTCCTTCCTTCCTTCTGTTCTTTCTTTCTTTCTTTCTTTCTTTCTTTCTCTTTTGAACAGGGAGGGGAAAACATAGGGAAAGAGAGAATTCCAGCAAACAGCCTGTCATGGGGCTTGAACCCATGAACTGTGAGGTTATGACCTAAGCCAAAACCAAGAGTTGGACACTTAACCTACTGAGCTACCCAGGTGCCCCCAGAGTTTTCGTTCTGAAAATTATTTATTTATTTACTTTACATTTTCTCCCCACTGGAATTAAAAAAGCAATATAACACCAGCAAGTACATATATTTGAAAGCAAATGAAAACCTCTCATTGTAGCCTTAGATCTATTTCTGCTCTTCTGTGTTCCTCTGCACCTGAAAGGGGAGCTGGTCTTTGCCAGCTATATGTCCTGGGCTTCCTGTAAGCTGGTATCTGACTGGTTTGGGCTAGTGGGGAACATTGGCAAGAGACTGGAGCGGTGAGTAGTGAGAAGTAAGGCATTTTCGGGATGCCTGGGTGGCTCAGTCAGTTAAGCATCTGACTCTTGGTTTCTGCTCAGGTCATGATCTCACAGTTTTGTGAGCTCGAGCCCTACATCGGGCTCTGTGCTGGCAGGGCAGAGCCTGCTTCAGATTCTCTCTCTCTCTCCCTCGCTCTCTGCCCCTCACTCATTCTCTGTTTCTGTCTCTCTCAAAATAAATAAATAAACTTAAAAAAAAAAAAAAAGAAGAAGTCAGGCATTCCCCCCTCTGTCCTGGGAAGTGTCTTAGCAAGGACAGTGATTTCCTTTGCTTCCTCTCCTCCATAGATCCACCTGCTGCTAAACAGGGCCACTGCAGAGGTTCTGGCACCTGTGGCATACCCCTAGCTTTTGGCGGCCCTATTTGGCTTCTCTGCTCTTCCACTGCCTCTGCAAACAACCTCTTGCTTCAAATTCCCTCTGTTTTAAATACTTAGAAATGGAATCTGTTTCCTGGCAGGACCCTAATTGACACACACATCACCCCACCATCCTTGCATTATTTTCTAATTTTTTTTAATGTTTATTTATTTTTGAGAGAGGGAGAGAGAGAGAGAGGGTGAACAGGGGAGGAGCAGAGAGATAGGGAAACAGAATCAGAGGCAGGCTCCAGGCTCCAAGCTGTCAGCACAGAGCCTGACAGGGAGCTCGAACTCACAAACCACAAGATCATGACCTTAGCCAAAGTTGGATGCTTACCCGACTGAGCCACCCAGACGCCCTCCCTTGCATTATTTTCTTACCACATTTTCTTCCAAATGCTCACATATTTTTACTCTGTCACAACCATGTAAGTTAATATTTTGTCTTCTGTTTCCTTCATTTAACATTATGTCATCAGCATACAATATAAACATATTTTTGAGTACTTTTAATAATTATATTTAAAGGTTGCCGAGTATCTTTTCTTGTTGAGGTATCATGAATCATTCATCATTTAATGTATATGTACTATGAAATTGTTAGCCATGAGAACTGAAACTAACTTACTTTCTTGTCCCTGTGCTAAACAATTCTGGGATCAGACAAAAATAACGTAGCTATTTGCTCTGTGAAATTCTTGTTCTTAAAAGACACCACTATGAACCAATTAAAATAGGTTACTAATCAAAATTAACAACTTGCTCGTTAATACTTGTTTTAATACCCTCATCTTGCTATGCTCACTAATCCTAAACTATTATATTATAAATTCTGCTTATTCCCAACCAGTTTCCTGCCCTCCCAGACCTGTTTAAGTCATCCAACCTGGGCCTAAAACCCTAGAAATATCCTCCTCTGACTACTAAGATTCTGTCAGGGTACTGTTCCCTCTCTCTGTAGTATTCTAATAAATTTAGCTTTGCTTGACCAACAAGTTTTTCTGGTGGTCTTTTGGGAGGTTAATGATTGACAGCAATAATCTATATCACAGGATTATCATGAACAGTGAATGAAAACAAGTATCTGAAAGCATGTCTAAACAATAATGCACTTTCCTGTGTGTGGCACACAGACTCTAAGATGGCCTTAATTATCACTTCCCTCTTCTTCCCTTTTCTGGAAACAAGAAGATCTAATATGACCCGAGAAACTTGGAACAGAAAGGCAATGAACTGACATTTACTGAACACTCAATATGTGTCAGGCACTTCTGAGATTTCACTTTGTCCTCACATGAGTCCTGCCAAAATGGCATTATTATTCTGATTGTCCAGACTAAGTGAGGCAGGCTGAGAGAGTTTAAAGGATTTGCTAGAGGTCTGACTCTAAATGGCAAAGCCAGGATTCCACCCATGTCTGTCTGACTCAGCTTGTACTTTCCCTCCTGTTATGGCTTTACTTCCCAGACTTGTATTGTTTTTACTGCAATTATAGAAGGTGAGGCTAAGATTTCAGAGCAGGAGACTGTTCAGCTCCTTTACAGAACCCCACAGGGGAAAATAACATTCTAGAGCAGCACTGATGAAATAGAAATATAATGCAAACCACCTATGTAATTAAAAGTTTTCTAGTAGCTGCCACCGAAAATACTAGAAAGAAAGAATTGAAATTAATTCTTTATTCATTTAAAAATAATTACAGATTCACAGGAAGTTCCAAAAATAGTACAGAGGGGTCCTGTGTTCTCTTTCTTCTACTCTCCTCTAATGAGAACATCTTAGATAATTATAAAAATCAAAACAAGGAAATTGACATTGGTACAATCTACAGACCTTAGTCTGTAGAAATCTTAGTCAGAGTTCATCAGATTTACATGCAGACAGAAGTGTTCCATCTCCATAAAGATCTCCTTTGTGGTATCCCTTTGTACTCAGCAAGCCACCATCCCATATCCCATTCTTTTTTTTTTTTTTTTAATATTTACTTATTTATCTTTGAACGAGAGAGCACAAGTGGGAGAGAGGCAGAGAGCCACAGGGAGACACAGAATCCAAAGCAGGCTCTAGGCTTTGCGCTGTCAGCACAGAGCCCGACATGGGGCTTGAACCTCTGAACCGTGAGATCATGACCTGAGCAGAATTCAGATGCTTAACTGACTGAGCCACCCAGGTGCCCCCCGACATCCCATTCTTAACACTTGGCCACATCTAATCTATTCTCCATGTCTGTAATTTTGTTACTTTGAGATGTTACATAGATGGAATCATGCAGCATAGTAGTTTCCCAGGGCTGCTAAAACAAATGGCTACAAACTGAGCTGTTTAAAACAAGAGAAACTTATTCTCTCACAGTTCTGGAGGCTAGAGGTCCAAAATCAAGGTGTCAGCAGGGCCATGCTGGCTCAGAAAGGCCTCTAAGGAAAGATCCAGTCCAGATCTCTTTTAGCCTCGCGGTCGGTCGCCAGCTTCTTTGGCTTGCGGCCACATCACTCCAATCTCTGCCTCAGTCTTCACATTACTTTCCCCTCTGTCTGTGTTCTCCTCTGTGTGTCTTATATAAGGATTTATGTCAATGACTTTAGGACACACCTAGGTAATCTAGGATAATCTCCTCATTTCAAGATACTCAATTTAATTACATCTGCAAAGGCCCTGAGAAAGGAGTATGCCTGCCATGGGTGGCTGGAGCTCAGTGAGTGAGGGCTAGAAAAGGAGGAGATGTAGTAGGAAATGTTAGAGGAGGATAGTAGGAGAAAATGCAAAAATTAGAATGCCAGTTAATAATAACTTAGCTGCCATACACACGCATGCACACACACACACACACACACACACACACACTTTGGAGTCAAAGTATGGGGTGTATATTATTAGTATTGTTTTGTGAATATGGACTCAATGTCAGGAGAGATTAAATGATTTGACATCTATTCTAAGCCACGGAAAATCCAAGTAAACTGTCCTTTGTCCTAAACCTAGCATATATGTTTCTAACAGCCACATTCAATGTCTCAATCCTCCCTGGACAGTGTTAGGTAAACAGTGCCAACTTTTCCCCCTTCATTTTCCTCCTTTCTAGATTATATGCAGACTAGTTTCTTATGGCAACACATTCTTTCTTCTGAGTACACTACAGGAACTTACATTTTATCTTCATCCAGATCAATATACTTGATGTTGCTAAGGTTTGATTGTGTGACGGTCACAATTATTATTAGATTGTAGTGCTGATTTTGTTTTTGTTTGTTTTTCTGAGTGAATTCATCACTACTTATTTAAGACATTGTTGGTAGAAAGCCAAGCCCATACTTGAAAGAGTGTCAGTCCTAAATTGATGTCATGTACTTCACTTTCAGTTGTGTTTTGCTCCAACCCCAGCTGGTTTACTATTCTGGTTTACCTGATTTTTTTTTTTTTAACATTTATTCATTTTTGAGAGACAGAGAGAGACAGAGCATGAGTGAGGGAGGGCAGAAAGAGAGGGAGACACAGAATCCAAAGCAGGCTCTAGGCTCCAAGCTGTCAGCACAGAGCCCGACATGGGTCTTGAACCCATGAACCGTGAGATCATGACCTGAGCCGAAGTTGGACACTTAACTCACTGAGCCAGCCAGGCACCACTGGTTTACCTCACTTTCTTTCCCACAACTCTGCTCCTGCCTCTTCATCTTTCAGCAGAGACCCAGACTCTCCTCCTCCTGGAATGATACATTAAGAATGACCTTAAGGTAACCAATCTCTAGACTTTGGACTAGAGGCAGTCCACGGACTGCTTAGTTTCCTATAAGACACACTCTACTGCATTGTTGAAGCTTTGCCTAGCTGGAAGCAATTTCTCTTCCAAACTTGAAAAGCTCTTACTGTCTGTTCTTTTACTAAAGCAGGGTTTTATTTCCCCAGCTAAACTGTAAGCTGGTGAAGGTCAAAACCTAGTTTATATTTCTTTACCTGCCTCCCACCCTGCAACCCCATCCATGTGCCCTAAACAGAGGGAGGTGCTTGGTAAATACCTGTGAAATAAAATAACTTTAGGGATAAGAAGTGACTTTTTTTTTCATTTGACAGAGAGAGCATGCATGCATGAGCCAGGGAGAGGGGCAGAGGGAAAGAGAGAATCTTAAGTAGGATCCACTCTCAGTGCAGAGGCCAATGCAGAGCTCTGTCCCATCACCATGAGATGATGACCTGAGCTGAAATCAAGAGTTGGATGCTTAACTGATGGAGCCACCCAGGCACCCCAAGAAGTGACTTTTTAGTATAAATTGGTGAGACTCTATTAGGAGAAAAATCATCATTCTCAGATGTAACATATTGTGAAAGAATTTCAAACACTTTCCAAAATAACTCAAACATCCAGACAAAGAAAAACTCATGTCTATTCTCTACGGCTATGTTTTTATTTTTACTATTCTTATTTTTTTTAATTTTGTAATGTTTATTTAATTTTGAGAGAGAGACAGAGACAGAGTGTGGGTGGGGGAGGGGCAGAGCGAGGGAGACACAGAATCCAAAGCAGGCTCCAGGCTCTGAGCTGTCAGTACAGAGCCTGACGCGGGTTTCGAACTCACAAACCATGAGATCGTGACCTGAGCTGAAGTAGGACGCTTCACTGACTGATCCACTCAGGAGCCCCTACTACTATTATTTTTTAAAGATTTATTTATTTTTGAGAGAGAGAGAGAGCACAAGTGGGGAAGGGGCAAGGAGAGAGTGGGGACAGAAGGTCTGAAGCAAGCTCTACGCTGACAGCTGCGAGCCCAATGCAGGGCTCAAACTCACAGCCATGAGATCATGACCTGAGCTGAAGTCAGAGGTTCAACCAACTGAGTCACCCAGGAACCCCTCTACAGCCATATTTGTTAAAAGTCAGGCTTATTAAAATTATGTAAAATTTTCCCTTTTAAAAGTTGTTCATTTCTGTGAATTTTGGGAGGTTTATACTGTAGTGTAGCCATCACCGTAGCCAAGATATAGATCACTGACATTACCTCCAAAATTCCCTTATACCTGTTTATAGTCAATCCCCTTCCCTAACCACTGGCCCCTGGCAAACGCTGATCTGATTTGTGTCTCTATTGACTCGCCTTTCCCAGAATGGCAATGGAACCATAAGGTAAGTGGCCTTTTGTATCTGGCTTCTTTCACTTAGCATAATGCTCTTGACATTCATCTATGCAGCTGCCTCATAGCTAGTTCCTTTTTATTGCTATTGGATGGGTCCAGAATATGCCTCTCACTGTGGCATAAAAATTTTTAGAAGGCATTTGAGTTCCTGAAACCTCTCACCTTCCTAAAAGCAGAGCCTCTCAAGAGTAGTTTTAAAAAACTTCAATTGTCATAACCCCTTCCCTGGGATCAACTAGGAACATAGACTCTTATCACTTATCCCAGAAGATGAGAGGTCTCCATACCGTATCACACATTGTCACAAAACAATCATATCTCTCGTCTCTTCTGAGGCCCATTTATCTTTCTAAAAACTCATTTGGTTTTCCCTTAAGTGCCCTTTCTTCCCCCACCTGCCCTTATTAAGAAGTCATTACTTTTCCCATAAGTGTCCTTCTCCTCCTCCCCTGCCCCTATTAGGATGGTATATAAGCCCCAGATTCTCACAGCCCCTTTGTGTTATATTTTACTGTGTACCCTTTTACATACCTTAATGAAAAGGATGATTGAATTTTATCTTTTGCTAATCTGTCTTTGGCAGTCTAATTCACAGGGCCCTGATCACTTAAAGTAAGAGAGTACAGGGAAAGTTTTAGTTCCCTGACACTATTATTCCATTGTATGGGTGTATTAAAATTTGTTTATCCACTAACCAATTGGACTTTTTTGGGTTGTTCCTAGTTTTTGGACACTTTCCTACAGGGTCTTTGCATGGCAAATATTTTCAATTCCCTTGAGTTAAGACTGTTAAAAAACAAAAATTGAACCAAGTAAATTTGAAAATCCAATTGACTTTATTAATCAGTTCATGAATTGGGCAGCCTCCCCTCTAGCAGGTAGAGCGGAACTCTGAGGAGTTGTAC
The DNA here is from genome assembly GCF_022837055.1 of Prionailurus viverrinus. Taxonomy (NCBI): domain Eukaryota; kingdom Metazoa; phylum Chordata; class Mammalia; order Carnivora; family Felidae; genus Prionailurus; species Prionailurus viverrinus. The sequence goes on along the minus strand of NC_062564.1, from coordinate 160,469,563 downwards.
AAAATGGAATGTTTTATAAGGGGGGGGAGGGGCAAGGAAGTTATTAGCAAAGGGGAGAAAAGATGGTTTCAGACAAAGTCACCTTTCCTTAATGGGAAGGGCAGGGATATTATCATGCAGATTACCTCATCTTTTGAGGGGGGGAGTGGTGGGGGATGAAGAGGGCCCATGTGACAAATTACCTCATTGATGCTGATCAGAAAATTCCTAACTGATCAGTTAAGACTACATTTATGGAGGAGGTGGAAACTTGGCTTAAGTGACACCATTTTGGACCTGTGGTTCTTTTTAATAAGAACAACAGGATGCCTGAATTAAATGCTGTGTGTCTCTGTAAGAAACTACACAGACCAATTCCAACATTTCCATCAGTAATATATGAGAGTTCCAGTTGCTTAGTGTTCTTTTTTTTTTTTTAATAAAGTTTCAAAATTTTATTTCTAAGAGACAGAACAAACAGAGGAGGGGAAGAGAAAGAGGGGGAACAGAGGATCCAAAGCAGGCCCCGTGCTGACCGCAGACAGCCCAATGTGGGGTTCAAACACATGAACCCTGAGACCATGACCTGAGCTGAAGTTGGGTGCTTAACCAACTGAGCCACCCAAGTGCCCTGCTGAGCATTCTTTTTTTTTTTTTTTAAACGTTTATTTATTTTTGAGACAGAGAGAGACAGAGCATGAGCGGGGGAGGGGCAGAGAGAGAGGGAGACACAGAATCCGAAGCAGGCTCCAGGCTCTGAGCCATCAGCCCAGAGCCCCACGCGGGGCTCGAACTCACCGACCGTGAGATCGTGACCTGAGCTGAAGTTGGACGCTCAACCGACTGAGACACCCAGGCGCCCCTGAGCATTCTTTTCAATACTTCATATTGCCACCTCTTTAATTTTTAGCC